>NC_089505.1:274287858-274912858 GCF_036850995.1 Saccopteryx leptura | reverse complement strand
TGGCAACCTCTGTGCTCTGGGACAATGCTCTAACCAAACAAGCTATCCAGCCAGGGTTCATCCATCCTTTTTTTTTTTTTTTTTTTGACAGAGACAGAAAGAGAATCAGAGAGAGGGACAGGTAGGGACAGATAGACAGAAAGGGAGAGAGATGAGAAGCATCAATTCTTCGTTGCAGCATCTTAGTTGTTCATTGATTGCTTTCCCATATGTGCCTTGACCAGGGAGCTACAGCAGAATGAGTGACCCCTTGCTCGAGCCAGGACTTTGGGCCCAAGCCAGTGACCACGGGGTCATGTCTATGATCTACGGTCAAGCCAGTGACCCTGCACTCAAGCTGGTGACCCCATGCTCAAGCCAGATGAGCCTGTGCTCAAGCCAGTGACCTCGGGTTTCGAACGTCCTAGTCCAATGCTTTATCCACTGCGCCACTGCCTGGTCAGGTCAAAGTTTTTACTTTTGAAAAATTAAGAGAAAAATGGTGATGATGACTTGCTTACTAAAAGGGAGGGAGAAAAGGCACCTTGATTAAAGAAAAAGTATTAACAAAAGAAGTTTCAACTGACCTCTAAAATTGGCAGCAGATAGAAAACCCTATATACATATTAAAAAAAATAGTCCATTGTGAAAGAACATAATTTAAGCGAGGTCTGGGTTATGTTCAATACTATCAGAGATCTATTAATTACTGGCTTCTGAAAATATCCACCATATCTGCAAAGTAAAACCACTGAGACTTCCATCTTCAGTTTCAAAAATTGCTTTTTATTTTAAAGTACTTAAAAACTTATTGGGATTTATGTAATACTGGCCTACAAGGCAACAGAAATAATGCAGTTGGCTTTTAAATTTCCATCACCTGGTGTTTCATTGTGATAATTTCATTTTTTAAACCTGGGCTTAAAATAACACTACAAGAAATGTTAACATCTTTACATCTCAAATTCTTCCCACCACAACACAAAGCAATACAAATTAAAGATCAAAGTTCTGACACGAAGTAACTGTTAGAAATAATTTCTAAAAGAAAAGATTAAAATTACAGCAAGAGGCCCTGGCCGGTTGGCTCAGTGGCAGAGCGTTGGCCTGGCGTGCAGAAGTCCCGGGTTCGATTCCCGGCCAGGGCACACAGGAGAGGCCCATCTGCTTCTCCACCCCCCCCCCTCCTTCCTCTCTGTCTCTCTCTTCCCCTCCCGCAGCCGAGGCTCCACTGGAACAAAGATGGCCCCGGGCGCTGGGGATGGCTCCTTGGCCTCTGCCCCAGGCGCTAGAGTGGCTCTGGTCGCGGCACAGCGACGCCCCGGAGGGGCAGAGCATCGCCCCCTGGTGGGCAGAGCATCGCCCCTGGTGGGCGTGCCGGGTGGATCCCGGTCCGGCGCATGCGGGAGTCTGTCTGACTGTCTCTCCCTGTTTCCGGCTTTGGAAAGATACAACAACAAAAAAAAAATTACAGCAAGACCTTTGGATGCTACAGAGATTTAAAACTCCAAAGAAAACACTGCTGCTGAGACTGACTGAGGGGACAGGTTTTCAAGGGGAAAAGGGACCAAAAGGTAAAAAGGACAACGACTTTACCTCTCCCCTTCTTTCTCAAACTTCTGACTAGCAAAGAGCATCTTTTTATGAAACAGTCGGCAATGCTCAGTAATTTTAAAAGATGACTGTATGTTCAAATACCAAAAGAACATTAATCTCCTTGGCAGTGTTGAAATGATACTCAAATGTTACTAGAAGGCAAATTGCCTGAAAAATCTTTAGTTTGTCTTATCAATCAGATAGAACATTAAGAACATCACCCTTCTAAGATCAGTTACCAGAACTGTTCATTAAGGGATGTTGTGAATGTCTTCACCAAAGAACTTTCACAGAAGGGGCAGTCCTCTCAGTGAGATGGTTTTGGCAGTACGGAGAGGAAAAGGGTACCTGATCCCTTTCCCACTGGCCCTCAGGAACTCCCTCTTCCAGAGCCTTCTCCTCACAATACCCAAAATGGGAAGCAAACCCTATATAGAAAAGACCTGATTCCCAGCTCTCCATGTGTGGGCCAAGACAGTTAAGCAAGAGGGACCCCACTGTCTCTGGGTCCTAACACCACTTCACTCCATAAATGAAACCTTGCACACTGCCCTAGTACTGGCAGATGCATCATCATTAGCAAAATCCACATTTTTACCCAAATCCAATCACTTCTCACCATTTTCACTGCTACTCCCCTAGATCAAGCCCCACATTCTTTCACCTGCCAAGTCTTGCCAGCTCTGCTGTTGTCCCTGCAATCCATCTTTACCTAGTAGTCACTGGTGTTTTTAAAACACATCAGATCTGCTCTGGCTGGATAGCTCAGTTGGTTACAGCCCTGGCCAGCAAACTGCGGCTCATGAGCCACATGCAGCTCTTTGGCCCCTTGAATGTGGCTCTTCCACAAAATACCACGTGCGGGCACTACCTCGATAAGGAATGTACCTACCTATATAGTTTAAGTTTAAGAAATTTCAATTGTTGTACTGTTGATATTTGGCTCTGTTGACTAATGAGTTTGCCCTAAGCACAGAGGTTGCCATTTTGATCCCCAGTCAGGGCACATACAAGAACAGATGGATGTTCCTGTCTCTCTTTCTCTCCCCCTTCCTCTCTCACTAAAGTCAATAAATAAAAATATAAATAAAACACATAAGCAGTCCTGCAGCTCTGGCCAGGTAGGTAGTTGATTAGAACATCATTTCAATATGCAAAGGTTGTGGGTTCAATCCCCAGACTGGGCACATACAAGAATGTATGAAGAACCAATGAATGTATGAATAAAGTGGAGCAAAAAAAATCGACGTTTCTCTCTCTCTCTTCCTCTTTCTTCATCTCTCTCTAAAATCAGTAAAAAACACACAGACACATCAGATCATATCTTCCTTCTGCTTTAAAACCTTCCGAATCCTTAGCTGTCCCACTTGGAATAAAATCCAAACTCCTTCCCAGAGGCACACAGGCCCTGCCTCCTTCAAACCTCATCTACCCCCTCCCATCTTGGACTATCTCGGACTAAATGCTAGCCTTCCTTTTCTGTTCCATAGACAAGCCGAGCTCACTGCCATCTCAGAGCCTGTGCATTTGCTGTCCCCTCTGTCCAAAACACTCTTCCCTCCCACTTCCAAGGCCAGGTCTTTGTCACAATTCAGGTCTCAACTCATGTCACCTTCTCATATCCTATTCAAAGGACCACCCTTGCTGTATTCTGGACTCTGTTTTTCTTTTACTCTCTGAAATTCTTATTTCCAGACTTTGTTGTTTGTCCCCCTCTCACTGCCACCTCTCGTCCACTGGCTCCAAGCGAGCAGCAGAAACCCTGTCATATGCTTCTGTATCCCCAGTGCCCGGCACAGTCACAGAAGTCAAAGAATGGTTGACAAATGGTTAGAATCCAGTTATTTTTTAATCATTAATGTATTTTTTCTCAATAAATAGATATTAAAAGTAAGCTACTATGTTGTAGGCAAATATGTTTTTCTTTTAATGGAGTCCTAAATTAAAAAATAAAGTATTTGCAATTCCTATCATAAACAAAGGGCTGATTTCTTAATTTTTAAAAAAATCATTGACCAAAATGAGCAAAAGATAAAATAGCTCACCAAAAAGATAAAGGATTCTTAAATATATGTTAAGGTAATTTTTTTTCTTAGAGAGAAAGACAGACAGACAGAGACAGGAAGGGAGAGAGATGAGAAGCATCAATTCATAGTTGCAGCATCTTAGTTGTTCACTGATTGCTTTCTCATATGTGCCTTGACCAGCGGGCAGGGTGGGGGCTCCAGCCAAGCCAGTGACCCCTTACTCAAGCCAGCAACCTTGGGCTCAAGCCAGTGACCTTGTCCTTCAAGCCAGTGATCTTTGGGCTGAAGCCAGCGATTATGGGGTCATGTCTATGATCCTTCACTCAAACCGGCAACCTTGGGGTTTGGAACCTGAGCCCTCAGTGTCCCAGGCTGATGCTCTCTCTATTCACCGCACCACCGCCTGGTCAGGAAAGACAAGCAATTTTTATTCAAAATAAAGCAAAAACAAATTAAAGCTACTAGATAGCCTTTTTCACCTTTCAGCATGACCAAGAGTAAAGGTGCAGTGGGGAAGGGAGTGGAAGAAAGAGAATAAAAAGGGATAAATATACAGTGACGGAAAATGATTTGACTTTGGGTGATGCGTACACAACATAATTAATAGTTCATATGCTATAGAAATGTTTACCTGTCTTATGTACTCTTACTGATCAATGTCACCCCCGCCTGACCTATGGTGGTGCAGTGGATAAAGTGTCAACCTGGAAACGCTGAGGTTGCCAGTTCAAAACCCTGGGCTTGCCTGGTCAAGGCACATATGGGAGTTGATGCTTTCTGCTCCTCCCCCCTTCTCTCTCTCTCTCTCTCTCTCTCCCCTCTCTATAATGAATAAATAAAATCTTAAAAAAAAAAATGTCACCCCATTAAATTTAATTTTCTAAATTAAAAAAAAAATTAAAGGTGCAATTAGCCTGACCTGTGGTGGCGCAGTGGATAAAGCAACGACCTGGAACACTGAGGTCACCGGTTTGAAATCGTGAGCTTCCCCGGTCAAGGCACATATGAGAGTTGATGCTTCCGGCTCCTCCCCCCTTCTCTCTCTCTCTCTCTCTCCCTCTCTCTAAAATGAATAAATAAAAAAATAAAGGTGCAATTAACACTTTGTAGATTATGAAGAAACATGCTCCCTCACACACTGCTGGTGAGAGTGTAAACTGATGCAATCTTTTTGGAGAGCAATTTGAAATTATCTGTAAAAATTAAAAGTATACATGCTCTGACTTTAATTCAGGAATTTAGCCTATGGATATAGTTTCTTTTTTTTTTTTTTTTTTGTATTTTTCTGAAGCTGGAAACGGGGAGAGACAGTCAGACTCCCGCATGCGCCCCACCGGGATCCACCCGGCACGCCCACCAGGAGCAGCGCTCTGCCTACCAGGGGGCGATGCTCTGCCCCTCTGGGGCGTCGCTCTGTTGGGACCAGAGCCACTCTAGCACCTGGGGCAGAGGCCAAGGAGCCATCCCCAGCGCCCGGGCCATCTTTGCTCCAATGGAGCCTTGGCTGCGGGAGGGGAAGAGAGAGACAGAGAGGAAGGAGAGGGGGAGGGGTGGAGAAGCAGATGGGCGCTTCTCCTGTGTGCCCTGGCCGGGAGTCGAACCCGGGTCCCCCGCATGCCAGGCCAACGCTCTACCACTGAGCAAACTGGCCAGGGCCGGATATAGTTTCATAAAAGCAAAATAATGCATAGCCACAAAGATATTTACTACAGCATATCCTACAAATAAGAAACAATATAAATGTCCAGAAATTATTCCATACAAAGAAATATTACACAACTGCATAAAAGAATCAGGCAACTCTTTACTCATATGGAACAATCTCTGTGACATGTTGGTTAGTTAATAAAGCAAGTTTCAGGACAGCTTTTTAAAAAACATATGTAATATCCTTATATAAAATGTCTTTGAAATGACAGAAAATACTTTAACTTTGGTTATATCTAGGAAAATAACTGAATGGTTGGATAATGGAGAAAGGCTTGCTTTTGTAGCTTTTGGACTCTGAATATCATTTATATGATTATTAACCATCTAAAACAAATCAATTTAAAGGATCATATCCAGGCCCTGGCCAGGTGGCTCAGTTGGTTAGAGCATTGTCCTGCTACATCAAGGATGTGGTGATCCTCCACCAGGGCACATACAAAAATCAACCACTGAGTGGCATAAATGAGTGGAACAACAAATCAATGTCTCTCTCTCTCCCCCTTCCTCTCTCTCTAAAATCAATAAATTAAAAAAATAAATAAAGATCGTATCCATACACAAAAGGTTTTCAAATTATTGATTTGGAAAACCTCTCAAGATTAACTTTAAATTTCAGATTGTGTGCCATTCCAAAACTTCAGAAGTCAAAAAAATATCTTATTATCTTTATTCTTTTTGCACAATAGGTACTTCATAAATAATTGTTCCTTGATTTAATAGGGCACATGATTGTACAGGTTGCGAACACTACAGTTTATTTTTTATTTTTACTTTTTTTGGAGGAGAGGGAGATGAGAAGCATTAACTCGCAGTTGCGGCACTTTAGTTATTCATTGATTGCTTTTCATATCTTTTCCTCAACTAAGAGTTTTGCCACCTGAAGACCACAGCCTTACCCCACGCAGCTCTTCAATCTCTGCAAGAGAAGATATATTCCTGGAAGGTTATATTCTGAAATGTAATATAAACAGCAGATATTTATTGTGCAGGAATAATCATTTTTTTCTAGAAGATGCTATCATAATAAATAGTATAAGAGAATTTAGCTGCCTTCTAGGGCTTTTCAGCTCATCTAGTTTAGGAGCTAGGACATGTTTATATAAAAAAATAATGACCATTCAAGGAAGGATATTATAGATGCCAAATAAGTAGCACAAGTAAGCAATCCCTCAAGAAATTCAGGAGGAAAATCACATTTACTAGGGTAATCAGAAAAGGCTTCAAAAGAGAAATAGAATCTGAGTTGGGTTTGATGTATGATCCACTTTCAATAGGCAAGGGAATGCACAGTAAGGGACAGTCGGATGGCTTGGGAACAAGCGAGCAGGCCAGTCTGGACAAATGGAGCCTGCACATGGTGGAAGTGCTCCTAGCTCCTGGAAATCTATTTAATCAGTCCCTGAGCCTGTATCCTTCCAATGCCCTGGATTAATTTTAATTCATCCTAATATCTCCCAGAATTGTCATTTCTTCTCTATTTTCACCACCTCAAAGCAATCCAAGCTCTCTTTCCCTCCCTCTGGATAGATCTCTAAACTCAATCTCCTGTTTCCAGTCTTCCCCATCTCAAATTCACAGTGCACAGCTCATGACATTACATTACATGCACAACCCTTTCACCCCAAACCCACCAATGGGTAAACACTGCTTGTAAATAAAAATTATTCTCTCTCTCATTCCAGGCCTTCTAACATTTGCTTTCTATCCATCTCTCACTCCACCACTGAACTCCTACCCACTTAACATAACATACATATTTCAAGCCTATGCCCATGCCTGGAAAATACTCATTTTTTCCCCCAGGTGGAGCACACATGGTTGTGCAAGTTGCAAACACTACAGTTTTCACTTATTGTTAGTTTTTTTGAGGGGGGGTGGCAGATGAGAAGCATCAACTTGTAGTTGCGACATATTAGTTGTTCATTGATTGCTTCCCATATGTGCCTTGACTGAGGAGCTCCAGCTGAGTCAGTGACTCCTTGCTCAAACCAGCCACCTTAGGCTCAAGCCAACGACCATGGGATCATGTCTAAGGTCCCATGCTCAAGCTGGTGACTCCGTGCTCAGGGCTGGTGAGCCTGCTGGTGACCTTGGGATTTCGAGCCTGGGACCTCAGCATCCCAGGTCAATGTTCTATCCTCCATTGCGCCACCACTGGTCAAGTGTAAACAGTACAGTTTACATAAATGGTACCCTCTGCCAGTGTTGGGTAGTGTACAACCTCTGCAACCTTCCAGAGATGGCTTGTTTCCATCTACCCACACTTTGAAGACCTTCTCAGAAGAATTCAATTGTTGATCAGTTGTACCTCCCATTCCTACATCACCAACTTGACACCATTTTAAAAAATACAGTATTTAGAATACCAACAGTGCCTTGAACACAAGTTACTCACAAGATGCCTGCAAATTACAATGGGCTAAGCCAAGAATGGCAAATTGTGACATAAAGAGACTTGAAGGCCAAGAAAGAAGTTTTGACTTTATTTGGTAGATGCCAAATATGATCAATGATCAGAATGATGTTTTAGAAAGACTAATTTCAGCAACCATAAGCAAGCAGGGGTTGAGAGAGTATGGTATATTTGAAGTGCCAGCTTAGGGACCCTCTCCATTGGGGAAGGCTGGTGGGTGGCTCCCTCTGTAATGTGCAGCCTCCTCAGTCATTCAGTCATCCTTCAGTTTATCTGTTTGGGATTACAGATACTGATTTTCATATACCTACCATCAGAGTTAAGCTTAAAACTGGGCCATTAAGCCAAGAAAAAGATGCTATTGCCTGAAATATCTGCGTATCTAGGAAACAGTTCTAACTTGAGTAATTATATATAAACATAAAATACATATACACAAATTAAGCATTACTCTTTTCTTCTTCCTTTACTTCTTTTGCAGTCTTCCTCTTTTCCATCTGTTTCTTCCTTTTTTGCTCCCCTTCTCCCTCAAATTATTATTCTTGTCTCCCATTTCTTTCCTAATGCTTTACATGAACGATCTCCACACTGCCCTCCCCATCTCCCCAAAGTCTCCCAATCCCCCCAAATTATTATTCAGCTTATTTGACTGGTTTTGCTTATATACAGGTTTAGCCAACTCCCCTAAATATTTGTACTAATAACTCAATTCTCCTGCTTCCTTTGCTAATGTAGCTTAAACCTTCATTAACCTTAGAATTCTACAATTACTAGTGAATTACTTCAAGGGCACTTTTTATGGCCCTCTGAAAGAATTAAGGGCACTTATTTATTTAGGTGTATGAATTAATTTCATTGTACTGTTGTAGTACCAAATAAGTAACTCTTATCAGTAAATTGAAAATTCAAAACCTAATACATTAAACAAAATTAGTTTCCTAATGAATTTCCTTCCAAAGCATGTCTTGGATTTCACGCCAAGATGGCATATCAATAATGGACTCCATTGGGGGCAGGGGGGCAAGGGGAATGTTGAGGGAACACAGGGGTGGGGGGGATGTATTCAGTGGGACACCTGAATCTATGTAAACACAATAAATTAAAATCAAAGTATACAATTCAAAAATAATAATAATAATGGACTCCATGGTACTAGACAATTTCATTTCTTAGATTTATATAATAATCTTTACTTTCCAAAGGAAGAATATTACGTGGAAGACACCCACTGCAATATCAAGGCAAATAACACCATTAAAAACATGCAAGTGCCTATCAGGAAAAGATTATCTGGCGCAGCCTAATTTAAAAAAATGAATGAAGGAGAATCTTAAAACAGTATCAAAGGTAAGACAAAAAAAAAATGCAATTTGTATTTGTGCCCAGTCTATCTCCCTTGAAAGTCCAACTTTACTCAGGTGAGAATGATCTAAGGAAAGATTTAAATATTTTCCTTTCATCCTAGTAAAGTGAAAAAAAATATTATCTACTCAAATACGGTTTCTGGATTGAGGGCAGTTTAGATTCTTCTCCTCTCCCAAGGTAATGGTGTTATCCCTCCCCATACTGCAGATCCCTGTTAATGACACAGTGTAAATCTTTGGTACCAACCGGTGGGCAGGTGCTTTGCTAATTCCATATTTTGTAGGAAAAAGGAGAGAAAAAGAGCACAAACATCCATTACTTAGAGCCTACTGTTAAATTAATCTCCTTTATGATACAAACAATTTCATTACAGTACATATTATGCACTGTGTATAGAATGTGTGGGCAGTGCATAGCAGACCACATTCACAATAACCAGACTTCATCTTTTCAAACACCACCAAAATTGGCAAATAATTCAAACTGCTCTTAGTTCAATTTTAAACAGTTGAATACTACCAATGAAACTAGAGAAATCTAATTAACCGGTCGCTAATTGCTCAAAAGTAAACTACAAGGACGGGAGGTTTGTCTATGTCCGCCCCTCCCCATGCCCGGAGATTCGTCCCAGAGAGGGGTGTCTAGTTTATGGACCAGAGCCGGCTTGTGCCAGGAAAATAAGGGTCGGGAGTGAGGACCAGCGGGTCCCTAGCTGGCTGCGCCTGAAGCTTCGCTGGGCCCAGAATCGAGACCGACTCGGTCGCCCAGAGGCAGACAGGACATAGACAGGACCGACGGACTGGACGGACAGACGTGACAGGACGGACGCAACGGGCAAAGAAGCAGTGCGTCCTACCCGGAGGGCTCCCTCCCAGGGACGGCGGAGTACCTGCTCCGGTCATCCAGGCTGCGATTGTCGGCTGCTGCGGCGCGCCAGTCGGGCAGTGTGCTAGCGCACAACACCACCATGGACACGATCACGAACACTACCGACACGCTAGCCAGGATCTGCGCGGCCAGAGACGACGTGGGCTCCTCGAAGGTCCGCCGCATGCGCTCCAGCCAGCGCCGGGAGGGGGCTGCCTCCGCCCCGCCGGGTCGTGCCTCGTCGCGGCCCAGCGCGCCCGGCTCGTCGGCGGAGTAGAAGGTGTAGGTGTCGGACATGCGGTCGTCGAGGCGGCGCTGGCAGCAGTACTCGAGGTGTGCGCCCTCCAGGCCCCAGTAGATCATCTCGTTGTAGAAGGAGAGCTCGCACATCCGCGGCGCGAACCGCAGCTTGCCGTGGCCACGCACGTAGAGCAGGATGAAGCCGAAGGCCTCCGAGTGCCGGTCGAAGAAGTACTCGTTGCGCTCGCGGTCGTAGTCGTCGCACACCTCGAGCACATCGCGCTCCGAGCGGCAGCCGTGCAGCCGGCTCACGCGGCGTAGCGGGAAGTCCTTCAGCAGCTCCCGGGACATCGAGTACCGGGCGCCGCCCACGTTTAGCACCACCGAAGCCGCCCCGCTGCGCCCGAAGGTCATGGCTGGCTGCCCCGAAGACCCTAGGCCCGAGGGCGCCGCCGCCCCCCAGCCTCCGCGCGGGGTCTGTCTGACGTTGGCCGACCCGGGAGCGCGCCGTCGGGGCCCGCGGACTGTGGCCCACTCTGCCTCCCCGCTCCGCTTCTGGCGTTCGCTGGCCCGAGGATCCCTCGGCTCTAGCCTCCACGGCAGCCCAGCGTCGCTCCTAGCGACACTCCCTTCGCGCGGCAGCACCTGCAGGTGTACGGAGACTCCCCTCCGGCGCCAGCTCTGCGTCCCACTGGCGGAGACCGAGGCTGTCAGCGCCGCCGCCCCTCGCGCCCGGGGGTTGCCCCCTCCAAGGCAGGGATGTCCTCTTCAAGGCAAGGGAGCTGTCCTCCCTGAGGGGTGCGGGCGGCAAGAGGGAAATCTGGTGCGGGATGATTCCCGGTCCCCGGCGCTCCCTCCGGCCGTGGATGTGGCAACCGCCCCTCCGCCGTCCAGAGGCAAGAAGCAAAGTGAGCGGTTTTGCTGGCGGTGAGGAGCCGGCTCGGAGAGGCGGGGGCGGGGCCTCCTCAGCTCCCGGCTCCACTCGGCTCACCTCCCAGTGCGCGCCGCCTTCCTCTTCCCACCCGCGCCCGCACCTCCCGGGCTCGCTCGGGCTGGGATTCCCCGGTGCCCCGCCCTGGACCTTGGGCTCCCCGCCTCGTGACGCCGTCCTCCGCTCCCGCAGTGGCCGGGAGGGGTCCACAAGGCGGGGAGGTGAGAAGCGGGGAGCCCCCGGGTGGAGGGGGTGAGCCAAGCCCCACAGCCGGGGTGCCTGCTCCCGCGTCCCGCCCCGGGCCATCAGGATGACTTGGACAACTCCCAAGGGCCCTTTTAACAGCCCCCCAAAGGGAGGCGACAGTATGGTAAGGAGGGGTGAAGACTGGGGTGCAGGATTTGAGGGGCGGGGACAGACGGCGCTTGGAGAGCTTCTTCCATAAACTATCCAGAACCCAGCTGTGTTTCTGAGACCGCCTAAAGGGTTTCTCAGAGAAGGCACTCCAGCAACTGCTTTTCTTGAAGACTTTGCTCTTCCTCTCCCAGCGAGGAGATCACGTACCGTGTGCTCCGAAGGCGGCCTCACACCCCAGCATCCAACCTCGGTTCCACCCTCCACCGGAGGAGAGCGACCCTAGCCCCCGCTTTCTGGGGCACTATTTCTAAGAGGGCGCGGTGCCTACGTGTAGTGCGCCTGGACCTCATCGTGACTCTTCCTGTGGAGTAAGATGAAAGTGGGGAGAATTGCCTTGCCACTGGCGAGAACAGAATTGCTCGTTGCCTTCGTCTGCATCCTCCTTTTCATAAAGTCTTGATTGCCCCCCGTGCACCCCCAAGCCGGCTGCAACACGGGCCCTCGGAGCTTTAAGAACCACTTAAGACTCCGCAGAGCGAACTGCCCAGTGCTTTGCTCTGGTCAATACCCAGGCAATGGGTTCCATTTGACAGGGATTATTTTAAAGTGCTACCAACAATTCACACGACACCTGACACTAACAGCCTAGCCCGCGCAGAAGTAAAACAGGTGAGTCGTAAGGCAAACTGTGTTAAATGCAAAACAATTACTGGAAGAAAAAGTAAGGGTGGAGCTGGGTGGGATGCGTGCGGTCAACTGACCTGAGAGTAACCCAGCCGAGAAAGGTTTTGCTTTGCCCTTCACTTTCATAATTTTGTAGGATTGTCTCGTGCCCACTAGAGGTCACCAAAAAGAGTCATTTTGCTCTTGGTCTAGTATGGATTCCTAGCGAAAAACCAGAAACCTAAACATTGAAATGCTCTCTCTCACCAAGAAAAAAAAAAAAAAAAAATCACCGGATTTTTTTTTTAATTGAATTCATTGAGATGGCATTGGTTAACAAAACCATAGAGGTTTCCAGTGTACAACTCAGTACATCATCTGCATACTGCACCCTGCACTCACCACCCAAATACAGTCTCTTCCCGCAACTACTTATCCCGCATTTGCCCTCTTCCATCTCCCCCTAGCACCTTTCCCTCTGGCAATCACCATACTGTTGCCTCTATCTACATGGTCCCCCCCCACACACACAATCCCTTCACCTTTTTCATCCAGCCCCTCAACCTTCCTCCTCTCTGACAGCTGTCAGTCTGTTCTCTGTATCTATGATTCTGTTTCTAGACTGCTCACAAAAATTAGGGGATATATTCATTTTGAATTACTCCCTAATTTTTGTGAGCAGTGTATTTTGTTTGCGTGGTTTCCTTTTATTTTTTCTCTTTCTTTTTTTTCAAGTTTATGGGTAGGTAGTTTCTTAAAAAATGATAATCTAAGTTGTTTACCCCTAGACTTGGATAATTTATCTTAAAAGCACTTAATGTGATAAAGAGCTCAAAAGCAGTTGTTTATTTGCTAAGTAGCTACTACACCAAGAGAACATCCTGAAGGAAGTGAGTTTCAAGATAGAATCAAAGGAGGCGATGGTCATGAGCTGGCAGAGAGAAAGAACAGAGCATTCCAAGAAGACTCTCAAATGTGAAGGATTCAAGTCTAAAGAAAGGGAATGCATTTGCTTGGCTGAAAGGATGGGGATCCCAAATGCAGAATTTCTATTTCATCCTATAAGCAATGGGATCCCAGAAGGTTTTATGAAAGCTTGGTGAAAAGCTTTATTTCATGAAGATTCCTTTGCCTTTTGGGTTATCCTAAGGAGAAGTCCATTTCTGCAACCCAGGAACGAGAAACCCACCCCCAAGTCTTTGTAGATGAGAAAAGAAACACTGAGACCAGGGTCTCAGCAGGACTTGGAAATGGATTTGTGAGGATGGAGAAAAGTTTGCAGATGTGAGAAAAGAGCCTGACTTCACACCAACAGCCAATTCCTCAGGGAGTTGTTAAAAATACTTTCTAGAAGCATCACAGGCCACAGAACAACTATTTTGTTGATTGTTTGCTCTAACATTACTGTATTTATTTCCTGTGGTCTCTATCTAGAATCCCTTTAAAAATCTGTTGATTGAACCAGTTAAAGAAATATCACATTTTAAATTAAATTTGAGTTCGGAAAACAAATGAATGCGAGGGCAATATAATTTGTGCCTCCTAGGTATATTTTCATAAAATTTCTTAGAGATGGGTTTAAATCATTTTATTTGTTTCAAGAGTAATATTCCTGTTTGATTCATCAACCACTGCTACAGCAACAATACCCAAACCATTTTCTTAAACAAAGAGAACAGTAAGATGTAGAACAATTGGCTTGTTTAGTTTAGAAAGCATTCTTAAAAACAATTCTAGTCTTTCGTGCTCCGAAAAGAAGACTGTGTTAAGAATTGTGAAGTCTAAGTTCTTTGCTGGTTCTGGATTATATTTAGGGTCTTCATATATAAATCTTTAGAATGCATTAAAATATAAAGGCATCAGGGAGGATATGATCATTTAGAAGAACCAAGAAATTTTGTCATCTCAATTTATCAACCCATTATTTAGGGTGGATTAAGGAGGCTTCAGAGATGTGGCTGTTAACTTGCCTGAGGTATCCCAGCCAGCAGTATCATGGTAGAGACAGGCTGGAACCAGGTTTTCTAGTTTCAAACTCTAGTCATTCTATCTCCTGAGCCCGCATTGCTACCACAACTTTCTATCTGATCATTCAGCACTCCTTCTGTGAATCCTGTATTATGCCACCAGACAGCCCTTCCTTCTGTTAATTTTAATCAAGTCATTCCCCAGTTTTGAAAACCAAAAAGGTCTATAGATCTACAGGATTATAATATACTGCTCACAAAATTAGGGGATTTCAAAATGAATATGAAGCGATAAAAAAAAGCATTGTTCTTTATTAAACAAGAACATCAGCCTGACCTGTGGTGGCGCAGTGGATAAAGCGTCGACCTGGAAATGCTGAGGTCGCCGGTTCAAAACCCTGGGCTTGCCTGGTCAAGGCACATATGGGAGTTGATGCTTCCAGCTCCTCCCCCCTTCTGTCTCTCCTCTCTCTCAGTCTCCCCCTCTCCTCTCTAAAAAGAATAAAAAAAAATAAAAAATAAATTAAAAAAAAGAACATCAGAAAAGCAAACAAGTCAAAGAAAGTTGTTCAATTATGCAAATGAGATGCAAAACCAACTTTTATTTCATTGGTGAAAATGCACTATACAAAAGGCTGAAAGTACTGGAGTATCTGCACATTCCCTGATCCCCTAATTCTTGTTAGCAGTGTACTACAATGTTATTGTCTGTACAATAGAGCCCAAACTGGTTATCAAGTCCCTCTCTAGATTAAAATCCTGGCTGCACAACTTATTTGCTAAGTGGCCTGGATCAAGTTCCTTAACCTTCTTGAGCTTCCATTTTCTCCTGCATATAAAAGAGATCATGATAGCTACATCAAAGAGGTGATGTAAGGACTAAAGGAGAGGATGTGAGGGTGAGCTATAGCTTAGTGCATGACAATGGAAAATATCTCACTTCATGTATGTTTCCACAAGCCCAAAGAGGCCATGCTCATTCTCATTCCTAGGTTCAAAATAAATATAAATTGGATGAGTGAATTGATTCATCTAAAAATGTGATCAACCACAGAGAAGTAACCAGAAACGTCAAAAATTCACTAGAAGTTGTGACCCTTATACTGCTGACTCTCTGAACTGAACACAGATTCCTCCATCACTTTCCATCGCAGATACTTGCAGATTACTTCTCAACTCTGCTTTAGAAAGCTTTCACTGTGCTGTTAATTCATATTTCCAAGTGTTTGTGTTTATACTGATTTGTTTTGCAACATCTGCATAAACAGTGGTTGCTTTAAAAAGTCAGCTTTATGGCCCTGGCCGGTTGGCTTAGTGGTAGAGCATTGGACCAGGGTGTGGAAGTCCCGGGTTCAATTCCTAGCCAGGGCACAGAGGAGAAGTGTCCATCTGCTTCTCCATCCTTCCCCCTTTCCTTCCTCTCTGTCTCTCTCTTCCCCTTCTACAGCCAAGGCTCCAATGGAGCAAAGTTGACCTGGGCGGGCACTGAGGATGGCTCCATGGCCTCTGCCTCAGGCACTAGAATGGCTCTGGTTGCAACGGAGCAATGGCCCAGATGGGCAGAGCATCGCCCCCTGGTGGGTTTACCAGGTGGATCCTCCTAGCACACATGCAGGAGTCTGTCTCTCGGCCTCCTGGCTTCTTACTTCAGAAAAAAAAGTCATCTTTTCGAATGGAAACATAGCCTGCCCTTGTCTCTATTTTTATGTAAATGAAAGATCTTATTGACTTCACCCACAATTATTCCTGTAGAAGGTAACTTGTAACTTGTAATAAACTGCACTCAGAACCATCCCACCACATGGACCCCATTCTTTAAGTCTTTTTTTTTTTCATTTTTCTGAAGCTGGAAACAGGGAGAGACAGTCAGACAGACTCCCACATGCACCCGGCCGGGATCCACCCGGCAGGCCCACCATGGGGCGATGCTCTGCCCACCAGGGGGGGCGATGCTCTGCCCATCCTGGGCGTCGCCATGTTGCGACCAGAGCCACTCTAGCGCCTGAGGCAGAGGCCACAGAGCCATCCCCAGCGCCTGGGCCATCTTTGCTCCAATGGAGCCTTGGCTGCGGGAGGGGAAGAGAGAGACAGAGAGGAAAGCGCGGCAGAGGGGTGGAGAAGCAAATGGGCGCTTCTCCTATGTGCCCTGGCCGGGAATCGAACCCGGGTCCTCCGCACGCTAGGCCGACGCTCTACCGCTGAGCCAACCGGCCAGGGCGGACCCCATTCTTAAAAGTGAGATACCACCCCACACCAATGCCTTTTCTCTGCCCCAGAACACTTTGTGCTCTTACTCAAACAAAAGAAACTCTTGTCCTTACATTTCCAGCTTTGAGATGGTCACTGGGTAATCATTATTGGGGAGGCAAAATTTTATTTCAGCCCTCTTAGGGTTTTCAATTTAGCCTAACTAAGAATTAGATTGACATAAAACATATGAGCAGGAGAAAAAACATACAGATTTATTTAAAATACGTTTTATGTGACATGGAAACCCTCATAAAGAAATGACCCAAAGAAATGGTAAAACCTTTATATTAGTTGAAGAGAGAGAGGCAATTGTAAAAAAGTAAAATATAAGGGGAGGCTCAAGGAAGATAACTATCTTAACAAGGTGTGTTTGTGTGGAATTCTCTCTGCTTCCATTTCCTTCCTTGATAAGGGTGCTACTTCCTCCTGGTACAGGGAGAACATCTTCAATAAGAGGGTTTTACCTCCTGCTTCCAGGAAGAAAAAGAGAAAGATCAGAGCATCCTTCTTGTACCTGATGAAGTTTTTGTAAGTGATTTTAGCTCAAAATAAGTCTCAGGCCAAAGCGGCACATTTTGGGGTGGCGTGTTCCACTACCCTCCATCATTCACTAAGAGCAAAAACATTTTTGGTGCTATGTCATCTTTTCCCAAATCTCACTCCTGTTTTGCTGGTCTGTTAGATCAAGATGGCCCTTCTCCCCACCACTACCACCACCACTTGTCCTTTGCTGCTTACAGCAGGGGTAGTCAACCTTTTTATACCTACCTCCCACTTTTGTATCTCTGTTAGTAGTAAAATTTTCTAACTGCCCACCAGTTCCACAGTAATGGTGATTTATAAAGTAGGGAAGTAACTTTACTTTATAAAATTTATAAAGCAGAATTACAGCAAGTTAAAGCATATAATAATAATTACTTACCAAGTACTTTATGTCGGATTTTTGCTAAGTTTGGCAGAATAAATCTTTATAAAACAACTTACTATAGTTAAATCTATCTTTTTATTTATACTTTGGTTGCTCCGCTACCGCCCACCATGAAAGCTGGAACGCCCACTAGTGGGCCGTAGGGACCAGGTTGACTACCACTGGCTTACAGTGACTAAGAGCCCCTTGTATGTTTAGCATGAACTCAGCTTTCCACAAAAGCAGTCTTTTTATCACCACCTTTTTCCAGTTGAGGGAATGAGGCTTCAAGAGATTAATCCCTGGCCCTGGCCGGTTGGCTCAGTGGTAGAGCGTCGGCCTGGCGTACAGAAGTCCCGGGTTCGATTCCTGGCCAGGGCACATAGGAGAAGCGCCCATCTGCTTCTCCACCCCTCCCCCTCTCCTTCCTCTCTGTCTCTCTCTTCCCCTCCCACAGCCAAGGCTCCATTGGAGCGAAGAAGGCCCGGGCACTGGGGATGGCTCCTTGGCCTCTGCCCCAGGCGCTAGAGTGGCTCTGGTCGCTACAGAGCGACGCCCCGAGGGGCAGAGCATCGCCCCCTGGTGGGCGTGCCGGGTGGATCCCGGTCGGGCGCATGCGGGAGTCTGTCTGACTGTCTCTCCCTGTTTCCAGCTTCAGAAAAATACAAAAAAAAAAAAAAGAGATTAATCCCTGGCCGAATAGCTAGGTTGGTTAGGACAGCGGCCCAAAGCACAGGGGTTTCTGGTTCAATCCCCAGTCAGGGCACATACAGGAACAGATTAATGTTCCTGTCGCTGTCTTTCTCTCTCCCTCCCTCTCTCTCTAAAATCAATAAAATAAACATTAAAAAAAGGTTGAACTTGCTCAAGGTCACACAGACATCTGTAAGTGCTCAACCCAGTACTGAAACCCAAAGTCCACGCATGTTGGCTCACTGCCAATTTGCCTCTACCAAACATCAAACACTCTTGGGGAGGGAGGAACAAGTTAGGTAATACCAGAGGAAGCAATCTAGCAAATCTTGAATGTGGGTCATCCTACAAGGTAACTAATCTTCAAAAAGCCACTTTCATATCCTGAAATATTTGAGGAGAAGATATAACGTCTGATACTTGCTTCAAAATAATCAAAGGCAGAGGCAAGTGGATGGGGACATAGATGAAGCAAGACGGGCCATGAATTGGTAACTGTTGAAGCTGGGTGATAAGAGTTTATTATATTAATCCCTCCCCCATTTTATTTATTTTAAATTGTCCATAATAAATAAGTACAAATAAAAATGTGAATGAAACATTGAGTTTCATTTAAGCTCATTTCTTAGTGTTGTCAGTTATTTCTTCAGACTAGACCAAAATGCACTCTTTTATAGATCTATAATGAAGAGTCCCTCCCAAGTTTCTCCAGAGTGTAAAAAAGGTCAACACACATTTGACCATCATTATTACATTTAATATGCACATACCTAGTGGTCCAGCAGTTTTAACACCAGGAATTTATCCTACAGATTGAGGCATATATTTCACAAAGACTTACATTTAAGGAGCATTGCATTGTTTTCAAAAGCAAAAGTCTGCAAACAACCTCAATGTCCATAATTAGGAGGCTGGTTATTATTTTTTTAATTTTTTATTTATTTACTTTAATAAGGAGAGAGAGAAAAAGAGAGAGAGAAGGGGGAGGAGCCGGAAGCATCAACTCCCACATGTGCCTTGACTGGGCAAGGCCAGGGTTTTGAACCAGTGACCTCAGTGTTCCAGGTTGATGTTTGATCCACTGCACCACCACAGGTCAGGCCGAGGCTGGTTATTTAAATAGTAGCACATCCATTGACTTAATGCTTGCTGTTCATATAGGCTTATATTGAACCATTTCTAACCCCAACAGTTAACCCAAAAAAATCTCGGTCCTGAGCTGTGGGCTAAATCATCCCTTCTTTATAATAAAGATATATAAATATAGGTATGCTAAGATTTCTGAAAGGATACATAAAGAACACTTACGTGTGGTTTGTTTCTTCATTGGAGGACAGGGGAGGTTGGAGTACATATAAGACCTACTTGTTACTGGTTATTGTAAACCTCTTGTCCTTTTTTTTTTTTTTTAATCTTTTTAAACACCAAATGTAAGAATTATGTTTTCAGTTTTGAAAAAAATAGTTTTAAAAAAATCTCAGCACATATCCCCCAACCAGATTCTCTTACTCTCTTTTTCCTCTGGCCCATATTTTCTGTGTCCTGCCTCGTTCTCTGATCAATTACATTTGGGGCTTGCACCTGCTGCTCCCTCTACCTGGAACACTGATCCAGAGCATTATATGACTGACTCATTGTCAGTCAAGTCTCAATTCAAACATCCTCAAGAGGCCTTCCCCAACCATTTGTACTAGTACATCAACTTATTTTTTAAATTTCCTTATCACTGTGAAAAAATATCATCTGCTCATCCACCTGTTTCTTGTTTATCCTCCGCCTCCCCACCAGACTCTACTCACTCCTTTTGAGAGCAGGGACCCTGGGTCTAGATCAGGGTGGTGTCCCCAGCTCCTGGAACAGTGCCAGGCTTCTTGTTGAAGCTCAATAACTATTTGTTGAAGAAATAAATAGCTATTACTGTTGATTAAAATGAAGTTCTCTGAGTGCTGAGCTGACAGTGTCAGTGTATATGGATAGTGAGGCCAGAATTGACCAACTTAGGAAATCCAGGCTCTTTCTGAAAAACCACTTCAATTTTGTTAAATGGCTGGCGTACTGGCAAAGGAGACCTTGGCACTGCTTTCCCTCTGTACCTACAGTGTATGTCAGTCTCCTGGCATTTAAAAGCACTGCAAAAGCCCTACTCAGTCATATAGCAGGCCCCCATCCTGGATCAGTGAGTACCCTTACATTCCTTATCTGGCTGGTGCTTAACTTAGAAAAGTTCTTAGAATCAGTTCCAGTGGTGTCTGTGTCCCCTCATCCTTTCCTTCTGTCCCTGGAGTAAGGAGACAATGTGGAAACAGACCAAGGGACACAAGGAAAGAACTGTCCACCATTAAACCAAACACTTCAAAATTGTTTCCCAAAAAATAAATAAAACTGTCCAGAAAGGATCAGTTTTGGATCCAGGCGGTTCTGTGTGTCTTGGCTCAGGAACAACAGGAAATATGGAAAGAAATGTAAAATGCTGTTGTTCTGGTGGTAGATTGACATCTCAGAGACCCAGCTGCCTGAGTGGTTGTTTAAGATCAAGAAGCAAAGCTTTCTGGCAAAGACTTTGAGCCCAGTCAGGAAGGAAGTGGGAGAACCAGGCAGAGAGAGAGATTCCCTCACTCTGCCCCATCATGTCCCAAGGCATATTCACACAGCCTGAGAGAGGATTCTGCTCATGAGAAAAATCAAAGACATTTTCTAAATGAATGAAAGTTCCCTACTCTTGTTCTATTTGTTCTGCAGAGAGGACAGCTGCCTTTATCAACATTAATAAACCAAAATTAACTAATTTGGGAACAGTTTTCAAAAACACCTGCTGTTCTTATCCTTCTGTGCTATTAACTATTTCCCTACCTCACAATCCCAACCCCCATGCCCAGGGCTGTTATTTATTTATTTATTTATTTGTATTTTTCTGAAGCTGGAAACGGGGAGAGACAGTCAGACAGACTCCTGCATGCGCCCGACCGGGATCCACCCGGCATGCCCACCAGGGGGCGACGCTCTGCCCACCAGGGGGCGATGCTCTGCCCCTCCGGGGCGTCGCTCTGTTGTGACCAGAGCCACTCTAGCGCCTGGGGCAGAGGCCAAGGAGCCATCCCCAGTGCCCGGGCCATCTTTGCTCCAATGGAGCCTTGCTGCAGGAGGGGAAGAGAGAGACAGAGAGGAAGGAGAGGGGGAGGGGTGGAGAAGCAGATGGGCGCTTCTCCTGTGTGCCCTGGCCGGGAATCGAACCCAGGACTTCTGCACGCCAGGCCGACGCTCTACCACTGAGCCAACTGGCCAGGGCCCCCAGGGCTGTTATTTTTGCCTGAGGAGTGGGACTGGGGTTGACTGAAACCAAGTTGTATGGTATGCCTGGAAATGATCTTCTCAATCGTAGATACAACCAAAATAGCACTGGCTCCACACTGAATAATTAATACACTCTTCAACAGCAGTTGCGTTTTTCTCCAAGGTACAGGGTTTAAAATACAGACCTCTTTCCTCCAGTTCTTAATGGGAGATAAAATAATCCAATTCTGGTGTGTGTGTGACCCCATTACCCTTCTACAGCAAAAACCTCACGCATTTGCCTCAGTTTTTCCCAAGACACATGTTTTACAAGTTAGCTAAATAAATAAATAAATAAATGATATATATATATCATATATATATTATATATATATATACATACACACACTATATATATATTAAGGTCTACCAGAAAGTTCTGTCCATTTTTGGAATAAAACAAAATGCAAATTTTTCTTACCATCAATAAACTTTATTAAATAATATAACTGCCATTATTATTAATGATTTTTTGCCAGTGTGAGGGCAATTTGTATATCCCACTTTTGAAAAATGTTTTATTTTTTGATGCGAAAAATTGAACCAGTGTTTGTTTGATATCTTCTTCACTTTTGAATTTTTTGCCCTTCAAAAAATTTTGTAAGGACAAAAACAAGTGATAGTTGGAGGGTGCTAAGTCCAGGGAATATGGTGGATGCGACAGACATGCTTCTGTAGCATTTCTTCCTTGTTGAAATTCGTAAAAATTACAGTGGCGTAAATGAACTTTATCAGTAGCCATGGGTACACTATCGCTTCACACATAAGACTAACGTGAATCAACTTTGTTTTAGTTAATTTGCTACGTCAGTATGTATACATTAAGTGATAAAAATAGAGAGGCACACATGCGCCAAATAAACATGTGCTTATGTGTCAAAACTTGTGATAAAAGCGGACAGAACTTTCTGGTAGACTATATTTATATATATGGGCTTTTCATAGAAAGCTGAGGGGTACAGCAAACTGAAAGATTTGCAGTTTTTACAAGACATTTGAAGCACATGCAATTAGGTTGGTACAAGCCTGTCTTAGGCCTGGGTCTGAGAATAGAGCCAATGGCTCAGCAAAAAGTGCTGAAATGAGTGTCTGCTGTAACTCCATGTAGCCGTGTGGCCCAGAACCAACAGATCCTGTCCCCAGATATAGAACCTTCTTATGCCTACAAGGAGCCTTCCCCTCTGCTTCATATTTGCTGGTACTTTAGGTTTTCCAAGTAGAATTTTTCTTTTTCCTTTCCAAAGGAAAGTAATCACAAATAAAAATCTTTGTAGCAAAGGACTCTGAGAGGGTTTTTATCCTTTCACTAGCTTCTATTGTGATGGGTGAAACTACAAGGACAATTAGAGCAAATGTCAGTGTAAATCTCCAAAGAAAGAACAAAATAGGCTTACCAAGTTTCCTTTAAGGATGCCAAAGCATTTTCTTCTCTAGATAACAATGTGTATTTAACTTAGTGTCAAAGAATTAGCAGACAGTTGATGACTGTACCAGTGGTCTATCTCAATAGCAACAGATATTTATGGGAAGGGAGACATTATGAACATAAATTCCATTGAATCAGCATTACTTAAGACTTTTAATTTATAGTTGCTGTGATTTCACAATAATAACCACCTCAAGAGTGATATTTGTGTTCTACAGTGTGTCCGTAAAGTCATGGTGCACTTTTGACCGGTCACAGGAATGCAACAAAAGATTATAGAGGGTCCTGGCCGGTTGGCTCAGTGGTAGAGCGTCTGCCTGGCGTGCGGGGGACCCGGGTTCGATTCCCGGCCAGGGCATATAGGAGAAGCGCCCATTTGCTTCTCCACTCCCCCCTCCTTCCTCTCTGTCTCTCTCTTCCCCTCCCGCAGCCAAGGCTCCATTGGAGCAAAGATGGCCCGGCGCTGGGGATGGCTCCTTGGCCTCTGCCCCAGGCGCTAGAGTGGCTCTGGTCGCGGCAGAGCATCGCCCCCTGGTGGGCAGAGCATCGCCCCTGGTGGGCGTGCCGGGTGGATCCCGGTCGGGCGCATGCGGGAGTCTGTCTGACTGTCTCTCCCTGTTTCCAGCTTCAGAAAAATACAAAAAAAAAAAAAAAAAGATTATAGAAATGTGAAATCTGCACCAAATAAAAGGAAAACCCTCGAAGTGATCCACGGACGCCCGGAGCGCCACGGGGGAGATGAAGCCGGCGGTGGACGAGATGTTCCCCGAGGGTGCTGGGCCCTACGTGGATCTGGACAAGGCCGGAGGCAGCACCGGGCTCCTGATGGACTTGGCAGCCAATGAAAAGGCTGTTCACGCAGACTTCTTTAATGATTTTGAAGACCTCTTCGATGACGGTGACATCCAGTGAGGCGTCCAGCAGCGGGGGCAGTCCAGCCGTTGTTAGGTGGGCCTGTGGTGGAGCCCCTCGGGACAGCAGGGATGCTTCTGAAGAACTGTGGGAACTCTTGAGATGAAGGGATGGGGAACCCCGCCGGGGGCCGGTTTCAGCCGGGTGGCTGAGGCCTGCCTGTTAATCTTGAACGTGACCAGCTGTTGTCCTCACTGCAATGAAAAAAAAAAAAAAGGGATGTCATCAAAAAAAAAAAAAGGAAAACCCTCCCAGTTTCTGTAGGATGATGTGGCAGCATGTATGCATGCGCAGATGACGTAACACCGTGTATACAGTGGAGCAGCCCACGGCCATGCCAGTCAAGATGTGGACAGTACAGAGGAAAGTTCAGTGTGTTCTGTGGCTCGCTAAATTCAAATCTGTGACCAAAGTGCAATGTGAATATCGATGCCTTTATAACAAAGCGCCACCACATAGGAATAACATTACTCAGTGGGATAAGCAGTTGAAGGAAACCGGCAGTTTGGTGGAGAAACCCCGTTCTGGTAGGCCATCAGTCAGTGACGAGTCTGTAGAGGCTATACGGGATAGCTACCTAAGGAGCCCTTAAAAATCTGTGCATGAGCCCACATTGAACTGCACTGAATAGGTACGAAACTGGGAGAGTTTTCCTTTTTTTTTTTTTTTTGTAGTTTTCTGAAGTTGGAAACAGGGAGGCAGTCAGACAGACTCCTGCATGTGCCTGACCGGGATCCACCCGGCACACCCACCAGGGGGCAATGCTCTGCCCATCTGGGGCATTGCTCTGCTGCAATCAGAGCCATTCTAGCACCTGAGGCAGAGGCCACAGAGCCATCCTAAGTGCCCAGGCAAACTTTGCTCCAATGGAGCCTTGGCTGCGGGAGGAGAAGAGAGAGACAGAGAAGGGAGAGGGGGAGGGGTGGAGAAACAGATGGGCGCTTCTCCTGTGTGCCCTGGCCGGGAATCGAACCTGGGACTCCTGCACTCCAAGACGACGCTCTACCACTGAGCCAACCGGCCAGGGCCAGTTTTCCTTTTATTTGGTGCAGATTTCACATTTCTATTGTCTTTTTTTGCTTTCCTATGACCAGTCAAAAGTGCACCATGACTTTACGGACACACTGTATATAAATTAAACATCGCTGAGGTGTTTCCCTTGAAACTTACATGACTTTCCCTTATTTATAGGACCCTTAAGGAAATTACCATTTTCATGGTGCCACTCAGTCACTTTTCTCATACTGTGAAAATGTGAGATATACAAGGAATAGTGGCAATTCATTTGATTCCATCACCATGGGATCCCCTTGAAGAATGCTAACTCTGCCGTTACATCTAACTTTATAAATAATCAAATAGACACATAGGGCCCTGGCTGGTTGGCTCAGTGGTAGAGCATCAGTCAGGCGTGTGGGTGTCCCAGGTTCAATTCCCAGTCAGGGCACACAGGAGAAGTGCCCATCTGCTTCTCTACCCTTCCCCCTCTCCTTTCTCTCTATCTCTCTCTTCCCCTCCTGCAGCCAATGCTCCACTGGAGCAAAGTTGGCCCCGGCACTGAAGATGGCTCCATGGCCTCCACCTCAGGCACTAGAATGGCTCCAGTTGCAATAGAGCAAAGGCCCAGATGGGCAGAGCATCGCCCCCTGGTGGGCATGTTGGGTGGATCCCAGTTGAGTGCATGTGGGAGTCTGTCTCTCTGCCTCCCCACTTCCCACTCCAGAAAAACAGCCAAAAAAAAAATGGCACATAGGAGAGGATAGTGTTTGTTACCCCTTCAGGGGGCACTCCCTCTTCTCTCTGCCTTAGCAAACACCTTGTTTAAGGTATTTTTTGGATGTTAAATTGTAGTGATTTATATTTCAAACACCAATTGGTATCAGAAGGATTATAAGGGATAAAATGAGAACCACTTGGAGTAACGGATTCCCATTCACAATTTGACTAAGGATCCTGCCATTATTGAGCTTGAGTAGGTTCATCTTCGGTTTAAACATACCGTTAGAACTGAGCTTTTCAGGAGCTAAAAAAAAGAAACTTCTCAAGAGGGCCACTAGAAGGCATGGAAAGGAAAGAGCAGTGACTTGACCCAGAAAAAGGGATGGACTCCAAGGTAAGAAGGCAGTGGCCTCCAGAGGCCACCTGGTGTTCATGGGTGACACTATACCTGAAGCTAGCAAGAGGCCCAGCTCCATGAAAGAGTATAACGAGGCTTTACAAGACCTTCAGAAATATTTTTTGGATAGTCAGATAGGAGAGAGAAAAGGGGAGCATTTCCAAGGCAGAGAGAGAGAAACACCAGGAGAGGCATTTGGAAAATTAGACCCACCTGGGCTCAGAGCCCAGAAGATGAGTGCTGGAGTCAGAGAGGTGGGAATTGGGGACAAACTGGGAGAGCCAAAGAACCACCAGGATGACTACACATTCCAGGCTAGTTTGAGAGGCAAATAAGGGCTCATGCCCAGGAAGGCTGGGAAGGATCCCAGACTCCCATCAGATCCAGCAAGGCTGGCCCCGCCTCCTCAGGATGAGAGACAGAAGTGAGAGCATGAAGAATCCTATGTCTGCAATAATGACAATTGAGCAAATCATGGTTATCTTAGGGTAAAAAAACTGTGCTCCATTAGCTCACCCTTTCTATGCTGTTTGTAAAAAAATCTATACTTTTACATTTTCAGTGTGTGTGTGTGTGTATGTGTGTGTGTGTGTTTATTTTAAAAGCGTTTTATGTAAAAGCTTAGTCTGTTTGTGAAACTGAAGAGAGAGGGATTTGGAGCCATACTTGGGTTTCATAGTGGCAGCAGTAGATATAAATTATTATAAAACTATAAATATTATCCCCTCTTCCTTTAATTCAAGCTCTCTATTAAGCACAGAAAATGGACATATCATCATGAAATTCAAGCCTCTTCTGGTTAGGGTCACAACTCACTGCAGCTCCTAAGTGTCCAGGTGATGCCCTCTTTCCTACCCCAACAATGGTTTTATAGAACCCTAATTTTTACAGGGCTACAAACCCAAGGTAAATGTCATAGTTTTATTTTACAAAATGGTGATACCCTTACATTCAGAAGAAGGAAAATGGCTTCAGGGGCTCAAGTCTAGACTTGAAACAGCAAAAGTGATTGAGCAATCCAGTGGTGATAACCCATGAACATCAGTCCAGCCAAAGCCCATTTAAGCGGCTTTAAATACAGAGAGAAAGCAAAGGAGAGAATGAGTATCAAAGTATCCTAAGAAATTAGGAAGCCAAAATGGAAACACATAAGTATAGTCTACTTTACCTTAGGTCAGGAAACAGTAGAGAATGAAAATATAATTGAGTACACCCAGTGGCCAGATCTTGGTTTCTAACATCATTCTCCAATAAAGGAACTAAAGCGCCTTGGAGAAATGGCTGATTCTAGGATTGGGGCACGATGAATCAGGAGTATCATATAGTGCCAAAAAGAAAGGAAGTGCTAATAAAACAAAACCATCACAATGATGGCAGTATGTCAAAGTAACAGAGGAGCCAACTGAGAGAGCTTCCAATGACCAAAGCTGCAACAATTTCAGCAAAAAAAAAAATTAATGGTATTGGGTTATAACCCAAAATATAAAACACATATCCATTAGTCCATACAAATATAAATAAACAATTGAATGGATAAGTAAATAAATAAACAAATAGGGAGATAGATGCCTCCAATCTTGGAGTGGTACTACTTTTTTTCAGAATCTGGTTATACTAAGGCGCTAGAACCTTGTATTTTGGCACTGGTGAAAGAAAAAAGAAACTATATAGTTATCAAAATAAAAAAGGCACCTGCATGCCTGATCTGTAGTGGTGCAGTGGATAAAGCATCAACCTGGAACACTGAGGTCACCGGTTCAAAACCCCGGGCTTGCCTGACCTGTGGTGGCGCAGTGGATAAAGTGTCAACCTGGAAATGCTGAGGTCGCCGGTTCGAAACCCTGGGCTTGCCTGGTCAAGGCACATATGGGAGTTGATGCTTCCAGCTCCTCCCCCCCTTCTCTCTCTGTCTCTCTTCTCTCTCTCTCCCTCTGTCTCTCCCTCTCCTCTCCAAAAATGAATAATAATAAAAAAAAAAAAAAAAAACCCCGGGCTTGCCTGGTTAAGGCATATATGGGAGTTGATGCTTCCTGCTCCACCCACCTTCTCTCTTTCTCTCTCTCTTAAAAAAAGGGGGGACACCTGCAATAAGGCAACTGTCCAGGCCTGACGACAAACCAAGGTATACCTAATATTCCACCCATGACGTACAATTGAATTAACAAAGTCTGAATCCTCTTGGGTCTCTTAAGGGTGAGACCTGGCAGGTGCATTGAGTCCAATAACTTCTGAATTTCAATTTCAACCTCTCTTTTGTTACAGAGAAAGAACTGCCACGTCAGTCAGTGTTTTCCCAGGGTGACAGAGTACCTAAGGACTCCAAATACCAACTGAAGGAGTCCATAGCCAGATAACCCCACCCATACCTAGAAACCAATGCCCAGGACCAACAATAACACCAATCTGAGACTCCAAAAACTCTGTCACCCTGACTCAGTTTCAGAGAAAGGCGGGTGCAGGTGTGGCTGCCCTGTACTGTAGCTTGTTGTTTGCCCTGCTAGGTGAGGCCGAGATCATGGCTCTGCCTGTGTCTCACATATCTCTGGAGGCCTGCAGGGTCCTGCCAAGATGGTGAACACATGCCTTGGAACTGCTGTAGGCCCTGCGAACAGTCAGTGTGCCCTGCCATGTAACCCAAACAAATGACAGGCACCCCAAGAACAACTGCATTCACCCTTGTCACTGGGCACCCTGAAAGATGGCCTATGTAGAATTTGTATTCAAGCTTGCCCTCTGTCTGGACCATGATTTGTTTAATTTGTTCATTCTTGCATTTAACATGTATTGAGAAATTTCTACGTGCTGGGCACTGTTCTGTTTTCTGAGGATATAGCAATGAACAAAACAAAGTCTCCATAACTTGGGAGCTTTCACTGGAGTAGTGGAAGGGAAATGATACATTCAAAAGTAAACATAGGGGCCCTGGCCGGTTGGCTCAGTGGTAGAGCATCAGCCTGGCGTGCGGAGGTCCCGGGTTCGATTCCTGGCCAGGGCACACAGGAGAAGCACCCATTTGCTTCTCCACGCCTCCCTCTCTCCTTCCTCTCTGTCTCTCTCTTCCCCTCCCGCGGCCGAGGCTCCATTGGAGCAAAGATGGCCCCGGAGCTGGGGATGGCTCCTTGGCCTCTGCCCCAGGCACTAGAGTGGCTCTGGTCGCGGCAGGGCGACGCCCCAGAGGGGCAGAGCATCGCCCCCTGGTGGGCGTGCCGGGTGGATCCCGGTCGGGCGCATGCGGGAGTCTGTCTGACTGTCTCTCCCCGTTTCTAGCTTCAGAAAAATACAAAAAAAAAAAAAAAGTAAACATAGCATTCTACCAAATACCTGCCAGTAGTCCTCAAAACTGTGAGATAAAATTTAATGACAATTGTTTTTAAAGTAAAATGAAAAATGGTAGATGTTGATGAATCCTATGAAGAAAAAACAGGGTCAAGGATACTGGCTGGGTAGCTCAGTTGGTTAGAGCATCATCCCCATACGCCAAGGTTGTGGGTTCAATCCCCAGTCAGGGCACATACAAGAATCAACCAATGAATGAACAAATAAATGGAACAACAAATTAATGTTTCTCTCTCTCTCTCTTCCTCCTTACTCTCTCTTTCTAAAATCAATAAATTTTTAAAAAGAGAGAGAAAACAAAAAAATAAACAGGGTAAGAATGACAGGGTGCTCTTTTAGATAGCGTAGTCAAAGAAAACTTCTGCATTCAGCAAAGACCTCAGTGAAGGAAAGGAGTAAGGTGTGAGAATTTCTGGAGAACAGGCAAAGAGGAGTGCAAAGGCCCTGAGGCAGCTACATGCTTAGTGTGTTAGAGGAGTACTGAGGACTGCTTAGCTTTGTTCTCCCTTTCTCACTTTTTCTCTCTTCTTCCCTCTCTTCCCCTTTTCTCCCTTCCTTCATCTCGTCTCTCTTTCCCTCCCTTTCTTCCTTCCCTTCTTTACTGAAAAAAAAAATGTGTTTTAATGTTCATTTTGGAGGGAGAATGGCTGGATATGGTCCTGAGATGATGCTCATGAGCAGCAATGAGCCCTTGAAGACGTAGTCCTCTTGACCTCCATGGTGTTATAGAAAGGTGGAGATAATACATACAGGCTTAAAGAGCCTGGGGAAGAAGGTATTTTGATTTAAAAAATGTTAAACAATTTTTCTTTTTCATAAAAAAGAGCTGTTTCTTTCTTTGTATTTATTTTTTATACAGTTTTTAAAATTCCATTTTGATCACTTATGGTCCAAGAACAATCAAATAATAAATAAAAAAGAAACAGATGTTAAAGACTGGTCTTCAAACATTAGAGCCAAAGATGCTGCGCTTGTGTGTGATCTTGCCTATGTAAAACCACATCCATACCTCAGTGCCCACCTAACCATTCAGCAGAGCTTCCTTTAACCAGGAGCTGTTTGAAGCTACCAGTTTGAACACTATTTACGTGGGGGGGTTTTTTTTTGGGGGGGTGTTTGTTTGTTTTTTTTAGATCTGAATAGCTGTAGGGTTGGAGGAACCAGTTCAACCTTGACTTGGTACCAAAATGTGGCTGACTTGGCTTCGAGTAAGTCACAGCAGTGTTTACCAGCACAGGTGCCATCTCTGTGAGGTTACAAATTGGGCCATGGTTCTAGGATAAAGAGTCCGTGGCCTCCGATGGCCAGCTCAATGTCCAAAGAGCTGTTCTTGATAAATATGTCAAAAATCTCATGGAAGCCTAAGACTTCCTCTGTGTGTTATGGCCACATTCTCGGTGGGCGTTTGTTATACCCAGATATTATCACTATATGTTAAAGATTCATCCTTTGGCCCTGGCCGGTTGGCTCAGTGTTAGAGCGTCGGCCTGGCGTGCGGAAGTCCCGGGTTCGATTCCCGGCCAGGGCACACAGGAGAAGCGCCCATCTGCTTCTCCACCCCTCCCCCTCTCCTTCCTCTCTGTCTCTCTCTTCCCCTCCTGCAGCCGAGGCTCCATTGGAGCAAAAGATGGCCCAGGCGCTGGGGATGGCTCCTTGGCCTCTGCCCCAGGCGCTAGAGTGGCTCTGGTCGCGACAGAGCGATGCCCCGGATGGGCAGAGCATCGCCCCCTGGTGGGCATGCCGGGTGGATCCCGGTAGGGCACATGTGGGAGTCTGTCTGACTGCCTCCCCGTTTCCAGCTTCAGAAAAATACAAAAAAAAAAAAAAAAAAAAAGATTCATCCTTTCATGAGATACCATGAGCTCCCTGCTTGGTCTCATGGCTCTCTGGGTAGCACATATCTCTACAGGAGCCAAGGGAATGACCTATTTCTCTTGTAAAAGGAGCTTAGCTTTAGGAAATACAGCTGGTCATTTCCATCCTGGCTTTACTACTGCATAGCTATGTGATCTTAGGAAAACCACCTACCCTCTCTTAGCCTCAGTTTTTGTCATTTATTCCAGCCATTTTCAGGTTTTTTGTTGTTGTTGTTTAAGTAGAGGAGCCATTTAAAAATGAAATAGTGCCCTGGCTGGGTAGGTCAGTTGTTTAGAGTGTCATCCCAATATGTCAAGGTTGTGGGTTCAATCCCTGGTCAGGGCACATACAAGACTCAACTAGAGAATGCATGAATATGTGGTACAAAAAAAAAAATCAGTGTTTCTTTCTACCTTCCTTTCTCTAAAATCAATTTAAAAAAAATAAAAAAGTAGGCAAAATCTTAATGAATAAATAGATAAAAGACACCCTGCTTTGGTTAAGGAGGAGCTTGGGAGCACTAGGCCTCTCTGTTCCTCCCCCTGCATCCTATTCCAGGCAGCCCCCAGAGGGACCTGTTTGAAGATCACTGCTCTACACACAGGAATCGACACAATTTCATCAGTCCTGGGCTTGATCCTTATGCTCCAGGTCCTCACCTTTAGGCCATATGAGGACTGCCTACCCTTTGGAAAACTGAGAGCCAAAAGACATAAAGCCCTTCTGTGTCTGCCTTTGCCCTGGACCCAGTTTTCATTTCCAGTCTGAAGACTCGCCAGTTTCCCAAGAGTGACTGACAGTCAAGAGTAGCATCACTCATTAGGTGATACTACTTCCCACTCTTTTTGTTTCAGGCTAACCCAATCTAATTTATAATGATTCTGTTCATATTAATTATGTTGAAAATGATAATATTTTGTGTATATTTGGATTAAGTAAACTGTATTATCAAAATTAATTTCACCTATCTTTTTACTGAAATGTGGCTACTAAAAAATTTTAAATGGCATATGTGGCTCACATTATTGGCCAGTGGTGGTCTAAACTCTAGGCTTTAGGGATACATCCTGAGGCAAGGAAACAAGAAGCAGGGACATTATGGAACCTGCAGCCTCACCCTCAGTAAAGAGGCAAAGGTTAAGAGCAACACCCCTCTCAGCCTTCCTCCTCTCAGAAGCTGTAACTCAGATGAAGTCTCGCTGCCCCGTGTGCTCAGTGGAAGGTCCTAACAAGTTTGGTAGGATTGTGAAGGTGGGAGCAGATGCCCATGGGACAGCACCCTTTACTCACAGTGGGCCTAACACCAGCCCCATCACTGACTCTTCCAACATACGCCAGTGCCTACCCTAGGTTTCTTGATGGATGATTAGGTTCAGTGGGATATAATAGACAAAGCCCTGTGAAAATTAATAAACAGAAACCTCATTTAAATGGTTTGTGTGGACCTTTAGAAGAGAGAATTTTCAGGCACATGTCACTTAACACATACTACCGACCCCAACAGAAAAAGAGGTACCTTGCACCTCTGACAGGAAGTGATACTGCTTGAACTATCTCAGCTGGTGAAAGAAAATATTCCTCTTGCCCAGTAACAGCTCAGCCAATGAAAAGTAACCATACTTTAAACTTTCAGTTTCCTCTAATAGACTCTTCCTTTTACAAAGGCTCCTCCCAAGTCCACAAAAGAGCAATTTCTCAGACTTGTGCGTGGATTGCCATTAGACCTGCATATGGTATATTGCAATTCTTTGTTATTCCTGAATAAACCCATTTTGCTGAAGAAATATATAGCTGTCTATTTGTTTAAGGTCAATAGCCCAAAACAGTAGCATAAATAAGACAGAATTTTATTTCTCTCTTCAGGAGAAAAAAACTTTTGAGAGAAACTTCGGTCTTGGTTTGCTACTAGCTTTTGGACATAGTCTATTATCTGCAACTGAACCTAATGAAAAGTGATGCAATGGATTTTTTTTTATTTTACTCTTATTAATTTTTTAGAGAGAAGAAAGAGTGAGAGAGAGAGAGAAAGAGAGAGAGAGAGAGAGAAGGGGGAGGGAGGAGCAGGAAGCATCAACTCCCATATGTGCCTTGACCAGGCAAGCCCAGGGTTTTGAACCGGCGACCTCAGCATTCCAGGTTGACGCTTTATCCACTGCACCACCACAGGTCAGGCAAGTGATGCATGGATTTTTAACAGCCATCTTAGACCATGAGAAAATGAGCTAATTAATGAGAACAAAGAAGCAAGATAGAAGAAACTCAGGTCCTGGATGAGAGAGGAGCTATTGTTGGTTCATTGTCTCATGGTTCAAGAAGGTTATTAGAGTTCCATGTTCCAGGAAGAAGAATAATGAAGAGGGAGGAAATAAGACCTTTTCCTTCTTCTTAGGGAGAAGTACCATAAACACTCTATTTGTACTTCATTAGCCATAACATAATTACAGGGCACATCTGGTTTCAAGAAAGGAGGAGAAATGGCTTTTAGATAGATTAATTGATACTAAGTAAAATCAAGGCTCTACCACTAAGAAGGAAGAGGAGAATGAATGTTGGAGTAAGCAACACATTTGTACCCAATAGGTACATGTTGATGACCTATACTACTCAGAAAGATCCCACAGAATGAGTCTGCTGCTTCCAGAATGGGCATGTGGGTAAAACATAAGCCCTAGAGCATTGACCCCCTAAAGGTCTCCCCCTGGGTTTTGTACAAATGAAGGGGAGTGTAGAGCAAATCAAGTCTGCACACAAGGGTAGGTTGAGGACTCTCTAAGGCAATCCCGCCTCAGTAGCAGTTGGGTGATTAGGAGTGTGTAATGGTCCCTTGGGCCTCACGTCTGCCCACAGCATAGGTGTCCAAGTAGTGGCCTTATTGGCTCAACTAACCAACCTGCAGGAAGGGCAGGTATAGCTGGTTTTAAGGACAACTGGAGCCCTGGCCGGTTGGCTCAGCGGTAGAGCGTCGGCCTGGCGTGCGGGGGACCCGGGTTCGATTCCCGGCCAGGGCACACAGGAGAAGCGCCCATTTGCTTCTCCACCCCCACCCCCCTCCTTCCTCTCTGTCTCTCTCTTCCCCTCCCGCAGCCAGGGCTCCATTGGAGCGGAGATGGCCCGGGCGCTGGGGATGGCTCCTTGGCCTCTGCCCCAGGCGCTGGAGTGGCTCTGGTCGCGGCAGAGCGACTCCCCGGAGGGGCAGAGCATCGCCCCCTGGTGGGCAGAGCGTCGCCCCTGGTGGGCGTGCCGGGTGGATCCCGGTCGGGCGCATGCGGGAGTCTGTCTGACTGTCTCTCCCTGTTTCCAGCTTCAGAAAAATACAAAAAAAAAAAAAAAAAAAAAAGACAACTGGAGTCACTCAAAGGCCACCTTCTCCTTGCATCACCTGCAACCTTTCTTCCTGCTACAGACTGGCTTCTGCTCAGCTGAGAATGTGTCTGCCAAATCAGCCTCACATCTCTCAACAAAAAGGAGCTGCACCTTCCTCCCTCTCTCTGGCTGGAACTTCAAAAATGCCAGAGGAGGGCTTTGCTTGGTCCACTGTGAATCACATATCTTGTCCAGCCACAAGGGGAGGCAGGTCTGATGGGCAAAATAATGCTCACTACAGTTAACAGTGGGTGTTAGCTTTGTAGGAACCTTTACTAAAATGAGAGGTGAAAATACGTAGAAAGGCCCTGGCCGGTTGGCTCAGCGGTAGAGCGTCGGCCTGGCGTGCAGGAGTCCCGGGTTCGATTACCGGCCAGGGCACACAGGAGAGGCGCCCATCTGCTTCTCCACCCCTCCCCCTCTCCTTCCTCTGTCTCTCTCTTCCCCTCCCGCAGCCGAGGCTCCATTGGAGCAAAGATGGCCCAGGCGCTGGGGATGGCTCTGTGGCCTCTGCCTCAGGCGCTAGAATGGCTCTGGATGCAACAGAGAGACGCCCCAGAGGGGCAGAACATCGCCCCCTGGTGGGCATGCCGGGTGGATCCCGGTCGGGCGCATGCGGGAGTCTGTCTGACTGCCTCCCCGTTTCCAGCTTCGGAAAAATGAAGAAAAACAAACAAACAAACAAAAAAACAAAAAAGAAAATACGTAGAAAAAGTATTTTCCTTTTGTCATGAACTTTCCCCCCAATTTGATGTTTGCAGTTAGTTTTAGCCATCCGGTAAACACTGCAAAGCACCCATTTGGTACTAGACTCCTGTACTCTTTAGTATCCTTCAGTCATGGTCACAGTTGATTAAATTACAATTTTCACTAAATCCATTTCAGTCCTAAAGATATACTTAAGCTTGTTGATAGGATTTAGGTATTTCTGGTGTCTTCTCAGTAATATTTATTCTAACCACTTCTCTCTTTGAAGCCCTTACCCAGAAGGCTGCTGCCAGTTACTTAGGGCTCTTGGCTTGTAAACAATAGAAGTCCACTCCTATCAGCTTTCGCAAAAGGGATGACAGAACCCATGGGGTCCAAAACACAGGCCTTGGAGGAATTGAAACCTGGAAATGGAGGGCTGTAAGGCATAAGCTATTTTCTCATTTTTTCAGTCTCTCTCTCTCTCTCTCTCTGTCCTTGCCCTTCGCAGGGGCTACATTGATGTTCCCTGCTTTAATCTGCTTTCTCTGAAGATGAGCTTTCTTTGTGCTCATGGGGAAGATAGCTGCCTCCCAACCCCACCATTCCAAAATGAGTATACTGTGTGTTCCTACATCAAGTACACAGACGCCCAAGTACCTAGCTGTTGGGCAAATGAGTTTGTAAAATTTGTATTTTTTTAGTTTGCTCACTTTTATTGTTAGAAAAATGGTGCTGGGGAGCCTGACCTGTGGCGGTGCAGTGGATAAAGCGTCAACTGAAACGCTGACATTGCTTGTTTGGAGCCCTGGGTTTACCTGGTCAAGGCACATATGGGAGTTGATGCTTCCTGCTCCTCCCCCTACAATGAATTTAAAATAAAAATCTAAAAAAGTAAAATAAAAATAGCGCAGGGCAGCGCCAGGTGTCTGTGGTCTGTGAAATTGCAAATTACTTTCCTGCTTGGGAAGGGCCATTGTTTTGCTAATGTGTGCTCTTGAGGGGTCTTGGAGGGCCCAAGGCAGTTTTTGCAAAGGGAGAGAAGAGAAGAAGAGTGCTGAGAAAGAAGCCATGTTTGCAGAGTGACAACAGAGAGAATGCAGAATGCTGAAGAAGAAGCCAGGTTGACAGGGAAAGAGAGGTATGCAGATGGGGAACCTGAGCTGAGGGGCTTTGGGGGCCCTACTGAGGCTTGTGGGGGCCTTTGATTCTAGGAGGAACCAGAGAAGATTCTCCTGGTTGTGGAACCGGAGAATGAATGAGGGCTTTGGGAGCCATTGAATGAGAGGGAAGAAGGCTTCCCTGTGTGGTTGCTCATCGGCTGGTGCGAGACTTTAATAAAGGAATGGCTTGCCATTTTTTGGCTCCATTGTTCCTTTACCAAATCCAATGAGAACCTGCATGTGCATGACCACGATGGCGGCGGCCCCTGGCCATACACTGACCCAGCCCCAGATGTGTTCTTTCTTTTTTCTTTTTTTTAATTTATTTTAGACAGAGAGAGGAAAAGAGAGAGAGAGAGAGAGAGAGAGATCTGTTGTTCCATCTGTTTATACTTGGTTGATTTCCTGTATGTGCCCTGACTTGGCATTGAATGTGCAACCTGGGCGTATTAGGACAACACTAACAACTGAGCAACCTGACCAGGTCTCCTCCTCAGATTCCTAAGTAACTGATCCACTTGAGCTAGGGGTCTTCTCCCCCACTTTTTTTTTTATTCACTACATTTATTTTTTAAACCATAAAATATCTATTTATTTATTTTTAGTGAGTGAGAAAGACAGACAGACAGAAAGGGAGAGAGATGAGAAGTGTAAAGCCAGTAGCCATGGCCACCATCACAGCCACCTGGCACATGCAGGTTCACATTTGATTTGGACAGACGGTAATGAAACAACGGAGCCAAGAACTTGTGGGCCATTAGCTTTAATCCTAGCTTGCAACCGGCGGGCAAGAAATACATACAGTGGGAAAACACTTCCCTTTCTGTTCAGGGCTCCCAAAGTCACTGACTTATCCGAGTTTCCTAGAATCAATAGTTTCTACGTCACCAACCTATTCATCTCTGTTCCCCATCTCCTCTCTGCACAAACTGGCTTCTCCTTCAGCACTCTGCCATCTTGGCTGCTTCTCCTTTCCTCCACGTGGCCTTTCTCTGCTCTCCTCTAGCATGGGCTCCTCTGCCCCATTTTATAGTGTAGAAATAAGAACCTTTAAGCCAATCTACAAATAAAGAAGTCTCTGATACAAACTCATTTATCTGAGGCATAAATGGGATTCCTCATAAGAATGCACCACCCCACATCATGCAACAGTCAAGGGTGTGGGGAAAAGTTTAGTTTTGAAAAGATCTTAGTATTAAAAGGGTGGGAAAGACTTAGTCTTAAAACTAAGCCTTAGGCTATAATGACCCTGCCTGCTTACAGCCTGTCTCCCATACTCAATGCAAACTATAAGCAAGCAAACATTGTATACCATATTTATAAACTTATTTGATCCACAAGAAGCATCAATTCTTTGTTGCAGCACCCTAGTTGTTCATTGATTGCTTTCTCATATGTGCCTTGATGGGGAGGTGGGGGCTCCAGCCGCGCCAGTGACCCCTTGCTCAAGCCAGCGACCTTGGACTCAAGCCAGCAACCTTGGGGTTTCAAACCTGAGTCCTTAGTGTCCCAAGCTGCTGCTCTATCTACTGTGTCACTGCCTGGTCAAGCTTAACTAAAAATTTTTATTTTAAAGCCCTGTTCGGATAGCTTGGTTGGTTAGAGTGTCATCCAGAAGCATGGAGGTTGCCGGTTCGATCTCTGATCAGGGCACATACAGGAACAGATCAAAATTCTTGTCTCTCTCTCCCCCAACCCTTCCTCTTTCTTGCTAAAATCAATTAAAAAAAATTTTTTATTTTATTTTAAGAGGTCTTCCCCTATTTTAGTCAACTGTGGTCAGAGGAACAGGTTCTGATATGATAAACATGCCCCTTGACCCAGTTCTGTGCAGGAAGTGGGAATCTGGATGAGTCCTCAGAGGATGCAGGTCATGGGCTTATTATGTTGTGAAAATCATCCTGAGAACTTCTTGTTACAGATCCCTGTTGGTCAAATAAGTTTGTAGGCCTGACCAGGCGGTGGCGCAGTGGATAGAGCTTCAGACTGGGATGCGGAAGGACCCAGGTTCGAGACCCCGAGGTCGCCAGCTTGAGTGCGGGCTCATCTGGTTTGAGCCAGGCTCACCAGCTTGGACCCAAGGTTGCTGGCTCCAGCAAGGGGTTGCTCAGTCTGCTGAAGGCCCGCGGTCAAGACACATATGAGAAAGCAATCAATGAACAACTAAAGTGTTGCAACGCGCAATGAAAAACTAATGATTGATGCTTCTCATCTCTCTCCGTTCCTGTCTGTCTGTCCCTGTCTATTCCTCTTTCTGACTCACTTTCTGTCTCTGTAAAAAAAAATAAAATAAAATTTGAAAAATTCAAAAAAGTTTGTAAATATGATATATATATGTTTGCTCGCTTATAGTTTGCATTGGGTGTGGGGGACAGGCTGTAAGCAGGCAGGGTTCTTATAGCCTAAGGCAGGGGTCCCCAAACTTTTTACACAGGGGGCCAGTTCACTGTCCCTCAGACCGTTGGAGGGCCGGACTATAAAAAAAACTATGAACAAATCCCTATGCACACTGCACATATCTTATTTTAAAGTAAAAAAACAAAACGGGAACAAATACAATATTTAAAATAAAAACCAAGTAAATTTGGCCCTGGCTGGTTGGCTCAGCGGTAGAGCGTCGGCCTGTCGTGCGGGGGACCCGGGTTTGATTCCCGGCCAGGGCACATAGGAGAAGCGCCCATTTGCTTCTCCACCCCCACCCCCTCCTTCCTCTCTGTCTCTCTCTTCCCCTCCCGCAGCCAAGGCTCCATTGGAGCAAAGATGGCCCGGGCGCTGGGGATGGCTCCTTGGCCTCTGCCCCAGGCACTACAGTGGCTCTGGTCGTGGCAGAGCGACGCCCCAGAGGGGCAGAGCATCGCCCCCTGGTGGGCAGAGCATCACCCCCTGGTGGGCGTGCCGGGTGGATCCCGGTCGGGCGCATGCGGGAGTCTGTCTGACTGTCTCTCCCCATTTCCAGCTTCAGAAAAGTACAAAACAAACAAACAAACAAACAAGTAAATTTAAATCAAGAAACTGACCAGTATTTCAATGGGAACTATGGGCCTGCTTTTGGCTAATGAGATGGTCAATGTGCTCCTTTCATTGACCACCAATGAAAGAGGTGCCCCTTCTGGAAGTACAACAGTGGCCGGATAAATGGCCTCAGGGGGCCGCATGTGGCCCGCGGGCCGTAGTTTGGGGACCCCTGGCCTAAGGCTTAGTTTTAAGACTAAGCTTTTCCTCACACCCTCGACTGTTACATGATATGGGGTGGTGCACTCTCATGAGGAATCCCATTTATGTCTCAGATGAGTGACTTTATATCAGAGACTTCCTTGTTTCTACTGTACATTGGATTAAAGGATTTTATTTCTACACTGGAAAATGGGGCAGAGGAGCCCATGCAAGAGAGCAGAGAAAGGCCACGTGGAGGAGAGGAGAAGCAGTCAAGATGGCGGAGTGCTGAAGGAGAAGCCAGTTTGTGCAGAGTTTGTGCAGAGAGAAGGAGATGGGGAACAGAGGTAAATAGAGCTGGTGAGGCAGAAACCTTTGATTCTGGGAAACTTGGATGAGTCAGTGGCTTTGAGAGCCCTGAATGGAAAGGGAAGTGTTTTCCCACTGTGTGTATTTCTTGCCCGCCGGGTGCAAGCTAGGATTAAAGCTAATAATGGCCCACAAGTTCTTGGCTCCGTTGTTTCATTACCGTCTGTCCAAATCAAATGTGAACCTGCATGTGCCAGGCGGCTGTGATGGTGGCCGTGGCTACTGGCTTTACAATCCCGAAATGTGAAGAGAGTAGTACTGGACAGCAAGGACCACTTTGTTTATTTCTTGCCTGCCTACCTGGCAACAGCTGGTATTTGACAATCAACTAATATATGACCTTGAACAGCCCATTCTTTGATAAACTTAATGGTTCACTTAGGTCCCATAGAGAGAGCAGAGGCTTCTACCACTCTGAGTCTAGATGATGACAGACCCAGAAACTTGCTTGGTCATGAAACCATCAAGATTTCTGATCCCAAAGAATGGTCTGAATCTCAAGGAGATGAACAAATGTCACTTGATCTATGGATTTGTGACATTATAACAAAAAGAGACATGTGAAAAAATGCAAGATTCTAATCTCACTACAGTTTTCCCTTGCAGTGATAGTATCCACTTCTATGGTTTTAACTGTCATCACTACAGAACACTCATAAATCTGTACCGTAGCCTTCCCCTCTACACTCAGCTTTATATGTATTTCCAACTGCACTGGGTATTGCTGTAAATATTCCAAATTTGTTATGACCAAAACAAAACTATCTTTTCCCACAAATTTGCTCTTGCCACATTACCAAACAAGCACTCAATGGTATTTCCTTCTAACTACTGCCAAGCTAGACGCCTCCCTGTATCCTCTCCATCTGTCCCTTTCTCCAAACCCAGAACTTCCCCCTTTGGGTGAGCATTCCTATATCTTATCTGGACAGTTGCACAGACTCCTCACTAACTTTCTTACCAGATTATCTTATTGAAAACGTAAATCCAGTGTTGCTGTCTGCATAAAAAGCTCCTGCTCACCTACAAAGTAAAACCCAAAGCTTCTTAGCAATCAAGGTTCTTTTTAAGATTTTCTAGCTTTTTTTTTTAATTTTATTTATTCATTTTAGAGAGAGGAGACAGGGACAGATAGAGAAGGGAGGGAGGAGCAGGAAGCATCAACTCCCATATGTGCCTTGACTAGGGAAGCCTGGGGTTTCAAACCAGCGACCTCAGCGTTTCAGGTCAACGCTTTTACCCACTGCGCCACCACAGGTCAGGCAAGATTTTCTAGCTTTTGCTTGTCTGGCTGCACCCCTTGTTATGAGCCAGGCATTACGCCTCACCTCCTCTTTACACCCTATTAATGTCAATTTCTCACCCTTCCAGAAACAAGTATTTTCCAACCTAGATGCCAGAATGTATATTCCAGGGCAATGGACAGAAATGTAATGTGCCGTAATGGAGCTATGCGCAAGTGCTAAGGGAGCTCAGAGGAGGAGCGTCCATCAACCTGCCTGCTTGGGGAAGAGGTACTTTCTAACCCCAGAGTAGGAATAGCCAGATGGGGTCCATGGGGAAAGGATTATCAGATACAAAGGCTAGGAGATGGAAAGAGTACAGGAACCTTTTAGAGTGTTTAGCATTTCACTGTGGTGTAGCAGAGGGGTGGGTGGGGGAGGAGGCAGGGGACTGGCAGTTCCGGTCCAGCTAAATTGTAGAGGTGGCAGTGCTGCATATTAGGGAACCAGTTTCAGGAGATTTGCAGGATAAAGAGATCCCTCTGGAGCAGGGGTTGGGAACCTTTTTGACTGAGAGAGCCATGAATGCCACATATTTTATTTAATTTCATTAGTTTTTTTTTTTATTCATTTTAGAGAGGAGAGGGAGAGACAGAGAGAGAGAGAGAGAGGAGAGACAGAGAGAGAGAAGGGGGGGAGGAGCTGGAAGCATCAACTCCCATATGTGCCTTGACCAGGCAAGCCCAGGGTTTCAAACTGACGACCTCAGCATTTCCAGGTCGACGCTTTATCCACTGCGTCACCACAGGTCAGGCCTAATTTCATTAGTTTTTTAAAATTATTTTTTATTTATTCATTTTTTTTAGAGAATTGAGACAGAGAGAGAGAGAAAGCGGGGAGGAGCAGGAAGCATCAACTCCCATATGTGCCTTGACCAGGGCAAGCCCAGGGTTTTGAACCGGTGACCTCAGTGTTCCAAGTCAACACTTGATCCATTGTGCCACCACAGGTCAGGCTAAACGCCACATATTTTAAAATGTAATTCCATGAGAGCCATACAATGACCCGTGTACCTTACGCATTAACTAATAAAAATTTGGTGTTGTCCCGGAGGACAGCTGTGATTGGCTTCAGCCATCTGCAACCATGAACATGAGCGGTAGGAAATGAATAGATTGTAATACATGAGAACGTTTTATACTTTTTTTTTTTTTTTTTTTTTTACAGAGACAGAGAGTCAGAGAGAGGGATAGACAGGGACAGACAGACAGGAACGGAGAGATGAGAAGCATCAATCATTAGTTTTTCGTTGCGTGTTGCAACACCTTAGCTGTTCATTGATTGCTTTCTCATATATGCTTTGACTGCGAGCCTTCAGCAGACCGAGTAACCCCTTGCTTGAGCCACCGACCTTGCGCTCAAGCTGGTGAGCTTTTGCTCCAACCAGATGAGCCTGTGCTCAAGTTGGAGACCTCAGGGTCTCGAACCTGGGTCTTCCGCATCCCAGTCCGACGCTCTATCCACTGCACCACCGCCTGGTCAGGCAAGAATGTTTAATACTTTTAATGTTATTATTTTTTTTTATTAAAGATTTGTCTACGAGCCAGATGCAGCCATCAAAAGAGCCACATCTGGCTCGCGAGCCATAGGTTCCCGGCCCCTGCTCTGGAGTGTAAGGAAGACCTAACAAAAGGCAAAGCTTGTCTGTAATTCAGGAGAGACATGCTCTGGGTGAGAACTAGGGCAGTGAAGGCCAGGATTCTGGGATGGATGGAGAGAAGAGCACAGTCTCCCTGAGAGAATCAATGAGTTAGAGTAGATAAAAGTGAGGGGAAGAGGCGCTCGTGTGCACAGGGAGAGGTGTCAAGCAGGAATCTGGTTCCCTGTATGTAAAAGAATATAATATTGTTAAAAAAAAATTTTAACCAAGTAAGTTTGAAGATCCAATTTACTTTATCAAGCAATTCATGGATTGGGCAGCAGCCCATCTAGCAACTTAATGGGCACTCCAAGAGGCTGTACTAAATGGAAGGGTTTTATAGGAAGAAGGGTGGGGCAAGGGTACTGTTAGCAGAAAATAACGAATATCTTTAGTCCAGGATGTCTACTTTGGGGGTGGGGGAAAGGAACAGCACGGGTTTTATCATGCAGATTGCCTCTTCTTCTAAAAGGGGGTGGTGAAGGACGGAGAGGGCCCATGTGACAGATTACCTCATCAGTGTTGACCAGAAAATTCCAGGCTAGTGGATTAAGATTACATTTCTGGTGAGGGCTGAAACTGCAGTTAAGTGAGGCATTAAATGTAGCTTTGGTATCATGGGTATAAGTGACACCATTTTGGGCCTGCGATGTTCTCTTTAATAATAAAATGCCTACCCATCAGATGTTTTGTGTCTGGTGCCTGGCAGGTTTTCAAGATGGTTTAAAGATATGATGCTCAGAAGTGTGAGATACAAGGCTTTACAGATGTGAAAATCAAGGCCCAGGGGGTCCAGCTTCCCAGATCAGTGGGGGGGATGGGATTAAGATTCCGGACCAGGCCTTTGATCTGAGACCTTGAGCTTTCTATAATGCGCAAGGCAGTCCTAACCACATCCAGTCTGAATTTTTTTTTTCTTTTTAAGCAACTGAGTTTAAATTTTTTTTTTTTAATTTATTGATTGATTTTAATGAGAGAGAAGCAGAAACAGCAATCTGATTCTGTATGTGCTCTGACCAGGGATCGAACTGGCAACCTTTGGATATCGTACGACATTCTAACCAACTGAGCTATCTGGCCAGGGTTGTTGAAATTCTTTTAAGCAGGTTATCTTGAATTTTCTTCTCCAAAAAGACTCCAAGAAATGAAAGAAAGGTTATCAGAGTTATAATGAGACACCATGCCAATCCTGACGACATGATTGGCTGATTTGGGAATTCAGTTGGTAGGAAACCTGGTGAAGTGAAGGAGGCAAGGCCTTAAGCTTTTAATTAAAAACAGTTAACTTCAGCTAATAGCAATAACAATGGAGGCGCCTGGTGATCACAACTTAAATTGTAAATGAAAAACAGAAAGGCACTGTTACATGCTAATGAAGTGGGTGGCTCAAACAAAGGCCGCGGGGGAGATTAGAGGAGGATGTGACCTGGTCCCACCCTGGGTAAGAAGTCTGTGTGGACGCTGGCAGGACTGTAACAAGACCCTGCGCTTCCCGAAAGTTCTGTGTTTTAGTAAAATGTATGTAATCAAATCTAGGGTGGCTGCTCCCTCACATCCAATTTTGTAAAAGATCGTGGATGATCTTTTTTCCTAGTCAAACCAACAAAGAATGTAAAGTAATTACTCTTATGAGCACTGCACTCTTTAGACGCTTTTCCAGCTTTGATGCTTTATGCATGTTGCAAATCTTCCCCCAAGTTCATGGGATCTGTGGTGGTACCAGTGGGGTCCCTGCCATCAAGGGCTCATGTTTGGATAGGAGATAGGACATGTAGGCAGACAGAAAGCTGGGTGGGTCATGTAGGCAAATAACTGTATAGTATAGTAGAATGGGACACGTGCCACACAAATCCAATCACAACAGTGTTACAAAGCTGAGAACAAAGTGCTAAGGGAGCCAGTGTGGTTGGTCTGGGAGGCTTCACAGTGATGTGGTCTGAGCCAAAGAGGCCCTACACCTCACTCCTGGCTGATTACTGCAAGTCAATAGAGGACTCTATAAATGCACATTCCTGGGCCCCCTCCCCAGAGACACAGCTTTTGTATGTCTAGGGTGGGGTCTGGGGCGGGGTTGGGGGTGTCTAGTAAAAAACAACCACCAGAAAACAAACTGCCTTGCCTGATGCTTCTGTTGATCAGCCAGATTTGTAGCCTATTGTTGTCGTTGGGGGACAGGCTCCCAAATAGTCATGCTATTACAGTAGAATGTTGTTGTAAAGCCAGTATCCACGGTCACCATCACAGCCGCCTGGCCCACGCAGGTTCACATTAGATTCGAACAGACAGTAATGAAACAATTGAGCCAAGAACTGGTGGACCATTAGCTTTAATCCTAGCTTGCACCCGGTGGGCAAGTAAAAACACACACTGGGCTCCAAAACCCACTCATTCAGTGCTCAAAAAGCTACTGACTTACCGAGTTTCCTAGAATCAAAGATTTCTAGCTCACTAGCCTTATTCACCTCTGTTCCCATCTCCTTCTCTCTGCACAAACTCTGCACAAACTGGCTTCTCCTTCAGCATTCTGCCATCTTGGCTGCTTCTCCTGGCCTCCTCCACGTGGCCTTTCTCTGGTCTCCTCTCTGCTCTCTCCTCTAAAGCTAATCTCAGGAACTGAGAGAGCAAACTCCCGGTCTGCTCCACTTTATAGTGCAGAAATCAAAACCTTTAATCCAATATACAAAATAGAGAAGTCTCTGATACAAAGCCCTCCTCGCATCAAAAAGGGTGGGAAAGGCTTAGTCCTAAAACCAAGCCCCAGGCTACCAGGATCTTGCCTGCCCACAGCCTGCCCCCAACACACATTAATACAATCATGCCCATACTAAGCAATCACCGGGCAATGGGCTTCCATGTGGGCAGCGCCATCTTTAACAAAGTGAGCATAATATATTTTATCTGCCCAACAGGTGTGAAGGGGTGTTAGTGCTCTGGGGAGGAGGTTTGTGTATAAGCCCACCAGTGGAGAAGTCAGTTGGGCCAGGTCCTGAGGATGTGGTTGTAGAGGCCAAGGAAAGGCCATGTCCTCCCTGCTCAAGGAGCTGAGGATGGATCTGAGTTGGAGTACACAGAGGAAAGGTTGTGACATGAGACTGAGAAGGGGAAGTTGAGGACAACTTTGTAAAAGACTAGCCTTGAATATTGTGCTAGAGTATGGACTTGATTGTGGAGATACTTGAGAACCAGCAAAGATTATTTTCATGCACATGATAGAATAGTATATAGGTCTTGTAGTCATTGTAGGCTTTCAGTTATTCCTACCCTCTCTCTTGTATAAATTAATGAATAATTAAGAATGTGGCCTGACCTGTGGTGGCACAGTGCATAAAGCATCGACCAGGAATGCTGAGGTTGCTGGTTTGAAACCCCAAGCTTGCCCAGTCAAGGCACATAGAAGAAGCAATTATGAGTTGATGCTTCCCGCTCATACCCATGCCCCTTTCTCTCTCTCTTTCCTCTCTCTAAAATCAATAAATAAATCTTTAAAAAAAAAAAAGAAAAAAGAATGTAAGTGAATCTAAGTCAATCAGCAAATTTAGAGCAGAATATGAAGAGGCTTGTCTTAAAACCATCTCTCACTAAAACCATCTCTCACTAAAATCATCTCTCACTAAAACCATCTCTCACTTGGACTATGGACAAGCTTTTTGTAACTGGACACCTTGCTTCAGACTTGCCTTTCTCAGATTTGTCCTCCTTGTTGATTCTGAGAGGTATTTCTAAAATGTTTGTTACATCCTTACTTAAAACCCTGCAGTGGCAGGCCCTGGCCTGGTAGCTTGGTTGGTTATAGCATCGTCCCAATATGCCAAGAATGCAGGTTCCATCCTTGGTCAAGGTACATACAAGAGTCAACAACTGAATGCATAAATAAGTGGAACAACAAATTGATGTTTCTCTCTCACTCTCTCTTCTCTCTCTCTAAAATCAATCAATAAAAATATATATATATATATATATATATATAAACCGTTGAGTGGCTCCCTGTGGTCCCAACACACTAACTTTTATGTTAGCTTCGGGATTCCGGTGATTCTGGTGACACAGGCACTTGTGATCTAGCATTTCCTTATTGTAGGTTTCTGTTGTTGTTTTTTTACAGTGACAGAGAGAGAGTCAGAGAGAGGGATAGACAGGGACAGACAGACAGGAACTGAGAGATGAGAAGCATCAATCATTAGTTTTTCATTGAGCATTGCGACACCTTAGTTGTTCGTTGGTTGCTTTCTCATATGTGCCTTGACTGTGGGCCTTCAGCAGACCGAGTAACCCCTTGCTTGAGCCACCGACCTTGCGACCTTGGGCTCAAGCTGGTGAGCTTTTTTTGCTCAAACCAGATGAGCCCTCACTCAAGCTGGCGACCTCGGGGTCTCGAACCTGGGTCTTCCGCAACCAAGTCCGATGCTCTACCAGGCGTCCCCAAACTACAGCCACGGGCCGCATGTGGCCCCCTGAGGCCATTTATCCGGCCCCCGCTGCACTTCTGGAAGGGGCACCTCTTTCATTGGTGGTCAGTGAGAGGAGCACTGTATGTGGCAGCCCTCCAACGGTCTGAGGGACAGTGAACTGGCCCCCTGTGTAAAAAGTTTGGGGACCCCTGCTATCCACTGAGCCACCACCCAGTCAGGCGGGGTTTTTTTTTCTTCTTTCTTTTGATTTATGTAAGCTAATATGAGTTCATTTAACCCCCAAAAAAGGAGGCAGGGGATTTGTTATTGTTATCAAGGGGAGTAGTGTCTCATGAACATGGGCATGGAAAAAGGCTGTATCTCAGAAAGGGACAAGAGTCTGAGGGGCACTGGCAGCCTGGGGCAGTTTTCTGCCTTTCCTCCCACCTTCAGTTTCCCTCCCCCACCTTTCTGCCCAGCAGCCAGCCCGCTTGGCTTTGGGACTGGTGCAAGCAGAAGGGCAGGCTGGCCCCAAGAGCAGGAGTCAGTCTCTGTACTGACAAACTTGGCTTCAGAAAGTTCTACTCCATTATTCTGTGCCTATGTCTTTGGTTTTTTTATTTTTCTTTAATTAAAAAGATTTTTTAAAATTAAAATCTAATACATTCTCATTGTAAAAAATTGTGAACAATATGTAAGTACGCAGAAGAAAAGTAATTTTTCATATACCTCCCACTCCCTGCCTTCAGAGGTAACTAACTACTGTTGGGTGCCAAGATTCTAGTCAATTTTCTCACCATTATATGCCTACATACTTGTACCACAAATATCTAATATTTTGCTTTTTCCTAAATGCAGTTGTACCACATGCATTTTAATGCAGCTTTTTTTTTTTTTTTCACTTAATATATTTTGTAGCTTTTTTGTCAGTCTGCTCCTTGATTTATCAGACGTTTAAACTTTTTTGAAAATGTTTTGGCCTTGTCCTTATAAACTAATAAATTTTTACCCCTTAACATCAATTTGTTATTTTCTTTATTTATGTATCAAATAATTTTATTTTTTACAGAGAGAGAGTCAGAGAGAGGGACAGACAGACAGGAACAGAGAGAGATGAGAAGCGTCAATCATCAGTTTTTCGTTGTGATACCTTAGTTGTTCATTGATTGCTTTCTCATATGTGCCTTGACCGTGGGCCTTCTGCAGACCGAGTAACCCCTTGCTGGAGCCAGCGACCTTGGGTCCAAGCTGGTGAGCTTTGCTCAAACCAGATGAACCCGTGCTCAAGCTGGCAACTTCAGGGTCTCGAAACTGGGTGCTCTGTATCCCAGTCCGATGCTCTTATCCACTGCACCACCGCGTGGTCAGGCTTTTTATTTATTATATTTTATTTTTTTATTTTTTTTTGTGGCAGAGACAGAGAGAGAGAATCAGGGAGGGGGACAGATAGGACAGACAGACAGGAAGGGAGGCAGATGAGAAACATCAGTTCTTGCCTGACCTGTGGTTGCGCAGTGGATAAAGCGTCAACCTGGAAACACTGAGGTTGCCAGTTCAAAATCCTGGGCTTGCCTGGTCAAGGCACATGTGGGAGTTGATGCTGCCTGCTCCTCCCCCCCTTTCTCTCTCTCTCTCTCCCCTCTCTATAATGAATAAATAAAGTCTTAAAAAAAAAAAAAGAAACATCAGTTCTTCGTTGTGGTTCTTTAGTTGTTCATCGATTGATTTCTCATATGTGCCTTGACGGGAGATGCAGCAGACTGAGTGACCCCTTGCTCGAGCCAGTGACCTTGGGCTCAAGCTGGTGAGCCTTGCTCAAATTAGATGAGCCCACGCTCAAGCTGGCAATATCGGGGTCTCGAACCTGGGTCCTCCACATCTCAGTCCGACGCTCTATCCACTGCACCACTGCCTGGTTAGGCAAACAACAGAAATTTATTTCTCACAGCTTCAGAGTCTGGAAGTCTTAGATCAAGATGCCAGCACAGACAGGTTCTGGTGACAGCCCACTTCTGGGTTGCAGACTGCCAGCTTCTTGTATCGTCACATGGCAGGAAGAACATAAGAGAGCTCTCTGGAGCCTGACCAGGTGGTGGCGCAGTGGATGACCTGGGTTCGAGACCCCGAGGTCGCCAGCTTGAGTGTGGGCTCATCTAGTTTGAGCAAAGCTCACCAGCTTGGACCCAAGGTCACTGTCTTGAGCAAGGGGTTACTCAGTCTGCTGAAGGCCCACGGTCAAGGCACATATGAAAAAGCAATCAATGAACAACTAAGGTGTCACAATGAAAAACTGATGATTGACGCTTCTCATCTCTCTCTGTTCCTGTCTGTCCCTATCTAACCCTCTCTCTGATTCTCTCTCTGTCTCTGTAAAAATCTAAAAAACAAACAAACAATTAAAAACAAACAAGAGAGAGCTCTCTCGAGTTTCTTTTATAAAGGCAATAACTCCATTTGTGAAGGCTTCACCCTCATGATGTAATCACCTCTCAAAGATCTCCTGGCCGGGTCCCCATCACAATAGTATTTGAGTTTCACATTAGTGCAGCGGTCGGGAACCTATGTATCGTGAGCCAGATGTGGCTCTTTTGATGGCTGCATCTGTCTCACAGACAAATCTTTAATAAAAAAAAAAAAATAACATGCCTGACCTGTGGTGGTGCAGTGGATAAAGCGTCAACCTGGAAATGCTGAGGTCACCGGTTCGAAACCCTGGGCTTGCCTGGTCAAGGCACATATGGGAGTTGATGCTTCCTGCTCCTCCCCCCTTCTCTCTGTCTCTCTCTCCTCTCCCTCTCTCTCTCTCTCTCTCTCTCTCTCCTCTCTAGAAATTAATAAATAAAAAAAAATAAAAAAAATAATAACGTTAAAAATATAAAACATTCTCATGTATTACAATCTACTCATTTCCTACTGGTCATGTTCAGGGTTGCGTGTGGCTGGAGCCAATCACAGCTGTCCTCCAGGACAACACCAAATTTTTATTGGATAATGTGTAAGGCAGTGGTCCCCAACCTTTTTTGGGCCACGGACCGGTTTAATGTCAGAAAATATTTTCACGGACCGGCCTTTAGGGTGGGACGGATAAATGTATCACGTGACTGAGACAAGCGTCAAGAGTGAGTCTTAGATGGATATAACAGAGCGAATCTGGTCACTTTTTTTTTTTTTTTTTTTTTGTATTTTTCTGAAGCTGGAAACGGGGAGAGACAGTCAGACAGGCTCCCGCATGCACCCGACCGAGATCCACCCGGTATGCTCACCAGGGGGCGACGCTCTGCCCCTCCAGGGCGCTGCTCTGCCACCACTACCGGAGCCACCCCAGTGCCTGGGGCAGAGGCCAAGGAGCCATCCCCAGCACAGGGGCCATCCCAGCTCCAATGGAGCCTCGCTGCTGGAGGGGAAGAGAGAGACGGAGAGGAAGGGGAGGGGGAGGGGTGGAGAAGCAGATGGGTGCTTCTCCTGTGTGCCCCGGCCAGGAATCGAACCCGGGACCTCTGCACGCCAGGCCGACGCTCTACCACCGAGCCAACCGGCCAGGGCCTGGTCACTTTTTAAAAATAAAACATCGTTCAGACTTAAATATAAATAAAACGGAAATAATGTAAGTTATTTATTCTTTCTCTGCGGAGGGTACCAAATGGCCCATGGACTGGTACCGGTCCGCGGCCCGGGGGTTGGGGACCCCTGGTGTAAGGTACACAGGTCTTTGTATGGCTCTCATGGAATTACATTTTAAAATATGTGGAGTTCCATGGCTCTCTCAGCCAAAAAGGTTCCCGACCCCTGCATTAGGGTTTCAACATACAAACTCTGAGGCGGGGGTGGGGGTGGGGCACAGTCAGTCTATAACTGACTATTTTTTATCAGGATTAAAGAGAATTAAACTTTAGCCCTGGCCAGATAGCTCTATAGGTTAGAACAGTGGTTTCAACCACTATAATCATTGGGTCTATAATCTTCATACAACATCAGGGTTGTTAACTCTTTTGCAGACGGGGCATGAAATTTCTGGCAGACAGGCACCAGTCCACAGATCAGTGGTTAAACATTGGGTTAGAGTGTAGTCCCAGTATACAAGGTTTTAGTCTCGATCCCCAGTCAGGGCACAAACAGGAACAGATTGAGGTTTCTGTCTGTCTGTCTGTCTCTCTCTCGCTCACTTTCTCTCACTCTTCCTCTCTTTCTCTAAAAAAAATCAATTTAAAAAAATTTAAAAAGAGAACTTTAGTAATTAGCTAATTTTTAAAAAATAAATTTTATTTATTGAGTAATTTGTAGAGAGGAGAAAAGAGAGAGAGAAACCTTGATTTATTGTTTCACTTATTCATTCATTCATTGGTTCATTCTTGTATGTGCCCTGACCGGGGATGGAACCCTCAACCTTGGTGTATCAGGGCAATATGCTCTCCCAGCCAGCGTGAATGAGCTCTAATTTATTCCTTGTCTTCTCAGATACTTTTCTCTGTTGAAATTGTCTTCTAGGGAGGCTACCTGCTTTACAGGGTGGCAGTATTTTAGCCCATGCTCTATTGGTCTAAAAACATTATATATTTATGCCAACCTAACTCACAGGAAACTTGTGTAAATCAAAGTGCTGATTTATTACACTTTAGCCACTGCTACACTTTAAAAACATTTTTTATTGATTAATTTTAGAGAGAGAGGAAGGGAGAGAGAGAGAAACTTCAATTTGTTGTTCCATTTACTTATACATGTATTGGTTGATTTGTTGTTGTTGTTTTAATTTATTCACTTTAGAAAGGAAGGAGAGAGAGAGACAGAGAGAAAAGGGGGAGGCACAGGAAGCATCAACTCCCATATGTGCCTTGACCAGGCAAGCCAGAGATTTAGAACAGGTGACCTCAGTGTTGCAAGTTGATGCTTGATCCACTGCACCACCACAGGTTAGGCTCCATTAGTTGATTCTTATATGTGCTCTGACCAGGGATTGAACCCACAACTTTGGCATCTGGGGACAATGCTTTATCCAACTGAGCTACCTGGCCAGGGTTACTACTATACTTTTTTTTTCTTTTTTACTACTATACTTTTTAAATACAAATATAGTCATGTTGGCTCCCTGTTGCCTGTAGGTCCTGTAGGTATAGGTCAAACTCCTTAGGTTGGCATTCAAGGCCTTTACAATCTGGCCTTGAACCAACTTCACTGTTGGTTCTCGTATATCATGCATATACTACCTATATCCAGGGGTCCCCAAACTTTTTACACAGGGGGCCAGTTCACTGTTCCTCAGACCATTGGAGGGCCGGACTATAAAAAAAACTATGAACAAATCCCTATGCACACTGCACATATCTTATTTTAAAGTAAAAAACAAAACAAAACGGGAACAAATACAATATTTAAAATAAAGAACAAGTAAATTTAAATCAACAAACTGACCAGTATTTAAATGGGAACTACGCTCCTCTCACTGACCACCAATGAAAGAGGTGCCCCTCCCAGAAGTGCGGCAGGGGCCAGATAAATGGCCTCAGGGGGCCGCATGTGGCCCGCGGGCCATAGTTTGGGGACCCCTGCTATATTCTCTTCCCCTTGTCTGGACTGTCCTTTCTGACTCTGTACCAAAGTTCTTATTTTAATTAAAGATCCAGATCAAATATTACCTTTTCTCAAACCCTCCTCTGACCAACCTACCCCTACAGCAGGCTATATTAATTGCTCCCAATTCAAGGCTATTTTGGCTCTTATTAGATTATAACTCATATGAACCTGCAGGTATGAACCTGCTTTTCAGTTGGACAGTGAACACCTTGGGAACCAGAACGCTATTTTGTCCATCAAGGTAACCCAGAGTACTAAGCACACAAATCTCAAAAATGTTGAACTGAATTGAACTTACCCATTTTTGTTTTCTGCAGTTATTTTCTTTTGTTTCCTAAGGTCTTGTAAAAATTAATTTTGAAAATGTCAGCCTGTCTCAGCTGTCTTTAGAGGAAAGGAGGGAAAGGGCGCTTGTTCACACCGGGACTGAGAAAAACACCTCCCTGGGGGGCGGGGAAGGTGACTGCTGCGAGAATCTAGTGAGGCGCCCCACGGGGAGGGGGAATATGCAGCAGGAAAAAAACAGGCCAAATGACAGCTGTTTCTTTCCAGCAGGAATTTTTTTTAAATTAAATTTATTGGGGTGACATTGGTTAATAGGATCATAGAGGTGAAATTTCCTTTAGAGATCCCATCTTTTCTCAAATCTGGGGATTTCTGGAGACAGTAAATGGAGAGAGGGGCTCTCTTGTGTCCTGTCTGTGTAGGGCCCTGATGGCGAACCTTTTTGTAAAAACCGCCCACTTTTGCAATGCTGGTCAACCTTTCCCTCCCGCCCACTAGTGGGCGGTCTAGCTTTCATGGTGGGCCAATCACAGCGCCCTTTGGTTGCTCCGCCCACCATGAAAGCTGGAACGCCCACTAGAGGGCAGGAGGGAACAGGTTGACCAGCACTGCAAAAGTGGGCGGTTTTTATAAAAAGGTTCACCATCAAGGGTGTAGGTCTCCTCTGTGTTTCTGTGCAATGGGTGGAGGTCATCTTCCTGACTGAGACCTGCCTGGGGTTGGGGGTAAGAAGAGCAAGACAAGAGTGTTGGTTCATGGTTGCCCAGCATCCCACCACCCTCTGTCCAGCTAATCTAAATTGAAGTGTGATAATGTAGGCAAATGCGATAGAACAGATCTTGTGAGACAAGGAAATGGAGGTCACCGGAAAAAGAAAAGCAGCAAGAGGCGTGAATCCAACCTAACTTTGTTCAGGTGTCTCCTAATCTCATTCCCACGTGGGTCAGACAGTTGCTCCGTTTTCCCATCTCTACTCTCCTATCCTGGCTCCCAAGTCCCTTGCAAACACTTGAGATCTGTTCGGGAGACGAAGCTGGGAGCTGACCGTGAAGGAGAGCAATACACCAAGGCTCCCAGCCTTTCTTTATGATCTGCATGGTGTTTACCGAGTCCCCAGCCTTGAGGTCATTTGTGGTGCTTTCTGTGTTACTGAAGAAAAACAGATTTTGCCTCAATTCTTAATTCCTGTTTAAATATTTAGTTTAATCAGCACAGGCCCAAGTGCCTTTTCCATTTTCCCTGGTGCCTGGGAGCCATGCTGACACCAACATCATAAATAATGTATCCAATTCCAGCAACATGCCACTGGCTGGGAGTCACTCCATCCCTCAAGTCTCGGGGCCTGCCCTCTGCCACAGCTGCTCTGGGACAAGCTGGACTAGAACAGGGAAATCAGTCTTGAGCCTCGAAGGCTGTGTCTCAAAGCCACTTCTGGAGGGAGTCACTGTGGCAGGCAAGCAGTCTCCACTCCAGCCCAGATCTGAGGGGCCTTCGGGTGTGTGTGAGGGTAGACGTGGAGGTGGGGAGGTGTGGAATGAAGTACTTCAAACTCTGGCTTCAATGTTGCTCTGACCTAGTGAAGAGACTTCAAGGCCTCCTGGGAAGGTCTGACCTAGACTCTGTGAGGACAGAGGACAAAGACAGCAGATAGGAGGAGGCAGCCAAGTTCAAGGGCAGATAAATAAGAAGACTCCATGAAATGCTGGAACCTTCTCTTCTCCTTCTGCCTCCAGAATTCTGGCTCCTAACTTGGGCTCTGCCCTCTATTCCGAGAACACAGTTCAAATTTCATCCCATTACACCAGAAGCCAGAGGGTGGACAGTTGGTCTCCTCTTACAGAAAAGAACCAACGAAGGGATTTGGCTGGACAGGTCCTGCACGTCTTTTGCCAAACCCTCAAAGAGGTTAAACTGCCTCCAGGTGCCCTCTCTTTGGAGCCAGCTCCTCAGCGCTCTGACCCGTGCAATGAAATGGGAAACATTGTGTTGGTTGTTATTTAATGATATGGTCCTGGCCTGGCTTTGTAAAAGAAGCTCCTTGAGGCATCTCTGTAATACTCATGCTTTTTTCCCCCAAAGCTTTGCAGAGATAAAAGGAGATATAAACAATTTATTTATCCAGGAGTTCAAAGTTTATCTTGAAGCCCTCCAACATTATCTGTCCTTTTTTAAATCAAGAGTACAAATAAACTTCCCTCTGAGTCTCTTTTAGACAGGGCAGCTGCTGCAAACCTACAGATAAAGGTATAAAGGAACTGGAGAAAGGAGCAAATTCTGGTCTCCAGCCTTCTGTCTAGGAAGTGTCATGAGCCCCCTGCCTGCCCTTGGAGTCATTAACACAATGGAATATCTAGGGCCAGAACCCAATCAGTTCGTTTTAAGCTGTCTAGGTCCTGGACACTTAGGAATCACCTAAGGAAAGATGGCAGGAGAGTTGGTCTCCAATGACTGGCACCTTGCCGAATCCAGTGGTCAATTTGTTACTCTGGCATGTGACAATTGCACCCTTCTTGATTTTGCTTGGCTTCGGGGAGCTTTATTCTTCTGGCTTTTCTCCTGTCTCCCTCCTTGCTTCCTCATTCCCCCTTCGTGGCTCTCCTCTTCCTGGTCACCATCTGAGTAATTCCCAATCTTGGCTGTACATTGGAATTGCCTGAGGATTTTCTTTAAAAACTGAAAATCAGGCCCTGGCCTGTTGGCTCAATGGTAGAGCATGGGCTGGCATGTGGATGTCCTGGGTTTGATTTCTGGTCATGGAACACAGAAGCAATCATCTGCTTCTCCACCCCTCCCCTTCCTCCTCCTCTCTCGCTCTCTTCGCCTCCCGCAGCCATGGCTCGAATAGAGCAAGTTGGCCCGGGGAATTAAGCATGGCTCCTGGCCTCCCCTCAGCTGCTAAAATAGCTTTGTTGCCAAGCAACAGAGCACTGGCCCCAGATGGGCAGAGCATCCCCCTGTAGGGGGCTTGATGGGTGGATACTGGTTGGGGTGCATGCAAGAGTCTATCTCTCTGCCTCCCTGCCTTTCACTTAATAAAAAGAAATAAAAAAATTAAAAGAAAAAAACTGAGAATCAGAGTCTATTCCACACTAATTAAATTAGGACCTCTGAGGGTGGGGCTCAGGATTGTAATAGTTCTCCTGGTGCAGCCAGGGTACAGAACCAACCTCTGTTCTCAATGCCAGCTTCTCTGAGGGCTTGGGCTTCAGCCCTCCTCTCCATCTACACCATCTCCCTGGTGATCTAAAAGTCCCCAGCTTCATGGACGGCTTACACAGTGAAGACTTCAAATTCTGCATTTTTTTAAGCCTGGGCCCTGTGCTGAGCTCCAGAGTCCAGATCCAGTTGTCTATCTAGCACCTCCAAATATTTATTTATTTATTTATTTATTTATTTAAACTTTTTAATTGAATTTATTGGGGTGACATTGGTTAATGAAATTACATAGGTTTCAGGTGTACAATTCCATAATACATCATCTGTATATTGTATTGTGTGTTCACCACCCCAAGTCAAGTCTCCTTCCGTTACCACTTATTCCCCCATACCTGCCTCTACCTCCCCCTACTCTCCTTTTTTTTCTGGTAATCACTATACTCTTATCTATGTCTATGTGGTTTTTTTAATTGAATTTATTGGGGTACAGGTTTCAAGCATGAAACTCAATGAAACACCATCTGTACACTGCATCGTGCACCAAGCCGTCTCTTTCTGTCCCATTTCCTTCCTTCTGTCTACTTCCACCTACCCCCCACCTCCTTTCCCTGGCTATCACCACACTATTGTCAGTTTATATGAGTTTATATATTATATATGTATATTTATATGTGTGTGTGTGTGTGTGTGTGTGTGTATATGGTTTTTCTTGCTCAATCCCTTCACCTTCTTTCACTCAGCCCCGCATCCCCCTCCCCTCTGACAGCTGTCACTCTCCAAACAGACATTTAGAAGCATCTGAATTTACCCTCTCATCAGATACATCCAGTCCTTCAGCAAGAGCTATTGATTTTGTCTTCACAATGTATCTCCATTGACCATGACAGCTACCATTCTATTTCAAACCTTTGTTACCCCTCTCTTTCTCGAACTATGTCAGCCTCCTAACTAGTCTCCCCTTTTCCATCCTCTGCACAGCAGCCAGTGATCTTTGCTGTTGATTTTTTTTAACTTTCAAAAGCCTTTATTATAGGCCATGATACTGCACATAGCATCACTTACAGCCAAGAAGCTTTTTTTTTTTAAGGAAAAAATGCAGCCCATGCCAGGTAGTTCAGTTTGTTAGAGTGTCGTCCCAATATGCCCAGGTTGCAGTTGTGGGTTATATCTTGGTGAAGGCACATACAAGAATCAATTAATGAATGCATAAATAAGCAAAAACAATAAATTGATGTTTCTCTCTCTCTTTCTCCCTTTCCTTTCTCTCACAAAAAAATCAATAAATAAAAATTAAAAAAATTTTTTTTTAAATACAGTCAGTTGCTCATACCCATGGTCTTCACTGGTCTTATATGTGCCCTACTGGCAAGATGTAGTTTACCTGAAAGAAAGGTGAATGGCCCATGCAAAGCCATTATAGTACTGGGGATGAAGGGGGAATGGCCTACATAATTAGGTGTTGTCCTATATGATTTGGTATAGGATTTAAAAAGGTGACCAGGCCTGACCTGTGGTGGCACAGTAGATAAAGTGTCCACCTGGAACGCTGAGGTCGCTGGTTCGAAACCCTACACTTGTCTGGTCAAGGCACATTTGGGAGTCGATGCTTCCTGCTCCTCCCCCCTTTCTCTCTCTCTCTTACTCTCTCCTCCTCTCTAAAGTAAATAAATAAAATAATGTTAGAAAAATAAATTAAAAAGTGACCAGTTTACAGGATAGGGCAAAAGTAGGTTTACAGTTGTTTGTATGGAAAATTATATAATAATTAATAAATAATAATATAAGAATAGCCTTGTCTGGGTAGCTCACTTGATTGGAGTATTGTTCCAATATGCCAAGATTGTGGGTTAAATCCCTAGTCAGGGCACATATGAGAATCAACCAATGAATGCATGGATAGGTGGAATACCAAATTGATATGTCTCTCTCCCTCTCTCTTCCTTTCTCTCTCTAAAATGAAGAAATAAAAAATTCTTCAAAATAATACAAGAATAAACTCTGTGTTTTGTGTATTCACAACTGTAATCCTATTTTTGCCCCACTCAGTATGTTGCCATTTTTCTTGTAGCCATTATAAGCAAGTCTCAGAAATACAGATGGATTTGGAAGTGGTCTTTTTCACTATTACATCAAATGAAACACAGAGTGAGTTTTTCATCACAATAAACTTTGGATTGATGAATTTTGAATTCCTAGTGTTCTAAGGAGATTTGATGCCACCAGAGAACTCATCATGCTTTTTAAAAATTCATTTCTCTAAATTGATTTTAGAGAGAGAGGAATGGGACAGAGAGAGAGAGAGAGAGAGAGGAAGAGTCAGGAACAGTGATCTGTTCCTGTATGTGCTGTGACTGGGGATCAAACTGGCAACTTTTATGCATGGGCCAACACTCTTAACAACTGAATTATCCAGCCAGGGAAAGCACAATCATGCTTCTTTTTGAATTGAAAGTCAAGATGGGCCTCGTCTACATTGTGTTCTTCATGTTCCAAGTGATCTTTTAAAAACATAGGTCCCTATCACTCCCATGTATAAACCCTTCCAAAGTCTACCCATTATATGTAGAATAAAATCCGAACTCTTTACTCACCTCTCTGACCTCATTTCTTTCTTTTTTTTTATTTTAATTTTTATGTATTGATTTCAGTAAGTGAGGAGAGAGGCGGGGGGGGGGGGGGGGGGAGAAACAGGAACATCCTGTATGTGCCCTGACCAGGAATCAAACCAGCCACCTCTGAGTTTCCAAATGGTGCTCCAACCAACCAAGCGATCTGGCAAGGGCCCTGACCTCATTTCTTACCCACATTGGCCTTCCCAGGTCATGATCAGGTCAAGCTGAGTCTTGGTTTGTGGAATTTGCACTAGTTTGTCCCTTTTCTTGGGATGTTGCTTCCCAGATGTTCCAGTGCCTCACTCCATCCCATCATTTAGGTCTCTTTTTAGTTCTTAGTGACCAAAAAGCCTTTGCTGACCATAAGGTGACCAATTGTCCTCCTTTAGGGAAGATAGTGCTTCTTTTGTAAGTTCCGTCCTCCCTCGAAAAGTGTCCTCCTACATGTCCTCCTTTTGATATTGGAAGACTAATCTGTAAATGTCCGTACTGGATTGATGCAGAGTCGATTATTACGTGTGATGTGATGTATTTTTTTGTTGTTGTTATTGTTTTTTAATGTGATGTATTTATATGTAAATGAGCACTTTTTTATTATAATTATTATTAAAAATTAATAGGCATGTAAGCTTAATTACAATATAAAATATTACAAATGTTTTTATTATGCATTTATCATATTATAGTGTACTATTGTTGCAATGAATAAAATGTTTCTTTTATTTACAATATTGTTTTCTTCAATTTATTTTTGTTCTTTTCATTGTAAAAAATTTGGTCACCTTACTGACCACCATCATCACTTTTTGTTCCCTTCTATTGATTTACTTTCTCTAGAACATTTATCATTCTATCTTACCATAGCTATCGATTTATCTATTTGCTCATAGTCTGCCTTCCCCACTAGAATACAAGCTCCACAGGGATAGGTACTTTGTCTGCCTTGTTTATTGGTTGTATCCTCAATGCCTTCAACAGTGCTCAACACATATTTATTGAATGAAAGTGCATTTTTGAAGACAAGCCTTGTATTCTTGGGAGTTTCCCTCCCCACCATAGACTCTTGGATTGGGATCTGAGGAACCAGAGTGTTTTCTGACAAAGGAACCCAATTAAGAGGTTAATTGGTACAACACCATATTGGTAATCTGCTGCTCATAAGAATGTGTGATATCATTCAGGATACTGCCTCTGGCCCTTAGCTGAGGGACATAGTATCCCTTAGCTGAGGGGCATAATTTTGTGTTCTTTTCTGTTAGCACTAAGTGAAACATATTAGCTAGTAGGAGAGACAATTTGTGGTCATTTGTTAGGGCAGCTCTGGGAAACAAATGACCACAAATTGGGTGACTTCAAACAACAGAAATTTATACTCTCACAATTTTGAAGGCCAAAAATCAGAAATTAAGGTGTCAGAAATCAGGGTGGTTCCTTCTGAGGGGCTCTGAGGAAGACTTCGTTCTATATATGTCTCTCCCTCGTATCTGGTGGCTGCTATGATCTTTGGCTTTCCTTGGAGTATAGCGTCATAACTTCAATCTCTGCCTCCACCTTGACATGGCCTTCTCCTCTTCACTCTGTCTTTTCTTGTGTCTCTTATAAGGACACTTGTCACTGGATATAGGGCTCATCCTAATCCAGGATGATCTTATATCCACATACTTCATTTCCTCTGCACATACCCTTTTTCTAAATAAGGTCACATTCACAGGTTCCAGGTGGGCATATCTTTTGGGGGACTACCACTCAACTCACTACTCCATCTTAGAGGCAAAAGGGAGAGGTAGGAAATAGGTTTGTTTTTTCAGGCTGTGTCCCTTCCCTTCTCCTCCTATTTTGTTCATCTTCCCTCTTCCATCCCACCCAGGCTGCTTTCTTAGAGCTGGGAGCAGAGCTCTTTATCTCAACTGAGAAATCTGCTGGCCCAGGATGGTCAGCCCAGGGCATTCCCCTTGTCTGCACCATCTGTCTTGGTCAGTGACTTGTGTGACTCTGCCCATTCCCTGCATGTTTTACATTTGGACCTGGACTCTGATCTTCTGAACCCAGACCTGCTAAACCTGTTTTTACCCAAGCGGAAGGACTCAGAGAACCTGCTTCTTCCCCTGGGGCCAGGGTTTGGCTTACTCCTTAGACAAGACAGGCTGGGTTCTGTGCTGATGGTAACACAGAAGAGGCTATTTCTAGCCCAGATCTCTCTCCTAAGCTTCAGGCCTGTTCATCCATCTTTTTTCCTAAAGAGGAAACATCTACCTGGATGTTTACTTGTCTCCCTTCCTGTATTCTCTGCTCACTTAATTTCACCTCTCTCCACCCAGTTGCTTATAACTTGGTACTACTCCATGCCTCCCCAATGTTACCAGATCCTATAGTTCCTACCTTTTAAATTTTTTTCAAACCCATTTACTTCTTTCACATCCCACTGACTAGCCTAGGTGAAGCCATCATTCCTTCTCCCCAGCCTCCCAACTGATCTGGCCTGGACTTATTGCTGTCTCTTATACCAGTGATGTTGGCTCTTGGTTCTTGAGTTCAGCAAAGAAGGAATTCAGAGCCAAGGACCCTTCGTATACAAGAGCCCAAGTATACGTAGAAGGTTATTTAGCATACAAAGCAAAAGTACACTCAAATAGAAGATTCAAGCAGGCTGCTTAGAGAGCTGCCTTGGCCTTTTAGAAAGAAACTCACAGAAGCAGAAGTGACCAGCTGGGCTGCATGGACTCAGGAAAAATGTTACAGAGGCAAAACAGGGCCCTTAGGGACAGGTTCAGGGAGTTAGGCCGGGACGAGCTGCCCTGCCTGGTTGCAAGTCTTGTGGGAACCCTTAGAGCTTAGGAGAAAGAAAGCAAAAATACATGCCTGAAGAAAGAAGGCACAGCATGCTCTAGAGAGAGAGGGTGAACACACTGGGTCCTTTGTCTTAAGAGTTTTTATCTGTTTTCTAAAAGCAGGGATTTTAGGGGAGGTCTCAGAGAAGTATCTCAATAGAATATTCATCAGCTTTCCAGGTGTGTTCTTTAATATGCTAATTAATCAAAATGAATGTATAGGGTCAGGGCCATGGTCTTTACTGATTAGTCAGCAGTAGGGTGTGGTATTATTGGTCATTGCATCTAGTCCTTATGACAGCCATGGCGTCACTCTGTCTGGTTTTGCTGCTTTTCTGGACCTGGAACTCAAACACTGCTGAGGCCTAGATGTTATCTCTGGTTTGACCAAAACTCTGTCTCTGTGGTCAGCAGACCCAAGGCTTTATTCCCAAGATTATCTGATGCTGATCAGAAGAACCTCAATGTCCTGAGGGTTTAATGATTAAGGGAGTAGTCCTGCAAGGAAGGCAGGTGAGTCAAGGTGCTGGATGAGGCCAGTTTGAATTAATTATGTCTTGGTTTCCCATTCCACATGCAAGGAATTTTCCTAGCTTCTTATTATTCTGCCTCATCCCTACTCACTCTCTTTGCTGTAGCCCAAGTCATTTCTCTAAATACTCCCTGATACATCCCTTCAATGCATTCCATTGCCCCTTAGGATTCCTTTTTCTGCCCCACACTTGAAACTGCCTGGCCATCTTTCACTTAAATCCATAGGCTAAAAAGGGAAGTGCTAAAGTCAGTTAGGTTAACTAGGAGCTCATCTATGCCCCATTGTGACTTCCAGTACCATTTCCACTACCTGGAGACAATGTTGTCACTAGAGAGGAAATCTCCTTGTCAATGCAACCAAGTAGCTGAGCTAGCTCCCCTACTAGAGCATGAGGGAACCATGGAACCCTAAAACACACATTTCCAGAAAGCAGTACATTCTGGGATTGGTCCTGGGTTTCTTGTTTTTAGCACAGGGATCAATGGAAGGTAAGTTCCATAACTGGGGCAGCATCTCCAGGCTCTGGTTTCTTTTCTCTTAGGGGCTCCCTTGCTTCGATTCTTCCTGTCACATTCCTACCTTTCTCATGGGACAAAAATCATCCTCCTTTACAAACCTGAACCTCCTTAAAATAGCTGCAACAGGCTGGTTTTTTTCAAAAATAATTTTACTAAATAAGAAAATAAGTTAATGAAAGAAAAAAAAAAGAAATCATAGACCACAAAAGCAAGATATAGTCCCTATGGAAAGCCTGGCATTGGGCTTCAGATTACTGTAATTACATTCTAGACCCCAGGCTCCTTCAGTGAGTTCACTATCAAAAAGCTCCCAGATTTGGTGGCCAGCCCTATCTTATTTATTTATTTTCCTATTTCTATAGAGGAAGGGAGAGTAAAAGACAGAGAAGGAGGGAGAGTGAAGAGAGGGAGAGAAGCATCAACTTGTTGTTCCATATAGTTGTGCATCCATTCATTGCTACTTTTATGTGTCGTGACTGGGGATTGAACCAGAGACCTTGGAATAAAGCCAGCAACCCTAGGATCAAGCTGGTGACCTCAGGTCTTGAACTGGTGACCTCAGTACTCTGGGCCAATGCTCTATCCACCGTGCCACCACTGATTCAGCCCGTCCCTTCTTTCTTTTTTTTACTTATAAAGACTTCACTGTAAAGTTGAAACAAAAGCCAACTTGTCAACTGGCCGACTTATCTATGGCTTTCTTGCAGTGTCCACCTCTCTTCAGCTAACTGGTAGGATGCTGGAGATTGACACAGAGAATGTCCTGGGCTATTAGGCAATCCCTTATCTGGTTCTTTAATCGCAACAGCCATGTTAGGAAATTTTACCCAGGGGAAAGCTGGATTTGCCCTGAGATTCCTGGCATAGTCTGAGAGACACTTTTTTGTAATGAGGATATATGGAATAGAGAGAAGAGAACAAATAATTATGAAGCTCTTAACATGTGCTGAACACTTTATATGTTTATTTTAAAGAAGACTTTATTGATTTTAGAGAGAGGAGAGAGAAAGGTGTGTGTATGTGGGGGGGAGGACTGGGAAGCATCAACTTGTAATAGTTGCTTTTCATATGTGCCTTGACTAGGCAAGCCCACTGTTTCGAACAGGTGACCTCAGCACTTCAGGTTGACGCTTTATCCACTGTGCCACGATTGGTCATGTCAACTTTATATATTTAATTCTTAGCATAAGCCTTTGCTTGTAGGTATCAGGCACTAGTTGTATTTTGTAGGACACTAGACTTAGAGGGGTTAAGTAACTTGTTCAAGATTTTAAAGTTAAACAGCTAAACTAAGAGTGAAGTTTTAGCTCCATGGTAGTCAACCTGGTCCCTACCGCTCACTAGTGGGTGTTCCAGCTTTCATGGTTGGCAGTAGTGAAGCAAGCAAAGTATAAATAAAAAAATAGATTTAACTGTAGTAAGTTGTTTTAAAAAGATTTATTCTGCCAAAATTAGCAAAAATCCGACATGAAGTACTTGGTAAGTAATTATTATTATATGCTTTAACTTGCTGTAACTCTGCTTTATAAATTTTATAAAGTAAAGTTACTTCCCTACTTTATAAATCACCATTACTGTGGAACCGGTGGGCGGTTAGAAAATTTTACTAGTAACAGAGATACAAAAGTGGGCGGTAGGTATAAAAAGGTTGACTATCTCTGTTTTAGCTGGTTGATGACAAGTTTGTGATTAGAACCATGCAGCATAAGGAGGCAGAGGTGCCTTTGCTGTCTTTGAAGATGCAGGCTTTTCTACCATTCTTTTTTCAGGTTGGAGGAATTCTTTCAGCCTGAAAACATTTGCTGAACTTCCTTATGTGCATACCTCTTTGGTATTAGGAGGTATAGAAGTTTCATAAACAAAGTCCTTGCCTGCTGCCAGTTTACTGGATGACTCCAGGTGAATTATTCAGCCTACTCATTTGTCAGCTCAGACATGCAGTGATGTCAGTAAGTCACAATATGTTTTTGGTGGGATCTCCAATAAAAGGATTATGATAACAGCTCTGCAGTGTGCATAACACAGCACTTGGCTTGTTTCTCTGGGTCAAAAGAGCTGATGCAAGCTCACAATTTGGCATATGGTTTTAAAACCCTTAGGAATCTGAAACATTTTGAAGTTAAAAGAAAAAAAAAGCAACAGACACCTGTTATTTGCATAGTGCACTACAAAGCGTTTTAAAATCCTCACCCCACCTGTGCAGTGGAATTCCCATTTTAATAGATGAAAAATCTTGGGTCACACAATCAAGGTAATTCAGGCAAAGATGCTTTATTTATTTATTATTTTTTACTTTGACACAGTTATCTAGAAAATTGTTTTTCACCTCAATAATTTGTAATAATGTACCAGCACAGATGCCATCAGCAGGCAAACACACAATCAATCTTCTTTTCTGGGGACACCTCCCATCTCTGCACAGACCCCAAACCCAGGGTCAACAACACATCGTTGTAAATCACCAGAAACTCCAAACAACCCATAACAGTAAGGGATCATCTTCACGTTTATTACACAACAATGTCTCAGAGTAGTTTGGAATGGATTGGCTTCTCTAAAGAGTTGTTTGTGTTCATTTGAGGGATAGCCAGCTAAGATTCAAGTCTATTTGGTTTTTTATTTCTGTAAGGATACGAAGATGAGCAAACAGGGATTGTCTAGAGAATTAACATGGGAAAATAATAACTATGTAATAGCTTTAGGCACACAACCAAGTTAACAGTCCAACAATCAACAGTAAGCTGATTGACAGCATACTCTCCTTTGGGGGTGGTGAACTGTAGAGCCCAGTTCCCTTATAAACAAAGAACACCCTCCCCCCACCCTCTTCTCCCAGAAAGCCGGCGCTGTGTGTAGGGGACTGCCTTGCGGTGTGGAGAAGTGGGTTCTGTTCAGGCTAGTGTTAGGGAGAACACGGATAGATCTGCCAATTCAGTTAGGGTGGACTTGGAAGAGAGCCAGTTTTTTTAGCTTGGTCCTCAGCTGGGTCTTTGGCTGGAGAAGCTGGAAGCACGTGTAGGGGGGCTCCTGGCCCCAGGGCCTATAGGCTCCAACACGCTGCATTTACATCGCCACAGGGAAGGCGCCCTGCTGCGTGCACTTACTTGCACCCAAGTGTTTGCACTGAGACAGGAACCTACGTGCTCGAGGTCACATTAACTGGGGTTCCCAGGGGACAGACCTGTCTCGGGGTGGGCAGGTGACAGAGTGCCGTGGGTGGGGCGATTCCTACCACCCAGCTCAGGGGAGGCTGACCCCTTGCCTCCACCCTAATTCTCTAACGGCCTCTAATCCACATTTGCGAGTGCAGACCTCCCTCTGGGTCAGGACCCTTGCCCTAGGAGCCTCCACTTCCAGCGAGGCACCAAACCGGCCCCCTCCCCAGCCCCCTGCTGGCCCGGCGGCGCTCCGACCTCCCCCGGCCCGGCCCACTCGGTCTCGCTAGCCCAGGGCTGGGGGCGGGCACCTGCCCCTACCCCTCGGCGTCCCCTCCCCTTCACTTCCCCCTCCCGTCGTTCGCTCCTTCCCCTCCCCCCCCCCGTGGCGAGGCGGCAGCGGAGGCGGCAGCGGCGGCCGAGGCTGAGGCGGCGGCGGCGGCGGCGGGCGGGGCTCGGCTCGGGCTCCGCGGGCGGGCGGGCGGACATGGCGGCCAACATGTACCGGGTCGGAGGTAGGAAGGCTCGGCCCGACCCGGCCCGTCTGGGAGAGGGCTCCAGAGTGGGGGGTCGGGGCGAGTTCACCCTAACCGCTTGCAGCCCCGGCGCCCGGGCTGAGGGCGCGGGGGCGGGGGGCGCCGGGCCGCGGAGGGGGCTGGGACGCCCTGCCCCGCCACCTTCCCCTCCCCCTCCCCCACCCAGGTCCGCTAGGGGCCTAGGCCCACCCCCACTCCCGCCCAGTGTTTCCGGGCGGGCCTGCACTTGGGGAGGTGAATTACTAGACGCCCCCTCCATGAAACTCTCTTGGGGGTAGGGGCTGTCGAGTCCAAATAGGGTGGTCTTCCCACGTGAGCCTCCTAGGCAGTGGGGGTTGAGAGGATGGGGGACACCCACCCCATCTCCTGCTTCCCTTCAATGAGAGTGAGGTGGGGGTGTGGGCGATGGGGGCCCAGCTGGACAGGCCTGTTTGCGGGGACAGGGCCCAGCACCTCTCCTTCCTCACACCCCCTTCCGTTTCGTGTCCTGCCCCCTAAGAATGAGGCTTAGTGGGGTCGGGGCACCGCAGCGGGAGGTGGGGAGTTGAGCTCTGCCTGGACGTTTGCTCTCCTGTCTGCCTCCTTCCCAGCCTTCGGCAGAAGAGAGAAATAAGGTCAAACAAACTTTCTCCCTACTCACGACGCCCTCCTCCCTCTTTCCTGGTAAAATAATAATTCAGATAAGTGGCGTGTTTGTATGTGAGATTTGCTTTTGCTTCTCTGCTCATTAGCTGAGCTCCTGATGGATAGTGCTGGGAATGGCTTGTCTAAATGAGGCCACTTTGCAGTAGAGAGACAGGAAAGAGCTACTAAGATAGACAATAACAATGCAGCCCAGCCTCTCAAATAAACACACAGTGGGAAGTTTCCAGTGAGACTATTAAATGAGAGGGAAAGCCACAGTTGAAAATTTTTATCCTTTTTGTTGAAAGCCTGCTGCGATTTTTAAAATAATAAGACCATGAATGTATCTGGATTACATATGGTAAAAGATACTAAAAAAAGACTGGGATACTACCACAGAGAGCTGTATCTCTCAGAAAGTGACCCCACCCCCACCCCACTCTTCGGAGATAGAGCTGTGGAAAAGTTTGTCGATGTACTTCCCCTTACCTGCTCCTGCTCACCTGATTTTTTTTTTTTTTAAGTTGATGATTGAAATGTACTTTGAGCTGCCAAGCCTTTCAAGATGCTCTGAATTTGTCTTAGGTCAGTAGTTTTATGTGAGAAGCATACTCCAGAGCAAATTGGATTGGAGGGAAAAGATGTGGAAACACTTACAGTACACATGTTTAATCAGCCCTGACTACTCAGTGATGACAAGAGGTGTCTTTGTTTGTTATTAAAGAAATGACATGTGTGGGACTGGAGTCTAGGAGAATTTGATAAAAGTAATTGAAATGAAAATGCCAGGAAAATAAGGGTCTGCCAATAGTAGGCACATGAGAGACTGTATTAAGGTCGTATTACCAAGTTTGCTTTTACACGGGAATGAATTACATGCTTCATTTTTAATGTGAATTGCCTAATAAAAAAAAAAGTCATAGGTCGACAAATATGAACTTTCTGTTGAAAAGATTAAACTCTTTCTTTAATTATAGATTATGTCTACTTTGAGAATTCCTCCAGCAACCCGTACCTAATCAGGAGGATAGAAGAACTCAACAAGGTACTCACTTGAGTGTTCTTGATGCTAATATTAAAAAATAATTGTTTTCCATTGAAGATAATTGGGTAGAGGGCATAAGAGGTGATTTTACTTTCAATCCCAGACTCTCTGAAAGTAGATTTCAGATTAGAGAATTATGCAGGATTCTGAATAGTCTTTTCCTTTTTTTAATTACCTCTGATATTAAGTGTTATTGAATATTTAACATCTGCAGATTTCTTCAAATTAGTTAGAGCTTCTCAGAGCAGGTCATTCCTGTAACTCAGTCCCTTTGTATTTAGAGTCTAATTTGTATTCCTCTCTTTTTAATGAGTTAACTTTTTTCTTTTCCAGCTTTAGAAGGAAGAAGCTAGGAAATACAATGTTGAAAGGATATTGTAAAATACTGGACTAGGCTAATAAGTCTATAGTTTTAAGTGTAATATAAAATTGTTTTGTACCTTAGGCTTGAGTAAATAGAACCTTTATGTTAAGGTTTGTCTGTGATCACAGGTCTCCAGGACATTGGAAGCATTATGACTATTTGTAGTAGATGAGCTTTTACAATGGAGGCGCATGAAAAATGACACAAACCGTAGATTTGTTCTTTTTTTTTTTTTGTATTTTGTTTTTATAGGTTTTATTATTATTTATTTTTAAAGGGGTGGGGAGAGAGAACAGGGGGGAGGAGCAGGAAGCATCAACTCCCATATGTGCCTTGACCCGGCAAGCCTAGGGTTTTGAACCAGTAACCTCAGAGTTCCAGGTTGATGCGTTACCCACTGTGCCACCAGAAAACCATAGATTTGTAATGATGCTTCGGTTTCTTCCAAACCACTTTGAGGGTTATTTGTGTAGCTTATGAGAATTCATAGTGTTAGAATGTTTGGGGCTGTCTAATTGATAGCTTTTCCCCAAAATAACATCTGGATTCAGGTCCAGTTCTGAATCCCAAGAAGCCAGGCCTGGTCAAGGACATTCCTTGCTGACAAACCTTGAGATCTTGATTTGCTTCTGGGATTACAGTAAGGGGCCATGTATTTTAAAAATATGTATAGTATTTGTGACCACAACTCAATGAAGACAGTGGCTTCAGGATTGGATCAGTCTGTGGGTGGGAACTGTCCCTGTTGGAATTCCACTCCTGCTGCTTTGTACCTCAACAACGGTAGACAGCCCTGTTGCTCACATTTACCCACCTGAGAATCATTTAGTTGTTACCATTCTCCTGTGCCTTGCTCTTTTTTTCACATCTTTTATCACCTTTGAATATACTTAATTATTGTGTTTATTTTTATTACCTGTTTTCCCAAACTAGAATGTAAGCCCAGTGTATGTAATGATACTTTCACTAATGCATCCCAAGTGTCTTAGAATAATGGCTGGCCCATAGTTATGACAGTCAGTAAATATTTGTTGAATTAATGGGTTTCTCAAATGTCTGCTGTTAATACTTGTATATAGTTCTATAGTTTGCGAAGTATTTTGATTCATTTGTTTTACAGCTATTTCTGAGAACCTGCTACTTGCCAGGCACTTTTAGATACGCACTTTTAGGAACTCAGGGGTGAACAAAAATAAAAAAGTAGAGACAGGCATCAGCCATATAATCCCACGCGAAGGAAATTGCAGCTGTGCTAAATTTATAAACATCAGAGCATGATGTTCTAGAAGCATATAATCTGGGGATTCACATTTGTTATGCCTGTTAAGCCTCACCATAACCTTAAACCTTTAAGATAGATGCATAATGAATTATAGTTGTTAGGCACACAATGTTAAATGACTGGGTTACAACTCGAGCTTGAATATGGATCATTTCATATTCCTTTCTTAACATTTACTTCAAAATATACCCCTACCGCACACACACACCAGTCCTCACCTTCTTTCTGCCCCTCTGCATTCAACAAAGAGTCATTAGTAAAGTGATTGTCCTTTGGCGGCTGCAGATGACTGAACTGTGAGGAATAGGATTCGCTGTAATTTCAAGAATGGCAGTTTGACTTGGTGGGTATTGGTAAATAAGAACTGAGATTGGCTAGTTAAGTACTAAATATTTGCATAGGGCTTTTATTTCTGAGGGGATGAGAAAAAGAGATCTCCTTTTAAATAATTCATTCAACAAATATTTGTTGAGTACCTATTATGGATTAGGGACTATATTAATATTAGGCTCAGACAAAATACTAGTGAACAGTGTGAACAATATGGACATGGTTTTTGCCCACACACTGTCTTTGTTCTCATGAAGGAGATGAGGGAGACGCATGAAAAGATGTTAACAGGCATAAGGAAAATGGTGATGACTGCCCTGGCTGTGTTGCTCGGTTGGAGTGTTGTCCCAGTGTGCCAGGCCTGAGGGTTTGATCTCCAGTCAGGGCACATATAAGGATCAACCGATGAATGCATGGACATGTGGACTGGCAAATTGATGTTTCTCTCTGCCCATTCCTCTTTCTCTAAAAAACCCCACAAAACCATAAAAAAAGAGAAACTAGTGACAGTGTTAACTTCTAAGAAGGAAATAAGCAAGAGCCTTGCATAAGGAATAACAGATGTCACTTCCTTTGGATAGAGATGGAAAGGGTTTTAATAAGGACATTGAAATTGAGGCCTAAAGAATGAGAAGTAGGTAGCCAATGGGGAGAGGCCCCAAGAGTGTTCCAGAAAGTCCTTGGCTGCTCAGAGGACAAGTTGGCCCAGTGGGGGAAGTTAACATGATTGGAAAATCCTAATAATGATTTTAAGAACACTTGATAATTGATAAGCCAGGGGAAGAAGGGGCAGTAACCATAAGATATGTTATTAACTATCTTATAAATAGATTTTTTTTTTAAACCAAATTCCTGGGATAGACTGTCAATCATCATTGTCACACAATTCACTTATAAGCCGCTTCCAGGTTTTTAAAAAAAATCTTGTTTGAGGCCCTGGCCGGTTGGCTCAGTGGTAGAGCGTCAGCCTGGTGTGCAGAAGTCCTGGGTTCGATTACCGGCCAGGGCACACAGGAGAAGCGCCCATCTGCTTCTCCACCCCTCCTCCTCTCCTTCCTCTCTGTCTCTCTCTTCCCCTCCCACAGCCAAGGCTCCATTGGAGCAAAGATGGCCCGGGTGCTGGGGATGGCTCCTTGGCCTCTGCCCCAGGCGCTAGAGTGGCTCTGGTCGCAACAGAGCTAGCGACGCCCCCTGGTGGGCGTGCCGGGTGGATCCCGGTCGGGCGCATGCGGGAGTCTGTCTGTCTCTCCCCGTTTCCAGCTTCAGAAAAATACAAAAAAAAAAAAAAAAAAAATCTTGTTTGAGCTTGACCAGTGGTGGTGCAATGGATAGAGCGTCAACCCCGAACACTGAGGCTGCTGGTTCGGAACCTGAGGTTGCTGGTGTGAGCCTGGGTTTGCTGACACTATCCCAAGGTTGCTAGCTTGAGTCTGAGGTTGCTCTGACTTGAGCACAGGGTCACTGGCTTGAATTGAGCCTGAGGTCACCAGCCTGATCCCCAGGAAGCAATCAGTGTGTAACTAAGTGGAGCAATGGGATGTTGCTTCTCTCTTTCCCTCTCTCCTTCTCTCTCTCCTTTCTCTGTCTCTTTCTCTCTCTCAAAAAAATCCTATTTAAAATGTTAGCTGCTGCCTGACTGGGCTGTGGCGCAGTGGATAGAGTGTCGGACTGGGAAGCGGAGGACCCAGGTTCGAGACCCTGAGGTTGCCAGCTTGAGTGCGGGCTCATCTGGTTTGAGCAAAGTTCACCAGCTTGGACCCAGGGTCGCTGGCTCGAGCAAGGGGTTACTTGGTCTGCTGCAGCCCCATGGTCAAGGCACATGAGAAAGCAATCAATGAACAACTAAGGTATCGCAACGAAATACTAATGATTGATGCTTCTCATCTCTCTCTGTTCCTCTCTGTCCTTATCTGTCCCACTCTCTGACTCTCTCTGTCACTGTAAAAAAAAAATGTTAGCTGCTTAGTTTAAAAGCTGGTCTACAGCCTTCCTCCCTCCCTCCGTCGGACTGGGAAGTGGAGGACCCAGGTTCAAGACCCCGAGGTTGCCAGCTTGAGTGCGGGCTCACCTGGTTTGAGCAAAGCTCACCAGCTTGGACCCAAGGTCGATGGCTCGAGCAAGGGGTTACTCGTTCTGCTGCAGCCCCATGGTCAAGGCACATGAGAAAGCAATCAATGAACAACTAAGGTGTTGCAACAAAATACTAATGATTGATGCTTCTCATTTCTCTCTGTTCCTGTCTGTCCCTATCTGTCCCTCTCTCTGACTCTCTCTGTCACTGTAAAAAAAAATGTTAGCTGCTTAGTTTAAAAGCTGGACTACAGCCTTCCTCCCGCCCCCCTTCCTTCTTTTTAAATTTCAGTAATAGATTTTAGTCTCAATTTTTCCAGAAAAGTTTTGGTAACTTTTAGTGCAAAACTAAATATAAGTTGCCTTGGCTGAGTTGCTCAGTTGGAGTCTCATCCCTATACGCCAGGGTTGTGGGTTCATTCCCAGTCAGGGCACAAACAAGAATGAACCAATGAGTATGTGAATGAGTGCAATAACAAGTCAGTGTTTCTCTCTCTCCCTTCCTCTCTCTGTTAAGTCAGTTAAAAAAAAACAAATAGCCCTGGCCAGTTGGCTCAGTGGTAGAGCATTGGTGCGGCATGTGGAAGTCCCAGGATCGATTCCTGGCCAGGGCACACAGGGGAAGCACCCATCTGCTTCTCCACCCTTCCGCCTCTCGTGTCTCTTCCCCTCCTGCAGCCAAGGCTCCATTAAAGCAAAGTTGGTCCAGGCACTGAGGATGGCTCAATGGCCTCCGCCTCAGATGCTAGAATGGCTCCTATTGCAACAGAGTGATGCCCCAGATGGGCAGAGCATTGCCCCCTGGTGGGCATGCCCTGTGGATTCAGGTCAGGTGCATGTGGGAGTCTCTCTGCCTCCCCACTTCTCACTTCAAAAAAATACAAAACAGCCTGACCAGGCGGTGGCACAGTGGATAGAGTGTCTGACTGGGATACTGAGGACCCAGGTTCGAGACCCCGAGGTCGCTAGCTTGAGCGCGGGCTCATCTGGTTTGAGTAAAGCTCACCAGCTTGGACCCAAGGTCGCTGGCTTGAGCAAGGGGTTACTTGGTCTGCTGAAGGCCCATGGTCAAGGCACATATGAGAAAGCAATCCATGAACAACTAAGGTGTCCCAACGAAAAACTGATGATTGATGCTTCTCATCTCTCTTTGTTCTGTCTGTCTGTCCCTATCTATCCCTCTATCTGACTCTGTCTATAAACAAAACAAAACAAACCCTAAATGTCAGTTGATGAACACAATTCAATATTGATATTCCCTCTTTTCTTCTCTCCTAATTTGTACCCAGATATAGTGAAGATGATCTTTTGGGGGAAGAATATAAGGTTAAAATAGATAACAACTTTTTGGTAAATTTATTTAGTCACTGTCTAGGTTTGGTATTGCTCTTGCTACTAAAGATTGATTCTGCATACATGTTGAAAGAAGTCTTTCTGCACATAATAATGAGGATGTAGTCTCAGGAAGTTTTGGAAGTTACGCTGTGGATAAATTAGTGTGCTATTTACTATTGGGGTTTTTTGGTGTGTATATTGTATAATGTACATGTATCTTTACATTCTGCATATTTTGTTCATCTTGAGACTTGCTATGGGATTCACTTTAATGTTTAGAGTCTTATTGTTACGATTTTTTTGGGAGGAGGGGAGTCAATAACTTCTTTAAGTATCTGATGACCCCTCCACCTACATTTGTACGTGCACAATTTTGCACATATTTTCAGGGTATTCATCAAAGCCCTTTTTATAGGATGCAAGTTAATACCCCTAGTGCCATTTGGGATTTTTTGGGAAAAAGGACTGAGACTGGAAAAGGAAAGTCCTTTACCACTTGTTCTTTACTTTGGGTAAACTGTGGACTTTTTGAAATAGAGTGTTTTGTTTTTGTTTGAATAATATACTTTCTAAGTATGGGATAGAAACAGACATGAGTATGAGGTTGACTAAGATGTTTTTAGAGTTTAAGAAAGCCTCTTACTGCTAGAGGATATTTTAATAAATGTGTTTGACAGAATAGATTGGAGATGCTGCAACCTAAATGGAAAAAAAGAAATTGATGTTTATCATGGGTTCTTCTTTATAGCTGTCCCCACTTTTCCCACCTGTGGGTTTTTACTCAGGGCCTTTTTTTTTTCTTAGACAACTCAGTGCTCCAGGCTCATCTGTCGGGACTCCTTTTCTTCTTTCCCAGCAGACTAAGGTTTCTTTGCCCCATTTCTTCCACCATGAAGCTTTTTCTGTCTTTTTCCCAGTAGATTGTACTTCCTGCCTCCATGAGTGATAAGAGGGGTCTGAAGGGAGAGGAGAAAGTAGAGGAAAATGGTACTGGGAACATTGTCAGGGATGTTTGATCTTTATGGTTAGTTGTCGGGAACCAGTGAAGGTTTCTGATCAAGGGAAGGACAAGATTATAACTGGGTTTTGGAAGGTTTGGAGAGGAGATGTCATGTGACCAGGCATCCTTGCTTGAATGGGGGTATAGGGAGGGTAGGCACCATGTGTCTGCAGTGCTTGGCTCAGTGCTTGGGCACATAGGAAGGGCTCAAAAAAATTTGGTGAATAACTGAAGAATTTCTCCAGACTTTATATATATTTAACCTAGGTCTTAGAGCAGTACTTTTCAAACTGTTTTTTTTTTTTTTTTTACAGATTGAAAGAGGGACAGATAGGGATAGACAGGAAGGGAGAGAGACGAGAAGCATCAATTCTTTGTTGTAGCATCTTAGTTGTTCATTGATTGCTTTCTCATATGTGCCTTGACTGGGGGGCTACAGTGGAGCGAGTGACCCCTGACTCAAGCCAGTGACCATGAAGTTATGTCTATGATCCCACTCTCGAGCCAGCGACCACGCAACTGGATCACTGGGATGAGCCCTAGAGTCCTAGGGCCTTAGAGCTGGATGAATCCTAGCTCAAGCCGTGAGCTTGGGGCTTTGAACCTGGGTCCTCTGCGTCCCAGTCCGACACTCTATCTACTGTGCCACTGCCTGGTCAGGCCAAACTATTTGTGGTAAAGAATTTTCACTATCTCAGACTGTGTAAAATTTTAAAAGGTAGAAAAATTAAGTTTAAAATAGGCTTATAAAAATGCCAGTCCCCATTTTTCATTGTTAGGGTCAATAGCTATAAAATTAACTCTCAAATGCAATATAATACACTTACTCTCAATCCTGTACTCATTTCATTACATGGTAATAATGTGGACTGGGCCTTGGACCACAATTTGGACAGCTCAGCTTTAGAGGGATAATGAGGTTTTGTGTGTGTGTGTGTATATGTGTGTAGTATAGAGGAGTACTGTAGTTGTAAACTACCAAGTAGCCAATTGTGTACATAGTTCAAAAGGAAATATTTATTTTGAAATATGCCCCTCCATCCCAAGCAGGTTTATATGCCTTCCAAGAAAAAAATATGCCTTGATATTCTTGTTTTGGATTTTTAACATGCTTTTGTGTCAAAGAAGACAAAAATGATAAATAGCTTACAATTGGAGTCATTGATAGGTTTTATTTACATGGAATTATTGGCTTGTTCATTTAGCGGATTGCTGGATCATTGCTTCTGGAGGATATATTTGATCATAACATTGTGAAATATAGAAGCACTTCGGTTAGGATTTAATATGATTTCAATTTTAAGGGGCAGTATTTTTACAAGACTATTTTTCATTCTAAAACTGCTGCTGAAGTTCTTAAAATTGACACATTTACTGCAATACATATATATTCTTATTTCTTTATTTTTTGAATATGTCTGTAAGCCTAGAGAAATTCTGAAAATTTGTTTTCAAATGTGTTTGAAAATGGAAATCACAGTAGCTTTTTATTGTGCTCTATGTTTTTACAAGGAACTTTGTAATGAATGATTGACCTTCTTGAAAGCTCTCAGAATTCATAAAGGAGAGTTGGAGCCTGGGCCCCAGCTGCAGTAAATTACAACCTAACTGAGTATTGATTGTATTCTAGACTGTAATCAGAAAGAAATAAGAGCTCCAGTGTTCATAACTTACAGTTTTTAATACTTTCATATGGGAAGGTAAAGTAAGTACTATATACTAAGATTATTGACTATTATGGATTCATAGACTCCCTTGGGCTGGAGAATGCTTTTCCAGGTCATCTGGTCTATTCTGCATGATGGTTGCCCTTTACCTACAGACCTGCATTCATCATCAGTCCAACGTGGGGATATTCAGGAGAGGGGTGGGTGATTTTACTCTGTGCTTCTGGGAGTGGTTTTGGAGGAGATATATTTAACTGTCTTAAGTAAGTTCTGTGGTGGCTGTTGAAGTTTTTGAGATTAGTGTCTCAAAGCTGGTCAGATTTAACTATGTCTGGCTTCATTCATTAAAACGGTCTGATGGCTTTAGTTTAATTGACACCAATAAGTTATTTTATCTTTGGCCTTTTAGTTTCACTTGGAACCTGAACAAATGTCGCTCATCCTTATTTGAATTTTTTAGCTCCGCTTATTCTGCAGTTGTTGGCACAGTGTAAATGAGAACGATTTTATAATTGTGCTATATTTAGTTTTGTTTTATAAACTATTATGACTCTAATATTCAGTACAGATGACTTCTATTTTTCTTATTTCTTAGACTGCAACTGGCAACGTGGAAGCGAAAGTAGTGTGCTTTTATAGACGGCGAGATATTTCCAACACGCTTATAATGCTTGCAGACAAGCATGCTAGTAAGTTAATTGTTTTTTTTTCTTGGATTAATAAAATGTTTTTAAGTCTTTCATTTTCCATGAGGTGAGGAAAAATACTTTTTTGTTACCTGTAGCCTTTTGCCTTCTCGTTTATCTTTCTGTTAGTTTAGATGGGAATACGTTTTGAGTGGAGTTTGGTTTTAGTATATTTTTTTTATGTTGCATTTGTATGTTTCTTCATTAGTCAGAATGTTGAAATATCAGTCTTTGCAAGTAGGCTTTAGCAGGCAGACAGGGCAGTGTTTTTCCATCTCTCATTTTCGATGGTGGTTTACGTTTACAAGTATGAGGAAATTTATACGTCATTGGTATTTTCTAGGAAGACTTTGTTTTCCCTCTCTGTATAACTTGGCAATATTTACATTTATAAAAATTTTGAGTATTTGTCCTTGGCTGGATAGCTCAGTTGGTTAGAGTAGTGGTCCCCAACCTTTTTTGGGCCACGGACTGGTTTAATGTCAGAAAATATTTTCATGGACCGGCCTTTAGGGTCGGACGGATAAATGTATCATGTGACCGAGACAAGCGTCAAGAGTGAGTCTTAGACGGATGTAACAGAGGGAATCTGGTCATTTTAAAAAAATAAAACATCGTTCAGACTTAAATATAAATAAAACGGAAATAATGTAAGTTATTTATTCTTTCTCTGTGGACCAGTACCAAATGGCCCATGGACCGGTACTAGTCCGCGGCCCGGGGGTTGGGGACCACTGGGTTAGAGCATCATCCCGATATGCAAAGGTTATGGGTTTGATCCTCGGTCAGGGCACATACAGGAACAGATCGATGTTTCTGTCTCTCTTTCTCCTTTCTCTCTGAAAAATCAATAAATAAAATAAAAATAAATAAGAATTTCGAGTATTTATTATGTGTTTATAGTATTTGATATGTATTAAAAAACTGCTAGAAAAAGAAATGCAAAGTGATGTTTAGATACGCATTCCTGTAGATAACAACTTTGAGTATTTCTTTAAAAAAATTCTTTTTAAATTTAAATATAGTTAGTGTATATCTGAGCACTTGCTTATAGTATAATCTGTATTGTGTCTTTTTGTCCAATCAACAGCTTTAATGTATTTTAGCACTTTTATTTATTTTCTGTTTACTGAGAGGAGGAGAGGCAGAGAGAGACTCTCACATGTGCCCTGACCAGGATCCACCCAGCAAGCCCACTAGGGGGTGATGCTCTGCCCATCTGGGACCCTTGCTCTGTTGCAACTGGAGCCAATTTTTTTAGTGCCTTAGGAGGAGACCATGGAGCCTTCCTCAGTTCCCAGTGCCAACTGGCTCTAATTGAGCCATGGCTTCAGGAAGGGAGGAGAAGAGAGAGAGAGGGAGAGAGAGAGAGAGAAGTGAGAGAGAGAGAGAAGTGAGAGGGGGAGGGGTGGAGAAGCAGATGGGCGCTTCTCCTGTGTGCCCTGACTGGGAATCGAACCCAGGACATCCATACGCTGGGCCGACACTCTACCACTGAGCCAACTGACCAGGGCTACCACCTTTGTTTTATTTTAAAACAAACACAATCGTAAAAGGGTGATTTAAATTTTAAGAATACATGCTTTATTTTGAAAACCATTTTTTAGTTTAATACTATGATCTATAATGAGTCTTGGGGATCCTGAAACTTCAGAAGTGATGTAGTAATGGGTAGGGGAGGCTGTTGTTTTTGTGCACAGGTTTGTTTTCTCTGTTGGCTTGAGAATTATTTTCTCATTGTGTTGCCTATTTATTTATTTATTTATTTATTTATTTTTATTTTTCTCTCTAAGTGAGAGGAAGGGAGATAGAGAGACAGATTCCCAAATGCGTTTCAACTAGGATCCACCTGCAACCCCGTCTGGGGCTATGCTGGCAACCGAGTTATTTTTAGCTCCTGAGGCAGAAGCTCCCTGAAGCCGCTCTCAGCTCCTGGGACCGATGCACTTGAACCAATCAAACCATGGTTGTGGGAGGAGAGGGGAGAGGGGAGAGAGAGAGAGAGAGAGAGAGAGAGAGAGAGAGAAAGGGAAAGGCAGAGGGAGAGGGAGAGGGAGAGGGAGAGGGAGAAAGAGGGAGAGAAGCAGATGGTCACTTCTCCTGTGTGCCTTGATCTGAAATTGAACCTGGTACATCCACACACCAGGCCGACACACTGCCACTGAGCCAACTGGCCAGGGCCTTGTGTTGCCGGTTTAAACAGGCAGATTAGTTGTCTGTGTTCTGCTATATAGTTCATAGTGTTTTTTAATTCCTTTTTATTTTTGTTTAGAAAGTATTCATTATGATATGGGTTGTATAATATTTGAAAATGATGTATTGACAGAATCAGGGCATTCATATTTGTTCCTCATGTCTGAGACCAAAATAATTGTTTTGTTTCAAATGAAAGTGAGTTTATTAATGAAGCAGTAAGATAGAGAATGGGCTACTCCACAGAGTAGCCAAAATAATTACTTATTAAAATGATGTACTAATCAGTTATCTTAGCTGTAGCCAAAATCTGTAAATTCAATGTGTTAGGAAAGTGTCTATGTAAAATTATTTGGATTTTGTTCACCATTTACAACATAAACTTAAGCTCATAAGTGTTTCATTTATATTCATATATATATTTGTATTCATATATATTTTAAATTTATTTATTTATTTATTTATTTATTTATTCTTTTCCAAGTGAGAGGAGGGGAGATAGAGAGACAGACTCCGGCATGCGCCACAACTGGGATCCACCTGGCAACCCCTGTCTGGGGCGGATGCTCTGCCCATCTGGGGCCATGCTTGCAACTAAGCTATTTTTAGCACTGGAGGAGGAGGCTCCATGGAGCCATCTTCAGCACTTGGGGCTGATGTGCTTGAACCAATTGAGCAATGGTTGTGGGAAAGAAAGAGAGAAAGAGAAGGGGGAGGGATGAAGAAGCAGATAGTTGTGTTTCATGTGCCCTGACCAGGAATTGAACCTGGGACATCCACACACTGGGCCAATGCTTTACCACTGAGCCAATTAGCCAGGGCCAGTTGAGTTTAATATAGCTGTTAATGTAGCTTCTTCTTTTTTTTTTTTTGTATTTTTCTGAAGTGAGAAATGGGAAGGCAGAGGGACAGATTCCCGCATGCGCCTGACCAGGATCCTCCTAGCATGCCCATTAGGGGGTGATACTCTGCCCACCTGGGGCGTTGCCCCATTGCAACTGAGCATTTCTAGCACCTGAGGCAGAGGCCATGGAGCCATTCTCAGCACCAGAGCCAGCTTTGCTCCAATGGAGCCTTGGCTGTCGGAGGGGAAGAGAGACAGAGAGGAAGGAGAGGGGGAGGGGTGGAGAAGCAGATGGGCGCTTCTCCTGTGTGCCCTGGCTGGAAATCAAACCCTGGACATCCACATGTCGAGCTGATGCTTTACGACTAAGCCAACCAGCCAGGGCCAGTTGAGTTTAATTTAGCTGTTAATGTAGCTTCCTTTTTTAAATGTAGTTTCTTAAATTATTACTGCAAGGGTAGTGAAATATAAAGATTGTTAAGGGATTTGCCTACTGTTCATGGTGGGTCTCATCATGCCTGTACCCTGGGGCTATTTTAGGCTTGCATATATAAAAAATCAGTTTTTTCAGAATTGATTTGCTCTTGTTATTGAGTCATAGAAACTGAATTTTAAGAAACTTAAGAATCAATCAAATTATGTACTGGGGGTCGTGCAGTTTAGAGAAAGACCTGGGTTCAGATTCTGGTTTGCTACTTGCTGCTTAACTTCTCCCTTATTTCCATTTCCTCATCTGTAAAATAGGATGGAAAAAATCTCCTCATTTTATGTCATATATATTTTCCCACAGTTAAAAAAAATAAGGGAAAAAATTTTGCCAGTGTTGATATGAGGATTATGTGATCTAAAGAAGGGCTCATAATGGGTGTTTAAAAACTGTCAGTTGGCCTGATCTGTGGTGGTGCAGTGGATAAAGTGTCCACCTGGAATGCTGAGGTCGCTGACTCAAAACCCCAGGCTTGCCTGGTCAAGGCACATACAGGAAGCAACTACTATGAGTTGATGCTTCCTGCTTCTCTCTCTCTCTCTCAAAAATCAAATCTCAAACAAACAAACTAAAAACCTGTCAGTTGGTTTTTCTATGTCCTCATTAATTGTAATGCATTTCTCTTTGGGTGGATTGCATTTACCTGTTTTCACTCATTTATTGATAGGCCTTAGTATGCAGGAGTTAGAGGTATCTTTCTATGTTTCTGTTGGTATTGACTAAAACTTAAGGTGGGAAGAACTAATAAAATTGCATGAATAGTTCATGTTTTATAAAGAGGTTTATGGGAGGATTAATGGAATGTCATATGTTAGAAAGATTACATAATTGGAATCCTGAGTGTGGATGCCACTTAATTTTCCTGAGCCTTAGTTTATCCATTTAAGAAACTTGTCATTATGGACTTCTTAAAGCTTTTATTACAGAAAATTTCAGACATACAAAAGTTATTAATATATGACCAATTGATTTCATCTAGACCAGATTTTCTTTTTCTTTTTTTTTTTTTTTTTTGTATTTTTCTGAAGCTGGAAACGGGGAGGCAGTCAGACAGACTCCCGCATGCGCCTGACCGGGCTCCACCCGGCACGCCCACCAGGGGGCGATGCTCTGCCCATCCGAGGCGTCGCTCTGTCGCGACCAGAGCCACTCTAGCGCCTGGGGCAGAGGCCAAGGAGCCCCAGTGCCTGGGCCATCTTTTGCTCCAGTGGAGCCTCAGCTGCGGGAGGGGAAGAGAGAGACAGAGAGGAAGGAGAGAGGAAGAGGTGGAGAAGCAGATGGGTGCCTCTCCTGTGTGCCCTGGCCAGGAATCGAACCCGGGACTTCTGCACGCCAGGCCAGCGCTCTACCACTGAGCCAACCGGCCAGGGCCTCTTTTTTTTTTTTTTTTTTTTAAAGAAGAAAAGGAGAATCTATCCAGTCTTTTCTCTTTTTAAAATTTATTTAATTTACTGATTTTAGGGAGAGAGAAGGGGGGGAGAAACATCAATTTGTTGTTACACTTATTTATGCCTTTATTGGTTGATTCTTGTTTGTGCCCTTATTGGGATTGAACCTACAAGCTTGGCTTATGGGAATGACACACTAACCAACTGAGCAACCCGATCCGGGTAGACCAGCGATTTTCAACCTTTTTCATCTCATGGCACACATAAACTAATTACTAAAATTCTGCAGCACACACAAAAATTTTTTTTTGCTGGTCTGACCCAAAAAACAAAGTAGGTATAATTTTGATCAATTGAAAAAAAAAGTAATTGCTTCCCTTTTTTGCTTCAAAGTGACTTTTTTTTCTGTAAAAAATCAGGTGGTACAACAAATCAGTGTCTCTCCCCAATTCTTCTCTCTCTAAAATCAATTAAAAAAAGGGAAAAGGGTATTCGAACCAGATGGCTATTGTTGTTCGTGTTGGTTGTTGTCACCTTTTTATTTGACAACCTAAGGGAAAAGAGGTAAGTTTCCCTTGCTCCATAGTCAGGTATCGCATGTATTATGTGGCACAGCAGTTGAAAATGGCTGATCTAGACCCCTGCTCATTTGCTTTATTATTTTGAAGTTCATCAGAGAAATGTTACCATTTCATCTGTAAATACCTCAGTATGTATTTCTAAAAGATATAGCCTCATTCAAACTTACAGGGAATGTCAAGAATATATAAGGAACTCCCATGTGCCCTATACCCAGATTTAGCAAAAATAAATTTGCCCTTGTTGATTTTGTCATTGTAAATTATATACATTTTTTTCTGAACAATTTGAGAATAAGTTGGAGGTTTCAGTGTGTTTTTCCTAAATGCAAGGACATTATTTTATATAACCACAGTATTGTAAACAAATCAGGAAATCTAATATTTACACAAAACTATTATCTCATTCACAATCCTTATTCAAATTTCAAGTCTCTATAGTGTTCTTTATAGCTTTAAATATTTTTTGTTGATCTACAATAAAATTCAGTCTCACACATTGTATTTTACTGTCAGATCTCCTTTATATGAAACCAGTTCCTCAGTCTTTGTGGGTTTTTTGTTTTAACCTTAATATATTTGGAGAAAACAGGCAAGTTATTTTATAGAATATGGCTCATATTGTATTTGTCTAATGTTTCCTTATGATAGATACAGGTTATGTATAATATTTTTGTAGGGATGCCAAGGAAATGATGTGTTCTCAGTGTATTGTATTAGGAGGCATGTGATTTGGGTTATCCTAATATTAGTGATGTTAGATTTGATGACTTTTTATTTTATTTTTAATTTTTCCATTGATTTGGGGGAGGGGATAGAGAGGCATCAACTCGTTTCACTTAGTTCCATCTAGTTGTGTACTCATTTGCTTTTTGTATGTGCCTTGACCAGGGGTTGAACCCACAACCTCTGGCATGCTGGGTCAATGATCTATCCACTGAACTACCTGGCCATGAATTGGTTAAGGTGGTGTCCTTTTGTATACTGTAAGTTATTTGAGGGGAGATATTTGGTAACTATATAAATATCTTGTTTTTGGTCAAACTTTAACCTACTTGTTTTAGCATCCATTAATCATTTAGAATTCTGTAAACATTGGTATCTTTAATATCTAATTAGTTTTCACATTTCTCCTTTTATGATATTTTTTCTGTTTTATAGTTTGGTTAAAATGGGATCTAACTAAGATTAATAGATTATGATTCGTTGATAGGACTCAAATCTCTTTCCCTTTGTCCATCAGTTTTTAAAAATTGAGATGTAATTTACATAGCATAAAATTTGTTCTTTTAGAGTATACAGTTTAGTGGCTTAGAGGTTTTTAGTATATATACCAAGGTGTATAACCATCACCATTGTCTAATTTCAGAATATTTTCATCACCTCGAAAAGAAACCAGTTACTCTTCATTCCCCTTTTCTCTCAGCCTCTGGCATCCATCGATATACTTTTAGTCTGTAGATGGTTCTGGACATTTCATATAAACGGAATCATGCAATATTTTTTTTTCTGTATCTGGCTATTTTTTTTTAACAGCATAATGTTTTCAAGGCTCTTTCATACTATAGCGTGAATTCCTTCATTCCTTTTTATAGCTGAATGATAACCCATTGGATGAATATACCACATTTTATTCATCAATTGATGGACATTTGGATTGTTTTCACTTTCTGGTTGTTATGATTAATGTGAACATTTATGTATAAGTTCTTTGTGGATGTTATTAAGTCTTTTAATCTGTAGATACACATTCATTCATATTTCCTCTTAGTATTTTGTTGAAGACACTAGGTTGTTCATCCTGTAGACTTTCCTTTGGCCTGGAATTTGTTTACTGAATCTGTGTTGCATCCTTCACCGTGTTCTCTGTATATGGATAATTAGATCCAGATTGTAGAGGCTCTAAGTCCAGAATTTTTTTTGGCAGGGGAATTAGGGGTTGCAGGATTACTTCATAGTTAGTATTGTATACTTCTTTATGTATTACTTCATAAGGTCCACAATGTATTATTGTTGCCTGTCTCTGTTTTTAAAAACTATTTACTTTGACATAATTTTAGGTTGATAGAAAAATTCTTAAAAACATAGCCAAGAATTCCTATATGCCCTCCAACCAAATTTCTCAAATGTTAACATCTCACTATATGTATTAGTATTTTTGAACTATTTGAAAGTACATTGAAGACATATTTTCCCTGTATCTTCAAGAATGAGGGCATTCTATGCCCTGGCTGGATAGCTCAGTTGGTTAGGGCATCATCCCGAAGCGCAGAGGTTGCTAGTTTGATCCCCAGTCAGGACACATATAGGAGCAGATCAGTGTTCCTCTCTCTCTCAAATTGATACAATAAACATTTTTAAAAAAAGAAAGAACAGGACATTCTCTTATCTAACTTCAACGTGTTGATACTCTAATCCAGGGGTCCCCAAACTACAGCCCGTGGGCCCCATGCGGCCCCCTGAGGCCATTTATCTAGCCCCCCCACTTCCGGAAGGGGCACCTCTTACATTGGTGGTCAGTGAGAGGAGCACAGGATGTGGATGCTGTATGCGGCGTCGCTCACGTACAGTACTACTTCCAGTGACGCGGGACGCACGCATCACGGCTCCAGAAGCGCGTCTTATCACTTGTTACGGCTAGCAGTGACAAATATGGAACTGGACATTGACTATCTCATTAGCCAGAAGCAGGCCCATAGTTCCCATTGAAATACTGGTCAGTTTGTTGATTTAAATTTACTTGTTCTTTATTTTAAATATTGTATTTGTTCCCGTTTTGTTTTTTTACTTTAAAATAAGATATGTGCAGTGTGCATAGGGATTTGTTCATAGTTTTTTTTATAGTCTGGCCCTCCTACGGTCTGAGGGACAGTGAACTGACCCCCTGTGTAAAAAGTTTGGGGACCCCTGCTCTAATCTGTATACTTATTTAGATTTTGTAGAATTTTTTTTTTTTTTTTTTTTTTTTTGGTATTTTTCTGAAGCTGGAAACAGGGAGAGACAGTCAGACAGACTCCCGCATGCGCCTGACCGGGATCCACCCGGCACGCCCACCAGGGGCGATGCTCTGCCCACCAGGGGGCGATGCTCTGCCCCTCTGGGGCGTCGCTCTGCCGCGACCAGAGCCACTCTAGCGCCTGGGGCAGAGGCCAAGGAGCCATCCCCAGCGCCCGGGCCATCTTTGCTCCAATGGAGCCTCGGCTGTGGGAGGGGAAGAGAGAGACAGAGAGGAAGGAGGGGGCAGGGGTGGAGAAGCAAATGGGCGCTTCTCCTATGTGCCCTGGCCGGGAATCGAACCCGGGTCTCCCGCATGCCAGGCCAACGCTCTACCGCTGAGCCAACCGGCCAGGGCCACCAGTTCATTTTTAAAAAATTTATTTATTCATTTTAGAGAGAGAGAGAAACATTGATTTGTTCTACTTATTTATGCATTCATTGATTGATTCTTATTAAAATTTTTTATTTATTAGAGAGGAAGAGGGGGAGGGAGAGAGAGAGAGAGAGAGAGAAGGAAACATCAATCTGTTTCTGTATGTGCCCTGACTGGGGATCGAACTGGCAACTTCTGCACATTGGGATGGTGCTCTAACCAACTGAGCTATCCAGGCAGGGTAATTTGGTTGATTCTTGGATGCGTCTTTACCGGGATTGAACCCACAACCCTGGTGTGTTGGGACAACTCTCTAACCAACTGAGCTATCTGGCCAGGGCTCTTTTTCAATTTCATCATAAACTCGATTTGGACATTTGATATTTATTATAAATTATTATTTTATCGATTATTATCCATATTGATACTCAAATTGTCCCATCTTCAGCCAGTGGGGCTTATTTAGGTTGGTTCTTAAGTCATTTTGAAATGATTCCTGTAGTCTTTATCTTACTTGCTTCTGGTATAATAAGATACTCCATTCTTATCTTTCACACTTCTTGCCCCAGACCTCATCTCCGTGGAGCCCTGGTTCCTTTTACTGGGAGATGATCTAAGAGAACACAGTCTGATCATTGGGGGATGGACTCTTGTGAGATAGAGTGGTGCTCTACATAAATTGCCATGCACTTCTAATAGGTTGGACTATTTTGTGGTATATTCCAAATTAAAAGAAATCTGACTTGAGTACTTGTTCCTGATTCTTTTAAGGTAATTTCACTAAAAGCCAATATACATACTTTGTGTTTTAAAGCAATCTTGGTTCTCTTAATCTAATAGAAATGGAATTTTGGATTAAAGAAGTGATGCCAGTTTAGGATGGACATATTTCTGAGGACTGCTGGACTTTTCCAAAATGAAGAATTTCATCGGGACTCTATGTGGCCTTTGTCATATTTTAGATGTTTTTGATGTATTGCATACCTTTGTATTGTGATTTCTAAAAAATAAAGCTTTAGGAAGTTAAATCATCTTTCACCCTGTTAGTCAAAAGGTAAAGTATTCACTATACTTAACATCTCCCTTCCTTCCTTGGAATTTTCTTCTCAAGGTGATTTTTTTTTTTTTTTTTTGTGACAGAGAGAAAGAGACAGAGGGACAAAAGGGACAGACAGGAAGGGAGACAGATGAGAAGCATCAGTTCTTTGTACAGTGCCTTAGTTGTTCATTGATTGCTTTCTTATATGTGCCTTGACTAGGGGGGGGGAGCTACAGCAGAGGGAGTGACTCCTTGTTCAAGCCAGTGACCTTGGGCTGAAGCTAGCAACCTTGGGCCTCAGGGTAGCGACCTTTGGGCTCAAGCCAGCGAGCGACCCTGCTCTCAAGCTGGTGAACCTATTATGCTCAAGGTAGATGAGCCCTCGCTCAAGCTGGTCAGACTAGAGTTTCAAACCTGGGTCCTCCGTGTCCCAGTCTGATGCTCTATCCACTGCGCCACCACCTGGTCATGTTTTTCTCAAGTTTTCAGTTGTGTCACTTACACTGAAGTTGTGACATAGGGAAAAATGGAATGAATGAGAATAGTTCTTTTACTTAACAGTGCTTGTATTCTGTTTGTCCCTGCTTTTTCATGCTAACATACACATTCTTGGAACTTTGTGGAGAGAAGATGGACAGGAAGATTTATTTATACCTACTTAGAATTATAAACAACCAGAATGAGCTGTTGGAGAGAATTGGGGATCAGCTGGTCCTGCCTATGTTAAGTTTTCTTCACATAGTTTATCTATGTACTGATATTTTTGTGTTACTATAAGTAGAATCAGAAAGTGGTGTTGACTGTTCTTGAAATTTTAAGTAATGAGGCATTTTTAGGATATAGTAATATTATTAGGCAGTAAGGTTATCATGTTTCATGTAAATGGTGAGGTAACTTCTATACATAGTTCTTATCACATTCTGTTCTAAGTTATTATGTTCTTATGAAATGTTTTGGTAACTTTGTTTTTTAAGATTCATGCCATTTATGATTCAAATTATTAAAATATGTAGAATATTTAATATGTTTTATGGTTTTGGGACTAAAACGGGATTTTATAAAAGAATTGGCACCTTTCCTGATCATGCGGTAGAGCAGTGGATAGAGCATCGAACTGGGATGTGGAGGACCCAGGTTTGAAACCCTGAGGTCACTGGCTTGAGCGTGGGCTCACCGGCTTGAGCATGGGCTCACTGGCTTGAGCACGGGGTTGCTGGCTTGAGCATGGGATCATAGACATTACCCCATGGTTGTTGGCTTGAGCCCAAAGGTCGCTGGCTTGAAGCCCAAGGTCACTGGCTTGAGCAAGGGGTCACTTGCTCTGCTGTAGCCCCCTTCCCCTGGTCAAGGCACCTATGAGAAAGCAACAGTGAACAACTAAGGAGACTAAGGAGCCGCAACAAAGAATTGATGCTTCTTGTCTCTCTCCCTTCCTATCTGTCTCTGTCTCTCTCTGTCAAAAAAAAAAAAAAAAAAAAAAAAAAGAAAAAGAAAAAAAGAAAAAAGAATTGACACCTTTTAAAAAAAGATTTAGAATCACTAATCACAATTGATTGTTACTTCCAAGTACTGAAATTGGACATTTTGAATACATCTGCTCTCCTGGCCTTGACACATAGTTTGTGCTTTCTGAGTGCTCAGTGTAAGGTTCTTTAGTGTTGGAGACATGGTCTTGATCGTTTTTGCAGCCTTCATGTATCTTGTTCATTATAGTTGCTCCACAAGTGTTTGTAGCTGTGAAGTTACCAGGGGAACAAGTCTGAAGGACAGCCAAACTTCTAATTGCTTTGTTTTAGCATCTTGGTTGGCTGAAAAGAATCCATGGTGGTTTTCAGACATGATCCTCAGATTCTTTAACATTCTTTTCATTGATAGGTGGGATCCATGTCTTCTCTTGAATGTGTGTGGGTTGTGACCATTATAGCATGGTGGAAGTAGTGCTGTGTCAGTCCCAGGGCTAGGTCACAAAAGCCTAAGCAGCTTCTTTCTGGTTCTGTTGAAATGTTTGCTCAGAGGTTATTCCTGCTTGGAATTCAGCCGCCATCCTTTGAGAAGACTAAATCACATGGAAGAGCCATGTGTAGGTCCTATGGTTAAGAGTCCTAGCTGAGCCCAGGTGCCAGATGTGGTTGAAGGAGCCACCACCTGACTCATCCTCTGCCATTTGAGTTCCTGTTGAGGCACAACAAGACTTCTTTCTTTCTTGAAGATTTTAAAAAGAGGAGAGAAAGGAGGGGAGAAGCAGGAAGCATCAACTTGTGTGCCTTGACTGAGCAAGCCCAGGGTTTCAAACTGGCGACCTCAGCATTCCAGGCCAACATTTTATCCACTGCTCCACCACAGGTCAGGCTAGGCACAAGACTGTGTTGTGCCCTGTCTGAATTCCTTACCTGTGAATAAAATAAAATAATTTTGTGTCCCTATGTTTTGGGGTGATTTGTCACTGGACAATAATTGACTGAAACAGGATCTTAATAGATTTTATGTTTTTGTGTATTGTTAATGACAATTTAGAATTAATATCTAAGCTTATGACTGACTACTAAAAGTATCTAATGAACTATTAGCTTTGTATAAGTAAACCTCATTTTCTTTTGACAAATTGACTAAATAAAGAGATTTCACAGTGATGCCTTACACTGAATAGTTTTCTTATCAATGATTTTTGACCATAGTGAGTATAAGTCAGGGAAATTGCCCTCTTTATATTTCTGAAATGAAATTCATGTATAATATACCTGTATATGTAATGTAAAGAAAACCCTCAATATTAGGTTATAACTGAAATATAAATGAGGAAAATTTATAAAGAAATAGAATATTCTACAATAATATAATATATAATTTAATAGGATCACATGTACTGTATTCCACTATGTGTAAATTCTGGGCATGGCTAAAGTGGAAAACATAATGAAATTGTGAAAGACGTGTATGCATTGAATCACAGGCATTTATAAATTAGACTGATATGTTGAATTAGGAATGCTAATATTGGTTGAGATTTTCTCATAAATAAAATGGAATTAGCTCTAGTCTCAGGTAACAAAATCATGTTTTTACCTATATAGATATCCAGATGGACATTTGAAAGTCATTTGAATCAGGTCTTTGGTACTTAAATATCCATCAGATATCTGACATCCTTGTCTTTTGTCTGTGAAATATTATACTACTCTCATGTGGTGCTCTCCCCCCTTTTCAAAGCCACATTAGAGTGTGGACTAGCGATCATTCAAAAACCACTGCACTTCCCTTTCCGGGTGACTCAGTCATCACAGTGGGCCAAGGTTGTGGGTTTGATCCCCAGTCAGAGCACATATGAGAGGCAAACAGTGAGTGCACAATTACATGAAAAACTAGGTGGAGTAATGAACTAGTGCTTCTTTTTCTCTTTCTTTTTCTCCCTCACCCTCTCTCAAATCCGTAGAAGAATTTTAAATGCTAAAAAAAAAAGCACTAAACTCAGTATTATGTGTCTCTCTTATTGACTCATATATTAGCTATCATTTGTCATAATGCTGACAACATAGAAGTTACCCAGTATGTTTAAATTAAAAAAAGGTCTTGGAATTTCCTCTAATTTCTAAAAATTAGAGACTAAAGTTTCAAGCAATTAAAAAATTAAAATTACTTATATTCGGCTAGGATTGATACTGTCTTGACCTGAGAGAATTTGGCAATACCTAGCAAAATTAAAACTCATTATTCCATTTCATTACAGCATGGTAATCACAGACAAGTACTCAAGTGAATGTACCTTTGTAACAACAAAAATTAAAAAATAAGAGACAATTTAGTGTCCAACAATAGGGCATTAAACTAAACTTTGTTTACTGTATATGTTCTGGAAACCTTGCAGCTATTTAAATGAACATAGACATATCAGCATAGACAGGTGCCACAATACAGTGTGTCTGTAAAGTCATGGTGCACTTTTGACCGGTCACAGGAAAGCAACAAAAGATGATAGGAATGTGAAATCTGTACCAAATAAAAGGAAAACTCTCCCAGTTTCATACCTACTCAGTGCAGTTCGATGTGGGCTCATGCACAGATTTTTTAGGGCTCCTTAGGTAGCTATCCCGTATAGCCTCTACAGACTCATCACTGTACAGACTCATCACTGACTGATGGCCTACTAGAACGGGGTTTCTCCACCAAACTGCCGGTTTCCTCCAACTGCTTATCCCACCGAGTAATGTTACTCCCATGTGGTGGCGATTCATTATAAACGTGCCGATATTCATGTTGCACTTTGGTCACGGATTCGAATATAGCGAGCCACAGAACACACTTAACTTTCCTCTGTACTGTCCACATCTCGACTGGTATGGCCGTGGGCTGCTCCGCTGTATACACGGTGTTACGTCATCTGCGTATGCATACATGCTGCCACATCATCCTACAGAAACTGGGAGGGTTTTCCTTTTATTTGGTGCAGATTTCACATTTCTACCGTCTTTTGTTGCTCTCCTGTGACTAGTCAAAAGTGTACCATGACTTTTTTTGTTTTATTTTGTATTTTTCTGAAGTTGGAAAGGGGGAGGCAGTCAGACAGACTCCCTCATGTGCCCGAGCGGGATCCACCCGGCATGTCCACCAGGGAGCGATGCTCTGTTGCAACCAGGGCCATTCTAGCGCCTGAGGCAGAGGCTGTGGAGCCATCCTCAGCGCCCGGGCCAACTTTGCTCCAATGGAGCCTCGGCTGTGGGAGGGGAAGAGAGAGACAGAGAGGAAGGAGAGGGGGAGGGGTGGAGAAGCAGATGGGCGCTTCTCCTGTGTGCCCTGGCCGGGAATCAAACCTGGGGCTCCTGCATGCCAGACTGATGCTCTATCTCTGAGCCAACCGGCCAGGGCCAAAAGTGCACCATGACTTTACGGACACACTATATATACTTGAATTAAATAGATAAATATATAAGATATAACCCCAATTTTGAAACAAATATATAAAAGGTAAAATTTTATAGATACTTATATGTGACTTTCTGTACACACACATATGCACACATATATACATACACAAACACACACTTGTAGGAGGCATATACATATTGATCCTACAGAACAACAGTTGTAAAGAAGGAAGAACAATCAGAATAAGGAAGTGGGGAACTTAAAAATGGTAATTGAAATAAAATAATGAATAGAAGGGCTGAATAATAAAGACACTGAAGGGTTTAAGTAATACAAATAAATGAGGAAGAGGGAGAAATTATTAAAAAGCACATTTCCCCAGAGATAAGGTACACATATCTTTAGATTAGATATAAAAAAGGGACAGAACTTTATTTCAGAGCACCAAAGATAAAGTGAAGAATCCTATAACCTTCTGAGAGCGAAAGTTATCAATAAAGGAATGAGTATCAAGATTTCTTAGTTTCGTAGTTGTGGCACTTTAGTTGTAGAAGAACAAATTTATTTAAGGGAAGAATTCACTAACAGTGTGAACAACTAAAGAAAGGTATTTTTCAACACACAAAAGTATAACATAAATCAATAATTCAGGAATAAAATTCTAGGTTATTAGAACATTAAATGGAGAAGAAAAGTAAAGGCCTTCTAAAAATCTGGTATTTTGGGGAAAGGGAAGATTATAGGTATTGTTTATTATGTTGCTAGAAAGTTCATATGGCTTATATAATTTAAGGATGACCATTGGAAGGATATAGATAAATAATTTGATTTTACTTATTTATGTTACTAGATTAATAGATGAATTTAAAATGATTATAAATATGCCCTCACTCAACCGAAGAGGGAAAAATAACAATATGTTAAATATGAGATGACCAAAATGGGCCCTAGCCTTTTAGGTCATCATCCAAAACACCAAGGTTGTAGGTTCGATCCCCAGCAGGGCACATATGGGAAGCCATCAATGAATGATCAACTAAGTAGAATAACAAATGAATGCTTCTCTCTTTCTCTACCCCTCCCTCCCCCTCTCTCCCACCTTCCTCTGCCGCCTTCCTCTCCCTTCTTTTCTCTGACTCTCTAAAAGTAATCAATAAAAACAAATAAAATAAAAATGAAAACGATAACCAGAATGACCAGAATGAGTCATAACATGTTCATTACAGAAATATGAATGAAATAAATTCTGTTAAAAGGTGGACTGTTAATTCATAACATTTGTTTATAAATGAGGCCTAAAGAAAATTTTAATAAATACCAGAAGCAAGAGCTGCACAAAAAGCATTCTGTCTACAAAACAATGAAGTAAACAATTAACAATTAAAGGAAAACAAGCCATGTTACTGTACACTTTGGAAATCTAAGGAAATGCTTATAAGTAGCTTTTCTGCAAAAATAAAGCTTTTATTGCTGAAATAAAATCTGCAGCTGTGATTTCAAACCACAAGTCTTTAAAACTTGTAGGATAAATCAACAGTGATAACTCAGAAGAAAATTGAAAGTCTTCAAAGCAACCTTTGAAAAAAAAATGACTAAAAATAATTATTAAAGCAGATAGAGGAGAAAAATAAATAGAAAAGAATTATATATAATAAAAGCAAAAATTAGGCCCTGGTCGGTTGGCTCAGTGGTAGAGCGTCGACCTGGCATGCAGAAGTCCCGGGTTCGATTCCCGGCCAGGGCACACAGGAGAAGCGCCCATCTGCTTCTCCACCCCTCCCCCTCTCCTTCCTCTCTGTCTCTCTCTTCCCCTCCCGCAGCCGAGGCTCCACTGGAGCAAAGATGGCCCAGGCGCTGGGGATGGCTCCTTGGCCTCTGCCCCAGGCGCTACAGTGGCTCTGGTCGCGGCAGAGCGATGCCCCGGAGGGGCAGAGCATCGCCCCCTGGTGGGCAGAGCGTCGCCCCCTGGTGGGCGTGCCGGATGGATCCCGGTCGGGTGCATGTGGGAGTCTGTCTGACCGTCTCTCCCTGTTTCCAGCTTCAGAAAAATACAAAAAAAAAAAAAAAAAAAAAAAAGCAAAAATTAATAAAATAAGGGAAATGTAGAAGTTACAAGATCAGAAGACATTTCTTTAAGATATTGTAAATGCCTGTATTTTTACCAAATTAATCTTTAATGAAATTCCAATCAAAATCATTTTTATTTTTGTATTTTTCTGAAGTTAGAAGCGGGGAGGCAGTCAGACTCCCCCATGCACCTGACCAGGATCCACTCGGCATGCCCTTCAGGCGGTGATGCTCTGCTCATCTGGGGCATTGCTCAGTTGCAGCTGGAGCCATTCTAGTGCCTGAGGTGGCGGCCATCGAGCCATCCTCAGCACCCGGGCCAACTTTGTTCCAATGGAGCCTTGGCTGCAGGAGGGGGAGAGAGAGATAGAGAGAAAGGAGAAAGGGAAGGGTGGAGAAGTAGATGGGTGCTTGTCCTGTATGTCCTGACCAGGAATTGAACCCGGGACTTCCACACGCCAGGCAGACGCTCTACCACTGAGCCAACTGGCCAGGGCCACCAATCAGAATCTTTTTTTTTTTTTTTTTTGTGGCAGAGATAGAGAGACTCAGAGAGAGGGACAGATATGGACAGGCAGGAAGGGAGAGAGATGAGAAGCATCAATTCTTCTTTGTGGTTCCTTAGTTGTTAATTGATTGCTTTCTCATATGTGCCTTGACCAGGGGCTAGAGCAGATCGAATGACCCCTTGCTTGAGCTAGCAACCTTGGGCTCAAGCTGGTGAGCCTTGCTCAAACCAGATGAGCCCGCGCTTATGCTGGCGACCTCAGGGTCTCGAACCTGGGTTCTCCACATCCCAGTTCGACGCTCTATCCACTCTGCCACCGCCTGGTCAGGCCAATCAGAATCTTAATAGGACTTTATTATGGAACTTGGCAAAGTGATTCTGTAATATACTGGGATTAAAAAAATGGGGGAGGGGAGTCAGATTTTTATTATTTCATACTTTTAGTAAATGCTGTTAAGGTTGCATATTTTCCTTTGAGAACTTGTGGTCATCTTTCATAGGTTTTGCAGTGTAATGATTTGTCATTGACTTCTTTTTCAAGTCATTCACTTCTGAATAGTTCATTTTTTTAAGATTTTATTTATTTTTTGAGAGAGGAGAGAGAGAGAGAGAGGAGGAGGAGGAGGAAGAGGAAGCATCAACTCCCATATGTGGCTTTACCAGGCAAGCCTCGGGATTCAAACCAGCGACCTTAGTGTTACAGGTCAATGCTTTATCCACTCTGCCACCACAGGTCAGGCGAGTAGTCCATTTTTTTTGTGTGTGTGTTTTTCTGAAGTTGGAAATGCTGAGGCAGTCAGACAGACTCCCGCATGTGCCTGACCAGGATCCACCCAGCATGCCCACCAGAGGGCGATGCTCTGCCCATCTGGGGCGAAGCTTTATTTAGTACAACACATCCCGCCCGATGAGGTTCTCTGGTCCAGGGGACAGAGGCCAGAGAAGTCGCATGGAGAAATTCGTGTGGGGGAAATTTATGGGTCTGCAGGGTGAAGGCGAGTTGATATGACGTGGCGAAATCCCACCGGCTAACAGACAGTTGCTCTTTTCCAAAGGACTCCTGGGAAGTTTCTTTTGGCGGGCATGGGTGCAGGTGGTTCCAGTCAAAGTTCCTGGGTCTGGTTCCTCACGTGACCTTCCCCAATTACCCACTGACCTTACAGTCTCCAAAACCTGTTGTCTCCCACAAGTGACCACTGACTAGTTTCTGGTGTCTTTTCTTGAGAAAGTGTATAGAGAAGGTGTATATAGAAGGAAATCTTACATATGTGTATACACATATTTCCCTTTACCTTATTTGCTTTCAAATGTCCTTTAATTTAAAAACTTTTACTCCCTTATAGGTTTTAAACATGTCGCAACCAGAGCCATTCGAGCGCCTGAGGCAGAGGCCATGGAGCCATCCTCAGCGCCCAGGCCAACCTTGCTCCAATGGAGCCTTGGCTGCGGGAGGGGAAGAGAGAGACAGAGAGGAAGGAGAGGGGGAGGAGTGGATAAGCAGATGGGCGCTTCTCCTGTGTGCCCTGGCCGGGAATCGAACCCGGGACTCCTGCACGCCAGGCTGACACTCGACCAGTGAGCCAACCAGCCAGGGCAGAGGAGTCCATTTTTTAAAAATAAAAGAAATGTAGAAAAGTATGATAAAATCCATTTAACATCATTGCCAAGCTTTAATTAATCAACATGATTTTATTTCATTTACCCTTTGCTCTTATTTCCTTCACCTCAGATCCCAACTCCTCAAATCTTAAAGTCAGGACATACTTGACTCTGTCAATACAACTTTTTTCTTTTCTTTCTTTTTTTTTAAAATCTAATATGGGTCTTAGCTGGTTAGCTCAGTCAGTGTGTTGTCCTGAAACAAGGTTGTGAGTTGGATTCCTGGTCAGGGCACAAATGGAGAGTAACTAATGAATGATCATCTAAGTGGAACAACAAATGAATACCCCCCTCCATGCCCCCACCACCTTCCTTCCTCTCTGTCCAAAGAAAAAGAAAAGCTAATATGTATTCACATGAATAGGCTTAAGTTGTTTGTCTGATGTCTGTTGATTGCTTCTGTTAAGTATATCAGTCCATTTCCCCTTTCATTTGTAACAGTTTTTGCATTTACCATGTCAGGTGCATAAAAGTTGTTCTTCCAAGTGGATTAATTTTATTTTCATTAATTAATACATTCATTCATTCATTCATTTATCTTGGCCAGGCCTGGGTCACTTGTCTACCCTCTAAACTAACTCTAACCACTGTTGGCGACTGACATCACAGATACTATCACCAACACCCAATAAAATATGGGTCAAGACTAGAGCAGCATTGAAAAATGTCATCATTTGGGATTGGTTCAATAAATTAAGGTGCACACATATAATGGAATAATTCACAGCCATTAAGGAAAATTAGATAGCAATATATGTGTTAAAATGGAAAAAATGTTTACATATTTTATTTAATTGAAAGCAGACATATCATAGAGAATGAGCAAGAGCCGGGCAGATTAGCATTTGCCTTAGACCTCGGTCCTTGAGTTCTGGCTCAGAAAGAATTCAGAACCAAGATGTCAGTTACAAGCACAAGTTTGTTGAGAACCTCACAGAGGTGGAGGAAGGGAGCTGGCTGGGGGCTGCAGGGACTCAGGAAATGAGTTACATAGGCCAGAAGGGCCGTGGAGCTTAGGAGAAAGAAAGACAAGAGAACACGCGTGGGGGAGGCTGGGCATGCTGTGAGCTGCCTGGAGAAAGTATGGGGTGGACAAGGGGCACACCCAGATGGATTCTTTTTAAAAATAATAGAAAATTTAAAAAGTAATAATTGAGAATATCTTTCTTAAAGTGGTTTTGCTTAAATTCTTTTCTTTTTTGTCATTAGCATTTGTGTTGTTTATAAATTTTTTTATCTTTTAATTTTTAGTCTTCTTCCTTGGTCTGCAAACTGCGGCTCGTGAGCTGCATGTGGCTCTTTGGCCCCTTGAGTGTGGCTCAAAGGCCAGCTTAGGAGTACTCTAATTAAGTTAATAACAATGTACCTACCTATATAGTTTAAGTTTAAAAAATTTGGCTCTCAGAAGAAATTTCAATAGTTGTACTGTTGATATTTGGCTCTGTTGACTAATGAGTTTGCCGACCACTGACTATTTGTGTTTTAGAATGTAATGAGTCTTTAACATCAGTAAGGATATTATTTCTTTTCTATTTAATCATATTTTATTTTAATTTGTGTGTGTATGCCTTTCTCCTTCCTTTCTTTGTGTTGGTTTTATCAGATTTTGTTAGGAAGGTAATCATCCTATTTGTCGTCTTAATACTGGCCACCTTTACATTTTTATTTATTTTACTTGTTAAAATATTTTGTATTTTGAAAGTCATATTCAAATGTGAGTCAACATTTAAAAGGTACAAAAGTATATTTAGCGCAAAACCTTTCTGTATAAGGTCTCTGTAAGGTATTTTCCCCACCGAGGAAGAAGGAAGGGCGTAGCCACGAAGTGTGGAACAGCAAAAGCTTTATTTAGTACAGCGCATCCCGCCCAAGGAGGTTGTCTGGTCCGGGGGACAGGGGCCAGAGAAGTCGCATGGAGAAATCCGTGTGGGGGAAATTTATAGGGTCTGCAGGGTGAAGGCGAGTTGATATGACGTGGCGAAATCCCACTGGCTTGACAGACAGTTGCTCTTTTCCAAAGGACTCCTGGGAAGTTTTTTTTGGCGCCCAGGGGTGTGGGCGGTTCCACCCGAAGTTCCCGGGTCTGGTTCCTCATGTGACCTTTCCCCATTGTCCACCGACCTTACATTCCAACGTTTTATGTTAGATAGGGGCGCCGCTGTTCCTCTAGCTACTTCCTGCTGGTTAGGGGCGTCGTGTGGGGGAAGGTCTGAAGGCAGTGGCTTTGAGGGGACTCGCGGATATGGGTGTAGGAACCTCTGTTTGACCGTGACTTGAGAAATCCTGTAAGAATTTTAAAAAGAGGAGTAAATATGCTGATAATTAGAAGAGGATGCAGGATAGGGGAAGCCCAGGCGAGGATGGGTGGCTGCCATCAGGAGTTAAGCAGGTTGTAGGAAGAGAGATTCCTGCTCAGTTTCTCTTGTAGACGGTTGAGGAGATTGAAATTTTCTTCCATCAGGCCAGTCTCATTGAACAGCATTGCTCCCTGCTTTAGCTCATTCTGGCGGCAGGTTCCTGGTGAGAGGGACAGGTGCAACAGGAGGGTCTGCAGGGCCCAACCTTTTGGTGAGCCAGATACAGGTATAGCCCAGTGGTTCTGACTGCCAGCAGTCCTGCATAGGGCAAGCTTGAGACAAGAGACATGGTTAGAAATGAGGGTGCTATTGATTATGGGGGAGCTCTTGGTAGTGAGGAAGATGCTCTCAGCTGGATAGTGGCTTCAAGACTTTGTAGAATGTCCCGATCCAGGAAGGGTACAGGACATGATGGCATAATTAAGAATGAGTGCGAAAAGGGGATTCCGTCCAAACCGCATGTCGGGTGGTGTGCGAAGAGGAAAAGAAGGGGTCCCATCCACTCCCATAACTGAGACCTGTGAAGGAACTAGAGGTCCAGAGTGTGATGGCAAAACAAAGAAGGTAGCCCCCGTGTCCAGAAGAAATTGTTATATCACACTTTTAAATATTCTGGTGGACAAGAAATGTTGCCAGCATTTGCCCACCATTACAGATTAAAAGGCTCTCCTTTTAACGGTTGGAAATTTCATGTGATCCTTTTTTCTCCTTGAGTTCCTTTCCATTTTGTTTTCTCACAGAATTTTAGCCTGATGTATTTTTTAGATGTGAAAGTTTTTATCATCAACTCAATCTCTATAACAAAAATATTTGTGTAATTAAAATGTAAAAACTTTATATTTCCTGTGTCCATAAGGTTTAGTCAGGATTTATTATAATTATAGTACAAGTATTATCAAAATTTTGATAATTACTAAACATAAAAATACATTTTTTACTGGAAATCACCTCTTGACAAGGTGGATGGGGCTTGTTCTCATCCAGATTAGTTAAGGAGTCCTTGTGTTAATGTGACTCATTGCTAGAATGAGGCAGGGTTTGGCATTGATTCTGTTCCTGATTTTTGTATTTATAGAAGTAGGTTCTGACAGAATTTTTTCATTTAATAAGTAGGTGAGAGTGGTGAAGTTTTACTCATTTATTGCTTTATCAAATAGATATTGAGCTCCTGCTGTGTTCTGGACACCTTTCTGTGCTTTGGTGATAAGCACAGAATAGAGCAGCAGAAATCCATGTCTTCAGAGCTTACAAATTCTCTTCCTTTGTTCTTCTGAGTTGTTTGTGAAAAATCATATATCAGTTTTTCATCAAAAGTGATTTTTAAAATGACTTAACAGCTGACAATTCAATTAGGACCTCCTTCAGTTTTATTGAAAACGGAGAATTTGAAACCTTAAGGCTTGGAAGAGGTTTGTTAACCAGTCATTAGAGCCATTCATGGTCTCATTTACTTAGAAGCACAATAAAAAGGCTTTACCAAGACCTAATAAATGACTGATAATTATACTTTTTACTCTTTTCACCTATTGGGATTGTATCACCTACCATGCCTACCAGAGAAACAGAATCAGTAGGAGATTTCATATGTATGTGTGTGTGTGTATAAATCATATACACATACACACGTATACTCTCCTACACACACACACAATCCATCTCCAACTGGTTTATATGAATATATAAAGAGATTTAGTGCAAGTAATTGGTTTATAAAATTGTGGTGTTGATCAGGCAAGTATGAAATATGACTGGCTCACTGGTAAGTGGGTTTCCCTGGTGAGGTCTTTCAACTGATTGGATGAGACCCACCCAGGCTATTAAATTTATGTCTGATAAAATATTCAAATCTTATATGTGTCCTTGAAATATATTTATATATAATATATAAATTGATACATAAAATATTTATGTATTTTACCATCAGATTGTTGGAACTGTGGGTTTTATTTATTCATTTATGTGAAATGACCACCAGTAAACCTTAATGGTGAAGCCAGTCTTGACTGACAAACCAAGCAAGTAAATCACACTTTCTGTCAGAAAGTCTGACTCTTTTTTCCCAATTTTATTAAACAAGTACTAACATTTCCAAGGAAGCCATCTTCTGAATTCTAAGATAGACTCCTGGATAATGCTCAAAGCCTTGCTGTGATGGAGTAAGGCCTTTGTTTTTTTACGGATGCTCTTTGTGTTTTTGTTATCTTGTAACTTTTTAAAATGAGCTTTTTTTGTGTGTGACAGAGACAGAAAGACAGAGAGAGGGACAGATAAGGACAGACAGGCAGGAAGGAGAGAGATGAGAAGCATCAATTCTTCGTTGCAGCTCCTTAGTTGTTCAAAGATTGCTTTCTCATATGTGCCTTGGTGGGGGGGTGGTGGTAACAGTAGAGTAAGCGGCCCCTTGCCCAAGCCAGCAACCTTGGGCTCAAGCCAGTGACCTTTGGGCTCAAGCTAACAACCATGGGTTCATATCTATGATCCCATGTTCAAGCCAGCGACCCTGCGCTCAAGCTGGTGAGCCTGTGCTCAAGCCGGATGAGCCCACGCTCAATCTGGCGACCTCGGGATTTTGAACCTGGGTCCTCCACGTCCCAGTCCAACACTCTGTCCACTGCACCACTGCCTGGCCAGGTGAGCAATACATTTAAAAAAAATTATTTTATTTATTGATTTTTTAGATAGGACAGAGAGAGAGAAAGAGGGGGGAGAAGCAAAAAGCATTAACTCATAGTAGTTGCTTCCCTTACATGCCTTGACCAGACACTTCCAGGGTTTTGAATCTGCAACCTCAGCATTCCAGGTCAATGCTTTATCTACTACACCACCACAGGTCAGGTGAGCTATTCATTTTTTTGACTACCATTCACTGTTTGGAAAAAGTGAAGTCTTTTTTTTTTTAAATTAAAATTTTAGAGAGTGTGGAAGGAGAGAGAGAGAAAAACAGAGAGAGAAACATTGATTTGTTATTCTGCTTATTTGTATACTCGTTGGTTGATTCTTGTATGTGCCCTGACTGGTGATTGAACCTGGAACCTTGCTTTATGGGTACAATACTCTAACCAACTGAGCTACCCCGCCAGGGTGGAAAATTGAAGTCTTTAAATGAAAATTGTTCATCTACCTACCTATCAGTTGATCGGTAGGTGGTAATCTGATGCCATAGTCTCAAATATTTTTGATTTATAACATCCTAACACTGGATACAATGTCTCAATTCTAAATACCATACTTCTCTGTAACTGATGTATGTATAAGATTCAAAACTCTGTGAGTTGCTGATATCTTGGTTAAAGAGTCTTCTGTTTTGTTACTGGTGGTCTCTTTGGTGCCCTGGAGGTTTTTACCCCCTGGAATGAGAGTGGGGAGGAGAACAGAAGGATCAGCCTTATGCCTGGACCCTATGCTATTACAGATATTGATTGACTTACGACCTATGCAATTTACGACCATTCCACTTTATAACCACAATCGCTAGCCACGACTGCTCCACGTCTGGCAGCACAAGTGTTGCCCAGTTGGGTGTACGACAGTGCGGACCAGCTTCCGGCAGCACTACCATCTCCATGTGCACCATTTCAACTGTTATCCCAGACTCGGTACAGCAATTTGTGTTTTGTGTCTTGGATATTTTTCATCAAACCCCTCCCAAGATGTCTACCAAGAGGAAATTGTCTTTGTCCACTCCTCAGCCTGCCAAGAAGGAAAGAAAGGCCATCAATCTCAACACGAAAGTGAGCGCGGGCTCATCCGACTTGAGCATGGGTTCACCAGCTTGGGTGCAGGGGTGCTGGCTTGAGCATGTGATTGAGCCCAAAGTCACTGGCTTGAGCAAGGGACCACTCGTTCTGCTGTAACCCCCTGGTCAAGGCACATATGAGAAAGCAATCAATGAACAAGTACGAAGGAGGAAAGAAAGTGAATGTGATTGCACATGTTTATGAAAAAACAACTCCGGTAACCCCAACTGCTGCCTCAGATGACAACATCAATGATCCGCAGCCAAGCACCAGCGGCCAATAAAATGTTTCGTACATGTTTATATATTTTGATATGTTTAGCAATTGGAAAAATGTTTCCTATGGTATTTTATTTATTTATTTATTTTTAATTCATTTTTAGAGAGAGAGAGGGAGAGAGAGAGACTTGAGAGGGAGAGAGAGGAGAGAGAGACAGAGAGAAGGGGGGGGAGGAGCAGGAAGCATCAACTCCCATATGTGCCTTGACCAGGCAAGCCCGGGGTTTCGAACTGGCGACCTCAGCATTTCCAGGTCGATGCTTTATACACTGCGCCACCACAGGTCAGGCTCCTATGGTATTTTTTACACCTGTATTTTGTATTTTTGTATGCACATGTATTTTGTAATTTTGTATGTTTTGCAAATATTAAACCAGTTGGACTGGTAATGCAGTGTTTTACTTAAACCTGACGAATGTAAAAATAAGAAACAAAATGGTGTAGAGATGATACAAATGGCATAAAATGAACAAAGAAAATTATGATAAAATATGACTTAAAGATTTTTATAACATCATTTCACAGTACTGTACATATAGCCTACTCAACTTACGACCAAATCGTGTTACGACCGGTCTGTCGGAACCAATCGTGGTCGTAAGTCGAGCACTAGCTGTACTACTAAGGGAAGTAGGAACCAGTACATGTAGAAATTGATCTAAAAATTGACTTTAAACCTGCTTTTTTTTGTACCCCTGAATGTCTTCCTGTACCCCAGAGGAATTCGGGTTCACTGTTGGAAGACTTTAGATACACTGTACTGCTTTTCCAGGGCTTTTTTCCCCCTTATCTTGGAGATTCCTTCATATCAGTACTTTCTTTCAGTGGCTGCATTGTTTGATGTACTGTGGTAATTTAACCACTCTCTACTTGTGCAGAATTGTGTTTTTCATCTTTTGCTCTCAAACAGTTCTGCAGAGTACCTATCATTTAGCACAGGTATGAGTACAGTTAGCATTGATTCCTAGAATTGTAGTTTCGGGGTCTAAAGGTTGTACATTGTAGTTTAGATGTTGTGAAATTGCCTGCCTCAGATAGGGTACCAGGTTCAAGTTGCGCCTACCAACAATTAATGAGTGCCTGTTCCCACCCTAACCAATGTCGTTTACTGTCAGGCTTTTGGTCTTTACTAATATAATAGGTGGGGAGTGATACATTGGTATAGTTTTACTTTTACATTTGTTCCGTGAACTGTTTCTATTCTTTGCCTATTTTATATTAAGTTTAACTTTTGCTATATTAATTTATATGGAGAAAATTTTTAGTTAGCTCAGTAAAGGAAAATAAGAAAAGCAAATGCCCTTATAGTTAAACAGACATGTTAAACTTTATGTATTTCCTTTCTCCTAAGCAGGGGTCCCCAAACTATGGCCCACGGGCTGCATGTGGCCCCCTGAGGCCATTTATCCGGCCCCCGCCGCACTTCTGGAAGGGGCACCTCTTTCATTGGTGGTCAGTGAGAGGAGCATAGTTCCCATTGAAATACTGGTCAGTTTGTTGATTTAAATTTACTTGTTCTTTATTTTAAATATTGTATTTGTTCCCGTTTTGTTTTTTTACTTTAAAATAAGATATGTGCAGTGTGCATAGGAATTTGTTCATAGTTTTTTTTGTAGTCCAGCCCTCCAACGGTCTGAGGGACAGTGAACTGGCCCCCTGTGTAAAAAGTTTGGGGACCCCTGCTCCTGAGCATAGGAAGTAAATCTAGCTCACATTTTCTTGCCCTCGCCCTTCCTGTGAATTATGCAGCATTTTGTTCTAGATTTTTACTAAAGAGTAGTAATGATTTAATAACACATAACACCAGACACTATTCTAAGTACTTTTACATATAAATTCATCTTACGTTATATAACTACTTCTTAAGATTTACAGTTCCAATTGATTGTTGCCTCTCCACTCTTTTTTTTCTTTTTTAAAAGATTTTACTTATTGATTTTTAGAGAGAGGAGAAAAGAGAGAAAAGGGGGAAAAGCGGGAAGCATCAATTGTAGCTTCTCGTATGTACTTTGGACAAGCCCAAAATTTTTTTTTTTTTTTTTCATTTTTCTGAAGCTGGAAATAGGGAGAGACAGTCAGACAGACTCCCGCATGCGCCCGACCGGGATCCACCCGGCACGCCCACCAGGGGCGACGCTCTGCCCACCAGGGGACGATGCTCTGCCCATCCTGGGCATCGCCATGTTGCGACCAGAGCCACTGTAGCGCCTGGGGCAGAGGCCACAGAGCCATCCCCAGCGCCCGGGCCATCTTTGCTCCAATGGAGCCTTGGCTGCGGGAGGGGAAGAGAGAGACAGAGAGGAAGGTGCGGCGGAGGGGTGGAGAAGCAAATGGGCGCTTCTCCTGTGTGCCCTGGCCGGGAATCGAACCCGGGTCCTCCGCATGCTAGGCCGACGCTCTACCGCTGAGCCAACCGGCCAGGGCAAGCCCAAAATTTTGAACTGGCGACCTCAGCATTCCATGTCAATGCTTTATCCACTGCGCCACCACAGGTCAGCCTCCACTCTTTCTTATATACAAGTTATCTTTATTTTTGAATTACATTTGTGTTTTGCCTTGCTGAAAATATGGCTTCATCTAATTTTTTTTTCTTTTCAGAAAGCATCTGTGGGTGGTGAACTTGTTAAATCTTTGTATGCCTGAAAAGGTCTTTATTTTACCATCACACTCCACTGTGATTTTGCCTCTTTATAGAATTCTAGGTTCAAAATATATAGTTTCCTCTCAGAATTTGGAAGCAGTTGCATCATTGTCTTTTGAAATACAACATTGTTGATAAGAAGTCTAATGTCATTCTTGTTTCATTCTTGTTCTTTTGTGGTAACGTTTTTCCCCTGGAATTTTTTCTCTTATATTAATATTCTGAAATTATCAGAATATGTCTACATCATGCTGGATTTATTTCAGCAACTTCTATACATTTTTGGTGAATATGTTAGTGTGAGGGAGGACCTTTAGTGAGTTTTCATTTCATTTCTTAGAGTTTTCTTTTAAGATATTTATTTCTTTGTTGTCCTTCTGTCATCTGTTTCCTTTATGGAATTTCAAGTAACAAAAGTTTGTGACTTCTGTTAATTTGATCTCATTCTTTATTTCTTAGACCTTTATGTGGCTTACTGAGAGAATTCTTTGATATAATACTCCAGTTTACTTAGGTGATCAGCATCTTATCTATTCTGATATTTATTTAGCCTATTTGTTGAAATTTTAATACTTCAAAGAGGAATACTAAAGAGAGAAGGTGAAAATAAAGCAACAACATGAAGTTGCCCTGGCATTTGAAGAACTTTTTCTTATTTCTAATATTTATACTCATCACAGATTTTGTGAGCAGGGATGAGGCTAAACACACTTGATTTTTTGATGTCTGTTGTATTTTTCTTATGAAGTTTGACATTATAAGAATATAGCCCATAATTCTGTTGTTTCTCAGTCTATAAAGAATTCATATAGGCCCTGGCCGGTTGGCTCAGTGGTGGGGCGTCAGCCTGGTGTGCAGGAGTCCCGGTTCGATTCCTGGCCAGGGCACACAGGAGAAGCGCCCATCTGCTTCTCCACCCCTCCCCTTCTCCTTCCTCTCTGTCTCTCTCTTCCCCTCCCGCAGCCGAGGCTCCATTGGAGCAAGGTTTGCCCGGGCGCTGAGGGTGGCTCCATAGCCTCTGCCTCAGGTGCTGGAATGGCTCTGGTTGCAACAGAGCAACACCCCAGATGGGCAGAGCATCGCCCCCTGGTGGGCATGCCGGGTGGATCCCAGTCAGGCGCATGCAGGAGTCTGTCTGACTGCCTCCCTGTTTCCAACTTCAGAAAAATACCAAAAAAAAAAAAAAAAGAATACATATACAGTTGCATAGAGCTCAACCTGACACTCTCCTTTTCTGAATCCAGGGACAAACCTGGCTAATCTGAGACACTGAGCCCTAACTCTGCCCCTGGAGACCCTTCTCAGTTTTTTCCAGACAGCTACTACCAGTTGATTGGCACAGAAAAACGTTTTTGTCATAGCGTTAAAAGTAGTAACAAACATTCATTATAAGGACCTTTCTTTTGCTGTTTTATGTTTTTATTTTTGTAATTAGCAGTTATGGCAAGTTTGTGTCTCATTAACCAGATTATTATCAACTATAAATACTACAAAGGTTATTATTTGACTAGGTGATTGTTTTATGATATATATAAGGTCTACCGGAAAGTTCTGTTCGTTTCTATCACAAGTTTTGACATGTAAGCACATGTTTATTTGGTGCATGTGTGCCTCTATTTTTATCACTTAATGTATACATACTGACGTAGCAAATTAACTGAAACAAAGTTGATTCACGTTAGTCTTATGTGTGAAGCGATAGTGTACCCGTGGCTACTGTGAAGTTCATTTACGCCACTGTATTTTTACGAATTTCAACAAGGAAGAAATGCTATAGAAGCATGTAGAAATTTATTGAAAGTGTTTGGTGAAGGTACAGTTTCTGATAGGACATGCAGAAGATGGTTCGAAAAATTCGAAACAGGTGATTTCAACCTTTCTGATAAGCCACGTTCTGGGCAACCATCTTTGATTGATGACGATGTTGCTAAGACCATGTTGGAGCAAGATCCTTTTCTGACAACATCGGAGATCGCAGAAAGGCTTAATTCAGCTCAGCAAACCATTTTGGACCATATTCAGAAGATAGGATTGGTGTGGAAATATTTAAGAGGGGTGCCACATGAATTAAGTCAGAATAATTTGTATTTTGCTTTATTCCAAAAACGGACAGAACTTTCCAGTAGACCTTATATATATATTTTTGTGTGTGTTTTCTTTGTTTTTGTTTTTTATGTTTTTTGTTTTTTTTACAGGGACAGAGATAGTCAGAGAGAGGGATAGATAGGAACAGACAGACAGGAACGGAGAGAGATGAGAAGCATCAATCATCAGGTTTTTTTTTGTGTCACCTTAGTTGTTCATTGATTGCTTTCTTATATGTGCCTTGACCGCGGGCCTTCAGCAGATTGAGTAACCCCTTGCTCGAGCCAGCGACCTTAGGTCCAAGCTGGTGAGCTTTTTGCTCAAACCAGATGAGCCCACGCTCTGGTGACCTCGGGGTCTCGAATCTGGGTCTTCCGCATCCCAGTCCGATGCTCTATCCCCTGCGCCACCGCCTGGTCAGGCGATATATATTTTTAATTGATCTGTTACTTTGAATGTTAATGGTTGCTATTATCTTTTTTTTGTGTGTGTGACAGACAGAGATACTGAGAGAGGGACAGATAAAGACAGACAGATAGGAAGGGAGAGAGATGAGGAGCATCAGTTCTTCGTTGTGGCACCTTAGTTTTTCATTGACTGCTTTCTCATATGTGCCTTGACAGGGGGCCTACAGTAGAGCAAATGCCCCTTGCTTAAGCCAGCGACCTTGGACTTCAAGCCAGTGACCTTTGGGCTCAAGCCAGCAACCATGGGGTCATGTCTATGATCCCATGCTCAAGCCAGTAACCCTGCTCTCAAGCCGGTTAGCCTGCACTCAAGCCGGCAACCTTGGGGTTTCGAACCTGGGTCTTCTGTGTTCCGGTTTGATACCCTGTCCACTGCACCACCGCCTGCTCAAGCTCTTATTTTAAATTTTTTTTTTTTTTTTTTTGCATTTTTCCGAAGCTGGAAACGGAGGCAGTCAGACAGACTCCCGCATGCGCCCAACCGGGATCCACCTGGCATGCCCACCAGGGGATGATACTCTGCCCCTCTGGGGCGTCGCTCTTTGCATCCACAGCCATCCTAGTGCCTGAGGCAGAGGCCACAGAGCCATCCTCAGCGCCTGGGCTATCTTTGCTCCAATGGAGCCTCGGCTGTGGGAGGGGAAGAGAGAGACAGAGAGGAAGGGGGGGGGTGGAGAAGCAGATGGACGCTTCTCCTGTGTGCCCTGGCCGAGAATCGAACCCGGGGCTCCTGCATGCCAGGCCGATGCTCTATCACTGAGCCAACTGGCCAGGGCCCTTATTTTAATTTTTAAAAAAGATTTATTTATTGATTTTAGAGAGAGAGAGAAAGAGAGAGAAAGAAAAAGAGAGAAAGGTGAGGGTGGGAAGGAGTGGGAAGCATCAACTTGCAGTTGCTTCTTGCATGTGCCCTGACTGGGCAAGCCTGGGAGTTTGAACTGGCAACCTTAACATTTGAGGTCAATGCTTTATTTGCTGCGCCGCCAAGGTCAGGTATTATATTGTATATGAAAAGAGATTTTACCCTTTCAAGCCACAAATATATAGTTTATCTTGGAGAAGGAAGAAAAACTAACACTTTAATTTTTTCTCTATGTTCTAGTTGCTGTATGAGACACTCACATATTCATTTTGTCCTTTTAATCTTTACAACTAGCATTTGTTAATTTAGAACAGGTTATTATCTCTGTTTCTGTAGTGGCCCAAAGAGAAGTCAACTTACCAAAAGCGATAGCAATATTAAGTCTAATTAGAACAGGAGCTTTTTGAAGGGTTGCCCCAGTCTTACACCCCTCTATTGCCATTTTCTCTACATTGTGGGCATTTAAATATTTGCTGATGAATGTCTCAAAAGCCTTGGCCTTTCTAGTGCAGGAGCATTTTTTATCAGTTCAACCTTTAGTGATAATTTACAAATAAGTGAAATAAGGTGCATTGCTTTGATTGTGCTTGTACCTCTTCCATCACTTCGTGTAGAGAGCTGTTGGGTTTACAACCTTTCCCTCCTTTCGTACTTATCTCCCCCTTTTCAGGGCCATAGTACATAGGTCCCATTATATCAAACAAAAGATAAGACTGTTGTGATTGGGTAGCTTAGTTGGTTGGAGCATTGTCCCGAAAACACCAAGGGTGCAGGTCAGGGCACATACAATAATCAGCCATTGAATGCATAAATAAGTGGAACAACAAATTGATGTTTCTCTGTCTCTGTTTCTCCTTCTCTCTTGCTCTCTAAAATCAACTTTAAAAAATTTAAGAGAGGCTGACCAGGTGGTGGCGCAGTGGATAGAGCGTTGGACTGGGATGCGGAAGACCCAGGTTCAAGACCCCGAGGTCGCCAGTTTAAGCGCGGGCTCATCTGGTTTGAGCAAAAGCTCACCAGCTTGGACCCAAGGTCACTGGCTCGAGCAAGAGGTTACTTCGTCTGCTGAAGGCCCGCGGTCAAGGCACATATGAGAAAGCAATCAATGAACAACTAAGGTGTTGCAATACGCAGCGAAAAACTAATGATTGATACTTCTCATCTCTCTCCGTTCCTGTCTGTCCCTGTCTATCCCTCTCTCTGATTCTCTCTCTCTCTGTCTCTAAAAAAAAAAAAAAAAAAAAAAATAGAAGAAAACACCCGTGGCTGTATACTATGAAGGGCAGCACTGTGTTTCTTGTGCCTTTGGAAGCACACCCCCACAAGGCTAGTAGTTGGTACTGCCTTGTGCTTCTCCCATGTATGGGGCAGTGAGTCCTCACCATGTGTCTTTCCTGGAGCATGTGTCTCTTAACACCTCCACCACCATCCACCACCACTGCCACCTTTACCACCGTCTCCATCCACATACTGGCAAGGGCAGGAGGAAAGAGCTGTTTTACTTTGTACATGCAGCAGTTACAGGTAGAGTTTAGCACGTAGGAATTATGTGTCACACGCTTCCTCATAAGGGTGCTTATATATAAAGACATATGTAAGAGGAAGTGGTGGTCATTCCGAAGCCCCCCTGCTGCTCTTTCCCTCAGGTGACTCCCCCACTATTCTGTATACCTTGTAAACTGATGCTGAGATGGATGCTATACCCTTTAAAAGGCCTCTAGTAAAGGCTCTTGGTTATAACATTATTAGTATCCTTTTTTAATTCTGGCATTTCTTAGATGTACACTTCTTTTGTAGTTTGAATCTTTTTTTGGGGGGTCAGGAAAAGCAGAAGTATTAAAATTCTTAAAATGCCTTTTTCCCAGTTTTCAGTGAAAGAAACGGCTTTCTTCTGTACTATCTTCTAGGTTTTTTTTCTTTTAATTAAAATTTTATTTTATTTTATTTTTTATTTATTTATTTTTTTCATTTTTCTGAAGCTGGAAACGGGGAGAGACAGTCAGACAGACTCCCGCATGCGCCCGACCGGGATCCACCCGGCACGCCCACCAGGGGGCGACGCTCTGCCCACCAGGGGACGATGCTCTGCCCATCCTGGGCATCGCCATATTGCGACCAGAGCCACTCTAGCGCCTGAGGCAGAGGCCAAGGAGCCATCCCCAGCGCCCGGGCCATCTTTGCTCCAATGGAGCCTTGGCTGCGGGAGGGGAAGAGAGAGACAGAGAGGAAAGCGCGGCGTAGGGGTGGAGAAGCAAATGGGCGCTTCTCCAGTGTGCCCTGGCCGGGAATCGAACCCGGGTCCTCCGCACGCTAGGCCGACGCGTAATTTTTTTAAAAAAATTCAATTTAAAGAGAGGAGGGAGGGAGAGAGAGGGAGAAGGGGGAGGAGCAGGAAGTATAAACTCCTATGTGTGTCTTGACCAGACAAGCCCAGGGTTTTGAACTGGGAACCATTGCCTTCCAGGTCGACAACCTGTTTTATTTTTTTCTCAATTTTCATTTATTTATTGATTTTTAGAGAGAGAGTAAAACAGCTGTTTGCTGTTGTGCATTTATTGGTTGACTTGTGTGTGATGGGGATCAAACCCACAACCTTGGAGAATGGGGATGATGCTTTAACCAACTGAGCTGCTTGACCAGGGCTCTCCTTTTGTATTTTTTTTTTTTTAATTGGTGAAAGAAGGGGGAATAAAATCATCCCTAGACTCTTACTATCTTGGTAGTCATTACATGCTTACTCTAATCAACAGTTTTTTTGACCCTACATTGGCATTTACATTAATTAATGAAAATTTCAAAACTTTCTAAGGATGTACCATATTTTCACTAGTGGAAGACCTTGAACTTTGAAAGCTAGATTGATACGTTATTTTGAAGGGAAATAAGAGGCTTAGTTTACTGTTTACTTTTGTTTTTTGTGACCTGTACTGCATAACAGATAAACTTTTTTTTTGTTTTTTTGGTTTTTAATTCTCTTTGAATATGAAAGATAGAGACTGCATCTTACCTGTAATAAGAGTTGGTTAGAATTCTCACCTGGAAGAGTTACCTCCTGACTATACCACTTTATCAGTGTGATCTAACTTCCCCCCCCAATTGATTTTCTTCACAGTCATAATAACCTTCTTTTTGAATAAAGATGTAGCTTCTGCCTGACCAGGTGGTGGTGCACTGGATAAAGTGTCAGCCTAGGACACAGAGGACACAGGTTTGAAACCCCGAGGTCACCAACTTGAGTGTGGGCTCATTTGGCTTGAGCTCAAGGTCGCTGGCTTGAGCAAGGGGTCACTGGCTCGGTTGTAGTCCCCCCCTGGTAATGGCACATATGAGAAAATCATCAATGGATAACTAACGAGCAGCAATGAAGAATTGATCTTCTCATCTCTCTCCTTTCCTGTCTCTCTGTCCCTATCTGCCCCACTCTCTGTCTCTGTCTCTCCCTAAAAAAAAAATTAAATAAAGATATAGCTTCTGACACCTTCAGATACAATGTCTTGGTTCTATCCAATTTCTTTGCATAAATAAAGATTTTTATAAATTTGTGCTTCTTAGCACACTTTTTTTCCCCTCTCGATGTCTCTTTTACTTTGAAAGATAAATATATATATATATTTTAACTTTATTTTTTTAAGATTTTATTTGTTCATTTTAGAGAAGGGAGAGAGAGAGAGAGAGAGAGAGAGAAGTGAGGGGTGGAGAAGCAGATGGTCGCTTCTCCTGTGTGCCTTGACCAGGAATCAAACCTGGGACATCCACACGCCAGGCCAACACTCTACCACTGAGCCAACTGACCAGGGCCTCCTCATGATCTCTTGCTTTGTCTTGTGTTTTGGTTCCTCCCCTCCAACCCAGACTATGTTACTTTAGTACTCTATGCTGTTGGGGAAATGTTTTCCATAATTTTTCTTATTTGAAAAGACTTTTTAAAAACTAAGGATTGGCCCTGGCCAGTTGGCTCAGTGGTAGAGTGTCGGCCTGGCGTGCGGTAGTCCCAGGTTCGATCCCTGGCCAGGGCACACAGGAGAAGCGCCCATCTGCTTCTCCACCCCTCCCCCTCTCCTTCCTCTCTGTCTCTCTCTTCCCTTTCTGCAGCCAAGGCTCCATTGGAGCAAAGTTAGCCCGGGTGCTGAGGATGGCTCTGTGGCCTCTGCCTCAGGCACTAGAATGGCTCTGGTTGCAACAGAGCGACGCCCCAGATGGGCAGAGCATTGCCCCCTGGTGGGTGTGCCGGGTGGATCCCGGTCAGGGGCATGCGGGAGTCTGACTGCCTCCCCGTTTCCAACTTCAGAAAAATACAAAAGAAAAAAACCCAAACAAACAAAAAAAAACCCTAAGGATTGTATACCTTTTCATAGAAATGACTTTAAATAGGAAAGGAAAGGATGACAGGATTATAAGAAATTTTTAGAAATTATGAAGCTTATTATTGAAAGGTTTCCAGAAGGAAATGCACTGCCAAAAATATCTGTAAGAAATGTAGTTGTAATTCTGTACCCTGTGATTGATTCTTGCTTTTTATTTTGTCTATGGTAGACTATATATTTTCTGACCCCTGCTTTCCAGACAGCATAAAGCTTTGAAAAAAACTGTGTTCTATAGAATGATATGGCTCATGTTTCTTAGATTGAAAATTCATATATCACATAATTAACAATTTTAAATAGAATATCATTTTTGAATTTAGAGTATTTAGTAGTTTGTGGAAAAATGCTCTAGTGACTCTCCTAGTAGGTAGTTTTTTATAAATTTGTCTTTTTTTTTTTGTGGAATGTTGGATCAGAAGTCATTACCTTTTTTTTTTTTTTTTCAGAGACAGAGTCAGAGAGAGGGATAGACAGGGACAGAAACACAGGAATGGAGAGATGAGAAGCATCAATCATTAGTTTTTCATTGTGCATTGCGACACCTTAGTTGTTCATTGATTGCCTTCTCATATATGCCTTGACCGTGGGCCTTCAGCAGACCGAGTAACCCCTTGCTTGAGTCAGTGACCTTGGGTCCAAGCTGGTGAGCTTTTGCTCAAACCAGATGAGACCGTGCTCAAGCTGGTGACCTCGGAGTCTCGAACCTGGGTCCTTGGCATCCCAGTCCGACGCTCTATCCACTGTGCTACCGCCTGGTCAGGCTCATTACCTTTTTTAAGATTTTTAATACATGTCCTCAAAGAGCCTTCTAGAAACTGTGAATTAATTTACTTTCATGCTTTCTTTCATTTAGTCTTCTCCTACATTTTCTTGTAGAAGTTTCATAGTTTTAAATTTAACATTTAAGTTATGACCTATTTTTAGTTAATTTTTGTGTATAGTGTAGGGTATGGATCCTAAGTTTCTTTTCTTTCTTTTTCTTCTTTTTTTTTTTTGTGCACGCACATCCAATTATTCCAGCACCATTTGTTGAGAACACTATCTCTATTATCAGATCAGTTGGTCATGTATGTGTGGTTCTTTTTTTAAATTTTCCCTTTTTATTTATTCATTTTAGAGAGGAGAGAGAGTGAGAGAGAGAAAGGGGGGGAGGAGCAGGAAGCACATCAACTCCCATATGTGCCTTGACCAGACAAGTGCAGGTTTTCGAACCGGCGACCTCAGCGTTCCAGGTCGACGCTTTATCCACTGTGCCACCACAGGTCAGGTTATGTGGTTCTTTTGTGAACTTTTTATTCTGTTCCACTGATCCACTTGTTGCTCTTTTTGCCAATAACATGCTTTTGTTAAGTGGGTATGGAACAGTCAGTGCACAGTCTAGGGCTTAATTATTCCTCATACTTGGGTAATACCTTTCTGTGTACTCTACCTAATACATCGTGAATTATGAGTTTTCCCAGTGTGGCTGTTTGGGAACGAAACTGGCCTGTTCTGTGTGATTTTTTTTTTTTTTAATTAAGTGAGAGTCTGGAAGGCAGGGACAGATTTTTGCATGTGCCTGGACCAGGATCCATCTGGCAAGCTCCCTGTAGGGCAATGCTCTGCCCATCTGGGGTGTTACTCTGTTGCTCAGCAACTGAGCTATTTTTAGCACCTGAGGCAGAAGCCACAGAGCCATCATCAGCACCTAGGGTCAACTCGCTCCAATCAAGTGGGAAGAGAGAGAAAGAGAGAGGAAGGGGAGGAGAAGCAGAAAGTCGCTTCTCCTGTGTGCCCTGACTGGGAATTTAACCTGAGACATCCACGTGCCAGGCTGACATTCTACCACTGAGCCAAGGCCTTCCTTCTGATTCTTTTCCAGTGAGGCTTTCCTTGGCTACTGGTAGTTTTCTCACATGCATTCACTGATTGGTACTATGGTTGAGGGTCACTGTCTGCGGTCTCCAGGTTTTCCCTTTTCCCTGGTACTCTACCTTCTGAACTCGAGTTGCTTTGGTCTCCTTTGTGTCTCACCTTTGTCTCCTCAAATCTGGGAGTCTGCATTCTCTGCCTCAGTTTCTTCTCCTAGCACTGTTGCCTGGAAAGTCAAGGCAGCAAACAAGACCATTATTAGGGCTCACCTTGTTTGTTTCTTCTTTCTCAAGGGTCATGGTTCTTCATTGCCTTATGTCCAGTGGTCCAGTGTTTGAAATACTAATGTTTCATATACTTTTTCTGCCTTTAAAATTATTTATTAATTTTTAGTTGTTTTGATTGTGTAGACAGGACGGTAGATCTGGTCTATTACTTAATTTGCCTGGAAGCAGGAATTTTAGTTCTTGTAAAAAAAATTTTTTTTCTTTTTCTTTTCTGAGAGAGGCAGGGAGAGACACACACAGTAAAATTGAGTTGCTCCTGTATGTGTCCTTACCAGGGATCTAACCTGCATCCTTGTTGTTTTGTGACAAGGCTCTTAATCGATGGAGCTAACTGGCTAGGGCTAAAAAGTTTTTTAAATTGAGGTATAAAATAAAGTGGAATGGGTAAAGCATGCAGGTCAATAAGTTTGCATACATGCATTTGTATTTCTATTACTGCCACTCAGATGAAGATAGAGAAACCTTCTAATAGCCCAGTGGTTTCCCTCGTGCCCATTCCCAGTCATTACGACCTTCTTCCTCCCCAGGTAATTACTATTCTGATGTCTACTACCATCTGTTAGTTTGGCCTGGTATTTAACTTCATCTAAATGGAGTATCTACAGTATTTGCCCTTTTTTTGCCTGACCATTTTCATTGAGCACCTTGTCTGTGGCATTCATCTATGTTAATGCTTGTTTGTAGTTGTTCTTTCTTCTAGCCTAGTAGTATTCATTCTCCTATTGATGGACACGGAATGATTTCCAGTGTTTGGCTTCTATGAAAACTACTATGAACATTCTTGTGCAAGTCTTTTGGTGTGTTTAAGCTGTCATTCCTCTTAGTCAATACCTGGGAGTAGACTTGTTGGGTCATAGGGCGGATATCAATTTACTTCGGCACTCTTGTCAAAATGTTTCCCATAGTGGTTGAACCAATTTTCACTTCCTCTGTTTTAATGTTTGGGAGCTTTAGTCCCTTTATGTATTTGATGAGACTGGCATTTCAGTCTTTTAAAATTTTAGCCATATGGGACCACAAGTTTTCTTTTAGTTGGCCAAATCATAATACTTAGATTGAGTAATATGAGGGCTAGGTGACAAGCTGTACTGGTTTGCCTGGTACTGAAGGGTTACTTGAACTTAGGAATTTCAGATATAAAACTAGGACAGTTCCAGTCACCCCAAATGAGGCTTTCAGCTGATTTAGTCAGAAGATGTGAAGGTTAAAAAGCGGGACATTCACACAGTCAAGCCACGCCCAAGTACAGATAAGGACCTGGGCCAGCTCTACCCACTCTGTATCCCCTAGTTAAAAAGACAACGACCCACCCTTTCACCCCCCTTTTCCTTCGGGTCTCAGTTTAAACTGTGTTTCTTTAAGAAGGCTCCTCAGGCTACACAAATTTTCTCTGTCATTCTTCTGGAAGGCCTTAGGCCACACAAGTTTTCTCTCATTCTTCTGGAGGACCTTACATACGGTCATTTTATAATATTTATGACACTTGTAAATACACATTCTTGTTTGTAATCTTGGATCAGCTGTAATCTTTATCAGTGCAAGACTTTTTGTCTTTCTTTATTTTAATTTTATTTATTCATTTTTTTTATTAGAGAGAGAGAGAGAGAGAGAGAACAGGGGGAGGAGCTGGAAGCTTCAACTCCCATATATGCCTTGACCAGGCAAGCCCAGGGTTTTGAACCGGCGACCTCAGTATTCCAGGTCGACACTTTATCCACTGCGCCACCACAGGTCAGGCGACTTTTTGTCTTTCTTACAGAATATCCCCAAACACATTGGTGGGCACATTAATAAATTATCTATTTTTTTCTTTTCTTGCCAATTTTGGGATCGAGTTGGGGATGAAATAGGTGAAACAACTGGCAGGACAGGACATTGGGAGATTTTTTTTCAACTGTGAAAGATTTGATCTAAATGGTTGAAAGCTATTGAGGGTTGTTCTTTTGATTTGTTTTTGTTTTCAAATCAAAGCAGGGGAGAAATGTGAGTTGCTGTGTCTGTATGAATTGGAGAGGATGGTGGTCCGATGCCACTGTAAAATTTGGTTATGTCTAATCCTTTTATTTTGTTTAAGTTTTAAAATTTATAGCAAATGGAAAAATACATGGGGACACATGAAACCTGTATAAAATTCCAGATGGACTTAAAATATATTACAAGATTAGGCAGCCTTTGCCAGATGCGATGTTCTTTGAATAAATAAATGTAAAGCAGAAATAGCTTAAATTTCTGATGGGATCCTGATTTGCTAAAGAACAACTTCTGAGTCCTTGTATCTAATACAGTGAAGATAACATTTCTGAAACAGGTTTCTTTTTTTTTTTTTTTTTTTTTTTTTTTATTTTTCTGAAGCTGGAAACAGGGAGAGACAGTCAGACAGACTCCCGCATGCGCCCCACCGGGATCCACCCGGCACGCCCACCATGGGGCGGTGCTCTGCCCCCCAGGGGGCCGATGCTCTGCCCATCCTGGGCGTCGCCATATTGCGACCAGAGCCACTCTAGCGCCTGAGGCAGAGGCCACAGAGCCATCCCCAGCGCCCGGGCCATCTTTACTCCAGTGGAGCCTTGGCTGCGGGAGGGGAAGAGAGAGACAGAGAGGAAAGCGCGGCGGAGGGGTGGAGAAGCAAATGGGCGCTTCTCCTATGTGCCCTGGCCGGGAATCGAACCCGGGTCCTCCGCACGCTAGGCCGACGCTCTACCGCTGAGCCAACCGGCCAGGGCCTGAAACAGGTTTCTTAAACCCAAGAAAGTCAAAACCTTTCTTTAGCCAGTTTTTGTTTTTCATTTCATATTAGACTTTCAAATAATATATCTTTTGCATAAGTTCACATCTTTCAGGGGGTCTGTGAAGGCAAAATAGTTTTCCTAATACTAAGTTGTCATTTATTTCTGAGTACAGTCATAAAGTGTTTCCTGAGGTTCTATGACACGTGATGACATCATCACTCTCATAGTAATAGATTGTGTACTTATGACTTCTTGTGTTTTAAAATTTTCTCCATTTTAATTTTTAATACAGTATTGGTAAATACAACACATATCAACAAATGCTCTTTGAGGTCCTTGGTAGGACTTAAGAGTTTAAAGGGGTCCTACGACTAAAAAGCTCAACTGTAGCTGGTGTAGGTGTTCTGCCAGAAAAACTTTAAAATTAGTGTTTTATAATAATGATTCTTAACTGAGGCTCAGCTGGCCTGATTCTACCCCAGAGTTTCTAAATCAGGATATCCACGGGTGGAGCCTGGATATCTTTTTGTTTGTTTACCAAAAGTGGAAACATTTTTAATTTGTTTTCATTTAAATATGACTTACCTTTTAAATTAGAAACCATTGTTTTAGGTATTAGGAATTATTTTCCAAATGGCAAAATAAAATCATATTAAAATTTATTTTTAAAGAGGAACAGCTTTTTCTGTAGCACTGTTAGTCACTGTGCTAAGCAATTTATGTCTCAGGGAGGAATTATGTACACATTTTATTGGTAAAGAAATTGAGGGTTGGCCCTGGCCGGTTGGCTCAGTGGTAGAGCGTCGGTCTGGCGTGCAGAAGTCCCAGGTTCGATTCCCGGCCAGGGCACACAGGAGAGGCGCCCATCTGCTTCTCCACCCCTCCCCCTCTCCTTCCTCTCTGTCTCTCTCTTCCCCTCCTGCAGCCGAGGCTCCATTGGAGCAAAAGATGGCCCGGGCGCTGGGGATGGCTCTATGGCCTCTGCCCCAGGCGCTAGAGTGGCTCTGGTCGTGACAGAGCGATGCCCCAGATAGGCAGAGCATCGCCCCTGGTGGGCAAGCATCGCCCCCTGGTGGGCGTGCCAGGTGGATCCCGGTCGGGCGCATGCGGGAGTCTGACTGCCTCCCTGTTTCCAGCTTCAGAAAAATACAAAAAATAAATAAATAAATAAAATATTTTTAAAAGAAAAAAAGAAATTGAGGGTTACAGAGTAGTTTGCCCAAGGTCACACAAGTAGGCATGTGAGGTTGTGTGAATTCAGCTGTGACTCTGAAGCTTAGTCTCCCATCTCCCCTTTGTTAGGTCTTGAAAGAACTGTAGAAAGCACCAGAATGAAATGTGAAAGGTAGAACCCCTTGAACAGTAACTTTTTGGTAGTAACTTTGTATTGTTTTATGCCATAACTTTGTGAATCTATCCTTGCAGCCCGTGACTTGAGCGTTAGTTAATGATTCTTACCTAGTGTACTGTGAACATTTCCTCAGGTTCCATTCCCTTTACCTCACAAGTAAAACAGCATGGATACAAAGATAAAGGACCCATCTTTGTTCTGGGTTGGGGTGGGGGGGACTAAGTGGATCAGATGACTTTGTGCAAGGCATATTGTAACAAGTATCTTAAGCTTGGGTGGGTGCTGCTTTGTAGCAAAGAGGAGGGGACTTTTTCACTGGTGATGGACAAAAGTCTCATGGATCAGGTAACTGAAATCTCAGAGGCTTCTTCCAGCTTTACATTTGATACTCTTATTACTGTTAACTTCTTATCCATTCAAATCTATTTATCTCAAGCATTTATTTATAGAAACTTTTGATTTGTAGTTTCCTGGGTTTTTTGTTTGTTTCCTGTTTTTGATCTCCAAAGATGGGCCACTTTTCTATTCTCCTCCCCTTTTTTAACCTTCAAAACCAATATTTATTTATATATTTATAAATATGTTTGTTTATTTATCTATTTTAAAAATTGATTGCTATACAACATGACAGTTGAAATTTAATTTTGTCATGATGATAGAAAGATATGAAGAGAAGGGAGGTAACAGGTAAAGAAATGATTATCAGCTCTGGTGGTTGTCTCCATTAAAGAAAACAGTTTAATGTGGAATAGAGTTTACAGGCAAAAGAAGTCTTTTCTTTCTTTTGGATCCTGTTCACTTTTTATTTTGTAGTATTTTTAGGAAGCAGAAAGGAGAATAATGTAGTGCTAATTATGAACCTACCAACCAGCTTTGTCTTTTCTTAATATTTTGACATACTTGTTTCAGATTCTTTTTTTTTTTCCTGCATTTTTCTGAAGCCAGAAATGGGAGAGACAGTCAGACAGACTCCTGCATGCGCCCAACCGGGATCCACCCGGCACGCCCACCAGGGGGCGACGCTCTGCCCACCAGGGGGCAACGCTCTGCCCCTCCGGGGCCTCGCTCTGTTGTGACCAGAGCCACTCTAGCGCCTGGGGCAGAGGCCAAGGAGCCATCCCTAGCGCCCGGGCCATCTTTGCTCCAATGGAGCCTCGGCTGCGGGAGGGGAAGAGAGAGACAGAGAGGAAGGAGAGGGGGAGGGGTGGAGAAGCAGATGGGTGCTTCTCCTGTGTGCCCTGGCCAGGAATTGAACCCGGGACTCCTGTACGCCAGGCCGACGCTCTACCACTGAGCCAACCTGCCAGGGCCTTGTTTCAGATTTTTATAGTGTGATGTATCCTTCCCAACTTTATTCCCTTTCTAGTTTCCCCGGAGTTGAATTGCTGTCTTACCTTTGATGTGTTTTTTTCTATTCATGTTTTTATACTTTTGCTACATATGTGTGAAGTTATGTAGAGCACTGTTTTTACAATAATAAAAAAAGTTATACCTATGTGTCCTTCTGCAGATTTTTTTTAAACTTAATATATTTGGAAATCTATCCATGTTAGTGTGGGTATTCACTTATGGGTAATCATTTTTAGCTATTGGATCGAATTCCAGTACATGACTATACAGTAGTCCCCCCTTATCCATGGTTTCTCTTTTCATACTTTCAGTTACCCACAGCCAGCCATGGTCTGAAATACTAAATGGAAAATTCCAGAAATAAACAGTGAATAAATTTTAAATTGCACATGGATCTGAGTACCATGATGAAATCTTGTACCGTCCTACTCCATCTTGCCCAGGATGTGAATCACCCCTTTGTCCAGTGATCCACCCTGCATATATTACCTGCCCATTAGTCACTTAACAGCTGTCTTGGTTATCAGTTTAATGGTATTGCAGTGTTTGTATTCAAATAACCCTTAATTTACTTAATGCCGTGTTCGCATAACTTTTATTTATGTTGTTACAGTTGCTCTACTTTATAATTATTTTTGTTAATCTCTTACTGTGCCTAATGTATAAATCAAACTTTATCATAGGTATATGTACGTATAGGAAAACAAACATAGTATATACAGGCTTCAGACATCCACAGGGGTCTTGGAACGTATTCCCCATGGGTAAGGGGTACTATCGTACTGAAATCTATCCATTTTTCTTTTGACTTTTTGCATTTCATTTGCCCCTACCCCTCTTTTTAAGTTTTTTTCCTTTTTTGATATAATTCATCCCTTAAAAAAGGTGTACAATTCTTGGTTTTAGTGTATTCCCAGATTTGTACAATCCTAACCATTGTTTAATTCCAGGACATATTCATCACTCCCGAAGAAACCCATAACCATTAACAGTCACTCACCCATGTCTCTCCCTCACCCACCCTCTTGCAACAACTAATTGACTTCCTATCTCTGTAGATTTGCCTATTCTGGACTTTAAATATAAATGGAGTCATATAATTTGTGGTCCTTGGTAACTTTAACTTAAAAAAAAAAGATTTTATTGCTTTTTAGAGAAAGGAGAGAGGCGGGGTGGGGTGGGGAGGAATGGGGAGCATTAACTTATAGTAGTTATTTCTCACGTATGCCTTGACCAGGCAAGCCCAGGTTTTTGAACTGGTGACCGCAGCTTTCCAGGTTGAGGCTTTATCCACTGCGCCACCACAGGTCAGGCATAACTTTCACTTTCGTAATGTTTCTTGAGTATGTGTCAAGGTTCATCCATGTTAAAGCATGAATCAGCACTTTATTCATTTTTATGGTTGAATAATATCCCATTGTATGGATATATAGAGGGTCCTTGGGTTACGACATAGTTTTATCCCTACAACAGTGATGTAACCTGGATTTGGCGTAAGTTGTAACCCATTATAGCCTAAGTCACTTATCTATCCTAACACAGCTGTAAAATCATAATCTCGAACATAAAAACACAACTAAGCCACAGAAAAAGGAAAGGACATAAATTACTATATTTACACTCTACTGCATATTCTTCCACCATGCGCAAACTAGTTTGCCCACGTGGAGTTCATAAGTATGACGCTAATGATGTAAGCTGAAACACTCACATCTCAATTTTTTAAAGTTTTTATGGGAGTGAGTGTTGTAAACTCGAAACGTCCTATGTCAAGGCTGTCGTCCAAGGACCACCCTGTACTACATTTGTACATCCATTTCTTCCTGTCCATAAGATGTTTGGGCTATTTCCATTTTTGGGCTATTGTGACTAATGCTGCTATGAACATTCATATACAAGCTTTTGTGTTGACATGTTGTTTTCACTTCTTTTGGGTATATACCTAGAAATAGAATTGTTTGGTCATACAGTAACTATGTAACTGCTAAACTTTTACAGTGCAGCTGTATTATTCTACATTCCCACAAATAATGTAGAGATTCTAATTTCTTCATTTGCAAACGTTTATTATCTTCCTTTATTATAGTATTATAGTTTTTGTGAAATATCTTGTAGTTTTGATTTGCATTTTACTAGTTAATAATGATGATGAAAATTTTTTCATGTACTTACTGGCCATATGCATATCTTGAAGAAATGTCTATTCTCATTGTTTGCCCAACATTTCATTGGGTTGTTTTTTTTGTTGTTTTTTTTTTTACAGAGACAGAGAGAGAGTCAGAGAGAGAGAGAGAGAGAGATAGGGACAGACAGACAGGAACGGAGAGATGAGAAGCATCAATCATTAGTTTTTCGTTGCGCATTGCGACACCTTAGTTCATTGATTGCCTTCTCATATGTGCCTTGACCGCAGGCCTTCAGCAGACCGAGTAACCTCTTGCTTGAGCCAGCGACCTTGGGTCCAAGCTTGTGAGCCTTTGCTCAAACAGATGAGCCTGCGCTCAAGCTGGCGACCTCGGAGTCTTGAACCTGGGTCCTTGGCATCCCAGTCCGACCCTCTATCCACTGCGCCACCACCTGGTCAGGATATTGGGTTGTTTCTTTATTCCTTTTTTTCCTCCTTGTGACAGAGACAGAGAGAGACAGAGAGAGGGACAGATAGGGACAGAAAGACTGGAAGGGAGAGAAATGAGAAGCATCAGTTCTTTGTTGCGGCTCCTTAGTTGTTCATTGATTGCTTTCTCAAATGTACCTTGACGGGGGGGGGGGGTGGGGGTGGGGGTGGTTGTAGCAATGAGAAGGACCCCTTGCTCAAGCCAGTGACCTTGGGCTCAAGCTAGCAACCTTGGACTTCAAGCCAGTGACCTGTGGGCTCAAGCCAGCGACCTTTGGGCTCATGCCAGTGACCATGGGGTCGTGTCTATGATCTCTGCTCAAGCCGGTGAGCCCGCACTCAAGCCAGTGACCCTGCGCTCAAGCTGGATGAGCCCGCACTCAATCTGGTGACCTTGGGGTTTTGAGCCTGGGTCCTTTACATCCCAGTTCGATGTTCTATCCATTGTGCCACCACCTGGTCTGGCTTTATTCTTTTTTTTTTTTTTTTTTTTACAGAGACAGAGAGAGAGAGGGATAGATAGTGACAAACAAGAACGGAGAGAGATGAGAAGCATCAGTTCTTTGTACAGTGCCTTAGTTGTTCATTGATTGCTTTCTTATATGTGGCTTGACCATGGGCCTTCAGCAGACCGAGTAACCCCTTGCTCGAGCCGGCGACCTTGGATCCAAGCTGGTGAGCTTTGCTCAAACCAGATGAGCCTGCGCTCAAGCTGGTGACCTCGGGGTCTGGAACCTGGGTTCTCTGCATCCCGGTCCGGCGCTCTATCTACTGCACCACCACCTGGTCAGAATATAACTTATTCTTGAGTTATAAGAGTTCTCTATATATTCTGGATACTAGACTCTTATCAGATACATAATTTATAAAAATTTTCTCCCTTCTGTATCTCTCTGCTTTCTTTTTTTTTTTTTTTTTTTTTTTTAATCTGAAGCTGGAAACGGGGAGAGACAGTCAGACAGACTCCCACATGCGCCCGACCGGGATCCACCCGGCACGCCCACCAGGGGCGATGCTCTGCCCCTCTGGGGCGTCGCTCTGCGGTGACCAGAGCCACTCTAGCGCCTGGGGCAGAGGCCAAGGAGCCATCCCCAGCGCCCGGGCCATCTTTGCTCCAATGGAGCCTTGGCTGCGGGAGGGGAAGAGAGAGACAGAGAGGAAGGAGGGGGGGTGTGGAGAAGCAAATGGGCGCTTCTCCTATGTGCCCTGGCCGGGAATCAAACCCGGGTCTCCCGCACGCCAGGCCGACGCTCTACCGCTGAGCCAACCGGCCAGGGCTCTCTCTGCTTTCTTGATAGTGTCTTTTTAAGCACAAAGATTTTAATCTTAATTCCAGTTTAGTTTTTCATTTGTTGCTTAGTTGTTATTGTGCCCCAGGGAAGAGACCATTGCCTAGTCTAAGATCGTGAAGATTATACCTGTGTTTTATTGTAAGATTTTTATAGTTTTAGCTCTTACATTCAGGTCTTTGATTCAGTTTGAATTATATGGTGTAAGGATCTAACTTTATTCTTTGTATGTGAGTATCCAGTTGTTCTTAGGACCATTTTTGTAGAAAAGACTATTCACTTTGTCTTGGCACCCTTGTCTGAAATCAATTCATTATAAATGTATGGGCTTGTTGTTGGACTCAGTCCTATTCCATTGATCTAATACTTCTAGTCTTATACCAATAACACAGTCTCGGTTGTTGTAGCTTTGAAGTGAGCTTTGAAATCTGGAAGTGTGAATCCTCTTAAATTTAAAATTTTTTTTCTCTCAAAAGTTATTTTGACTCTTCTGGGTTGCTTACATGTTGATAGGAACTTTAGGATTACTTTGTCAGTTTCTGCAAAAAAGGCAGTTGAAATTTTGGTAGAGATTGCATTGAATCTGTAGTTCAACTAAGAAGTATTGCCACTATAACAATAATAAGTCTTCTAGTCTGTGAACATAATCTTTCAATTTGGGGGGGGTGTCTTTAATTTCTTTGAATAATGTTTTGTAGTTTTTAGTATATAAAATTTGTCTCTTGTTAAAGATATTCCTAAGTATTTTTTCCTTTTGATGCTATTGTAAATGAAATTGTTGTCTTAAGATTTTATTTATTTATTTATTTATTTATTTATTTATTTAGAGACAGAGAGGGATAGATAGGGACAGACAGGAACGCAGAGAGATGAGAAGCATCAAGCATCAGTTTTTTGTTGTGGCACCTTAGTTGTTCATTGATTCCTTTCTCATATGTGCCTTGACCGTGGGCCTTCAGCAGACCGAGTAACCCATTCCTCGAGCCAGCGACCTTGGGTCCAAGCTGGTGAGCCTTGCTCAAACCAGATGAGCCCGCGCTCAAGCTGGCGACCTCGGTGTCTCGAATCTGGGTCTTCCGCATCCCAGTTCGACGCTCTATCCACTGTGCCACCGCCTGGTCAGGCTGAAATTGTTGTCTTAATTTCAATTTTGGATTGTTCATTGCTAGTGCTACAGATATAATTGATTTTTGTCTATTCATCATTTACTTCTAGACTGCCAAACTTTTTTTTCTCTTCATTTAGATAGTTACTTGAAATCTCAGTTGTCATAGAAATTCTTCTAATTTTATTCAACTTGCTTATTCCTTTTTTTGAGGATTTTTTCCTTATCAGGCAGGCTTGAGTTGCACCAATACTAAGCCATTTTCAGTCCAATAATATGCCTTCAAACATTTGGGTACTTGTTAAATATGTCTCTAGACAAGTTGTTACCTGTTTTTCTGTATGGTCTGTACCAGCTAATGCCTTATCACTGTGGGCTGATACTTCATTAAAATGGAGACCTAGGAAGCTTGAGAATAACCTGTGGAGAACTCTCCTCCTGCCAGCTCACCCCTCTGTCCCTCCCAACTAATACATAGAAATTATAATTCTGATCAGTTCTGAAAATCACCCAGTTCAGTAATGGCTCCTTCTTCCCTGTTTCTGTCCCTTGTTCAGTTACCTATACTGATCAGTCGCCTACTCTGGATCTTATACATGTCACATACCCAGTTCCTGATTGTAACCTGCTGCTGATACTGTTCTCCCATCTACCAGATCCCATAGCTGAATGCCTTGGTACTCTGGACTGCTCAGCTAGTTAGTTTGATTTCTTCTCTGACCCTTGCTTTTTGGACATTATTTGTGCTGCTAGCCTTATCCCATCCCCTCTTACCCTAAATGTATAATTAATTAGCCTTATGAGCTCTTTGACCATGCCTTCTTTCTCAGTCTGTAGTCTAAAACTTGGAAATTTGTGGAGCCTTGCTGGTTCATGCTTTATATGGCACGCACAGTATTGAGTGCAGTGATAACTTATATTGCCCCTTAAGACTTAATACAATCCCTTTTTACAGTTTTCTTCTGTACTGTCTCCCCTCCTTGCCCCAGTACCTTATTGCTAGTAAACTATGTGTGGTAAACTTTTCTAACTGTAAGGAAACATTGCTTCTGTCACTGTAAAGTATGGGACGTCTACTTAAAAAACTTGCATGTTCTATCAAACTTGTAAAGATTTTACAAAATTATAAATAATATTTCTATGTATATGATTTTAAAAGTTTTTAATTTATTGATTTGAGAAAGAGAAAGAGCAAAAGAGAGAAAGAAAAAAACATCAACTTGTTCTACTTATTCATGCATTCATTGATTGATTCTTTTTTGTGCCTTGACCAGGGATGGAACCCGCAACCTTGGCGTGTCAGGATGACACACTAATCAACTGAGCTTCCCAGCCAGGGCATTTCTACATGCTAGTTTTTGCCATTGTGGCTGTTTAATATTTTTAGAATATTAATGGCTTGGGAGTTGTTCCTGTTCAGAAGCCAATGCAAATTTATAGAAATATGTAAAGGAAATTTAACTAGTAAATTTTTAAAAATGGATTTGAGCCTGGCCTGTGGTGGTGCAGTGAATAAAGCATTGATGCTTCTTACTGCTCCACCTCCAGCCCTGTCTGTCTCTCTCTAAAAATAAAATCTTTATAGAAATAGATTTTAGATGCTCCTGTAGTGATGTCTATCGTTGATTAGCTGGGCGTCAGGAATTTTAGCCTTTTCACCCTGTACCAAGAGGATATATAAAAAGATAAAAGTTGCTGCTATTATTTGTAGAGCTTGTTGCTGTTTTAGCTGTATTGGGTACACATTAGAATTCAGTTAGTTTTACAGAACATTTTATTTTTATTATTATTAAATGAGAGGCAGGGAAGCAGAGAGGCAGAAAGACAGACTCTCACATGTGTCCCAACTGGGATCTACCTGGCAAGCTCCCCACAGGGCGATTTTCTGACCATTTTGGGCCACTGCTCTGTTGCTTGACAACAGAGCTGTTTCAGTGTCTGAGGTGAGGCCATGGAACCATCCTCAGTGCCCAGGGCCAAATTGTTTGAACCATTCCAGCCATGGCTGTGGGAGGGGAGGAGAGAGAGAGAGAGAGAGAGAGAGAGGGAGATAAAGAAAAAGGAGAGAGAGAATGGGAAGGGAAAGGGTGGAGAAGCAGATGGTTGCTTCTCCTGTGTGCTCTGACTGGGAATTGAACCCAGGACTTCCACACACTGGGCCAACACTCTACCGCTGAGCCAACTGGCCAGGGCCCCGAACAATAATTTATCAAATCCTAATTAGGTAAAGAGTATAATTTTGTATGTGATCTCTGCTGGTGCTAGCAACTAAATGGCTCTTTTAATGCTGTACAGTACTTTGCTTTAAAAAGAATATTCTAAGAATTTTAAATCACTTTATTCCTTTTTTGAGCTAGGTGAATCTTTCTGAAGGAGTTTCTCAGATTCATTTTCCATTTAGAGCTTTCAAAATTTGAAAGTAGGAAAGACCTCACACTTAGCCCATCCATTACCCTCGCCCAGTTTAAACAACTGCCACAACTAGGGGATTATATTTGATAAAGATTTTTTTGTGGTCCAAGGTCCATAAATAAGAACTTCTAAGAATTGTGAGGAACAGAAATGTATTATGTATATGTGTGTGTGTGTTGTTACCAGTCATTGTCCGAAAATTAAGGTCTTAGAAGCCTGAACTTGGGCCCTACTTTCTATGTGAAGAAGTGGGCCCCCTAATACCCCACTACCCCCTCCATCAGTCTCACACTCTGAGCCTCAGTGTTCCTACTATTCCCATAGTCACACATCAGTCTAGGTAAGGTTGCAGAGGATCTGTGAGCCCCTATGAAGTATTATATTTTAAAAAATTTTTGTTCCTCTAGCTCTGGCCCATTGGCTCAGTGGTAGAGCGTTGGCCCAGTTTGATTCCTGGGCAGGGCACACAGGAAAAGCACTCATATGCTTCTCCACACTTCCACCTCTCCTTTCTCTCTATCTCTCTCCTTTCTCTCTATCTCTCTCTTCCCCTCCCTCAGCCAAGGCTCCATTGGAGCAAAGTTGGCCCGGGTGCTGAGGATGGCTGCATGGCTTCTGCCTCAGGTGCTGGAATGGCTCTGGTTGCAGCGGAGCAACGCCCCAGATGGGCTGAGTATTGCCCCTTGTTGGGCATGCCGGGTGGATCCCGGTGAGACACATGAGAGAGTCTTATTTGTCTGCCTCCCCCTTCTTCTCACTTTGGAAAATTATCTGATTATTTCTTTAAATGACATTTGGTTATTTTGTTTTTCTTTAAAAAGAATATTAAATAGTGTTTTGTTTTGTTTTTTAATCTGATGTGAACTTTGTCTTCTGTCTCTTTCATTCCTTCCTTACAACCCTGCTTCCCTAAGGAACTTTGAATTGTTTCTTCTTAGGAACTTTTTGCTCACTGATTGTCTTAAACACTTTGAATAGTGCCTGTTTGGACACCTAATAAATCTTGGTTGAATGAATGAAAGGTTGTCCTTACTCTGTTTCAGACTTGATAGTTTACTATGCAATTCTTGGTTTAGTATCAGTTTTCCTCTTGGATGGCATTGTACTACCATCTTAGCATACAGTCTTGCTGTTCATGTGTGATTCCACTGAGTCTAGTTTCTTTGCACATGACCTGTTTCCTTTCTGTAAGCTTTTGTGATCTTCTCATGTTAGCACTTAAAAAATCAATTATGCTTGGAATTCAATCGGACATTCATTTTGCTCAGTAAGGGCTAATTTTCCTGAATCATTTCTTTGAGAAGTTGTCTCTCACATCCTCAACCCTCACCCCCCAAAATGGTAAAGAAATGCTTTTTCTGTTGTTTTTTCTGGAAATTTATTACTAGGATGTTGGACTTCATGAATGTTATCTTTAATTTTTTTTTTGTTTTGGAGTTTTCAGTCATTTATCTTTTTGTCTTAGTGTTGTAATTTATAGATTTTCTTAGTGTTGCCTTCTAATCTTTCTATTTTGTTCTCAAATTTGAAATTTATTATCCTGTTTCTTGTTTTCCAATTTTTCTCTTTTTAAATAGAGCATTTTTGTTGTTATTTTGTTGTAGGTAGACTTTCAATCCTTTCCTTTTGTTTTTTAGCTTTTGCCCCGCCCCTCTTTCTCCCGATTCTTGGGTCTTTGAGGGCTGAGTTGGTCAGCTCTGTGCCTTTCTTCTCCATGTCTTCCTTGTATATGCACATAGATTGCCACTTTAGTCTCTCGGTTAAGTGTGCACTTTTTAATTTTTTTTGTATCTGCTTTCCTTCTTCTAATACTTTTTTGGGGGTGGAGTTTGAAATCTTCCCTTCATTGTTGCTTCTTTTTCCATTGACATTGAAATGTTATTAAATTTTAATTGCCATTTTGGTGTGGTTTTTATGGGGGAAGAGGAGATATATGTACGTGTTCCATCTTCCTTTTTTAATTTTTTTTTTAGATGAGAAGAGAGGAGGTAGTGAGGCAGACTCCTGCATGTGCCCCTACCAGGATCCACATGGCAACTGCATCTGGGGCCAGTGCTCGAGTACAGAGCTATTTTTTTAAAAAATTTATTTATTTATTTATTTTTTACAGAGACAGAGAGTGAGTCAGAGAGAGGGATAGACAGGGACGGAGAGAGATGAGAAGCATCAATCATTAGTTTTTCATTGCGCGTTGCAACACCTTAGTTGTTCATTGATTGCTTTCTCACATGTGCCTTGACCGCGGGCCTTCAGCAGACCGAGCAACCCCTTGCTGGAGCCAGTGACCTTGGGTCCAAGCTGGTGAGCCTCGCTCAAACCAGATGAGCCCGCATTCAAGCTGGCGACCTCGGGGTCTCGAACCTGGGTCCTTCCGCATCCCAGTCTGACACTCTATCCACTGCGCCACCACCAGGTCAGGCCAGAGTTATTTTTAATGCCTGAGGCTGACATGCTTGGAACAGCCAAGCTATCCTCAGCACTTAGGGCCATGCTCAAACAAATCAAGCCACTGGCTGCAGGAGTAGGAGGAGTTTAGAAGCAAATGGCTGTTTTCCCTGTGTGCCCTAACTGGGAATCGAACCTAGCACGTTCATATTCTGGGCTGATGCTCTATCCACTAAGCTACTGGCCAGAGCCCCATCTGCCATTTTTAAATTGTAGTTCTTCCTCTTCCTTTGAGGCCATGTTATTTAAATTTATGGTTGTAATTCAAATAAAAAGCTAAATATGTAGATTTAACATTAATTAGTATGAAGAAAATATTGAACGAAAGGTTGATTTTTACCTGTCTTAATATCCAGATAGATAATATGCTTTGTAATAATGAATTATTTGAATTTTATTTGTGTAGAAGAAATTGAGGAAGAATCTGAGACAACAACAATTGAGGCTGACTTAACTGATAAACAGAAGCATCAGTTGAAACATAGGGAACTCTTTTTGTCGCGCCAGTACGAATCTCTGCCTGCAACACATATCAGGTAAGAACTTTTTAGAAGATCATTTGAAGTACTCAGTAATGTCGTGATAATTTTAAAAACTCAAAACAACCATCTCTGAAGAATTTTCTAAACTCAGCTCATGATCTTGGTTAAATTAGTTTACTAAATGCTTCATAATGGAATCTGATCCTGGAAATTTATGGTGGAATCGAGCTAATATTAAACCGCTAAGATTGCTGTGCAGTAAAGTAACCACTTAGCTTTATTTTAATCCAGACTTTCCCAATTTATTTGCATATCTATTAACACTCTGCAAAGAAGTGTCCAGCAGACATCATTTTGGGAAATGCTGGTCTTCTCCAGATTTCTAGAATGTTATAGAGTCATTAGAATCCAAGAACTGGGACCCAAGATCTGCTTCCCAGAAAAATTGTCTCTTGACCTTGTAGCAGGGGTCTCCAAACTTTTTACACAGGGGGCCAGTTCACTGTCCCTCAGACCATTGGAGGGCTGCCAAATACAGTGGTCCTCTCACTGACCACCAATGAAAGAGGTGCCCCTTCCAGAAGTTCAGTGGGGGCTGGATAAATGGCCTCAGGGGGCCGCAGTTTGGGGACGCCTGTTGTAGAGTATATGGCCTTCTATTTTTCTTTTGTAGACATCTGGGCTGAAGGCTTTATAATCTTCATTACTCACTTACTTGCATCTGCTTTGTGGGCTAACAGGATGCAAAAGTGAAAAAATTCAGTTTTTGGTTTGTAGTTTGGGGAGTTGTGGAGAAATGATGGTGGTCTTATCTGATTGGTGGATAGGGGTAACATTTCGGCATAAACCCAGTTAAGTTGTTTTTCAGTGTGGTCTGTAATAGGTGCATCTTGGAGGAAAAAGAAAATGTTTGAACTCGAAAGACAGGTGGTTATTGACGGTCAGGATCAGAAAAGCTTCAGAAGGAGTTGGCATGTACTCAGCCTGTGAGAGACTATGGGTCATGTTTCATGTAGAGGAAACGGGCGAGCATGGATGTGTGTAGGGAGCAGCATGTGTCCAGGGGATGTGTGTGGGGAAATGCTTTTTGTCTCTTTAGGTTAAAGAAATTCCTTCAAGTCTTGTTCACAATCTTTATTTCTTTTATTCAGTTCTTCTATGAGTTATGGTTCTCTTAAAAACTATATTTTATTTCAATCATTGCCCCTCCTTTTTAGGCTCTAATGTCAATATTGAATTTAAGTCTGCCTTTCGGATCAGACAGGTTTGGACAGTTCCTTATTTTTATTTTTTTTAAATTAATTTTAGCAAGAAAAGAAAGGGCAGAGAGAGAGAGAGAGAGAGAGACAGGAACATTGATCTTTTCCTGTATGTGCCCTAACTGGGGATCGAACCAGCAACCTCTGTGCTTTGGGATGATGCTCTAACGAACTGAGCTATTTGGCCAGGGCTAGAGAGTTCCTAAAGCTCTGATTTGGTCCTTGTATGTCACGCACATACACACACCCTCCTCAACTCCAGGGACCTTTGTGCCTACTTCTCTTTTCAGAGTAAACATAGAGATCTTCTAAGGCAGAAAGTAAATGACAAATATACTGTAATTCTTTTTTCTCTAAGTCTTTTAAGAACCATATCAATCTCCCCTTGATAGTTAACACCATATTACTGCTTTATTTATTTATTTTTTTAGGGTATGCTCTGTATAGTTAGTATATTCTGTGTGCATTAGGTCCTTTGCTAAAAGACATAATCAAGACAGGTAATCTAGGAACAGTCATTTTACCTCCCAATAGGGTATTTCAGGAATTAGGAGTAAATTAATTTTTGCTTAGAAAGATAGAACATGAAAACATTTTCTAACTTTTTTAAAGATGTATGTAACTAATAAATGCTAAAGAGCCATATACATTTATTATTTAATTGGAAGAAGCTAGAATATAAAGATTCATTTCAATTCAAGCTCCAGAAGTTATGTAGCTAGTTAGAAGAATCTTGCCAGAACAAGAATCTGACAAATGGTTTTTAAATTGCATCCAAAACACACAAGTATATTTTTAATTTACCCCCCTGATAGCTTGGAATCTGTTTACAAGTAATGTTGGTTTCCTTTAACAGATTGCTTGGAATGGAAAAACTGGTGATGGGGTTTTCATCTTTCATAAGGACTGAGAGAATATATTGAAACAATTATCAAGACACCCCCTACCTGACCAGGCGGTGGCACAGTGGATAGAGCGTCAGATTGGGATGCAGAGCCTTGCTCAAACCAGATGATCCTGTGCTCAAGCTGACGACCTCGGGGTTTCGAACCTGGGTCCTCTGCGTCCCAGTCCAATGCTCTATCCACTGTGCCACCGCCTGGTCAGGCAGGTCATTGGCTTAAATGCTCAAGGTTGATGGCTTGAGCCCAGGGTTGCTGGCTTGAGCAAGGTGTCACTCGTTCTGCTGGAGCCTTCTGGTCAAGGCACATATGAGAAAGCAATCAATGAACAACTAAGGAGCCACAGTGAAGAACTGATGCTTCTCATCTCTCTCCCTTCCTATCTGTCTGTCCTTATCTGTCCCTCTCTCTATCTCTGTCACACACACACACACACACAAAGACACATGCTATATTGAGCATAGAAATTACATAGTATACATAGTCTATCACTGTATCACTGTTGAACACATTTCCTGAGAATATTTTAGACTGGGTAGTTTACAAAGTGCTTTGCTAAGTAAGACAGGTCCCTACCTTGTAAACTCAATGAGTTTATCAGGTGGCAGTTGTTTTGAATTATGATAAAGAGACACAGACATTTGGGGCTTTTTTCCTTCTCCAGGTTGAAAGGGACCTTGTCTCATCTGTGGCTTTCATCTTTAAACAGCTGAATGGGGTTAGAGGCAGACTCTGGCAAAAGCATGGACTTGTGCTAACCAGCCCTCATGCTGATGTAGAATGAGTCCATGCATTTTGGAGCGATCTTGATATTTTGCTACTGTTGAAGTCATACCCTATCTATTTCTGCTACAACAGAAGGAAATTACTGAAGTCCCGTTGGTCTTTGGCAGCAAAGAGGGGTAATTTGGTGAGTACTGGCTTTTTATTCTCAGGGAATAAATATTCAGATGCCCAGAATTTCCTTGTGCCATATGGAACATAGGAGAAAACCCGACTGAGGCATTCCCGAGGTCTTTTGTCGTTTGTGAGCTATAATACTTGATGCTACGAGCTTCTCAAAGAGGCAGGGTGGTAACTCTTTGTTTCTTCTGATTCCATGCAAGAGAGAGATCGAGACAGTTCTGGATGGGTTACTGAGTCACCTCTTGTTTGTAAGAGAGATGGGATTTGAGCAGTGAGAGTGCTTTTGGAATATTTATTTTGGAGAAAGGGAAAAGGCAGCATGCTTCACACATAGTACTTTAGGTCATTAATAACAGATTATATACTGTATACAGTAGAAAGCACTATAAAATGGATTGTTATGCCAGCGGCTGGATCTTTTATAAGTATATACAGTACTGTATTGAGTCTTTATATATGGTTGTTGTTTTTTATTGTTTGTTTGTTTTGTATTTTTCTGAAGTGAGAATCATGGAGACAGAGAGACAGATTCCCGCATGCACCCAACTGGGATCCACCCAGCATGCCCACTAGCTGGCAATGCTCTGCCCATCTGGGCCGTTGCTTTGTTGCAACCAGAGCCATTCTAGCACCTGAGGCAGAGGCCATGGAACCATCCTTAGCACCTGGGCCAACTTTGCTCCAGTGGAGCCCTGGCTGCGGGAGGGGAAGAGAGAGATAGAGGGGGAGGGGTGTAGAAGCAGATGGGCGCTTCTCCTGTGTGCCCTGGCTGGGAATCGAACCCTGGACTTCCACATGCCAGGCCAATGCTCTACCACTGAGCCAACTGGCCAGGGGTATATAGCACATGTTTTGAACTTGGCTTTTAAAAATCTAATGTTTATTGATCCTTTATGATCGCTGTAATTTCAGTTGCTTTACATATATCTTATTTAATCCTCACAATGATATGATAAAGTAGATCCTGTTATAACCCCCGTTTTACAGATGGGGAAACTAAAGCACTAAAAGGTTAAGTAATGTGTCAGACTCAGAGCTTTTAAATGGCATATTCAGATTGAACCCAGACTGCTTGGCCACAGACAGACAGTTCTATGATGTGTATATGACTGTAAGTGTTAAAATGCATCAGACACAGAAAGAAAGCTATTACATAGCTTGTTGAATAGGTAGACTCTTTGATTTTCTTTTTTTTTTTCCACATAATTATTCTGTTTCCATGCTCAAGTCAAATGGGCAGAGCTAAATTAAAAACTGAGTTAAGCATATAAACTATGCTATTATACTAAAAAGTGATGTTACAATGCTAGATTTATAGTAGCAACTGGGATGGTTCAATTTCAGCCATTTCCACATCTTTTTTTTTTTTTTTTTTTGTATTTTTCTGAAGCTGGAAACGGGGAGAGACAGTCAGACAGACTCCCGCATGCGCCCAACCGGGATCCACCCGGCACGCCCACCAGGGGCGATGCTCTGCCCCTCCGGGGCATCGCTCTTTTGCGACCAGAGCCACTCTAGCGCCTGGGGCAGAGGCCAAGGAGCCATCCCCAGCGCCTGGGCCATCTTTGCTCCAATGGAGCCTTGGCTGCGGGAGGGGAAGAGAGAGACAGAGAGGAAGGAGAGGGGGAGGGGTGGAGAAGCAGATGGGCGCTTCTCCTGTGTGCCCTGGCCGGGAATCGAACCCAGGACCCCTGCATGCCAGGCCGACGCTCTACCACTGAGCCAACCGGCCAGGGCCTCCACATCTTTTAAAAATATATATATTTCTTAAATTTATTGAGTGTAGAGAGAGAGGAAGGAACACACACACACAGAGAAACATTGATCTGTTCCTCTGCGTGCCCTGACTGGGGATTGAACCTACAACCTTTGCACATCGGGATGCCAATCTAACCAACTAAGCTATCAATCCAGGGCAGTTTTCCCACATCTTGAACACACAAAGCCTGGCTTTTTAAAAGCTGCTAATTACAGCATTGTATGTGTAATGATTAATGCGTCTTCCCAGCCTCTGGTATAGCTAGTCATAATTGAAAAGAGCCAATCCTTTTTTACTGACCAACCTTGGGACTTGGATCTCAGCCTCTGAAGTTAATGCTTCTGTGTGTCTTAAAAGCATTTCCTTAAGTACCTGTTGATAATTGGCCTCAATTTGTCCTACAGGAAGGGGTTTTGGACCTGATGATTTCTTGTTCGAGTCTGTCTTGTTTAGGAGTAAATGGTGGTAGAGAAACCAGTGAATCCATGCTGGTAGTCCTCCTGGCCCTCGTTCAGAGCACCACTGGTGACAGTCCTGTTTACCTCATTGCTTCACCTTGACTGTGCTTTTAAAAAATGGCAGAGAAGCTATTGCAGAGAATGCTTTTCCTTTTAAACAATTTTTATGTTTGGATTTCGAATACTAACATCATCATAATCATTATTATTGTTCTATAGGAGACTGGCTACAACCACTACAATATTTGTAGTGAACTTGTCTTGGATAAGTGATGCCATGTTGCTTCTAACATGGTTTCCTTATCTCCAAAATGAGGAGCTTTCTTTTTTTTTTTTAAAGATTTTTTATTTTTTTATTTTTTACAGAGACAGAGAGTGAGTCAGAGAGAGGGATAGACAAGGACAGACAGACAGGAATGGAGAGAGATGAGAAGCATCAATCATTAGTTTTTCATTGCGCGTTGCAACACCTTAGTTGTTCATTTATTGCTTTGTCATATGTGCCTTGACTGTGGGCCTTCAGCAGACTGAGTAACACTTTGCTGGAGCCAGTGACCTTGGGTTCAAGCTGGTGGGCTTTTGCTCAAACCAGATGAGCCTGCGCTCAAGCTGGCGAGCTCAGGGTCTCGAACCTAGGTCCTCTGCATCCCAGTCCGACGCTCTACCCGCTGCGCCACCGCCTGGTCAGGCGAGGAGCTTTCTTAATTCAGTTGAAAATTTTTCTTGAGCACCTGATGCAAATTTTGGGGCTTATGTAGTATTTGTCTAGATTGTTCTAGTCAAACATTGTCTTAGAATGCAAGATTCTTGAAGGTTGGTATCTTTGCCCTTTTTTCCTGCCTACTGTGGAACATAGTAAACAATAGCCAGTCAAACTTTGAAGCTTGCATAGTTTCCATTTAATTTTATTTTTTGTTCTTGAAGGAAATGAAAATCATCAACAGATAATAGAATAATCTCTTCTCCAGTACAGCTGACCTTAAATGAAATTTTAGATTCTGCTTTTCTCTTTTATGAGAATTAAAGCTTAGATCTATGGAATAACAAGTTGTTTCAGGCCTCTCCTGAGGGAGGGTGACTTACTCAGGTACCTTAGGCTTTCACCTCGGAGCCTATGTGGAAGAAATCTTTTCTTATATACAAATAGGGATGGGCAAAGACAAAAGTAGGTTTATGGTGAATACATGAAACACTTATTTTTTGTGTTTATTCTTGTATTATTATTCACTGTATTATTTTTCAAACAAACAACTGTAAACCTCTTTTGCTCAACTTGAAATGACACCCCCCACCAAAAAAAAAGAATTTATGAGCAGTATATAGCAACCCTGAGAAAGGGAGAAATGGAAAAGTACTATAGTTCTTAATACCCAATATCGGTGAGGGTAAGAAAATAGGTTAATTCTTTTGTATTTGGGTGTTATTATAATAAAAAAATTGAGATTGTAATGAGTGTGTATCTTCTGAATTAGCAATTCTACTTTTTGGATTTTATCTAACAGAAATTGTCATAAAAGTTTGTAGAAATATATATACTGGCATGTTTATTTCAGAAATTTTTTTTAATGATTCCTTTGTGGCTAAATGAGATGATTTTTATTAATAAGCATGTGTTGTCACAAATAGGAACTTGGTATTTGATCAATTTCAACATTGTTTTAGTATTAGAAAATGTTATTAGCAAATTCATCTTTATGCTTTTCTATATTTCTAGTTTTTCTGAAATGAAAGCATTTTGTGTGTGTGTGTGTGTGAGAGAGAGAGAGAGAGAGAGAGACAGACAGACAGACAGACAGAGACAGAGAGATAGGGACAGACAGGAAGGGAGAGAGATGAGAAGCATCAATTCTTCATTGTGGCTCCTTTGTCTCCTTAGTTGTTCATTGATTGCTTTCTCATATTTACCTTGACCGGGGGCTACAGCAGAGTCAGTGACCCCTTGCTCAAGCCAGTGACCTTTGGGCTCAAGCTAGCACACATGGATCATGTCAATGATCTCTTGCTCAAGCCAGCGACCTCCAGGTTTCAAACCTGGGTCCTCTGCCTCCTAGTCTCAAACTCTATGTACTGCCTGGTCAGACTGAAATGAAAATATTTTAGGTGTATAATGAGAACAGTGTTATTTAAAAATTTGGACATTAGGCCCTGGCCAATTGGCTCAGTGGTAGAGTATTGGCCCAGCATGTGGATATCCTGTCTTCTATTCCTGGTCAGGATACACAGGAGAAGTGCCCATCTACTTCTCCACCCCATCCCCTCTCACGTGTGTGTGTGTGTGTGTGTGTGTGTGTGTGTGTGTGTGTGTGTCTCTCTCTCTCTTTCTCTCTCTCTCTTCTTCTTCTCCTTCCCTCCTGCTGCCATGGCTTGATTGGAGCAAGTTGGCCCTGGGCACTGAGAATGGCTCCACCTCAGACGCTAAAAAGTGGTTCCAGTTGCAATGGAGCAGCGGTCCCAGATGGGCAGAGCATTGCCCCCGAGTGGGCTTGGTGGGTGGATCCCTGTCGGGGCATCTGTCGGGGCACATGCGCGAATCTGTCTCCCCTCCTCCCACTAAAAAACAAACAAACTAACAAAATTGGACGTTAGGAGGGAAAGTGCCATTTTGTGTTCATTTTTCTCCTTTCCTTGCCTTACAAGATCGCTGGTCCTGGTGAAGACAGAGTAGGTGGCGATCTGTTGACCCTCCTCCTCCTTCCTCTAGTGGTAACAATGGAGTGACATTAACTGTTTCCAATGTAAGGGTACATTTTTCAAGTATTTTTGTTACAAAATGCTAAATTTCCTTCAAAAGTTATTCTGTCAGTTTATATTTCCACCACAGCTGTTAAGAATATGCCATTTTGCTGTTCTCTCAACATTACTGGATTTTAAAATAAACATTTTTTTGTTTATTTTCTGGTAATGAAAGAATTATAATTTATTGTTGAAATGTAGAGCATACAGAAGAGCCTACCCCCTTCTCTGTCTCTCTTACATATACACACTCGCACTCACTCCCCTATAGCTCCTCCACCCAGCCACACCTTCATTTTGGTGTATCATTAAGGCATTTTTCTTCTAATCATTTTTTAAAGAAAAAATTTATTTATACATATAGTATATACAATTATTTACAACTTTCATTTCAGGAGAGAACAAAGGGTGTTATAAAACATTTGGTATAAAAGGGAGACATTTGGGTTTGATAAAGTAAAGAACCACTGCTCTATGAGGACTAATTTTTTAAGTAAACTTTACATGGAAGTAAACATACATAAGGAAAATGCACAAAACATGAGTGGACCACTCAGTGAATTTTTAGTAGGGGAGGCAGAGACCGACTTCCACATGCTCCCAGATCAGGATCCACCTGGCATGCCCACTAGGGGGTGATGCTCTGCCCATCTGGGGCCCTTGCTCTGTTGCAACTGGAGCCATTCTAGTGCCTGAGGTGGAGGCCATGGGGCCATCCTCAGCTCCCAGGACCAACTTGCTCTAATTGAGCCATGGCTGCAGGAAGAGAAGAGAGAGAGAGAGAAGTGAGAGGAGGAGGGGTGGAGAAGCAGATAGTCACTTCTCCTGTGTACCCTTACTGGGAATTGAACCTAGGACATCACATGCCAGGCTGATGCTCTGCCATTGACCCAACTGGCCAGAGCCAATTTATATTTATAAATTAAGGTTTTATAAGTTACCTGTCTCCTCTGATGGACCCTAATAATATCAGCTCTATAAAACCCACATCATACTCCTTCTCAGTGATTTCCTACCCACTATCCTGACATATAACACCAGAGATTAATTTTGCCTCTCTTCTAACCTTATGTGTAGTTGTTGGCTTTTGGATTTACATTGCTGGAATTTACTTAGAATGACAGAAGAGCTGTGTTACTTGTGTGTAGTTTCCTCTCGTGCTAACTAGTCTGTATTCTGCACCTCTAATGTCATCTTTGCTCTTTCTAGGTTGGTTGGTTTGTTTTTCAATATGTGAGAAATATGGTTGGAAAATGAATGATGGAACAGCAGGAGAGGAAGACAGTTAAATAAAGAAAGAGTGCTTATTCAAAAACGAATCCAAGTGTCACTGTCTTAGGATAGGCAAAGATTTCTTGATTGTAAAGTGAATGTTTTCTTGAAATTGTACTATTTCACCGTTTATATTTAAGTTTGTTTTATGTGTACGATATAAAGAGGGAGGGTCAGTTAGAAAACTAAGTTTAAAAAGATAAATTTATAATATCATAAAAACCCACCAAACACCAAGAAATAAATTTAAAGAAAGATATATCAAAAAGGGGAAAGATGTGTATAAACTACAAATATTGCCTTAAGTAAATGCAGGGTAAATAAATGCATGACAGTATGTCAGTTTTTCCCTAATTGTTCCAGATTCAATATCGTTCCAAAGAAAAGCTCAGCAGTGTGTGTATTAAGTGTAAGCATGTGTAAGTTAAGCTGATTGCAAAATGGATGGGAATGAAAAGGATCAAGAAAGGCGAAAATAAGGAGTTTTCAAAGCATGGTTCGTGTACTCCATGGTGTCCCCCTGGACCTTTTCGGGACTTTGTGAGGTCAAAACTATTTTCAAAACAACATTATTATGATTATTTGCCTTTTCCCTGTGTCAATTTTGCAGAAGTAAATAGTATGTGCAAAAGCAGTGGTGGATAAACTGGTGCCATAGCACAAACCAAGGTAGTGGCACTAAACTACTATAATGGTCATGGTATTCTTCACTTCCATGCCTTTGAGGTGAAAACAAAAATAAAAATGACACTAAAGACTGTTCTTGACAAAATAGTACAATTTATTAATTTTAATAAATCTTGACCCTTCATGTCTTTTTTTAATTAAGGAAAAATTCACACATCAAATTTACTATTATACAGTGTACAATTTAGTGGCATTCAGTACATTGACAATTTTGTGAAATCATTTATCTTGTTTCAAGTGATTACACATCTTTTTAACCTTCTGTGCGATGAAAGGCAGTGTGCATAAATTATTTATGCTCCATATGGAAGTGAGATGGTCATTTAACAAACACTCCTGGGATTGTTTGAAATGTAAGCTGAACTAGCTGCCATGAACACCATTTTTACTTGAAGTAACCTCTAAAAGACAAACTGGTTATTGAGACATGAGTATTTGGTGGATGTTTTTGAAAATGAAGTAAATTTGTTACTTAGGTGAAAATCAAGTTGTCTACCAAGCCAGATGTTGAAGAGATTTGCAAAAACAAAGCAGTGCCACTGTTCTCATGCAATTGTTTTGGATAATATAGTAATTATTTATAACAAATATTTACTAACATATTTTGTTTATTTTTATTTTAAATTAATTAGTAAATGTTGAAGTTTTTCCATTTTAAACATGATAAATACATATAAATAGATAAAACTCAAAAAGGCAAAATTTTTTGAGGTCCTCAGTAATTTTTAGGAATATAAAAAAATCTTGAGACAAAAAAGTTTGAGAATCATTGAAGAATGAAAAGTGTTAGAGGCTATATCACTAGATATTAAGACACTTGTATAGTTACAATAATTAAAGTATGGTATTATTAGCAAATATGCTTAGAAATAAACCAGTGGAACATAATAGAAAAGCCAGAAGAAAGCCACATATATAATACAATTTCACATTTGATTGACAGCACCATTGCAATATAGTGGGGGGAGAGTAGTCTTTTTAGGAAATGGTGCCAGGTACCTTGGGTGGCCATAGGGGAAAATAAATGAAGGCTTACCCTCCCCCCCATTTTATTGACGAATAAGGGTTTTATATCTTACTATCTTACTGTTTGAATTTTGCTGACTGTATCCCCATGTTGTTCTCTACCATGTCCATCTCTCCCTAATATTCCCCATGAATTGGTAATTAAGTATAGAGGATGTGGTTTGGTTTCTTCTTTTTCTTTTCTTTTCTTTTTTTTTTTTTTTTTTTTGGTGGGGAATAAAGACGATCAAGACACAAAACTTCTTTCTAGGTGGTATTGTGTATCAGGAGATACAATTCTTTTTTGGATGTTACTGGTATTTGATGATTATTATCTAGAGATCCATTAATTCATAGTTGTCTTAATTAGAGTGGTGACATTCTAATTATACACTTCCTTCATATACTAGTTGGAAGACTTCTGTCTTTTTGGTTCTGATTTTTAATTTTAGTTTTATGGTTGACTGTATTATACCTTACAGCAGAGGTTCTCAAATTTTTTTTTTCCTTTTTTGTATTTTTCTGAAGTTGGAAACGGGGAGGCAGTCAGACAGACTCCCGCATGCACCCGACCGGGATCCACCCGGCACGCCCACCGGGGGCAATGCTCTGCCCATCTGGGGCATCGCTCTGCCACAACCAGAGCCATTCTAGTGCCTGAGGCAGAGGCCACAGAGCCTTCCTCAGTGCCTGGGCAAACTTTGCTCCAGTGGATCCTCGGCTGCGGGAGGGGAAGAGAGAGACAGAGAGGAAGGAGAGGGGGAGGGGTGGAGAAGCAGATGGGTGCTTCTCCTGTGTGCCCTGGCCAGGAATCGAACCCGGGACCCCTGCACGCCAGGCCGACGCTCTACCACTGAGCCAACCGGCCAGGGCCGAGGTTCTCAATTTTATAAGCCTCAAATTCTCTTACATGTACTTCCTTTATTATTTTGGAATGAAATTCATACATAATTTATTACCATACACATGATACATAGCTTGGCTTGCTGTTTTGGGTTAAAATATATTTTCCCGGTAGAGCGTCGGCCTAGCGTGCGGAGGACCCGGGTTCGATTCCCGGCCAGGGCACACTGGAGAAGCGCCCATTTGCTTCTCCACCCCTCCGCCGCGCTTTCCTCTCTGTCTCTCTCGTCCCCTCCCGCAGCCAAGGCTCCATTGGAGCAAAAGATGGCCCGGGCGCTGGGCATGGCTCTGTGGCCTCTGCCTCAGGCGCTACAGTGGCTCTGGTCACAACATGGCGACGCCCAGGATGGGCAGAGCATCGCCCCCCTGGTGCGCAGAGCTTCGCCCCTGGTGGGCGTGCCGGGTGGATCCCGGTCGGGCGCATGCGGGAGTCTGTCTGACTGTCTCTCCCCGTTTCCAGCTTCAGAAAAATGGAAAAAAAAACAAAAAAACTTTGTCCTCAAGTGTCTATTGTCATTGAACAGTAGTTTTGTATCACATAAATTCCCCATACTTTGCATATTACCTGTTTTTCCTCCTCTCTTAAATTTTCTTAGAATTCTCATACCCACCATATCCTGAAATTTCAGCTTTAATCATGAGGCTATTTGGTAGATCATTTTAGATACCTATCTTCCTTTATAGCTGGGAATTTTTTCCTACTGTTTCTTTTATATTGTTTTCTCTTTCCAGCACTTCTATTGCTTGTATGTTAGATCTCTCTTTTCTTGTATTTTTATCTCTTTGGTTTCTGAGCTAAATCTTTGACTTTTACTTCCAGCCTATCTACTGATATTTTAATTTTGCCAGTCACATTTTAAAATTTCAGAGGCTCCTTATTATTCTTCAATGCATCCTATTTTTGTTTTATGAATGCAGTATCCTTACAAATCTTTTTTAAAATTTTAATTTGCATCTCAAAATTCTCTTTGATTGCTTAAACCACCTATGTTTCCTACAGGTTCAGTTTTTGTTCTTTGATTTTTTTAGTATTTATCTTCTGGGTTGTTATCTTTCTTCTAATATTAGGTGATTCATAGCTGACTGATCCTATTTACAATCAAGAGAGTAACAGCAAGACCGTGCAGGAGCTCCTCTGTGAGGGCAGACTTGGCTGGTAGGCTTCCAGATAGGATGTAGAGCTGGCTCTTCCAGGTCCTATTCTCACTGCAGCTTTTCTAGGGCTCTGCTAGGTAAATCAGTGTGATTTTCCCTAACATCAGTTCTCTTTATGCATGTTTTGGACTTTGTTTCTTAATGATTTTTCTCTTGTTTAATGCTGTTAGCTAAGCCATGTTTAACAATAAGGTATCAATAAACAGTGGGCATTTGTGCCTTTCTATTCTTAGAAGCTGTAACTTGAAAAAAATTTGGTTCATGTTTTACCTAGAGCAATTAATGTTTGAAGGTAGACTTTTTCTTTAGATGGTCACACATATCAGCAACTAACAAATGAACAAATGCCTGTAAGCAGAGGTCTTTTGTTTTTAAACAAATGATGTTCCGAAGACTCTAAAGCTGTAGCTAAGGGGTCGGGAACCTTTTTGGCTGAGAGAGCCATGAACGCCACATATTTTAAAATGTATTTATAATTCTGTGAGAGCCATACAATGACCTGTATAAATTACACATTATTCAATAAAAATTTGGTGTTGTCCCGGAGGACAGCTGTGATTGGCCCCAGCCACCCGCAACCATGAACATGAGCGGTAGGAAATGAATGGATTGTAATACATGAGAATGTTTTATATTTTTAATGTTATTATTATTTTTATTAAAGATTTGTCTGTGAGCCAGATACAGCCATCAAAAGAGCCTCATCTGGCTGGCGAGCCATAGGTTCCCGACCCCTGCTGTAGCTAGTAGATGGCAGTCGATGGGACTGGATGGCCATGAGGAGTCTATTGTGAATCACTATGGTTGGCGATGGTATACCCATTTTGGATGAATGTTTGGAATAATTTGGGATCCATAAGCAGTGGGTGGTAGAGTAGTTCTTTTTGTTGTCAGGATCACAGAAAATTGACTAACTCCTTTATTTTAAAATTTGAAACATTTGTTGAGGTATGTACTATATTGACATGGTTCAGAAATCACAATATGGAGTATATAATAAAATGTGTCAAATCTGTACTCCCCCAGCCTATTAATGTTTCTAGAATCTTACTGTTTTTTTAATTGATTTTAATTTATTGTGTTTAAATAGATTCTAGTGTTGCCCCCTTCCCCCATATTCCCCTCAACATCTCCCTTGCCCACCTTCCCATAGCACCCTACCCCCTTCTCTTCAGCTTTATCCCATCCTATCATCCCCTTTCCCTCTGTCCTCTTTTCCTCTATTCCCTTTGATCCCTCCTCTATCTCAATTTCATTCCTCAGTTCTCTGTTCCTTGGATTCCTCAAATGAGTGAGGTCATATGATATTTTTCTTTTTCTGCCTGGCTTATTTCATTTAACATAATAGTTTCTATGTCCATCCATGTTGTTGCAAAAGGTAAGATTTCTTTCTTTTTCATAGTCCCATAGTATTCCATTGTATACATGTACCACAGCTTTTTTTTTAAATTGTTCCATTTAGTAATTTTTTAAAATTTATTTATTAAATTTAATGCAGTGACATTGATAAATCGGGGTACATATGTTGAGAGAAAACATCTCTAGATTATTTTGACATTTGATTGGTACCACAGCTTTTTAATCCACTCGTCCACTGACGGACACATGGGCTGTTTCTAGATCTTCGCTATTGTGAACAATGCTGCCATAAACATGGGGGTACATATCTCCTTTTGAGACAGTGCTATGGTGTTCTTGGGGTATATTCCTAAAAGTGGGATAGCTGGGTCAAAAGGCAGTTCCATTTTTAATTTTTTGAGGAATCTCCATACCTCCATTGGATTTTTGGAAAATCTCCAATTTTCCACAGTGGCTGCACCAGTCTGCATTCCCACCAGCAGTGCAGAAGGGTCCCCTTTTCTCCACATTCTCTCCAGCACTTATTCTGTGTTGTTTTGTTGATGAGCGCCATTCTGACTTGTGTGAGGTGATATCTCATTGTGGTTTTAATTTGCATTTCTCTAATGATTAGTGATGTTAAGCATTTTTTAATGTGCCTATTAGCCATCTGTATGTCTTTTTTGGAGAAGTGTCTATCCATTTCTTTTGCCAATTTTTTGATTGGATTGTTTATTTTCCTGGTTTTGAGTTTTACAAGTTCTTTATAAATTTTGATTATTAACCCCTTATCACACGTATTGTCGAAATGGTTCTCCCATTTTGTAGTTTATCTTTTTATTCTGTTCTTATTGTCTTTAGCTGTGCAAAAGCTTTTTAGTTTGATATAGTCCCATTTGTTTATCCTGTCTTATTTCACTTCCCTGTGGAGATAAATTGGCAAATATATTGCTGCGAGAGATGTCAGAGAGCTTACTGCCTATGTTTTCTTCTAAGATGCTTAATGGTTTCATGGCTTACATTTAAGTCATTATCCATTTTGAATTTATTTTTGTGAATGGTATAAGTTGGTGATCTAGTTTCATTTTTTTGCAGATAGTTGTCCAATTTTCCCAACAACATTTGTTGAAGAGGTTGTCCTTACTCTATTGTATGCTCTTACCTCCTTTGTCAAATATCAGTTGTCCATAAAGGTGTGGGTTTATTTCTGGGTTCTCTGTTCTGTTCCATTGATATATATGCCTGTTCTTAAGCCAGTACCAAGCTGTTTTGAGTACAATGGCCTTGTAGTATAAATTGATATCAGTAAGTGTGATACCTCCCACTTTATTCTTCCTTTTCAAGATTGCTGAGGCTATTCGTGTTCTTTTTTGGTTCCATATGAATTTTTGGAATATGTGTTCTATATCTTTGAAGTATGTCATTGGTATTTTAATCAGTATTGCATTGAATTTATAAATTGCTTTGGGTAATATAGACATTTTAATGATGTTTAGTCTTCCTAACTAGGAGCATGGTATATGCTTCCACTTGTTTGTATCATCCTTGATTTCTTTTATCAATGTTTTGTAATTTTCCAAGTACAAGTCCTTAATCTCCTTAGCTAAATTTACTCCTAGGTACTTTATTTTTTTGGTTGCAACAGTGGAAGGGGATTGTTTCCTTAATTTTTCTTTCTGACAGTTCATTGTTGGTGTATAAGAATGCCTCTGATTTCTGAGTATTAATTTTATATCCTGCCACCTTGCTGAATTCATTTGTCAGGTCCAGTAGTTTTTTGACTGAGACTTTAGGGTTTTCTATATACAATATGATATCATCTGTAAATAATGATAGTTTTACTTCTTCTTTTCCAATTTGGATGCCTTTTATTTCTTCTTCTTGTCTGATTACTGTGGCTGGGTCTTCTGTATCCCAGTCCGACACTCTATTCACTGCGCCACTGCCTGGTCAGGCTGGGTCCTGTTTTCTTTATTCATTTAATCCATTCACATTTAAGGTTATTATTGATATATAGTTGTTTATTGCCATTTTATTCTTTAAAGCTGTATTCCTCTTTTGCTATGTTCTTTTCCCCCTTTGATCTGTTTACTGCAGGCCCCTTAACATTTCTTGTAGCATTGGTTTGTTTGTTATGAATTCCTTGAGTTTTTCTTTTTTGTCTGGGAAGCTTTTTATTTCTCCTTCAATTTTAAAGGATATCCTTGCTGGATAAAGTAGTCTTGGCTCTTGTTCTGCATTACTTTGAATATTTCTTGCCATTCCCTTCTGGCCTCAAGTGTTTCTGTTGAGAAGTCAGATGTCATCCTTATGGGGCTCCTTTGTAGGTGATAGCCTTTTTTTCTCTAGCAGCTTTTAATATTTTCTCTTTATCACTTAGCTTTGGTATTTTAATTATGATGTGTCTTGGTATAGATTTCCTTGGGTTTCTCTTTAATGGAATTCTCTGTGCTTCTTGAACTTGTGTGACTTTTTCCTGCATCAATTTAGGGAAGTTTTCAGCTATGATTTGATTGAACAAAGTTTCTATCCTTTGTTCTTTCTCTTCTTCAGGAACCCCTATGATGTGGATGTTATTTCTCTTCATGTTGTTACAGAGCTCTCTTAGACTTTTTGAGTCTCTTTTCTTTTTGCTGCTCTGCTTCTGTGCCTTCATTTATCTTGTCCTCTTAACTCGCTGATTCGATCCTCAGATTCATCCATCCTGTTTTTAATTCCTTCCACTGTGGTCTTCATTTCTGATATTGTATTTGTCATTTCTGACTGATTCTTTTTTAATATTTCAGTGTCCTTTTTTATACTTGCTATCTATTTAGTTGTTCATTATGATCATCTGTTGCTGTTCTAAGATCTTTGAGCATCGTAACAATCATTATTTTAAACTCTGCATCTGATAATTTGGTTATATCTGACTCATTAAAGTTCTTTTCTAGGGATTTCTCTTTATTCAATTGGGTTGCATTTTTCTGCCTTCCCATTTTGTCTGTATATAAGAAGGGTGTGGCCACTGGAGCCCAGTGGGTGTGGCCTCTGCATTCCCTAGGTGTGGTCTGTCGGCAGGTCTGCCACCACCTCTGCCACTGCCTCGGGCGTTCGGATATGGGCATTTCCGGCACCGGCCAGCTGCAGCTATTGCTGCAGTTTTTGCCTCTCCTCCACGGTAGGAGCTGTGTTCACGTTCTTAGGTCTACAAGCCATGGCCTTCGCCCCACCGCCATGGGTGGGGCTCCTTGCTGCACCCGGGCCGCAAGCCTTGGCACCACAGGCAGGGGTGAGCACCTTTGCTCAGCTGCGGGTCTCCGCCTAGTTCCGGGCTTTCACCCCGCCCCCATGGGTGGAGCTGCGCTTGTTAGTCAGGCATAAGCCCTGGGCTCCACAGGCTAGACGGGGCTGTGCACCTGTGCTCAGCTGTGGGTCTCTGCAGATCCCAGGCTTTTGACTTCCCCCTGCATGTGGGATTGCATGTGGGCCCACAGCCTGCGGGACCGCTTTCGTGCGCCCGTTTGGTCCCTATCAGGTGAGACTGAGCTCACGCCAGGCCACCATTGTGGCGGGCCTGGCTTCTGCCCCCGCCTGTCCTCTGGCTAGCCCTCAGCACTGCATCTCATCCCCTGGCACTCAATACTGTATTCCTTAAGGCGCCCTTTTTCTAAGTGACTTTGCTCTGAGTGTGGTGTGAGAGCTTGTTTGACTGGTGTCCTGCTTCCCTTTGCTGGTAGTGCTGGTTCCAGGGGAAATATTCACTTCAGATTTGGGGAGTGACTCAGCCCAGGGGTTAGGGTGGCTGTCCTTCAGAGTGTTTATCCTGTGCCTCCTAGATTATATACTCTCTTTCTGCTGTTTTGGTCCTCTCCTCTCTCCCCTTCCCCTGGAACCCCAGTTGAGTGGTTGTGAAAGAGGTTTTCTGTGAGGTCCCTTTAAGAACAATTCTGGGTCTGAGAAATCTGTCTCTTTCTCACAAACAGTATCCTGACTTGTTTTGCAGCTAAATACTGTCTATATGCTTCTTCTAGGCTCTGGGGCTACAGGCTGGGGCTTTGTTCCTGGGGCCCAGGGCCCTCCCCTGTCCACTAAACTCACTTCCTGCCACGTGAGTCTCTCCGGGCTGCGTTCGCTGCCGTTCACTCCTGGGAGCTGGGCAGCCCTCTCCACATTTCCGCTTTTCCTATGAGTCTCTGTGTGGCTTCTTTGGTGTTCCTTGGTTAAAGCGTCCTCTTAGTTTAGTCCAAAGTTGGTTTTTCCAGATGATGGTTCTTAAAATTAAGTTGTAATCTACTTTGGTTCTGGGAGGTGGAAGTTGGTATGTCCGCCTACTCCATCGCCATCTTGCCGCCGTCCTAGAATCTTATTGTTAAAGAATAAGTTTGAAGATCTAAACTGAATAAATTTGAAGATATAATTGGCTTTATTAAATGAATCATTAGTTGGGCATCATCCCATCTAGCAAATAGAAGGGAGCTCCAAAGGTCTGTACAAAATAGAAAGTTTTTTATGAGCAACGAGGGTGGAACAAGGAGGCTATATGTGCATTATTGTAGGCAAGGTCACCTTGCATTAAGGGAAGGCAGGAGGTTTTATTAGGCAGATTATCTCATTAGTGTTGATCAGGGTATTCCAGACTCATTAGTTGAAAGCCCTACTCCTGGGAGAGACTAAAACTGCAGGTAGATTAGGTATTAAGTCTAGGTGGGGTTTATCACAAGTGAGTTCATTTTGGGTCTGTTGATTCTTTTTAACATTATGTATACTTGCAGAAACTGTATGTCAGTGGTCCCCAACCCCCGGGCTGCGGACTGTTACTGGTTCTTGGGCCATTTGGTACTGGTCCGCAGAGAAAGAATAAATAACTTACATTATTTCTGTTTTATTTATATTTAAGTCTGAACGATGTTTTATTTTTTAAAAATGACCAGTTTCCCTCTGTTACATCCATCTAAGACTCACTCTTGACGCTTGTCTCGGTCACGTGATACATTTTTCCATCCCACCCTAAAGGCCGGTCCGTGAAAATATTTTCTGACGTTAAACCATTCTGTAGCCCAAAAAAGGTTGGGGACCACTGCTGTATGTTATAGTATTTCATATACATAGAGGCAATGAGATATGTATGTGTGTGTCTAAGTAAATTGTGGAGTAAATTGTGATACTGTGATGATGTGCTTTATATATGTATATTAAGTGAGAGGCGGGGAGGCAGAGACACACTCCTGCGTGACAGGGATCCACCAGGTTAACCCCCTACCAGTCAATGCCCTGCTTGTCTGGCCCATTGCTCTGTTGCTCGGCAACTGAACTATTTATTTTAGCACCTGAAGTGAGGCCATGGTGCGCTGGGGCCAACTTTCCTCAAGCCATGGCACTAAGAGGGGAAGAAAGAGAGAGAAAAGAAAAGAGAGAGAGAGATGGGAAGGAGGGGTGGAGAAGCAGATGGTCACTTCTCCTGTGTGCCCTGACCGGAAATTGAACCTGGGACTTTGACACGCCGGGCTGACACTACCACTGAGCCAACGAGCCAGGGCCTAGTGATGTGCTTTTTAAATGAAATGTCTGGAAGATTTGCCTCATTCTTTACTATGGCTGTTTTGTACAGGGTGGATCAAAAGGAGGTTTACAGTTGTTAATATGGAAAATGACACAATAGTTAATACATAATAATATAAGAATAAACTGTTTCATGTCCTCATGACTATAAACCTCCTTTTGCTCCACCCTATATTTCTAATAATCCTAATTGATGGATATTTGGTTCACTTTAGTCCTTTGCTATGAAAAATAATAAACTTATACATGGATTCTTTCACATATGTGTGATTATGAGGAACAAAATAAATTATACCAAGTAAAATACACAAAAATGTCCCAATTATGCTTTCTGGATTTTGTATTTCTTCATATTTCTGTATTGGTGAAAGAAGGGAGATTAAACTGAAAAGATTTGTATTTTGTGAAATTAATCTATGATGTATTTGTTGAGACCTTATTATCTTCAGAGAAAATATTTAAAAAGACTTAAGTTGCCTGACCAGGAGGTGGCGCAGTGGATAGAGTGTCGGACTGGGATGCAGAAGGACCCAGGTTCGAGACCCTGAGGTCGCCAGCTTGAGTGCAGGATCATCTGGCTTGAGCAAAGAGCTCACCAGCTTGGACCCAAGGTCCCTGGCTCCAGCAGGGAGTTACTTGGTCTGCTGAAGGCCCATGGTCAAGGCACATGTGAGAAAGCAATCAATGAACAACTAAGAAGTCGCAACACTCAACGAGAAACTGATGATTGATACTTCTCATCTCTCTCTGTTCCTGTCTGTCTGTCCCTGTCTATCTCTGCCTCTGTAAAAAAAAAAACCAACAACAACAACAAAAAAAAACATTTAAAAAGACTTAAGTTGATTGTAAAAATGCTAACTTTTAAGTATATATTTAATACACTAGAACTTCACTTGAATTAGTAGTCATTCTTCAGTTGGCTACTAATGTTACAGGAATTTACTTGGAATTGAATCTAAAAATATTCTTGCCTGATCTGTGGTGGCGCAATGGATTAAGTGTTGACCTGAAATGCTGAGATTGCCAGTTCGCAACCCAGTATTTGCCAGGTCAAGGCACATGTGGGAGTTGATGCTTCCTGTTCCTTCTCCCTTCTCTTTCTTTCTCCTCTCTAAAAAAATGAATAAATTAAAAAAATCTTTGAATAAATTCTTATAAAGGCTGTTTTCTTCCTCACATTTCATTATGCCGATATTTTTATTTTAAGATGTTAGATTTTAACCCTGGTTGGTTGTCTCAGTGGTAGAGCATCGGCCTGCCATGTGGAAGTCCCAAGTTTGATTCCCGGTCAGGGCACATAGGAGAAGCAACCATCTGCTCCTTACCTCCTCCCCCTCCTCTTTCTTTCTCTCTTTCCCTCCTACAGCCATGGCTTGATTGGTTCCAGCGCAGGGTGCTGAGGATGGCTCTCTGGAGCCTCCACCTCAGGCACTAAAAATAACTCAGTTGCAAGCAGGGCCCCAGATGGGCAGAACTTTGGCCCTAGACTGGGATTGCTGGGTGGATCCCTGTTGGGGCACATGCAAGATTCTGTCTATTTCCCGTACATTCACTTAAAAGAAAAATAAAAGATATTAGATTTTTGCAGTTTTCTTTGTGGACAAGTCCTGCCAGGGGTAAGGACAACGGAGACGCAAAGACCCGTCTCCGGAGACCAGGTTCAGTGACACAGATCCACTTTATTCAGGAAGTAAACTAGCTTATATACATGGGTTCAGCCAATAGGATGGTACAGCGTGTCGTTCATAGCCAGTGTCTGAAAAGATCAGAGAGCTGCGTAGTTGGTGCTAAGTCTCTTCCTTATTGTGGGTGAGCTTCCTTCCTGGGTAAGCCCAGGAGGGTTCTGGGAGCTGGAGTGTTCTCACAGCATTGCATCAGCCACAGCTGGTAGGAATGTGCTCTACGCTCTTCCCACATCTCCCCCTTCTCTTTTAATTAAGACCAATTGGACTTGATGAATGACAGCTTGCTGTTGTAGCTTCTGAATGCTACGCATTATGCAACGGAACCCTAGTAGAACTAAAACAACTATAATACTTATTATGCTATATGCTAATAGATTAGCTGGATTAAACAATGAGGCAAATTTCTGTAATGTTTGACTAGTTAGGAAATAGAATGGGGGTCTTAAACAGGGGATTCCTCCTAGGAGTTGGGATGTCATTTCCCTCCCATTGTGTTACAGAGACCTTCTAGGTGGCATTAAACACAGTTCCATTTTCATTGTAAAATATGGACGTAGGTCCATGCACGCCCCCTTCCCACAAAGGTCCCAGCGCCCAAACATGAAATGGATGGCTTGCCGTGGGCTGCATACTGCATATGGTTGCAAGGCACATTACACAAATTACAACAATATGACAAATCATACAATTTCAACAATTACAAAGGTACATTTCATCAGTCCCTGAGCACTTTGCCAAAAGCACAAAATGTCCTCAGCCTTCTTTCTAGCCATGGGAAAAGCTTCCCGGGGCAGGGGAAGAGCTTCTAGCAAAGCCGCCCCCCTCCCCCATCAGGGTATTTCACATTGTCCAAAATCCGTAAGTCCATCCAACAAAGAAGCCAGTGCCCACTCCGGTCGTAGTCCAGGAAATCAGTCCATGCACATGAGGCCTCAGCCACCCCCCTCATCCCTGCCATCCTGGCACGTCTTACACTGCCTCAAAGAGGAGCACATGACAATGGCTGTCAGCATTTCCATCTCTGCTCCGGAGAGCATGATGGCGTTCACCCCTATGCCCCAAAATGTCAGGGAACCCACTAGCGGCTTAGCAGGCACTCCCTGCTGTTCCAGTGGCCACTCGGTGATGCAAGCCTGGCTTCCGTTCATCCTCCCACCACAGCTAGCACCGTTTACCTTCTGGAGTCTGTGAATTGCAACTCTGGCCCAATTCTCCTCATCCTCCAAAGATGAACTGAAAACACCAGCTTGCGCTGCTGGGCTTGAGCCCGGGCTGCTGCCGCCTGCGTCTGGGAGTCAGCAGTTACTATAGCACAGATAAGCAAGAACAGAGCACCAGGGCCTGGGGGCCCGTCAGGGTCAATTCTCTGCCCCCCCCCCAAAGCCTCTACATTCCCCCAGGTGATGGGGTGCATATGCTGGCCACGAGGTCTTCTTCTGGAGCACTGAGGACCTCCTCCCCTCAGGCATAGTCGGTTTGGAGAAGGCCAGTGCTGTAGCTTTGGATGGGTGAAGACTGAACCACTTAGTGGGTGCCCAGGAAACTCTGTCAAGCAGGTTGGGGGGTTCCTGGGATCCTGGCTGAAAAACACAAGCAAAACCTCTCCCTTGTGTTAGAAGAGGGTGTGATCCCCACCACTGTGCCGTGGCTGGGTCCTTCCAGCATCATTTAATTTAAAAATTATATTTTTTAAGATTTTATTTATTCATTATAGAGAGGGGGGAGAGAGAGAGAGAGAGAGAGAGAGAAAGGGGAGAGGAGCAGGAAGCATCAATTCCCATATGTTCCTTGACCAGGCAAGCCCAGGGCTTTGAACCGGCAACCTCAGCGTTTCCAGGTTGACACTTTATCCACTGCGCCACCACAGGTCAGGCCCTTCCAGCGTCATTTTAGAGAGAGGGGCAGGGGAGAGAGAGAGCGAGAGATACAGAAAAATAGACAAGACAGACAGAAAGAAAAAAGACATATGGGGGCGTATAGGCTGGCCCATGGGTCTGCAGCAGGAGCACGTGTTGGAGTTAAAGCTGGGCTAGAAAATGGCATCTGAGAGGCTGGGGTGGGGCATTGAGCCCCGGCAGGGAATGCGGAAGTAGCTACTTCTCCTTCAGGTGGCAGAGCTGATGGCACGGGTTCTAATGTATCTAGTTTCGTTTCTGCACGCTCGGCTGCAAGTCCATCAAACTCGGTGGCCCAACCCTTTTATTCCTCTACAGGGAGAGGCGAATATGGAGGTAGGGGTTTCTCTGAAAGAGGAGTAGCCTGTAGGACCTTAGGGACTGGTGGAGGGTCCCCAGCAGGAGCACCGGTCAAGCAGGCGTGTATTGCCAATAAGGCAGGAGTGAGGCCAAGAGGGAAGGTTTGCCCCACATGCACCTCGGCCGAACGAATGCATCGGAGAGCTCAAGTATCTGGGTCCCAGAGTGGCGCGTCCTCAATTCAGGGATTGAGACCGGAGAGAATCTCCCAGTAAGTACAGATATCCTTTTCACAAACTTTAACTTGCCTACTCTGCAATAGGGCGTGTGGGGCTCGAGCCTGCGGGGCTCAAGAGTTGGGGAGAAGTTTTCCCATTGCAGAGGGTCACTCACCCGTCCCTTGGATGCCGGTTAGGTCCCTGCCCCACGTTGGGCGCCAGTTGTAGACAAGCCCCACGTTGGGCGCCAGTTGTGGACAAGTCCTGCTGGGAGTAAGGACAACGGAGACACAAAGACCCGTCTCTGGGGACCAGGCTCATAAAATCCTATTCTTTCAATTAACATAGGCAATTCTTAAATATTTGTTACTAAGGTATAGTTAAGAAAACCATGGTTCAACAATTCTAATGTGGAGCAGTGGTTTTTAACCAGGGGCAGTTTTATTTCCTGGGGGACATTTGGCAAAGTCTGGACTGTTTTGGTGGTCAGAACTACATGTGAGGATGCTTCTGTCATCCAGTGGGGTAGAGGCCAAGGATGCTACTTAAATATACTACCTGTCTAGGACAGCCCCCACATCAGAGAGTTATCTGGCCCCAAATGTCAGTAATGCCAAGGTGGAGAAAACCTTGCTCCCTTAGTAAATATAGTAGTCATACAAATATATGCACTTTAATTAGGATCTCCCCCTTTTACTTTAAATTTAAATTTTATTATTTTCAAAGTGAAATATATGTGTATAGTTGTCTAATAATATTGAAAACAGTTATCTGCCTGGTTCCCCCTCTGCAGTCATTTTCATCGTCTCTGGCCGTGGCTTTTGCGTGCTTGCCACTCTTACACTACTACTGTTAACTTTGCAGTTTTAGAAGTCTCCTCTGTCTTCTCTTCCCGTCTCTCTCCCCGTGTTTCCAGTATATCATAACTTGTATTTAATTTAATAATCAGTCTTTGTATTTTTATGACCATGTACATATTTTTACATACTGTTTTGTACAGCCTTTTGTTTTCCTTAGAGTATATTAATTATTTTGCCTTTTCCTTTCCATTGGTCTTCTAAAATGTAAATGTTTTTTAGTCCTTGTTTACCTGAAAATCATTTTTGCAGTTGGGTGGAGATTTGTTTAGGCATATAATTCTGGTTTAGGAAGACTGAGAATTTTGAATCTTTCCTTTTGTCCTATTTTACAGTGTTGCTGTTGAGAGATGTAATTTTCTGAAAACATGTTGGATCTTTGAACGGCATTATTTTATTTGGTTGTTCGTTGTATTTAATGGGTGCAATGATGTATAAAACTGTCTATTCACTGAATTTCCACTCACAAAACCTAGAATGGATTCTTATATGAAAAAAATATTCGGAATCCAGAGCAAATATAAGACTCATAAGGCAAATGAAAAAAAAATGCCTTTTTTAATGAAGAACTAATGGCTTTCATTGAACAAGGACAATTTAAAGGTAGACTCCATCCTGTAGTAGTGCAATTCCAAGTTCAATGTGCCTAAGGCTCACCTGGTGATGCTTGTTTTTTTGTTTTTTGTTTTAAAGCTAGAGAGACAGACAGGAGAGAGATGAGAAGCGTCAACTCGTAGTTGTGGCATCTTAGTTGTCCATTGATTGCTTTCTCATATGTGCCTTCAGGGGGTGGGGTGGCTCCTGCTGAGCCAGTGACCCCATGCTCAAGCTGGCAACCTTGGGGACTTTTAACTTGGGTCCTCAGAGTCCCAGGTCAATGCTCTGTCCACTGTGCCTCCACCTGGTCAGGCTGAAACAGTATCTTTTTAAAAACTTTTTGAATGATCTGTGGGAAAGCATTTTATCTCTATAGAAATTCCTTGCTCTTGTGTGATTCCCTGTAGAAAACAAGTGTGAAGAATTATATGGGCTTTGAATGTTTTTTCTCTGTGTCATGGTCTTGCAGTACAAAATGGCTCTCAAACAGAGGATAATAGATGTCCAGACAACTTGATGGAGGAAGATGAATTTATTAGTAGCCAGTGGAGCATGTGGGGCTAGTAGCCAAAGCATGAGCTCCCCAAAGTTAGTTTTTCTGAATCTCATATACCTTTATATTTTAGTTTTCATGTGACAGTGCCTAATTTCTTGAACTTCTTTGTCTGCAGACCTACATGATTTTTGTGTCTCCAAGAGGGGAGGGTGGTAAGAGGGGAGACTTGGACTGTCCTTGATTATTCACATATCCCATTTTTCTTGCTGGTGCTGCAAATTTATTTCAGGTAACTGATAAAGGAGCTACAGCTGTGGTTTGTTCTTTTCCAAATTTTCTCAGGCATCCTTCCTCCCTCAGTCTGAAACCCTGAGGTCACTGGCTTGAGTGTAAGATCACAGACATTGCAGGCCCCCTCTCTTGCATTCTTCTGGTTTCTCCCCTCTCAGTCTTTAATACATTATCATCTTTGGGTATCTTTATTCCTTAAGGATTAAAGTATTGTGGAAGAGAAGAATTAGGATCTTGCTTGTGATTCAGCATAAATCTGTATCGATATTACGAGTTTGATAATATATAGTTCTTTTAGTTTGATGTTTGCTTAAAGTTTATCATGTGTTTATCTGTGTGCCAACATTTGTTCAGCATAAAGGAAGCCTAAACCTCATTTTAAACTGCTTTTATCAGTAACTCTTGGCATGTAGTACGTGTTAATTTCATAATCATATTTACTTCATAAAATAATTCTAATTCAGCCTCCTGCTTTGTTAGCTGTTAATATATGCACATGAAAATTTTGTGTTGGATTTTAATGTTTAATTTGTGGAAAAGTACAATAAAGAAAAGCACAGTAAAGAAAGTTTAAAAACTAAAATCACCTATTATCCTTTCATCTTTGCATAAATGCTACATTCCCCAAATAATTTATATTTTATATTGACTGAGGTATCCTTCTGATTTTTTAAATCATGTACCTCTAAAACAGCGTAATCACTGTTTTCTTTTTTCTTTTAATGATTGATTTGAAAGAGAGAGATCAGTTTGTTGTTCCGTTTATTTATAGATTTATCAGTTGATTCTTTTTTGTGTCCTGACTAGGGATTGAACCTATAGCCTTGGCATTGTTAGGACAGTGCTCTAACCCAGGGGTCCCCAAACTACGGCCTGCGGGCCGCATGCGGCCGCCTGAGGCCATTTATCTGGCCCCCGCCACACTTCCAGAAGGGGCACCTCTTTCATTGGTGGTCAGTGAGAGAAGCACATTGACCATCTCATTAGTCAAAAGCAGGCCCATAGTTCCCATTGAAATACTGGTCAGTTTGTTGATTTAAATTTACTTGTTCTTTATTTTAAATATTGTATTTGTTCCCGTTTTGTTTTTTTTTACTTTAAAATAAGATATGTGCAGTGTGCATAGGGATTTGTTCATAGTTTTTTTTATAGTCCGGCCCTCCAACGGTCGTCTGAGGGACAGTGAAACTGGCCCCCTGTGTAAAAAGTTTGGGGACCCCTGCTCTAACCAACTGATCTACCTGGCTATGGCCTTATCAGTGTTTTATTATCTCCTAACGTAATTATGAAAATAATGGTTTAATGATTCATTTTAAATTCTCTTGTCATTTCAGACAGTATGGAGACTTTAAGTATGCTATATTGTTTATATGAATTTTCAATGTCTGTTAATCCTGAAAATTAAGTGACAATTAAAGAAAGTGATATCCATTAAAATAACACTTAACAGTTTTTGTTCCTCCCATTAAAAAGAACAACTTTTGAAAACTTAAAAAATTTTTATTTCTTCTAGGTGATTAAGCATTAAATGTTAAAAATATTGCTTTGTTGGTTGTTACTGAGGCAAAAAATAAAAAGAAACTTATTTTTGGAAACCCTCATTTATTACTTAAGCTGCAGTGTATGAGCACATATTCACAGGTCTTAGAAGTTCTGTGGCAGCTGTAGGTGTGTTAACAGCAACAAAGCAGTCTTCCTGCTCTTGATTCTGTCCTGTGTGAGAGCATATCAGATAATTGACTTTTGAGTGTTGTTATGTGTTCTGAAGTAATAATTTATTTTTTCTGCTTCAGTAATATGCATGAATAGAATATATTAGAAAAACAGAAAACCTTTGTAACTCTCATTAAATGAAATAAAGATTGGATAATATGGAGATACCATATGCTGTCAGAGAAATCTTTTGAAGTTCATACTAACCTAAGGTGATTACCAGAAAAAGATGTTTTTGTGAGGAGACTTTTTTTTAATTTGAGGAATATAGTGTTGCAAAATATTTAGAGAACTGTATTTTTTTTTAACTTATGTGTTAGTACTTTAGTTTTGGTATTTTATTTTGCTTTTGGTAATGTTTTTTTGTTTTTCTTTTTTAATTTTCTTTTTCAACTACAGTTTATATTCAAAATTATTTTGTATTGGTTTCAGGTGCACAACTAGTGATTAGACCAGGCATGGCCAACACTTTTTGCCTCTGGGCCAGATTAGAAAGAAAACTTCTTTCACGAGCCAGACGAAATGTTAAAATTAAAAAATGTTAAATACAAAAATGATTCGTTTAAGTAAACCAAATTTTATTATGTAATTTGTTTATGAATAAATGTGACTGAAAAAATTTTAATATACAATATTATTTTAATTAAAATATAATTACATACCGTATAAATATCCAAACTATATCACAATCAATTGAAACAATATTTAATTAATAGAATGACCTTGAAGGGGTTATATTGCAAATAAAACAATTATTTCATATTACAAACAGCCTGGACATGTTTTCAGTTATCAACTACAGCTATTTTATGCTACAATGCCACTTGATTCAGCGCACTTGACCACAAAAATAATGAATTGTTTTACCATGGGCAAACTCGCCTAAAAGAATGTGGGTTTCACATCGCCGCTATCGAGTACAGATGAGTACAAAAGTTGTAAATCTTTTCAATGGAATTTTTTTTAAAAATAAAGAAGTATTGCAAATCCATTCCATTAATTATTGGAAGTTAACCCTAGATTAGTCACATGTGGAATTCTTTCCCGCATATCACTATCTTCTTAAATATCTCGATTTTCAATAATCAAAGACGCTTCCGCTTCTGAGTAGCTGAGATTTTAAAGTAACGGAGAATATTAAAAATTTTATTGCGGGCCACATAAACTCATTACGCGGGCCCATGGGCCGTATGTTGGTCATGCCTGGGTTAGCCAATCACAACACTTTACAAAGTGATCCCCCTGATATGTCCAGTACCCACCTGGCCCCATACATAGTTGTTACAATATTATTGACTGTATTCTTTGTGTTGTACATCTCCATGATGGATTGTTTTTCTCTGATAATCCAATAGCAACAGCTCTTCTAGCTTCCTATTTAAGGTATATGTGAACAGCTCTTCTAGCTTCCTATTGTATTTAAGGTATATGTGATGAGTTTGTTTTTGCTTGTTATTTTGTTGGGAGCAGATAGTGACTTTTGTTTAGAAAATTAAATGACACGATGACAGAAAATTTTTGTGAGTCCTGACCAGTATCTATAACTTGAATAGTCTATCAGAATTCTCCAGTCAAATTTGTAGCTATATTGAGTTTTTGAAGCTAGTGAGGATAATTATAATTTTTAAAGTGCTTGTAATAAATGCCTCTACCTGGATAACCTTACTTTTTCTCAAGTCTAGACAAGCCTTCTTTAATTGACATTTATTTCCAAACTCATACCCTGGGTTTAGGATCAAAGGTCAGTGCCATCAGACTTCAATATCTGTGCAAGCCTGTAGATTTTATTTTGCCCCTTGCTCCATACAAGTTCCTGTGTTTAAATTTTAACTAATCTTTAGAGCACTTTCAATAAAGGTAAGTTAATCCTGATATGAATGTGTATTATTTTTAGGTTCCCATATGCAGAGGCTTCTTTAAAAATCTGAAGATTGTGTTAGGCACTGGTTTTCATGGTTTGCATAATGTCTTTGAAAAATGTAAAATCACCTCATATTTACTAATTATAGACTCAGAAATGAACTTAATCTGAAGGTTTCATTGTACTCTTTTTTTTTATTGAATGATTAAGAAATGTGTAACTATAAAGTGCTTTTATGTTATAAGGGTTTACTGCCTCACAGTTCCTTGCACAGGTTACCCTTACCCTCTCAATAAATGTCTACAAAGACAGTCTTCTGTTTTAGGGTACGTAACACCAGGATTGTAAAGTAGAACTGTTTACATTTATATATACTCCTAACTGCCATTTGGATTCTTAATACCAAGTTACTTTTTGAATATTCCTTACATTTTGAATATACCAAGTTTACATTTTGATGAGTATACATCATCATTGTGAAGGTAAAGTAGCCTTTCTTAAATGTTTATTTATTTACTTTTCCCTCTTTCAACAGGGGGAAATGCAGTGTTGCCCTTCTGAATGAGACAGAGTCAGTATTGTCATATCTTGATAAAGAGGTAATTCACAGCCATACTGGTTTTTGTGTTTTTTTCTCCTTTATTTCACATGAAGCCCATACCTTTGAATTTATTTGTTTTTGTATCAAATTATTGCACCACCTTAAGAGTATTATAGTAAAAGTGATAACAACTAGAAAGTATTTGGATAATTTGATTTTTCTGGTTAATTGAGACAAGTTGACAAAAGCTCATGTGTCCATCTCTTTTTTCAGAAATGAAAATCCTTACAAAGTATTGCGCGTAATTTAGCTGGTAGTCAAAGAAATATTTGTGGCTTTATGAGAAAGTGACTTGACTGTAATTGGTCCTCCTCCCTGTTTTTTGTTTGTTTTTTTGTTTTTAAATAGCTTTTCTATTAGATGCTTTCTAGATGAGATTTTACCATTGCTGGTCTGCTTTCTTTATAGGAACAATAATAAACTTTGTCAACTACAGATATTTATTTTTTTCTTCCTGTAAACTTTAACAAGAAACATTTTAACATTTTTTAACAAGTTGAATTAGATAAAGCATGTGCTTCAGGGGAGGGAAGAATTGCTTATAAACAGTGTTCCATGTTATGCATAGTTTTATGTGGCTTATTAGCATTTGTATTATGGGGAAAACATATTCCTGTTGACAATGCTTCAGCTTTTAACTTTTATAGTTTCATGATGTGTTTGTTTTTCCCAAAGCTTTTTTATATATTTCTTAAAAAACGATAAAGGGGGACATATTTTTTATCATACTCAAATTTTGTCCTCTTCTTTCAAGTGAAGAAAACATAACCAAAAAGATAGATAAAAATACATAGAACTACTATACATTAGAAACTAATAAAGAAAACTAAAAGGAAATAAATATTCAAGGTAGAAAAAAAGCTAACAATCCTTATAATTTACCTTGTGAAATTTAGAAAAGAAGGTAGTTGGGTTTGTCCTCAGTCTGTCTAACACAATGGTTGATAACAATATATAGATAATGAAAGTGCTAGAAATTAGCAGAGAAGCAGAAATCAAAGGAGAAAACATTCAGTATGTTTCAGTGTATTTTTTTAATATATTTGGCTGTTGGAATTTTTTTAAATGATATTTTTTGCCTTACAAGTTATTGTTAGCAATTTGGATATTCTGAGGACTGTAATAGGTGAAAATTTGCACAGGTCTTTTTTTTTTTTTTGTATTTTTCTGAAGCTGGAAACGGGGAGAGACAGTCAGACAGACTCCCGCATGCGCCCGACTGGGATCCACCCGGCACGCCCACCAGGGGGCGATGCTCTGCCCCTCCGGGGCGTCGTTCTGCCGAGACCAGAGCCACTCTAGCGCCTGGGGCAGAGGCCAAGGAGCCATCCCCAGCGCCTGGGCCATCTTTGCTCCAATGGAGCCTTGCTGCAGGAGGGGAAGAGAGAGACAGAGAGGAAGGAGAGGGGGAGGGGTGGAGAGGCAGATGGGCGCCTCTCCTGTGTGCCCTGGCCGGGAATCGAACCTGGGACCTCTGCATGCCAGGCCGACACTCTACCACTGAGCCAACCGGCCAGGGCCTGCACGGGTCTTTAGGATGTTTTTCTCTGCACCTTTTTTTTTTTTTTTTACCCTTAGTCTTTTGTCAGTCTTTGGGATAGGAACTGACCTCTGGCAGTGTATTTAAGGGAAAATGTTTTAATTTTTTTGGCTAAAGGAGCAGGTTAGGAAAACTAAAACTACTTACATTACATTCTTTATACAATTTGAAAAACACTTTTGTAATTTAGACTTGCTACTTTATCCATTATAAGGCTGTCCTTGAGAATTTTTATGTCACTAAAATACTGAGTTTGGCATATTTAAAGATGGTAACCCAGAGGGCAGCATTCTAGTCATCACTTTTTACTTTGCAACTGAGTTCTTAAAATTGGCTGATTAAACAATTCTTTAAACACGTTTTCCCTCTCCCTTTTTTTGAAATTTCTATTTTAAGTGAATACATTTTAACTAAACACATTTGTATTAGTACATATTAGTCTTAAGGGGTCTAAGCAACTTATGTGGCCCTAAGTAATAATTTTATTTCATTTTACCATCCAGGATGGCAAAATCTTGTTTTTAGGGAACAGTTTACAGACTAAAAGTGACCTAAAGTATCTACTTTTTTTTTTTTTTCTTTCTGAAGTTGGAAACGGGGAGGCAGTCAGACAGACTCCCGCACACGCCCGACCCGGATCCACCCGGAATGCCCACTGGGGCCGATGCTCTGCCCATCTGGGGCGTAGCTCTGCTGCAACCAGAGCCACTGTAGTGCCTGAGGCAGAGGCCACAGAGCCATCCTCAGCGCCCGGGCAAACTTTGCTCCAATGGAGCCTTGGCTGCGGGAGGGGAAGAGAGAGACAGAGAGGAAGGAGAGGGGGAGGGTTGGAGAGGGGGAGGGGTGGAAAAGCAGATGGGTGCTTCTCCTGTGTGCCCTGGCTGGGAATCGAACCTGGGACTCCTGCACGCCAGGCCAACACTCTACCACTGAGCCAACCGGCCAGGGCTAAAGTATCTACTTTTAAAGCTGGTGGTGAGCCAGTGGCAATAGCTTAGTTACCTAGTATCATTCTCTGTTGCTCCTGTCCTAAAAAATGTACAACTCTAATTACATACTGTATTTCCCCATGTTTCAGATGCTCCCATGTATAAGACGCACCTTAATTTTGGGGCCCAAAATTTGAAAATATGTATTACATCAAGTTATTGAACTCAAGTTTTATTCATCATAAAATTAATATAACTCCTCATCACTGTCAAAACTCCCATCCATTAGCTTGTCTTCATGTGTGTCTGATGGTGAATCACTGTCTTCAACAGTGAGCACAAAAACAAGTGAGAAAAAGCAGGAAATGCAAGTAAAAAAAATCTACAACCACTGTATAAGATGCATCCAGTTCTTCGACCCCAAATTTTTCCAAAAATATTCGTCTTATACATGGGGAACTATGGTGACTAATGGTTCTCCCCCACACTCCAACCTGTGAAGCAGGTTGATTTATATATTCTGCAGATATTTTTCTTTTCCTTACATAGCATTTTTTTACATGCATAAATCGTTACATACTCATGTGACTGTTGGACAGTTTTGCTGTTTAATCTTTTCTCCTGACAGGGACCCATGATTAAAAACACTGCAAAATTTCTCAATATCTGAGAAACTTGTCTGGTTTTCTCCTCCTGACAGGGACCCATGATTAAAAACACTGCAAAATTTCTCAATATCTGAGAAACTTGTCTGGTTTTCTCCTTTCCTGTTATCATAATCAGTAAAATGTTGAAAGGAGAAAGCTGTATAATCTGACAGGTTATTTCTTGCAGCTTGCTTGGCTGGGTCTTAGTAAAGTACTGATGGTAAGGATAGCCCCTTCCAGGATGTAATACAGAGAGGCATGCAGTAGGTGACCCTCAGAATTATAGCAGAAAGCAGGGACCAGACTTGATGGGTTCAGATAGCCTTCATTGGTTATGCAGAATTCAGCCAAGGACTGGTGGCCAGGTCATTTTATCCATTAGGCTCAGTACCTAGGGCTCTTTTGCATTCTAAGGGACTGCAGATAGTTGGGTGGGTGTGCTGGTGGTGGTGGTATATTTAGTTATGTTTATATACCTATCTATAGATACACATGTATGAATGCTTCAGAATTTAAAGAACTGCTGGATTGTAATTAATAGATGTTTAAATGTATACAGTGTTACACTTTAATTAGTAAACTGTATAAAACCTCAGCTCTTTTATAGTTTATTTAATGTGTGTACATTTTAATATTTTGATAAAATATGGGATGGACTCTCCAAAAGAGTGTGTGGTATCTATGAAGGCAGCCATACTGTTTAGTGTTTTATTTAGAGGTTTAGATGGTAACTTGATTTTAGGTGTCTTACCTTTGACTTATGGTTTAACCTTGCTAGTTTTTCAAAACCGTTTTAGAGCAGTTAAATGATTTTCTTTTAGACTAAAACAAGTAATAAGTCTTTATAATCTACTTTTATTGTAAGCTATTTGTTTTGGCTTGATTTAGTATTACACTGTTTTACATGATGACAGTAACTTCATGTTCTCCTTAAGCATTCATGAATTTATTCACCAAAATGAAATTTTATACACTCTCTGAAGTTTTATGGTTTCATTATTGTGACATTGCATTTATTGTTTTACAGAAAGTTTACCTAGATATATTCTGTCATTTTTATTTTCAGGATACCTTTTTCTACTCATTGGTCTATGACCCCTCAGTAAAAACATTGTTAGCTGACAAAGGTGAAATCAGAGTGGGACCTAGATATCAAGCAGACATTCCAGAAATGCTCTCAGAAGGTATGTTTTTCTTTGGGTTTCAAATCCTATGAGAACATATACTATCTCTTGAAAGTCTAACGTTGTTTTTATGTGGGAGAAACAACTTTTAGGCTAAAGTAAAAAACGTATGAGTTCTTCCAGTTTTAGAAATGCAAGAAATAGCGAAGTATAATAATTTATTTCATTAAGTGTTCATTTTTTTTAATTTAGAAATTAAATTCAGTGGGATGACAATAATGAATATGGGTACATAAGTTTCAGATAAACATTTCTGTAGCATTTCTATATGAACTGTTGATAGCATTGTGATATCACCCAAGTATTCATTTTTGATTATACATTTTTTATGAGTTTTAAAAAATGTTTTTATTTTATTAACTTTAGAGAAAGGAAGGGAGAGAGTAGGAGAAAGATAGGAACATCTGTTCCTGTATGTGCCCTGACTGGGGATCAAACTGTTAACCTCTGTGCTTCAGGACAATGCTCTAACCAACTGTGCTCTCTGGCTAGGCTTTTTTTTAGAATAAATTTAAGAATGTTGGTGTTGTTGAACTTGTGTTTTATTGTTGTTTTGTTTTTTAAGTGAGAGGAGGGGAGATAGACAGATTTCTGTATGCTCCCTGACCAGGATCCACCAGGCAACCCCCTTCTGGGGCCAGTCCTCCAACAACCAAACTATTTTCAGTGTCTGAGGCTGACGCGTTCGGATCAACCCAGCTATCCTTAATGCCCAGGGCCAACGTTCAAACCAGTCCAGCCACTGGCTGCGAGAGGAAAAGAGAGATAGAAGGGGGAGAGCAAAGCAGATAGTCACTTCTCTTGTGTGCCCTGACCGGGGATCAAACCTAGGATGTCCATATGCTGGGCAGACACTCTTATCCACTGAGCAAACCGGCCAGGGCTTGAACTTGTGTTTTAATGTGGTACACTCATGCCTTGAGATTCTGAGTGCCCTAAGTCCTCTCTCTGAGGAGGCCATAAAATCTAGTGAAGAGTTATATTTTGGTGTATATTTTGGCTGATCTGGGTAATTTATGTATTACAGATTCAAAGCTTTGCATTTTAAAAACATCTTCCTAGCAAGACATAATTCTTTTTCATCATAACTGTATAAACCTTTATTTTCTGATTTCAAAAGTAAGACATTCTTACCATTAAAAAAAATAAAACATAAAATAGGGAAGTGTGTAACATAGGAAATGAATGTCACCCTCTTTCCTTCATTCTAAACCCATATTTAGTTACTCTGATGAGATAGGCTATGTTAGTGTTATTTGCACTCTTTGGCTTATACTCCATCCAGGAATGAATGGTCCGTGTCCCATGGCAGGTTGCATATGGTATTTTGCAGCTACTTCTTCAGTTAACAGTGTATCTTCCACATCTTTTTCCACAAGTACAGGGACATGATTCTTTTTAATGACTGTACAGTTCTTACATTTGCATAGAGGTGTGGTAATTGCCTTTTTCAGTCCCCTGTTGACTTTTAGATGTTTAGATTTTTTTTGTTGTTGTTATTACAAATGATTCTACTAGAAAATCTATACATATGTTTATGCTGTGTAAATTTTGTTCGAGCATGACTTCTTGGAAGTGAAATGGTATGCACATTTTATTTTTTTGTTTTTTGGGGGGTTTTTTGTTGGTATTTTTCCGAAGCCAGAAACGGGGAGGCAGTCAGATAGACTCTCGCATGTGCCCGACCGGGATCCACCCTGCATGCCCACCAGGGAGCAATGCTCTGCCCATCCGGGGTGTCGCTCTGTTGCGACCAGAGCCACTCTAGCACCTGAGGCAGAGGCCACAGAGCCATCCTCAGCGCCCGGGCCAACTTTGCTCCAATGGAGCCTTAGCTGCAGGAGGGGAAGAGAGAGACAGAGAGGAAGGAGAGGGGGAGGGGTGGAGAAGCAGATGGGCGCCTCTCCTGTGTGCCCTGGCCGGGAATCGAACCCGGGACTCCTACACGCCAGGCCGACGCTCTACCACTGAGCCAACCGGCCAGGGCTTCTTTGCCATTCGAAAAGGCTGTTGTTAAGTTATAATGAAAGAAGCAGATAACTTCGGCAGCACTGTGATTATGAGGGATTTTCCCCCTTTCATTTTCCCTCTCTACATTTTGATCTCATTGTCTTCATTTTTTTAAAAGAAAATTGAAAACTAAGATTATGCTTACTTTAGTTATCTTTAGCCCTTCTGTAAATTTCTCCTGTATTTTCTACTTGGTTATTTGTCTTATGTATTGGTAAGTGTTCTTTGAATATTAAGTATAAACAAATACAAAAGTATTTTTGCCCTTTGTCTACAAGTATTGCAAGCATTCCTCCACTTTAATTTTTTTAAAAATTGTAATAGTGATTTAAATATATTTTACTTACTTTTTTTTGTCCTACAGAAGTTTAGAATTCATGAGCTTTTCCTTTAAGGCCTTCATGATTTGCATCATTAGCAGAAAGGCTTCCTCTTTTGTTTCTGCCCCCTGATTATTAAAGCATAGGAGAGCTCTCCAAGGTTCTTCTCTCTACCTTGCCTTACTTCTAGAAAGTCTATGCAGAAAAGTTAAATCAGCAGATACTCAGGATAGAGTGTGAACAACAGTATACACTGATGTCAGTGGCGGGTAGGTGGGATGGCTGTGTTTAATGCCAGGCTGCACAATTCTGCATTTTCATGAACTTAAATACCAGAAAAGGTAAGTCAATAATAATTAAACTTGGAGAATAGACTGCTGTATCTGTATTTAACTGTGTTTGTATGTTTTCTTTTAATAGACCATAAAGTAGTAAACCAGTTTATTATAGGCTGAGAGATTGCATTTATTCACATTGTGATCTGTGCAGATCAGCTTGTCTTCCGGAAGTAATTTTGGATGTTTATAGTCCTTAATGTTTGATGTTAGACTTGTATCACTGTACCTAAGTGAGTGTTCACTAAAGACATATTTATTATTTAAAAGAGAGAGAGAGAGAAAGAGATTACCTTTAACATAAGGTTTCTCCTGGTAGTCTTCTGAGTAAAAGATTTACAAACTTTATTTAGGCAATAGAACCCTTTCTTTAAATGAAATATTGCACAATGTGGCCTTAAACAATATAAGAACAGTTAGGTAATTGTAGGTGAGGTAAGGGGAGAAGGCCCCATTAAATCTCTTACTATACCCTAGGGAACCTTAGGAGTCAGAGTTCCAAGTTGAAGGCTTATTTTGTGTGTGTGTGTGTGTGTGTGTGTGTGTGTGTGTGTGTGTGTGTGTGGCAGAGACAGGGGCAGACAGATAGGAAGGGAGAGAGATGAGAAGCATCAATTCTTTGTTGTGGCACCTTAGTTGTTCATTGATTTCTTTCTCATATGTGCCTTGACCAGGGGGCTACAGCAGAATGAGTGACCCCTTGCTCAAGCCAGCAACTTTGGGCTCAAGCTGGTGAGCTTTGCTCAATGGTGAGCTTTGCTCAAACCAGATGAGCCCGAACTCAAGCCTGCGACCTCGGGGTCTCGAACCTGGTCCTCCACGTCCCAGTCCAGCTCTCTATCCACTGCGCCACCGCCTGATCAGGCGAGACTGATTTTTATAAATTTTACAAATAATGCTACAATGTGTATAATGGGTAATTTTATATTCTGGATATAACTTGAAAATATGTTTCTGAAAGTACAATTACTAAATAATAAGGCACATGTGTTTGAAATTTTTACAAAATGCCAAATTGTCTTCCAGGAAGTCAATTATAGGTGGTTTTTTAATTAAGGTATAATTTATATGTTGTAAGTACATTTTACCCTTTTTAGTGTACAGTTCTCTGAGTTTTTGACAGATGCTTATATGCCTAGTGAGATAGTTTAGCCAATCCACCTGTGTGCATAGGGTAAAAGCCAGTGCTCGTATGTACAGGCACCCAGCCCAAGTCCCACATCCCATAAGCTGCCCTTGGTTACTCCTCCCTGAACTCTGATCTCTCCCTTTTTTGACCGGGCAGACCTGCTGTCTATGTAATCTTTTATGCTGTTTTTATTATTTGACTTTTACAATTCTGTACTGCCTAATCAATGGTCAGCAAACTCATTAGTCAACAGAGCCAAATAACAACAGTATAATGATTGAAATTTCTTTTAAGAGGCAAATTTTTTAAACTTAAACTATATAGGTAGGTACATTCCTTATTGAGGTAGCACTTGTACGTGGTATTTTGTGGAAGAACCACACTCAAGGGGCCAAAGAGCCGCAGTTTGCCGACCAGGGGCCTAAGTCATTGATTGTGTGGTTCTCCCTTGAGTACTAAGCATGCCTAGGCCTTTAGAAGGTCTAGAATTCTTTCTTTTTAGTGAGAGAGAGAGAGAGAAAGACACAGACAGACAGGAAGGGAGAGAAATACAGAAGCATCAACTCGTAGCTGCGGCACTTCAGTTATTCATTGAATTGTAGGTGAGGTAGGGGGAGAAGAAGCAATTGCTTCTCATATTGTACATGCCTTGACTAGGGGGCTCCAGCCGTGCCAGTGACCCCTTCCTCAAGCCAGCGACCTTGGGAACGTGTCTGTGATCCCACGCTCAAGCCAGTGACCTTGGGGTTTTGATCGTGGAACCTCAGTGTCCCTGTTTGACACTCTATCCAGTGTGCCACCACCCGTCAGGCTAAAAAGTCTAGAAATTTTTGTGTATTGCTCATGCAAGGATATCTGCCAAACAAAGTAATGAAGCTGGGATGTTTCAAGTAACAGTGGGCAGAAAAATCAGATCATGCAATCTCACACCTTCACATTTATCCAAAAAACTATTTAAATATAGTATTTGCCCTGAAAAGCAAAGGTCTGGTTAGAGTGATGTGATTAGGAAAGCTTATCTATCTAGCTATCTCAGAATTTTAAAAAATATTATTTTAGGAAACAATATAATAAAATGGAATAATTTATTCTAAAGTCCTTCTCAAAATGAACTTGAGGTTCTTCTAAATAGGAGGAATGATTCTTAACAGCTTGTGGGGGAGTTACACCAGTTATCTGACAAAAGCTTTCTTTGTATTTAGAAAATGTGACTAAATGTTCACTAATAAAATAGATCTGAGAGTTCATTAACAAGCATTAATTGGTTTTCACATTAATTTTCTCCTGGTAGTCTTCTGAGTAAGTGGTTTACAAACTTTATTTAGGCAATAGAAGCCTTTCTTTAAATGAAATACTACACAATGTGGCCTTAAACAATATAAGAACAGTTAGATAATTGTGGGTGAGATAGGGGGAGAAGGCCCCATTAAATCTCTTACTATGCCCTAGAGAACCTTAGAGTCAGAGTTCCAAGTTGAAGGCTGCTGTTCAATACTCCACACCTCTTAGAATCCCACCTCTTCATTCCACAGTCAAAATTCCTGCATAAAATTTGCACAGTTAGAAGTACTTAGGATGAAGTCCCTTTGTAACATAGCATAACAAAGGAACTTCACTGTATTTTCTTTGCTTCTTCCCATTTTTTTAAATCTTAAAATTATTTTATTGCAAATAATAGGAATTGTGGTAGTTGATGCAATTATATTGGAAACAAAAGTAGTAGTATCTTGGATCATCTCTTTTAATTTACTATTAATCAGTTATTAATTTAACATATTCTTCAAGACTGTTATATAAATATTATATATAGATCCATGAAAGTATTTTCCATGCAAAGTTTCATGTGTTAGAGATCTAAGTTTATTTTATTCATCTCTTGATACATGTTTAATCGTAGGGCAAGTTTTCCCTTATTGTTCTTTACAGTTACTTAGTGGAGAGATCTTATCTCATAGACTTCTTTTTCTTACTGCTGAAGATTCTCATCAATTTGTCAATTTCTTCTCCCAGTTTTATTAGAATTCTGATTGAAATTATAATATTATATATTACTTTGGGAGGTGATTGATCATTTTATAATATTGAGCCGTACGTGGGTCTGTTTTCGAGGTCTCTGTTCTGTTCCACTGGTCTGTCTGTTCCTGCTCTAGTAACTCATTGTTTTAATTAGAGGGGCTTTGCGCATGTGTTAATATCTGGTGAGGTTAGTTCCTGTCTCATTTTTCAAAATGAGTTTTATTATTATGAGCTTGATTAATACTGGGGACGGGCAACCTTCTTTTTTATTTTTATTGGGGTTGCAGTTAATTTTTAAGTTATTTTAAGGAGAACAGGCAGTTTTCTCCTTAAGATAAAACATTTTGATGTTGAAACATCTTAATCAGAAGCAAGGGATATCTTGTCCTTTGTTCAAGGCCATTTTGGGATCTTTTTTTTTTTTTTTTTTTTTTTTTTTTTTCATTTTTCTGAAGTTGGAAACAGGGAGAGACAGTCAGACAGACTCCCGCATGCGCCCGACCGGGATCCACCCGGCACGCCCACCATGGGGCGATGCTCTGCCCACCAGGGGGCGATGCTCTGCCCATCCTGGGCGTCGCAGTGTTGCGACCAGAGCCACTCTAGCGCCTGAGGCAGAGGCCACAGAGCCATCCCCAGCGCCCGGGCCATCTTTGCTCCAATGGAGCCTTGGCTGCGGGAGGGGAAGAGAGAGACAGAGAGGAAAGCGCGGCGGAGGGGTGGAGAAGCAAATGGGCGCTTCTCCTATGTGCCCTGGCCGGGAATCGAACCCGGGTCCTCCGCACGCTAGGCCGACGCTCTACCGCTGAGCCAACCGGCCAGGGCCATTTTGGGATCTTGTGTGTGGTTTATTTTTTAATACAGATTTAATCATGTAGACTTTATATACGTATTACTTTTTAAGTTTATTTTTTGTGTGTGTGACAGAGAGAGACAGAGAGTGGAACAGATAGAGACTGGCAGGGAGGAAGAGAGATGAGAAACATCAATTTTTCCTTGCGGCTCCTTAGTCTCCTTAGTTGTCCGTTGATTGCTTTCTATATGTTCCTTGACTGGGGTGCTACAGCAGAGCCAGTGACCCTTTGCTCACGCCAGTGACCTTGGGCTTCAAGCCAGTGACCTTGGGCTCAAGCCGATGACGATGGGGTCATGAGTATGATCCCATGCTTAAGCCAGTGACCCCGCTGGCTCAGGTTGGTGACCTCAGAGCTTTGCCCCTGGGTCCTCTGCCTCTCAGTTCGATGATTGATCCACTGCGCCACTGCCTGGTCAGGCTTAAGTTCAGTTTTAAGTTTATAATTTGTTAGCTTTATTTGTAAGTGTTCAACTTTTACAAAGAAAAACACCGTATTTTTCATCATAATTAAAGAAGTCACTTTGGACTTCTGTTTCAGCCTAAAGCATTTAGCATATACAAAATGTTTCTTTGCAGTTATAATCAGGCAACAAACTAGAGACAAGATTTCAAGAACCCATTTCTTTTTTTCTAATTCATTTATTTTCAGGGTAAAGGGTATAGAGCTGCAAATAGGTATACCAGTACTTAAACCACACTTGAAAAACATGGACATTGCCATCACATAAACTCCCATACACAGCCAATACCTGTTTGTAGGGAAATTAAACAGTAGAAAACATCATATTCAAGAACATATATATAGGACCTTTGATACTCTTGAGTGGGTACAGTTTGACCAGTTGCCAGATTGCAGTTTGTGCTGGCAAGGGTTGCAGACTTTGCATTAATATCCTTAGTAGGTGGCAACATCAGCACCATGCCAGAATATATTACAGGCTTACATTCTTTGTTAACATGTATTGATGGATTCTAAGATATTGTTGTGACATTTGTCTTGACAGTGAATAAATCTTTTTGTGACTTTAGAGTTTTGAAATTCATTTATGGCTGCCCACTAGCTCACAAACTCTTGAATATCTGGAAATATTGGTATGCAGTTTGCAAAGGAGGGTAAAGGTTTCTTTGAGATTTTAAGTCTTTAATATATTGAGTTTGAATAAAGCACCTAGAGAATTTTTTATAGAAAAAGATACTGTAATGTGCAAAGTTTTGAATTATTAACTTACTGTATTATAACACTGAAAATTTAAGAAAGAAATCTATGTATGTACTAAAATAAAATTTGTAGCAGTTAAAAAATATAACAACAACATTAAATTATTAAATTACAATGACTGGACTCACAGGTTTGGGTAAAAGCTGGCTGTGCTATGTTTTAGATGAATAACCTTGGAAAAACTATTGAAACCCCCTAAGTTCCCATTTCTTCCTCTTTAAAAAGGGAATAATGTATGTATGTATATGGGATGGGGCAAAAGTAGATTTACACTTGTGAGTATGTGAGGACAATGTATTATTGTTTTATTATGTATGGATTATTGTGTTATTTTTCATATGAACAACTGTAAACCTGCTTTTGCCTCACCCTGTGTAATAGTGTTGTGATGGGCAAAAGAAGTAATTCATTTAGCACAGCATTCGACACTCATTGTTAGCTACTAGAGTTGTTTCTCCCCTGCTCACCATCTATGGCTACTAGAGTTAAATAACTCCTGTCAGTGTTTGGTAACTTCTGGAGGTCTTTTTGAGAGTTAGAGAGCTAAATTAATATAGTTTCTTCTGCTACAACACAAGCTTTAAAAACTTGAATTAGCTTATATGCAGTTGGTAAATAGGAAAATGTCAGTATAGTGTGGAAGTTGGGTCAGTTCATCTGAAGCTTTCTCCAGCAATCAGGGAAGCAAGTGTTCTCACAGATAAAGAGCTTAAGGAAAGAAAAGATGGAAATTCTACACAAGTGCCTTCTTCTAGTGAAAGTAGTATTGGCCTCAATATCTGTTGCACATGCTACTATGTTAAAAACTATATGGTATTGCCCTGGCTGGTTTGCTCAGTGGTAGAGCATCGGCCCGGCATGTGGAAGTCCTGGGTTTGATTCCCGGCCAGGGCTCACAAGAGAAGCGCCCATCTGCTTCTCCACCTTTCATCCTCTCCTTCCTCTCTCTCTCTCTTCCTCTCTCACAGCCAAGGCTCCATTGGAGCAAAGTTGGCCCAGGCATTGAGGATGGCTCCATGGCCTTCCCTCAGGTGCTACAATGGCTCTGGTTGCAATGGAGCAATGCCCAGATGCACAGAGCATCTCCCCTTGGTGGGCTTGCTGGGTGGATTCTGGTTGGGCACATACAGGAGTCTGTCTCTCTGCCTCCTTCTTCTCACTTCAGAAAACAAAACAAAACTGTATGAGTGTCTAATCACTATGCCGTATACCTGCAAGCAATACAAAATAGTACTGAAAGTAAACTGTAATTGAAAAATTAAAAAAAAAACCCACACTATATGGGGATGCTTGGAGTTAACAGATGAAGTGGCTATGAAAATATTTCCCCGTGTTCAAAAGCACCTTTAAGCCTGACCTGTGGTGGTGCAGTGGGTAAAGCATTGACCTGTAATGCTGAAGTTGCTGCTTCAAAACCCCAGGCTTTCCCAGTCAAGGCAAAACCGCCTTCACCCTGAATTCTGTTTTTAATTTTGTTGAAACTACTATCTCAGTAGAGGAAGCATGAGTCCAGGGTTTAAGGAGATAAAAGATTGACTGACCTTTGTGCTTGGTGCAAACAAATGCCAGTGGAGATTTAGCTGTGTTAGTATTTTTGTTATGATTGTTACTTTTTTTTTGAGTGCTCTGATTACCAAGTTCTATAGGTTTTTCAAACTTTTGTCCTATTTTTTCATAAACCCTATTTTAGTGTGTAATATTGCAGAATGTGCTTTACAGCAATGTGGTGGATTTTAACCAAATTAAAAACAGCAGCCTATAACAATTAAGTGTAATTAGGTATTGATTGCAGCCACGTAGAACAGTAATTCTCAACCCCGGGGCAATTTTGTTCCACAGGGGACATTAGACAGTTTCTATAGACTTTTTTGGTTGTCAACTACTGGTGATGTAGTGGGTGGAGATGCTAACTGGCATCTAGTGAGTAGAGGTCAGGGATGCTGCTGAACGTCCTCTAATCCACAGGATAGCCCACACAACGTTATTTGGCCCAAAGTATCAGTGGTACTGAGGTTGAGAAACCCTGCTGTAAAGGGTTCTTGGGACATAGTGAGCACTAAACAAATGTTAATATTTACATAATTCTAATAATTAAATTTTCAAATAAATTCTTTTATAATGTAGTCTATTGCTTTGCTTTTGATTCTGTTTATTTTTGTGCCAGTACATTGTTTGATTATTGCCATAGACCAGGGGTCCCCAAACTACGGCCCGTGGGCCACATGCGGCCCCCTGAGGCCATTTATCCGGCCCCCACCGCACTTCCGGAAGGGGCACCTCTTTCATTGGTGGTCAGTGAGAGGAGCATAGTTCCCATTGAAATACTGGTCAGTTTGTTGATTTAAATTTACTTGTTCTTTATTTTAAATGTTATATTTGTTCCCGTTTTGTTTTTTTACTTTAAAATAAGTTATGTGCAGTGTGCATAGGGATTTGTTCATAGTTTTTTTTTATAGTCCGGCCCTCCAACGGTCTGAGGGACAGTGAACTGGCCCCCTGTGTAAAAAGTTTGGGGACCCCTGCCATAGACTATATAATCCCACCCAATTTAGTTGATCTTTACTCTTATTATTCTTTTCATAATAACAGTATCATTTTATTTGTAAATAGTACTATTTAGATCACTGTATTGGCTCACAAGACTTAAAATTTGTTAAATTTAACCTATTGAGTTACTTGCACAAAAATTATATATATATATATATATTTTAATTAAGTGAGAGACAGTGAGGCAGAGAGACAGACTCCGCGTGTGCCCTGACAGGGATCCCCATGGCAAACCCCTACTGGGCAATGCTCTGCCCATCTGGGGCCATTGCTCCATTGCTCAGCAACAGAGCTGTTTTAGCACCTGAGGTGGAGGCCATGGAGCCAGCCTCAGTGCCTGGGGCCAACTTGCTCAAACCAATTGAGCCATGGCTACAGGAGAGTGGGGTGGGGGGTGGGAGAGAAGGGGACAGGTAAGGGTGGAGAAGCAGATGGTTGCTTCTCCCATGTGCCCTGACCGGGAATAGAACCCAGTACTTTCACAAGGCAGGCCTATGCTCTACCACTGAGCCAACGAGCCAGGGCCAAATTTTATCTTTAAGATTTAAAATTTTCTTTACTCTTTATACTCACGTCATCACGTAATTTCTTTTTATCAGCATACCTTCAATTTGATTTTTTAGTGTTTTATATTTTTGCCACAATTAGTATGATTTATTTTATACCATATCTTCTTTGTTTAGAATGCTATTAAGGTTTTTATATTCGGTTTTTATAATTTAATGTATTGGCCAGCAGTTTTTGAATGATATTAAACAAAAATGGTGATAAATGGTATTTTTGTATATTTCTGAATTAACTATAACATAAAAAGTATAGTATTTTGGTGGTTGCTGCAAAGAAAATTAACGTATTTAAAACAGAATATTTCCAGTTATCCAGGAAAGAACCTGTAGGATAATTTTGTACAGCCTTAGTTCTTCAGAGGCTTTGAACATGTGTACTCTTAGAGGATATACTGAAGAAGTACTTTGTCCATATTTTCTAGAAATCTTAAAATATGGTTAAAAGGTTAAGGTTAACACATTTGAAATGATTACTGAATGTACATTTATTCAAAATTAGGTAGGACATATGAAGCAAAAATAGAATGCTACTATACAGTTCATGCAGTTGGTAAATACATTTGGTAGCAATTCAGAGATTAGGGAGATTTTCATGAGCTGGGTTATTGGATGGCATGGGACTTGAGCAGATTATCATAAATGTAGGAGGAAAGGGAGATTATTGCAATGACTGGAATGGACATTCACAGAGCATGGCTTTAACCTTGGTCCATTCTCTGATTTATATATAAGCAGTGACCATTCCAGTGATTACTGCTGGCTTAGCTGAGAAGTTAGTTATACTGATTGTAAATAAGTTTATTCAAGAGCTTCTTAAAAGTTTTTTTTACTATAAAAAAGTGATCAAACTATGATACAAAAGTAATTATATGATGAATCCAAGATGGGGAATTGTTATTTAGTTTAGAGTGACTGTTTGATATAGAACATTTCTATATTTACTCTTTGTTGCTATTTTGTTCTCAACCCATTGTACTGTCTGTATCTTGGGCATTAATCTAAATGCATCTAGGAGTACGTTTTTTATTGTCTGCAGCAAATTTATTTTAGAATTTTTTTTAAAGCAGTATTGCTATTTTATTTTTTTATTTTTTTGTGGCAGAGACAGAGTCAGAGAGAGGGACAGATAGGTACAGACAGACGGGAAGAGAGAGAGAGATGAGAACCATCAATTCTTTGTTGTGGTTCTTTAGTTGTTCATTGATTAATTTTCATATCTTGCCTTGGGGTGGGGGGCTACAGCAGACCGAGTGACCCTTGCTTAAGCTAGCGACCTTGAGCTGGTGAGCTTTTGCTCAAACCAGATGAGCTCATGCTCAAGCTGGCCACCTCGGGGTCTCAAACCTGGGTTCTCCACATCCCAGTCTGACGCTCTATCCACTGTGCCACCACCTGGTCAGGCTTATTTTAGAATCCTTATATGAAATTCTCTTTCCGCTGTGTGCTGCAGAATGGATGGGGCGGGATTGAAATATCAATTTTACTAGAATTTGTATAGTAAATGTTAGTTTTACCTTTACGTTCTGGAGTATATCACAGAGAGAGGTTTACTATTGAGTAGTGTTGTCATTTCATCTTGTATTATTTAAAAATTAAGATCTCAAATTTTTATTTTTATTATTACTATTTTTTTAAACTATTACTGGTTATCTTACTTAAATTATTTGAAAATACAGGGGAGAGCAGTGTGATACTCTCCTTTCTCAAGTTTCACAAAATTTTCAAATTTTTTGGGTTTTATTTATTTATTTTATTTTATATATTTTAGTGAGAGAGAGAGAGAGAAAGCCAGGGACAGACAGGAGAGAGCCAGGGACAGACAGGAAGAGAGAGAGATGAGAAGCATCAGCTCATAGTTGTGGCACTTTAGTTGTTCATTGACTGCTTTTTCATACATGCTTTTACTGGGGGGCCTCAGCCAAGCCTGTGACCCCTTGCTCAAGCCAGCAACTTTGGGGTTCTGAGGCTGGTCCTCAGCGTCCCAGGTTGAAGCCCTATTCACTGCACCACCACCTACCTAGTAAGGCTGGTTTTTAACTATGAACCTAATGTTGACTATTTTGGCTCAGCATGCTGAGAATTGTAAACAATGAAAAATCTTTTCCAACACTTTAGATCACTTTGGCCTAGAACTCTTTCTGCTCTGCTTGTGTTTCTTATGTTGGGGGTGGCGATTGGCTCCCTTGGTGCCTGCCTTTGAACAAGGGGCAGGATGGGCAAGGCCCCTAACCCAGCACTGACTAACGTAGGAGACTGCAGGGAAAATGGTTAGTTCTGTCCTCCCTTCTCTCTGTTTGACCCGTTGATACCTGTTTCCTTCTATGGTAGTACTGAGAACACTGGAAGCCCATAGCCTGGGTTTGTCAGGGCTGTTTCGCTTCATAGTATGTCAGGCAGTGCACAGCACTGTCTGATATTATAGCTGGAGTAATTCAAAAGTAAAGCAAAACCTAACCAGTCCCTATCCTGAGGAATTGTTATATGTGAGATAATGCTGAAACATTGCATCGTGCAGTATCATCAGCCTTGTCCTCAGCCCTGCCTCCTGTTTGTTTCCTCCTTCCCGTCTGTCAACACTATCCCTGTAGTTCTCAAGGCTTAACATCTGCCTGCTGCCTCCAGCCTGTCACTGACATTCCTGAATCTTCTCCCTTTACCCTCTGTCATCATTGTCAATACTGTGTCTGTCCATCTTTATCAGGTATGTCTGTAGAGCAAATTCTATACCATTGCTCAGTGTGAGATGAGAAGTTTGGTTCTGGTCGTCACTTGCCTCCTAAAAAGACAAGATCTTCTTATTACCTCCCTTTTCAGAAAACGTGTGGCCTCTTCAGTTCGGAATCCACTTCTCTTAGCTACTCTCGTTCCCCTTAATGTACTCCTGACAGAACGAGCTCCTTTCCTGTCACATCTGAAGGCCCATAACTTTGTTCCTATTCTCATTTATGAGTCAACATCCTTTCGTTCTACTAGTGCTTTCATACCTTTCAGTTCTCAGCAGAGATGCCACCTCCTACCTGACATCACTCCCGAGCTAGCCTGAAATGTTGCTCTAATCTTTGGAACTTTACAGCCATATCTAAACGTCTCTTATGACATCTATTTTTTTTTCACTTGTGTCATATTTATGTGTAAATTTCATCGTAATTGAAGCATATTGTTGCAGGAGTGCTTTCCTTATTGTCTCTATATCCCTTAGCAGGACGCTTTGTGCCTCACACATACAAGTAGTCAGGAAACACATGCTAATAACAAATAAAAATACCATATGGTTTTGTTGTGTTATTGTCAATGTTAACTTTACGAAGTGTTCCATGTCTGCTGTCTGAAAGAATGTACCAGAACCACTAACATTTACCTTATATTATTAAATGCTGTGGTTGCCGCGATCATTAGTCATGTGACAATGTATGTGCCTTGTGAGTAATAAGACTCCCATTTTCTTTGTTCTTGGACAGGAGAATCAGATGAGAGGGAACAGTCAAAATTGGAAGTTAAAGTTTGGGACCCAAATAGCCCACTTACCGATCGACAGATTGACCAGTTTTTAGTTGTAGCACGGTGAGTATTACACTATTGAGCCAAAATTATTTTCTCTTTTTATAAAATAATGTATACATGCTTTCTTTTCTTTGCATTCTAGTTTTTTCATTGGTTGCATTTTTCTTTTTCTAGTTATGTAAGAAAGTGTGATATATGTCACACCACTTCCTAAATAATATAGTTTATTATTGTTAGTTTCTGTTTTAAAAATGAAATGAATTTCTCAAGCTTTGCTGATTAAGAAAATAAATGCTCCTGTAAAAATGTAGGCACTACAGAAAAGTAGAAAGAGGAAGTTCACCACCTAAAATTCCATATCTTTAATGAAAGCAGTGATTATTCACGTGTCAGTAGTCATGTGTGCCTCGAGGTCCTGTCACTGCACCGTGCGTGAGTGAGGCCTGCTGCCCCACATAGGGCTTTCCTGTGAGTGCTCTGAGCTCACCTGCCTGGCTGGCTGGCTTCTCTCTGTCTGACCTCCTTTCCTCTTTTCTTGATAAAAATGAAAAGGATAGAAATTTATTTTTATTTTTTACTTAGAAAAGTAAATGATGTTAATGGAGGAATTGCTGCAAAGCAGAAGAGAAATGAGCTTATCGTAGCATTGTAATTTTTAAAAATGGAAAAAAACTAAACATACCTTAGCAAGCAATTGATGAATGGATTGAGGTATACTCAATGGAATATTACTTTACAACAGTTCAAATGGATGAATTAGAGCTATGTGTGGCAAAGAGAGAAATCTTAAAATATATTGTTGAGTGAGGATACATACAATATGGTCACTTATAGAAAGTTTTATAATGTACAAACAATGTCTTATTAATGGGCATGTGTATGTATTAGCACACTATATATATGTATGAGTTCTAGGACTGTGTCTAGGGGGTTCTAACAAAATTTACACTGTTTTCTTAAAAATTGAAGCAAATTTGGTAAAATATTAGAATCCAGTAGATTTGGACATGATCACAAGGGTCTTCATCATTATATTCTCTAATTTCCTGTTGAACTTGTGCATAATGCAGTGGATAAAGAGTCTTAGCTCATCCTTAGACAACACTGTTCATAGTGGCAGTCACCATGGAAGTCACACGTCTTATTGGTGGCTAGGCATTGAACTCCAGAATCCACATGCTTAGCCACCAAGTGACTAGATGAACAGACTTGATGTACCTTGTTGGGGAGCAGCCAGTCAGTGGAATAGACAATATGGAAGAATAGGGAGTAGAATTGAATCATTGGTGGAACCACTGACCTGGAAACTCTTGCATGTTACCTGGATTTTGATCTATTTAGTAGATGTTACAGTTCTAGATTTGATTATCATTCTGTGTTTCCCTTGATTACTAAGGGCCATGTGTTAATTTTGCCTTGAAGTCAGAATGAGAAGCATCAAAGAGCTGCACCTAGTGTCTTTTTAAATTTTAATTTAAAAAAATATTTTTAAATACAAAATAAGACCACAATCAGCCCTGGTCGGTTGGCTCAGTTATAGAGCGTTGGCCCAGTGTGTGGAAGTCCCAGGTTCAATTCCCGGCCAGGGCACACAGGAGAAGCACCTATCTGCTTCTCCACCCTTCCCCCTCTCCTTTCTCTCTGTCTCTCTCTTTCCCTCCTGCAGCCAAGGTTCCATTGGAGCAAAGTTGGCCCGGGTGCTGAGGATGGCTCTGTGGCCTCTGCCTCAGGCGCTAGAATGGCTCCGGTTGCAATGGAGTAATGACCGAGATGGGCAGAGCATCACTCCCCAGTGGGCATGCTGGGTGGGTCCTAGTCAGGCACACGCAGGTGTCTGTCTCTCTGCCTCCCTGCTTCTTACGTAAGGGGGAGGGGGAGACCACAATCAAATACCACTGCACATCCCACCAGAATGTTCAATATGTAAAGACACACAGTGCCAAGCATTGGTGAAGAGGTGGACCAACCAATACTCAGATCCTGCTGGTAGGAGTATGAGTTGGTATAGTGCTTTGGTAACTGTTTGCTGTCATCTAACATACACATACCTGAAGTTTCACTTCTAAATACATACCCAGCAGAAGTGCATACACTGACCAGTGCACCAGAAGATACGTATGCAGATGGCACGAACATCACCATCCATAGGAGCCCCAAACTAGAAGCAAACACACCCATCAGTGGCAGAGAGGGGGTGGGTCATCACACAAAGGATGCTCCCTAGCAAGGAGAATGAGTGAACACAGCTGTAGCCAGCAGCCCTGTGAATCCACAGACATAATTTTGAACAAAAGATGCACACAAAAAGAATACATATTATGTGATTCTGTTCAAGTTTACAAATGAGCAAAATTAATCTATAATGTTAGAATCCAGGATGGTGGTCATTTGGAGGCAGAGGTAGGGAGTAGTGATTGGGTAGGAGCAGGAGGAGTCTGCTGGGGTACTGTCACCTGTTTTTTCTTTCCTTTTTTGTTTATTTCCTATTTATTTGTTTGTTTATTTATGTTTTATTATCACCTTCTGTTTTGTATTGTTTTCTTTCTTTTTTTTAAATTTTAGTGAGAGGAGGGGAGACAGAGAGACTCTTACATGCATCCCGACCGAGATCCACCCTGCAAGCCCACTAGGGGGTGATGCTCTGCCCATCTGGGGCCCTTTCTCTGCTGCAACAGGAGCCGTTTTTTAGCGTCTGAGGTGGAGGCCATGGGGCCATCCTCTGCGCCCAACTCTCTCTAACAAATTGAGCTATGGTTGTGGGAAGGGGAGAGAGAGAGGGAGAAGAAGGAAGGGAAGAGTGGTATCGAAGCAGATGGTTGCTTCTCCTGTGTGCCCTGATGAGGAATCGAACCTGGGATTTCCACCCCCAGACCGATGCTCTACCACTGAACCAACTGGCCAGGGCCACCTTTTGTTTTATTGATCAAGATGTTGGTGACATGGATGCATTTGCTTTGTTATAACTTACATAGCTGTCAATGTGCACTTTATTGCACACGTTATATTCTAATTAAAATGTTTTTTAATACCTCTTCCTAAATAAATGAAAATCTCTTTCTTAGCTAACATGCTTCAAGTAGCTAATCTTATCTGTTTCATGCTTTATCTCTTGAGTTAGGGTTCTTTTCTTTGTTTGTTTGTTTTTGTATTTTTCTGAAGTGAGAAGCAGGGAGGCAGAGAGACAGACTCCTGCATGTATCCAGCCAGGATCCACCCAGCAAGCCCACCAGGGAGCTCTGCCCATCTGGGGAGTTGCTCCGTTGTAACCAGAGACATTCTAGCACCTGAGGCAGAGGCCAAGGAGCCATCCTCAGCGCCTGGGCCAACTTTGTTCCGATGGAGCCTTGGCTGTGGGAGGGGAAAAGAGAGATAGAATGGAGAGGGGGAAGGGTGGAGAAACAGATGGGCACTTCTCTGTGCCCTAGCCAGGAATTGAACCCGGGACTTCCACACACCGGGCTGACGCTCTATGACTGAGCCAACTGGCCAGGACCGAGTTAGGGTTCTTTACGTATGGGAAGTCCTTCAAATCATTAAATTATCATCTGTGTTGTGCTAATTTTAAAAAATGAAAATATATCTATTGAATGGAAGAGGTTGATTCTATTTCAAGGAAAAAATGTTTATGAGATTTCACAATTTGGGCTAAAAAGGGGTCAGAACTTGCTTTGTGGTAATAAACTCCAGCTAATTTACTTTGCATCTTTTGAGTACATGTGAACGCCAAATTGTTTACTCCGTGGCGTTTCAAAATAGATCTTTCCTTTCTTTATGCCTCACAATCAACTTCTCTTAATTTAATTGTAATGACTCATCTATGGTAAATTGGCTTGTCAGTTCTTAAATTTTATAGAAAATACTTTTTGATATTTGATTTTCAGACATCCAAGAACTTGTTTGACTTTTCTTTTACAATTTTTTGTTCACTACCAAAATGTGTTTCTTTAAATATAAAGAAATTACAGAGCCCTGATTTTGCTCTCTGTCTTTGTGGTTTATTTAGCGCCGTTGGGACGTTCGCTCGAGCCCTTGATTGCAGCAGTTCTGTAAGGCAGCCTAGTTTGCATATGAGCGCAGCTGCAGCTTCTCGAGACATCACCCTGGTGAGATGCTTTTTGAAATTTTATGGTTATTTCTTCTGCTACTTGTTTAATTTTAGAGCCAAAATAGCAGCATGTAGACAGAGCTTTCTGGCTCAGAGCCCTGCTGACTGCTAGGTTGATTTGACTTGGCTGATTGGTAAACTGGAGTGTATCATTCCTAAGTCACCTCTCGTGTTTGTGAGCTGAGAAAAGTAAGAATGACTGTTCGTGGAGTAGGTACAAAATGATAAAAATATTTTTGAGGAACAGAAGTCAACATTCTAAGCCATCTGTTTTCATTTTGGTATTTTTTCCATGTATCCCATCTATACACTTAAATACTTTTAGATCATATATAATGCTGTGCAGTTTTCTTAAGTGGAAGTAACCACCACTTGAAACCATTGTTTTAGGAGTTATTCTGTTGTCATGCCCATTATTCAGGATCCATATTTAAAGATTTTGTGTCTGTTTATTAGGAAGAGGTTCTGTTTTCTTATATTATTTCATTATATCATGGTTGCCATCTTTTTTTTTTTTTTAATTTAATTTTATTTTTTTTACAGAGACAGAGAGTCAGAGAGGGATAGACAGGGACAGACAGACAGGAATGGAGAAATGAGAAGCATCAGTCATTAGTTTTTCATTGCGCATTGCAACACCTTAGTTGTTCATTGATTGCTTTCTCATATATGCCTTGACCGCGGGCCTTCAGCAGATCGAGTAACCCCTTGCTCGAACCAGTGACCTTGGGTCCAAGCTGGTGAGCTCTTTGCTCAAATCAGATGAGCCCGCGCTCATGCTGGCGACCCCGGGGTCTCGAACCTGGGTCCTTCCTCATCCCAGTCCGACGCTCTATCCACTGTGCCACCGCCTGGTCAGGCATGGTTGCCATCTTTTAAGACTATTTTCTTTTTCCCTTGGTGATCAAACGAAGCTTTCCATATTCAGTTTAATTATACCACTAATGGCCACTGTGGCTGGGCAGTAAACTTGGCACTTACTTCTCTCTGCCTCCAGCAAAGTAGACCTGGAGGTGTTGTGCCGATGGAAGTTAATTGCTGTATTTGATTGTCTTAACCCTTTGAGATAGGCGTGGTAGACTGCTCATTTTACAAATGAGAAAACTGAGGTTTGGCGAGGTTAAGTTGTTTGACCAAGGTTCATTACATGTTTCAATTTTATTTTCTGATGGAATGGAATACAATGATAGATTTTATTACTTTCTAATTATATTTTAATTTGAAATGCTTTCCACAAAATATCATAGTAATGCAAAAAGTCATACTGAATGCACACCAAATTTGTTTTTTATAATGCTTTCTTATATTTTGTACAATTAATAGTGAGTGATGAAATCATTAATAGCCCATCGCCATAATGAAATTCCTTTCTTTATCCTTTCGTAAAGATAAAAATGTTTATAGAAGCAAGTTTTGTTCTCATCATTGGTACATTACTATTTTATATAAAATGTTTAACAGTGGTAGTCAACCTGGTCCCTACCGCCCACTAGTGGGTGTTGCAGCTTTCATGGTGGGTGGTGGCGGAGCAAGCAAAGTATAAATAAAAAGGTAGATTTAACTATAGTAAGTTGTTTTATAAAGATTTATTCTGCAAAAATCCGACATAAAGTACTTGGTAAGTAATTATTTTTATATGCTTTAACTTGCTGTAACTCTGCTTTATAAATTTTATAAAGTAAAGTTACTTCCCTACTTTATAAATCACCATTACTGTGGAACCGGTGGGCGGTTAGAAAATTTTACTAACAAAGATACAAAAGTGGGCGGTAGTTATAAAAAGGTTGACTATCCCTGGTTTAGGAGTTTCAAAGTAGATATGTGTTTTACTTGTGTAGAATTTACAAATGTCACATTTGTAAAAATCTTCAAAATCCTGTCAACAGATAATTATGTGAACCAGAACTACATGGAATCTTATTACTACCCGTATATGTTTTCTGTTCCAAAAGTTTTTTCCCCAATACTAAAATTTATCTAGGCTTTTTATGAAAAATTGAAAAATACAGCACAGCAGTAGCCAAAAATGTGTTGTTTTCATTATCTAGAGTAGAATATATTCTTTATCATTTTATATTTTAAGCTCTTTTTCACTATAAACAATAATAATAGCAAATTACACTATAGCACAGAGGCTAGTGTAATAAAACTTTACATAATGCCACCTAAAGCAATTGTTAATAGTTTAGTTCTTTGGATTAAAAATATTTTTCAACTATTATAGTTAATATTGGAGTCTTTAATATTCTCCCCTGGTCCTATTCCCCCTCCTCCATCTGTACTTACGACCCCCATTATCCCTGCCTCCAAGCAAGAGTAGTTACTTTAACAAGAGGTAACTGTATCTAGTCTGTTTTTATAGTTTTAGTGTCTGTGTGTGTATGTATATCTGAAAACAACATAAATATTTGTTTTGCGTATGTTTAAATTACCCCTGAAAATTTTTGCTTATTTTTGAGATCTCACTATGTTACTAAATACATACCTCGTTCACACATTTTAACTACTGTGTAGTATTTTTTTTTTTTTTTTTAGTGAGAGAGACAGAGAAAGGGACAGATAGGGACAAACAGGCAGGAAGGGAGATGAGAAGCATTAATTCTTCATTGTGGCACCTTAGTTGTTCATTGATTGCTTTTACATTTGTGCTTTGACCAGGGGGCTATAGGAGAGCAAGTGAGTCTTGCTCAAGCCAGTGACCTTGGGCTCAAGCCATTGACCTTGAGCTTCAAGCCAGTGACCTTTGGACTCAGGCCAGCGTCCATGAGGTCATATGTATTATCCCATGCTCAAGCCAGCAACCCTACGCTCAAGCCAGCAAGCCTGTACTCAAGCTGGATGAGCCTGTGCCCAAGGTAGCAACTTTTGGGTTTCAAACCTGGGTCCTCTGTATCCCAGTTCAACGCTCTATCCACTGTGCCACCACCTGGTCAGGCTATGGTATTTTTTTAATAGAATACTATACCGCATTATTTATGTTTTCTCCTAACAATGAACATCTGGAGTGCTTTCAAAACATTTTTCTTTTGCTGTTACCCATAATTCCATGTTGAAAATTACAATAAATTTCTCTTTGTGAGCATGTGTGTGAGCTTTCTAGACCATAACTACAGTTGAATTAATAATTCACAGTGATTCATAGGACAGTGTTCATTTTGAATTTGACCACATGCAGCCAAATTCTTTGTACTTACTATTGTCAAAATTTATAATCCCATGCCAGTTAATGAGTATTCTTTTTTCTTCATCTATTTCCTTACACTGTCTATAATACTTGGTATTTTCAGACTTAAAGTTTTTCTGATGCTATCTCATTTTAATTGTATTTACCTGCTTGCTTAGTGAGGTTAAGCATGTTTTCATATTTTATTGGCTCTTTTGTTTTTTTCTTCCTTGTATTTTGGATTCATGTCCTTTGTCTAATATTCACTTGCAGTATTATTTTTCTAATATTTTTAAAGTTTTATTTATATTTGACTGTAAATGTATCGAGTTTATTTTTAAGAATGGAGTGAAGTAGAGGTCTAATTAATTTTTCTCCATTTGGAAAGTTAATCATCCCACACCTATAGCAAAGTTGTTATTTCCTCATGGGTTTGTAATGCCCCTTATATCTTATTTCAAGGTTCCAGATATGCTTAGGTCTACTCTGGATTCCTAATCTACTCTCCTCTGTTTTATTGCCCTGTTGGTCTGTCCCTGTACAAGCACCACATTGTAATAAATTGTAATAGCTGATAAAGTCCCATGTGAACTTTCTTTTTAACACATAGTTGAAGTCATTTAGAACAGAGTTTTGAAAAAAAAAAACCCACTGTGTTTTTCCTAACAATATAACATAAATACTCTTTCATAGCATTATAAGAATCTGGAAAATTTTTTTCTAATGTTGCATGATCTTGCCTTGTATGGTTTAACACTATTTTTATGAGATAATGCTTCCCAGATTATAATTGGGGACGCTATCCTTGTAATAGTTCAGCAGATTCCCTGTATTTTGTCTGAGGAATAACAGTGGAGTGGCAGTTCCTGAGATGGCACAGAGTCTTATGACAATTAGGGCTGACTTGCCTGACGATGGGTCTGTCAGGTGAAGAACAGGTGTATGGGCTCTCGGTCTGCAGCTGCAGCAACTCTCTGCTTCCTACCACTGGTGACTGGTGGGATAGCAGGTGAATGTCTTTTGGAAAAGGGCAGTTGATTCGAGATTCAGTATTTTTTTGTCAGTGAAGGCCATTTATATAAAAGAAGCTTTTTAAAGAGGACACACTGTATATACTTTAATTAATCATTTGGGGCATATCTTTTACAATAGTTGGCTATTATGCTCCTACTAAGCAGGCGCTTCAGTTCCTCCAGTGGTTTCATCTCTTCTGTTTTCTTTAGTATTTACAAATTTGGAGGTCACTTTTATATTACATCTAATACCCTAAATTATTTATTCCTATAATGGTTCTGTTTTTAAGCAGATATATACTCAAAGGCTCAGGAAATTGTTTTGGTATGTTTGTACAACTGGCTTCAGAGAAAGGATTTGAATCTGTTCTTGACTCCTGCTGAGGAGCTCTTTCTACCAGATTACCTCTTCTATTTCTTTCTTGTTAAAATGACTTTGGTTTAAATATTAGTATTGATGTCTATCTATAGGCAGCACTGAAGAAGGTTTGCTCTTTTGTCTGCAACATTTAAATTCTTTGGGTTTCTGCTCTACCTACCCTAGGTTCAACTTTACTTGAACTCTTTCTATATATTATTCTTGTATTGAGATTGTATTTTCTGTGCCATAAAATTGACATATTTTAGATGTTGTGAAAGCAGGAAGAAATCAATGCCGTTCATTATTTCAGATGCCCTGGTCTGCACCTTTAATCCTGTTTGCCCAGTGGTATCAGGCCTTCCACTCTGATACTGAAATATAAGATCCTGAGGCATCTCTGTAAAAATGAGTGGGAATGGTTAAAAGTTGCTTACTAATATGTTGGTAATATGAGTTCTGGAGATTCTTTTCCAAAAAGAACATGTGAAAGGCTAAGTTGTTTTCTACCATTAAGTGGAAAGTGATTCTCATTCAGCTGAATTTGAAGAGTCAAGTTCTTATTTTTCTTTTAGTGTTTGTGGGCCTGTAACAGATCAGGTTAGTCCCTTTCTCCTCAGGTGACCAGATTGTTGATCTGAAGACCTCCCATGGCAGAGAAGGCAGAGTTGGGGAATGGCAAGAACCTGGGTAACCTGTCCTAGGTGCTTTTCTTCTGGCTTTTCCTGTGAAGACTGCTATGAGCTTTCAGCACTCCTAACCTGACACTTCCATTTATCCAGGGCAATCAATGCATGCCATTCGTCAAATCACCAGTAATATTTCGGGAGCATGTAATTAAGCTGCTAGCAGATTGCTAGATCTAACTTTCTCATTTTGAGGTGTTATGAACATAGCTGGACTCTGAATTTCAAATACTGCTAGTCTAAGATATATAAATAAAGATTTAATAGATTTCACCCTCATTTCATAAAAAAGTAAAGTATGCTTTGTGCAATATGCAAAGAAATCATCAGTTTACAACAATACCTACATTGACCTTTCCTCCACCTGTTTGTGGAAGCAAAATTCCTTAGAACAAAGAAAACCCTGAGGTGGTTAGTAAGTAGTCATTGGTGGATCTAGCCCCTACTTCCTGTTTGTTGTCTGCAGCCATGTGGCTGGAGGGGCCAAGTGCCACGCACACTGTTAGGGAGCGATGGCTGGAGCAAGCCTCAGTCTCAGAGGATGGGTAATTGGATAGGTGCTGGATTTCTCTTTTTCCTGGACTCTGAAGACTAAAGCAAGTTGGAGGTAGGGTCCCAGAATAAGAGGTTTTTTGAGTCATTTTGGGCTTTAGAAATCTTCTAGGATAGACTATATTAGAGATAATGGTGAAGTAACTTATATAAAGACTCACATTTAATCAGTGACAGAGTCAAGACTAGAAACTCAGGCTTCTTGATGCTAAGTCTGGTTCTGGGAAAAGTCAGGCTGTGTTGATTTAGTAGGGAGAAAATTTTATCTTGAAACATCTTTAATTCCTATATAATGTCTGATCTTTTAAAAATGCAGTTCTGATTTTGCTGTCTCCTATCTTGTGTCCTTTCAGTGGCTTTTGATTGCATTTAGGATAAAAACCTAACCTAGGACGTACCCCAAAACAATCCACAGACTATTGAACTTTGTCTGACATGTCTCTGCAGTTCCTTCTCCAGTTCCTTCTCCATATTCTCTCCTGTTCCTCTGGGCTCCAGGTTGGCTGTGTCCTTGCTTTGGTTCCATAGTTTGCCTCCCGCCATAGGGCCTTTGCACTTTCAGTTCCCTTTGCCTGGAAACTCTCACAGCCCCACCAGTTAACTCTTAGTCTTTTTTCAAATTTTGTCTAATCTGTCAGTCTAGGCAGGTTACTTTGTGATGTTCTTACACAGAGGACCAACCATGTTTCTCCATGTTAGTTGTTCACAATTAAACACTCATATTTGTGATTATCTGCTTAATGTCTATTTTTCTCCTTCCTATCCCCCACATATCAGTTTGTAATATTCATTAATATAGTGACTATATCTGTTTCCCCATTGTTGACCCCCTAGCACTAAACATTTTCCTGGAAAATATACTAGATGTTCAGTAAATAGTTGAGGATGAACAAATTAATTTTTATTTCTGAGACAGATTAAAAAATAGGTCATTGGAGTATATTATTTCTATTCCATCATTTTAGGCATTTTTAAATCATTTATTGAGTGCATTTCACCACTAAAAGTGATGCATATTTGAATTCTAATATCGTTTTGACATCAGAGCTATAGACACACAATCTGAAGACCAGGAGTTATAGAAAGATTTAGATATCGGAAACACTTGTTTAAAAATTGTACATGTTGGCTTGTGTAGAATTATCTCAATATCAAGGAGAAACAGATTTTAAGTGGTGACCATTGGAATATCTATGGGTCCTCTTTCATTTTAATGAAAATTATAATTCATAAATAACATTTCATTATTGCTTAGAATATTTGACAAGATATTGAACACATGTAGATCAAATACCAACATTTAGTATACTAAAATGAAGTTTTCTTTTTAATATTTGTTTGAATTTTCTTTTATTGACTCCCAAGTAAGTGATGCCTAATGGTGAATACCAAATGAGAGGCACACTGTGTAAACTATCAAACATCCTAAAATTTATTGTTACTATTAATGTTTTGTACTAAGTCTGAATGTATACATTAAAGAGATAAAGTCAACTCCCCTCTGGCTCAGACAGCTGAGTGCACTTTCCCTCCAAAGACTGAGGACTGTGTTTACTCAGCTGGAGGTAAAGAACAGATGAGGTCTGGCCAGAGCTCGGTGGGGCTGACTGGCTCTGGAGCAGAGCATTGCAGACTGGTGGGTGCAAGCTGAATGGAGCAGACTGGACTGGAGTGGAGCAGCTCGGGAAGAGCAGGGCAGGGCAGGGCAGGGCAGAGCAGAGCAGAGCAGAGCAGAGCTGTCTAGCTGGAGAGGCATCTCAGCCCAGAACTGCCTTGCCCCAGGGCTGCCTCTCAGCCATGCTGTTTCGCAAAAGATTTGTATCACAATTGAACTGTTTGCACTGAATAAATTTCCCTTCTTTACCGCCCCACCCCAATTTAATAAAATATGCACAACATAAAATTTACCATTTAGCCATTTGTGATTTGTAAGTGTACTTGTTTTCCTGCATCGAGTATCCACATTGTTGTGCAGCCATCATCACCATCCATCTACAGAACTTTTTCATTTTTCAAACTGAAATTCTGTACACATTAAATAGTAACTCCCCATTCCTCCATTCCCTAGACCAGGGGTCAGGAACCTTTTTGGCTGAGAGAGCCATGAACGCCACATATTTTAAAATGTAATTCTGTGAGAGCTGTACAACAACCCGTGTACATTATGCATTATCCAATAAAAATTTGCTGTTGTCCCGGAGGACAGCTGTGATTGGCTCTAGCCACCCACAACCATGAACATGAGCGGTAGGAAATGAATGGATTGTAATACATGAGAATGTTTTTTATATATATATATATATATATATATATATATATATATATATATATATATATTTTTTTTTTTTTTTTTTTTTTTTTTTTTTTTTTTTTCCCTGAAGCTGGAAACAGGGAGAGACAGACAGACTCCCGCTTGCGCCTGACCGGGATCCACCCGGCACGCCCACCAGGGGCGGTGCTCTGCCCCCCAGGGGGCGATGCTCTGCCCATCCTGGGCGTCGCCATATTGCGACCAGAGCCACTCTAGCGCCTGAGGCAGAGGCCACAGAGCCATGCCCAGCGCCCGGGCCATCTTTGCTCCAATGGAGCCTTGGCTGCGGGAGGGGAAGAGAGAGACAGAGAGGAAAGCGCGGCGGAGGGGTGGAGAAGCAAATGGGCGCTTCTCCTATGTGCCCTAGCCGGGAATCGAACCGGGTCCTCCGCACGCTAGGTCGACGCTCTACCGCTGAGCCAACCGGCCAGGGCGAGAATGTTTTATATTTTTAACGTTATTATTTTTCTTTATTAAAGATTTGTCTGCAAGCCAGATGCAGCCATCAAAAGAGCCACATCTGGCTCGTGAGCCATAGGTTCCCGACCCCACCCCTAGACCCTGGCAACCACAATTCTACTTCTTGTCTCTATGAATTTGACCACTCTAGATACCTCATTATAGGTGGAACCACACAATATTTGGCCTCTTGTGACTTGCTTATTTCACTTAAAGTTCATCCATGTTGTAGCATATGTTACCATTTTCTTCTTTTTTTTTTTTAAGTGAGAGACAGAGAGAAGGACAGATAGGGACAGACAGACAGGAAGGAAGGAGAGAGATGAGAAGCATCAATTCGTTGTGGCACCTTAGTTGTTCATTGATTGCTTTCTTATATATACCTTGACGAGAGGGCTATAGCAGAGCGAGTGACCCCTTGCTCAAGGCAGCAACTTTTGGGCTTAAGCCAGCATCTGTTTGGTCATGTCTATGATCCCATGCTCAAGCTAGCAACCCTGCCCTCAAGCTGGTGAACCCTCGCTCAATCAGATGAGCCCGCACTCATGCCAGTTTCTCAGGGTTTCAAACTTGGGTCCTCTGTATCCCAGTCTGTTGCTCTATCCACTGCGCCACCACATGATCAGGCATTTTCTTCCTTTTTAAGACTGAATAATAATACTGCATTGTTTATATATGTACCATATTTTGTTTACCCATTCACCCATCAATAGAAACTTGGGTTGCTTTTACCTTTGGCTGTTGAGAATAATGCTATAAACATGGGTGTACAAATAGATACACTTTATGATTCTATGGTTTCCCCCTCACTGGAATTAGAGCTTATGATCTGTATAGCCTTCTGCAAGTGACTTAACTTCCCAGTGTCTAAGTTTTCTCATCTATAATGGGAATAATAATAAAACCTATCTGCCTTGTGACAGGGGGTTATGAATTGACAAGAAGAGGGTATCATAGACATACATCTATAAGTCATTAATACATGTATCCAAGCATATAAAACTTGCAGGAACTGTAGTAGCTCCCCAGAGTGTGCTTTGAGGCTGGCTTTTCTGGGCCCTGGGTTCTCTGAGGGTGACATTGGCTGCCCAGATAGGGTGGAAGACATCTGATTTATTGCTATATCACAAATCTTTTTGAGTGTCCATCAAAATTCCAGAAGAAATGAGAGTCAGCAATTTATGCGCCTTCATTTTAGGTAATGTTCACAAACACTGGGCTCTTATGCATCTTGAGGCCTCATCCCAGGCCCTGTGCTTGCTGGAAAAGAAAGCAGGTGATGCCTCAGTGTCTGAACAAGACCTCTTGCACCTTCTTAACAGCTTCCAGGAGAGTGTCTCTGAGTTACCATGTACCATCAGCTTCAGGATTAAATGAGATAATGCTTTGTAAATAATTTAGAACAGTGTCTGGCGCAATGTAAGAGCTCAATAAATATTAGTTGTTATTTTTGAGATGATGATAATAGCAGTGCATTTTTCCCTCAATCTTTGTTGAGTCTCATTTACTTTCTTCTGATTTTATAGCCTTATTGATTTTCTAAAAGGGGTTTTATAATGCCATTTTTACTGTGTAATTGTAGATTATCAAGTTTGAACAGGGTTGTTAGGCTATAATTAACCATACATTTTAATATGATTGTTACAGGAAAATCACTCTATAATTTCTCCTTAAAACAAGCTATAATTTTTACAATAGAAATTTTCAAGAAAAACTTAGGAAAAAGAGAAAGTTGATTTAACCAATAGCAATTTTATTCTTTAGGTATTAACTTTTTGTAAAAATGGTAGCCATTAATATTACAATTGATTCTCTTTATTTGTGAATCCTGTTCAAGTCACAGACTTCATTTAGGACCTGAGCGTACTGGGAATTTGAGAACTTGCAAATCATAGTCATTACATTTTTTAAAGAAATGGTATTCAGCAGAATATATAAATCTTTTGGTTAACATTTTAGGCATCAACTTACACCAGAAATCTGTCTTTAAAATGAATATAAAATTGATAAAACTATCAATTAAGACAAGGTCATACTGGAATAGAGTAAATCTAGTTCAATGACTTACATCCTATACAAAGGGAAACTTTGGACACAAACATGGACACAGGAAGAAGGCCAGGCAAAGAGACATAGGGAGCAGACAGCCACCTGCAAGCCAAGGAACTCCCGAGGCTACTAGGAACTAGAAGACAGGCCTGGAATGCCATCATATGGTACATGGCACCATCAACACTTTGATTTCAAACTTCTGACCTTCATAACTATGAGACAATAAGTTCTGTTGTTCTGAGCCACCCAGATTGTGACACTTGTAGTGGCAGCCTTTGGAAACTAACACACCTCCACTAAGCATTGTCCAGGGAAGGAGCTGGAAAGCTTCCATTGAGTTATTTCCTCCATCACCATTTACTACCCTGTAGCCATGTCTAGTAAACTACCAAATTGTCCATTACACCTCTGCCAACAATTCATTTGTAAAAAAAAAAAAAAAAAAAAAAAAATTGATAAAACTAGAATTCATATAATTTTTTAAAAGTCAGTTTGCTTATGAGTACTGTGTTTTCAAAGCTGTAAAATTATTTTAGAAGTAATAGACCACCATTGCAGTAAAAAATATGAAACATGACAATTCTCTTCTACATATGCCATTAAGGCAATAATATTCTACATTAGGCACACTTTTCTTTGTTTGATGACCTATTGCAAATCAGAATTTTAAAATTATATTAAATGAGCTTAGAGATATTGTAAACTATACTGGAAAAGTGTGTGTGTTAGGGTCTATTTATCCATTCTTTTAAATCTAAGCTAAAATTAGTTTTTCTTTTTGGTATATATAACCTTTCACTCTGCTTTTTCTCCCATAAATTTAAGAAGCATTTGAAAAATCACTGTAGATCTGAACTTCAGGGAAATACTATGAAAATAGTCTTAAGATTTTTTATCTAGGGTTAGTGGTGAAGAGATTTGGATTTATAAGTATGAGCTAACAAAGGCGTGTGTTTACAGTTTTTTAAAACTTTTTTGTATTTTGCAATAATATAAAAATAATACTGTACTAAGACTTTCTTTATATCCTTCATCCAGATCCCCCAAATGTTAACATTTAGTACATTTTCTTTATCATTCTCTCTTTATATTACATATTGTTATTACTTCTGAACACTTTCAGAATAAGTTTTGGAATGGGTGTCCCATTGTTGTTAAGTATTTGAAGAGGTATTTCCTAAAAGAGTAAGGATATTCTTGTCTTTAACCACAGTACAGTAATCAGATTCAGGAAATAAATATTGCTGTAGCACCATTATCTAATTTCAAGGCTTTAGTCAGATTTGCTAATTGTATCAGTAATGTCCTTTAGAACAAAAAACATGTCCTGGTTCAAGGTCTAATTGAGAATCACTTATTGAATTTAGTAGTCATATCTCTTTATTTTAATCCTGAATGAATGAACAGATTTTCATTGTCTCTGTCTTTCATAACCATGGCCTTTTGGAGAGTACAGGCCATTATTATTATTGTTGTTGTTACTATTACTAAATATCCCTCAATTATGTTTTAATTAGAGTAAGATTTTAATTCTATTTAAAACCATTTTGGTCAGTTATGTCAGTCTAGGAGATTTTTCCAAAGTTTAAAATAATACAGTTTTTTATAGTATTTTTTTTTTAATTAGAAAAACTTGCTATATCTTTAGCTGTAAGTAGCTTTTCATCCCTGTTTGTGTGGTTTCCCTTTTTTTTCTTCACATTTTTATCAGAGATTACTCTTTTATTGTCCAGAAGAATGAGATTTCACTTTAGTTGATTTTGACTTTCTAAATTGTTTTTCTATTTATTTTTTCTTTATTGTTTTCCTCCTCCTACATTGCTCTGGGTTTACTCTGATATCATTCCAGATTTTTAAGATCAATTTTTTAGTCCATTAGTTTTATTTATTTATCAATATTTAAAGTTGTAAATGTCCTTCTAATTATCACCTTGATAGCATCATGTATTTTGATATGTAGTATTTTCATTATCATCTGCTTTTAAGTATTTTCTCATTTATAATTTTGCTTTTGATTGGGGGTTATGGCCAGAGAACATGTATGCTATGAATTCTTACAGTATGTTATTATTTCCTTTAGGGCCTGCAATACGGCCTTCCCTAGGATTTAGCTCTTCGGGTCCTACCCACTTTAATCTCAGCCTAGTAAAAAGGAAACTCTGTTTGAGTCTCTCCCGTGTAGGAGTCCACATAATGCCTTCAAGGTGAAAGCTAGTGCCAATGTGGAAGCTCACTTCTCCTACCCCCTCTTCCTGAATTATCCTAGCCTCTCCTTGTCTTTGCTTGTTCTTCAGTGTCTTCACACAATTGTGTTATAGATTTGTCTGGTTTGTGTCTAAAGTCAACCAGGGTGTAAAGAACCCACAGCTCTGCTCTTGATAAGTTTGGAAATGACTTTTAGGGCTAAGAGGTTACCGTGGCCTATCACCCCATAGCTTTCTTGTGATCATGACCAAAAGGTATGATGCACATGAGAACATAGCGCAGGGTGTTTTGTAGATTGATTTGAGTAAATGACAGTTAATTCTAAACAAATTTGTTGGTGAATGGGGAATTTTGTTTTGAGTACTATGCATTGAAGCAAAAAAGGATTATAAAATTTTTTATTTAGAAGTAATTTTCCCTTAATCATGGTTTGAAGTTTACTCATGGGAGTGTATATTCACCTTCTGCTTGGAAAAAAATCATATGCTCAATAATGCTCATTAATTTTTAAACAAATTTGATATTCTGAATGCCGTAATTTGTGTTGGAGGTATACATGTAAAGTTTTTGTAAGAGTTGAGCAAATCAGTAGTTAATATTGACTATTTATGTGTATCAGTTAGCTGTTGTCAAAATAATGGTACATGATACAGGTTGAATTCCTAGGAAACAGACTTTGAGATATGCATGCAGGGAATTTATTAGGGAGGACCCTTGGGGTCAACACCTGTGGAAGAGAAGGGAAGGTGGCAGGATTTAATAGAGGGAGAAACTGAGCTATGGTACAGTCTGAGTGGAGGCCACAACTGACACCATGGGTTGCTCTGAAGCGTCGTCCCAAATCTGCATGAAAGGCCAGGCATTTACACTCTTGCATGGTTGGATGCAGGCTGCTCCAGGAAGAGAGCATGGCCTTGGGTGATGACTCTTTCTTAAATTGAGATCATTCCAGAGAGGCACAACAGCTGAGGCCTGTTGTCTGTCACAGCACTTCTAGCACTGGCTAAATTCTTTATTCTCAAAGGAAAAACACAGTATCCATAATACAGCCCTGAATTTCAGTGGCTTGTAACAAGCATTGATTTCCTGTATGCTCTTCCACAGATTACCTAGAATTCTGCTGAAGTATACTGGGCTGATATAGGAGCCATTCTGCAGGTTGTGACCAGATCTCTTTCTTATATCTAGTCTTCTGTTGACAGAGTCAGTAGTAATACAAAAAAGCAAGTCTAAATGCAGCAGCACATGTCAGGGCTCTGTTAAGTCACATATCTAAACATCCTGTTGGCCAGTCATGTCACATGTCCAGGCCCAACAGCAGTGGACTAGAAGAAGACCCTCTTATGGAGGTCCAGGGGAAGAAGTGAATGTTTGCTGAACAGTAACCCAGTCTACCATAGTGTGATTCTGCTTAATGAACGAAAGATGAAAATTTCACTGCCAAGATTTCATTATGAGTCTTTCTCTTAAAATATTTCTATTTGTCATCTCCATCTGTTATGAATGAGATGAAATGTGACAACACCTTCAGTGCTGTTTGGCAAAGAGCACAGCTTGTGTTGAGTTCTTATGATTTTAAAATTTAAATGTGAATGGATCTTGTGGTATGTTATCTGTATAGCTATTGAAAATTTGGTGACATTGTATTTACCTGGAAGGCAGACTTTCAATTTCTTTATGTTTAGTTTTTAAGTTCTCTTATTTTAAACTAAGGTATACATACAGTAAAGTGTATTAAGTACCCTAAAATTTAGGTGCACAGCATATATATTTTTACATGTAACCACCACTCAGGTCTAGATACAAAATCCTAGCCCTGAATCTCAGAAAGGGTTCTCATGCCCCATCCACTTCAGTGGTCCCCATTACTCCCCTTCTGAGGTAATGACTATTCAGACTTCTCTCACTATCAATTGTTACTCTTCTTGAAGTCAATATAAATGGAATTAGCCAGTATGTCATCTAGTATGTCTAGCTTTTTGAGTTTTTATTATCTTACTGATTAACCATAGTCATTGGTTATTTGTCAGACTCCTGCATCTTCACTTATTTCTGTGAGTTTTACTGGGTGGTGTTTCTTCTTTTTAGAAAGTATCTTCTGTGTTTTAATTAAATTTTTTCAGGGTAATTTAGAGTATAAAAGTCCATTCAAAAGAAACTGCTATGTGTGTCAGAAAGATGGAGCTAATAGGGACTCCTAGAAAACAATGTCATCCCCTGGTTTCCCTTGTAAAGTTGGTCATTGATTTCAACAGAATTATTCCCTAGGAATTCCACAGTGCATGTGCCTGGTGGGATGTTTATTTTGTACACATATTGATCATTACTGCATTCTTCTCTGGGCTGTGGAACAAATGTGGACTTTGGTGCTTTCACAACTCTTGGAGACTTGTGAGTCCGATCCATTCTTTCCATTTGATTTGTGTCACAGAGCAAGAACTAATCTTCCAAAAGCAAATGGGTACTTCATTGTTCAGTAACAAACACACTCTGTAAAGAACAGCCATTTAATCACTTGGGATTTTGGTCATAACCACTTATTAAGACTAAGAAATTACTTTAGTTCTTTGGAGTCTTATTAGATAATAGCTCATTATCAATTTTAAAAGTGCCTATAAGAAAAGCATTTTCATTCATCTAACATGAACAAAAGACTGAAAATCCACTCATGCTTTGAGTGGTTGGTATAATACCAGCTGAGAAAAACTCATTTAATTCTGTCACTTTTGGTTTCAGAGCACCTATTAATTATAAAAATTACTTCTACCTCCTAAGGAATCTCAGGAGCATAATTTGTGTAATTATTGATTTTGAATACCATTTAGTCTTTTTTAGTGTTGTTACTCATTGTAAATATAGGAGTTTTAAAAATAACCATTTATGAAAGTACATTGTTAATGGAAGGAATCCCTAAATGCTGTTGACCTTTCTTTTCATTTTCATAGGTCGTACATCCAGAAACAATAATCCTTTAGTTTCAGGGATGCTGTGGAAGAACATAAGAGTGTACACTGCAGCGACCCTGCCGCAGCTGTCCAGTGAGAAGGTTGGCTAGAGAAGTGAGGTTTAATTCTGGAGAGTGCGGAGCACAAGCAGAGCATAAACATTAATTCTAACATTTTAATAAACCCTGCTACAGAAACATGGGGAGAAATTCACTTGAAAGTTGAAGTTATTATTCCATGATTGTGACACATACAGCAAAAAACTATATATGAACAGTCTTAGCTGTGATTATAACTGGGAAATTGATAATGAAACCACTACTTGCTTTTATTTTTTGAAATCCAGTGAATTTTTTCTTGTTTTTTTTTTTAAATAGCAGTTGAAAGTCAGTATTGTATTAGTTTCAGGTGCATTGCATTGTGGTTAGATGTTTATATACTTTATGAAGTCATCCCCCTGTAAGTTTAGTACCCACCCAGCACCATACACAGTTATTACAATATTATTGACTATATTCCCTTTGCTGTACTTACATCCCCATGGCTATTCTGTAACAGCCAATTTGTTCTTCTTAATCCCTTCACCATTTTCACCCAGCCCCGTCACACCACCTCCCACCTATCAATCATCAGTTTGTTCTCTGTATTTGAGTCTTTTTCTGTTTTGTTCATTTATTTTGTTTTTTAGATTTCACATGTAAGTGAAATCTTATGGTACTCGTCTTTCTCTGACATTTCATTTAGCCTAATACTCGTTAGGTCTATCCATGCTGTCACAAAGGGTAAGATTTCTTCTTTTTTTACGGTGAGGAATATTCCATAGTGTAAAAGTACCACAGCTTATTTTTACTCCCTCATCTAGTGATGGACACTTGGGCTGCTTCCAAATCATGGCTATTGTAAATAACGCTGCAGTAAACATAGGGGTGCATATATTCTTTCAAATCAGTGTTTCAGGTTTCTTTAGATGTATTCCCAGAAGTGGAATCACTGGGTCATAAGGCAGTTCCATTTTTAATTTTTTGAGGTAATTCCATTCTTCTTTCCACAGTGGCTGCACCAATCTGCGTTCTCACCAACAGTGCACAAGGGTTCCCTTTTCTCCACATCCTTGCCAACACTTATTTATTGATTTATTTATGATAGCCATTCTAACAGGTGGTGAGGTGATATTGTGGTTTTAATTTTCATTTCTGTGATGATTAGTGGCATGTGTCTATTGACCATCTGTATGACTTCTTTGGAGAAGTGTTTATTTAGGTCCTTTGCCCATTTTTATGTTTTTGTTTTGTTTTGTTTTTTGTATTTTTTCTGAAGTTAGAAGTGAGGAGGCAGTCAGAATCCCGCATGCACCCAACTGGGATCCACCTGGCATATCCACCAGGGGGCGATGCTCTGCCTATCTGGGGCATTGATCCCTTGCTGCCGGAGCCATTCTAGTGCCTGAGGCGGAGGCCATGGAGCTGTCCTCAGTGCTCCAGCCAGTGTTGTTCCAATGGAGCCTTGGCTGCAGGAGGGGAAGAGAGAGATAGAGAGAAAGGAGAGAGGGAAGGGTGGAGAAGCAGTTGGGCACTTCTCCTGTTGGCCTGACTAGAAATTGAACCCGGGACTTCCACATGCCGTGCCAATGCTCTACTGCTAAGCCAACCGGCCAGGGCCCCTTTGCCCATTTTTAAATAGGATTTTTTTTTGGTGTTGAGTTTTATAAGTTCTTTATAAATTTTGGATAATAACCCCTTATCAGATGTATCACTAATGAATATGTTATCTAATTCAGTGAATTATCTTTTCATTTTGTTGATGATTTCCTTTGCTGTGCAAAAACTTTTTAGTTTGATGTAATCCCATTTGTTTATTTTTTCTTTTGTTTCCTTTACCTGAAGAGATATATCAGAAAAAATATTAGTAAGAGAAATGTCCAAGATTTTTATTGTCTATGTTTTCTTCTAGGATTTTTTAGGGTATCGAGTCTTACATTTAAGTCTTTAATCCACTTTGAGTTTATTTTTGTATATATATATATATATTTTTCATCTTTTTCAAGTGAGAGTAGGGGAGATAGAGAGACAGATTCCCTCATGCACGCCAACCAGGATCCACCTGGCAACCCCCATCTGGGACCGATGCTGTCCCCATCTGGGGCCATGCTCACAACTGAGCTATTTTTAGTGCCTGAAGTGGAGGTTTTTATGGAGCCATCCTCAGTACCCATGACTGTGAGAGGAAGAGAGAGAGAAAGAGACACAGAAAGGAGGGGAAGGAGTGGAGAAGCAGATGGTCACTTCTCTTGTGTGCCCTGACCAGGAATCAAATCTGGGACTTCCACATGCCAGGCCAGTGCTCTACCACTGAGTCAACCAGTCAGAGCCTATTTTTGTATATGGTTTAAGAAAGTACTCTAGTTTCATTTTTTTGCATACATCTGTCCAATTTTCCCAACATCATTTATTGAATAGACTGGTTTTTACCTCATTGTATGTTCTTGTCTCCTTATATAGAGATCCTAAAGAGTCCACCAAAAAAATTATTAGAACTGATAAATGAATTTGGTAAAGTAGCAGGATATAAACTTAATATTCAGAAATTGACTGCATTTTTATATACCAATAATGAATAATCAGGAAGAGAAATTAAGAAAACAATCCTGTTTATAACTGCATAAAAAACTAAAATTAAATACTTAAGAATAAATTTAATCAAGGAGGTAAAAGATCTGTACTTGGAAAATTATAAGACACTGATGACAGAAAATGAAGAAGATACAAATAAATGGAAGCATATACTGTGCTCATAGATAGGAAGAATTAACACTGTTAAAATGTCCATATTACCCATAGCAATCTATGGATTCAACACAATCCCTATCAATATACTAGTTTCACAGAACTAGAACAAATATTCCAAAAACTTATATGGAATCACAAAAGACCCCAGATAGCCACAGCAGTCTTGAGAAAGAAGAATAAAGTAGGAGAAATTTTACTCCTCAATTATCAAGCTATACTACAAGGCCAGAGTAATCAAAACATCATGGTACTAGCATAAAAACAGACATATAGATCAATGGAACAGAATAAAGAGCCCAGAAATAAACCCACGCCTATATGGTCAATTAATATTTGGTAAGTACTATGTCATCTGCAAATAATGACATTATACTCCTTCCTTTCCAATTTGAGTGACTTTTGTTTCTTTTTCTGGTCTGCTGTGGTTAAGACTTCCAATCTTAATGTCTGGTTTTGGAATATAAAGTGAGCTTGGGAATCTTCTCAATTCAATCCAATACTGTGTTGAATAAAGTGGTGAAAATGAACATTCTGGTCTTGTTCCTGATCTTAAGGAAAATGCTTTTAGTTTTCTCCATTGACTACATTGTTAGCTGTGTATCTGTCATATACGGCCTGTATTATGTTGAGATATGTTCCCTCTAATCCCATCTTCCTTAGAATTTTTATCATGAATGGATACTAGGTTTTGTCATATGCTTTCTCTGCATCTGTTGATATGGTTATATCATTTTTGTCCTTCATTTTGTTTACGTGATGTATCATGTTAATTGATTTGCAGATATTGAACAAACCTGCATCCTAGGAATAAATCTCACTTGATCATAGTATATGATCTTTGTAATGTATTGCTGTATTTGGTTTGCTAATATTGTATTGAAGATTTTTGCATTTATGTTCATCCAGGGATATTGACCTATAATTTTCTTAGTTTATAATGCCTTTGTCTGGTTTTGGAATATAAAGTGAGCTTGGGAATCTTCTTCTCTTAAATTTTTTAGAATAGTTTGAGAAGAATAGATGTTAATTCTTCTTTGATGATTGGTAAAATTAACCTGAGAGGCCATATGGTCCAATACTTTATTTGTAGGGAGTTTCTTTTTATTACAGATACGATTTTGTTAGTAGTTATTGGTCTGCTCAGGTTTTTTACTTCTTGACTCAGTCTTGGAACATTCTGTGTTTTTAGTAATTGATCCACATCTTCCATATTGTCTAATTTGTTGGCATATAATTGTTCTTTTTTTATTAAGTGAGAGGTGGGTAAGTAGACAGTCTCCTGTATGTGCCTCAACCGGGATCCACCCAGCAAGCCCCCACTGGGTGATGCTCTGCCCATTTGGAGCTGCTGCTCTGTTGCTTGGCAACTGAGCTATTTTAGAATCTGAGGCGAGGCCTGGGGCCATCCTCAGCACCCAGGGCCAACTTGCTTGAACCATTGAGCCATGGCTGCAAGAAGGAGGGACTGTGTTGAATCCGATGGTAACCTCTTCTGTGTGCCCTGAGTGGGAATCGAACCTGGGACATCCACATGCCAGGCTGATGTTCTACCACTGAGCCAAACGGCCAGGGCCAGCATACAATTGATGGTATTTTCTTATTATCCTTTGTATTTCTGTGGTGTTAGTTGTTCCTTCTCTTTCATTTCTAATTTTATTTGGATCCTCTCTTTTTTTTTAATCTGGTTAACGGTTTTTCAATTTTGCTATCTTTTCATCATACCAACTCTTGGTTTCATTGATTTTTTTGTATTATATTTTAGACCTGTATTTCATTTATTTCCACTCTGATCTTTATTGTTACCTTCGTTCTACTCACTTTGGGCTTTGTTTGTTTTTCTTTTTCTAGTTTCTTTAGGTGTAAGTTTAGATCATTTGAGTCCAATGGTTTATTTTAAGTGAGGTGTTAACCCTTGTTAAAGCAATTAGTCACTATACCTAAGCATGTCTACATGTCCTAAATCCTGCCTTTAGCTCTGTCAAAAAATTTATATTCTATACTCTTATATTTTAATGTGTCACAGTATAAATATATTTTTCATGTATACTTTTGCTAGTAATTTTTCTTTAAACAGATGTTAGTTGATAATTCTGCTCTTATACCAGGAAATAAGTGTCTACCGTATACTTAGTGATAACTTAGGAACTAAGTTTCTTTTTTTGTTTTTGGGGGGGGTTTTTTTGTTTGTTTGTTTGTTTTTGTTTTTTTACAGAGACAGAGAGAGTCAGAGAGAGGGATAGGGACAGACAGGAACGGAGAGAGATGAGAAGCATCAATCATTAGTTTTTCGTTGCGACACCTTAGTTGTTCATTGATTGCTTTCTCATATGTGCCTTGACCGTGGGGCTACAGCAGACCGAGTAACCCCTTGCTCGAGCCAGTGACCTTGGGTCCAAGCCGGTGAACTCTTTTGCTCAAACTGGATGAGCCCGCGCTCAAGCTGGAGACCTCGGGGTGCCAAACCTGGGTCCTCCGCATCCCAGTCCAACGCTCTATTCACTGTGCCACCGCCTGGTCAGGCAGGAACTAAGTTGTGTGTTTTTTTTTGTTGTTGTTGTTTTTAAAAAACTTAGTCTTTTTTTTTTTTTAAGATTTTATTTATTCATTTTAGAGAAGAGGGGAGAGAGGGAGGGGAGGAGCAGGAAGCATCAACTCCCTTATGTGCCTTGACTGGGCAAGCCCAGGGTTTCGAACCGGCGACCTCAGCATTCCAGGTCGATGCTTTATCTACTGCACCACCATAGGTCAGGCAGGAACTAAGTTTTTTAAGATTTGTCACGTAGATGTGACACCTCCTCATTTGTGAAGTGTTTAATATATATCAGAAGATACTTTGTGGAAAAAAGGGGGTGCAAGTTTTGGCTTTCATATGTTAGAAAGTTCAAACAGAACTAGTTCTTAACTTGGCAAAGATTTGATCACCTTGTTGGCGAGATTTGTACCACATCTACGTGCTTTTCCAGAGACAGAGCTAATCATTCTGTTTTATCAGGCAATTTTCCTGCTACAAATACAAATGTACGCATATGTTATGGATAAATCTCTTTCTCTCCAGTAGAAAAGCCATCAAGTTTTTCAAAATTTTAAGTTTTAAAGTTTTTGGAACCTTTTATTCTTTGCTTCTGATGCGAAGGAAATGCTAGACCCAAGGTACTTGTGCAAAAAGCTGGTTATATCATCGTAACCTATCTTTTCTCCTTTCAGATTATCGCTTTCCCTTGAAATATAGGAAACTCCCACAAACCTAGCTGTTTCAAGCATGTTTGGTCCTCTATTCTTTTTTTTTTTTTTTTTAAGACAGAGAGTCAGAGTGAGGGATAGACAGGGACAGACAGACAGGAACGGAGAGATGAGAAGCATCAGTCATTAGTTTTTTGTTGCGACACCTTAGCTGTTCATTGATTGCTTTCTCATATGTGCCTTGCTTGAGCCGGCGACCTTGGGTCCAAGCTGGTGAGCTTTGCTCAAACCAGATGAGCCCGCGCTCAAGCTGGAGACCTCGGGGTCTCGAACCTGGGTCCTCCGCATCCCAGTCTGACGCTCTATCCACTGCGCCACCTCCTGGTCAGGCTCTTTTTTTTTTTAAAGTGAGAGGTGGGAGATAGAGGGACAGACTTCCACATGCCCCCTGACTGGGATATGCCTAGCAGCCCCCATCTGGGGCTAATGCTTTGCCCATCTGGGGCTCTGCTCGCAGCTGAGCTATTTTTAGCTCCTGAGGCGAAGGCTCCGCAGAGCCATCCTCAGTGCCCCAGTTCATGTGCTCGGACCAATTGAGCCATGGCTGCAGGAAGAGGAGAGAGAAAGAGAGAGAGAGGAGAGGGAGGAGTGGAGAAGCAGATGGTTGCTTCTCCTGTGTGCCCTGACCAGGAATCAAACCCAGGACATCCACATGCCAGGTCAGCACTCTACCACTGAGCCAACTGGCCAGGGCCTGGTCCTCTATTCTTGATCTTAAAAAAATCAACCATGTTAACTGTTTAACATGGATAGGTAATGTGTTTTGTTTATTTTTCATAGCTGTGTTATTTTGTCATTCTTAGTTCTATTGATTTATTTCCATTTCTCCCTTGTTAGTACATCATTCTCTTAATCCATCCTGAGAATTATTTTTATCACTCTGATAAATAATCTATTTTTCCCTTATTCAGGAAGGCTGTGTTAGCCTTGTATAGTAGCTGAAGTGACTTTGGCCTTTTTAATAGACAACATTATGAAACTTACTGAGTTCCCAATTTAATGCATGGAGATCCTGGATCTTTATGGTTAAGTTGCTATAACAAATGGAAGCATTTTTTAAAATGCACACCTTAAGGAGGCCCAAATGAACATTTTCTTAAAGCAGTAAATAACATTTTAAATAATTATTAATAATCTATTCAAATTTTTTTAATTTTTGAAAAAAATAAATGCTACGTAAGTATATTATTGTTTAATTCAGTGCATCATGCACTTTAGTATTTCTGTTCTTCATTAATCTGGGAAGTTTGCATTTATGGCTGATCTTTTGTCTCCATTTGTTTTCTTTAGTTTCATGCTATGGATACACTGTATAGACACAGCTATGATTTGAGCAGTGCAATTAGTGTCTTAGTGCCACTTGGAGGACCTGTTTTATGTAGAGATGAAATGGAAGAATGGTCAGCCTCTGAAGCTAGTTTATTTGAAGAGGCACTGGAAAAATATGGCAAAGACTTCAATGATATACGTCAAGACTTTGTAAGTAGAAAATTGTGAATAATATAAAATGTTGAGGTGGGAATATCTTATTTGTTTTAGAAATCTGGTAAACCTAAAAGCATTTATTTAGCAAGTTTGTGACTTAGTAATTTTTCTCTGCTTAATATAGAATGAAGGCCAGTATTATAAAGGGAAAAATTAGTAATTGTGAGTAAGACCCAGGGCCAGGTAACCCTGAGTTCTTGCTGTAAACCTTGGCTGTATGAATTCATCATCTTAACCTCTGATTTCTAAGTTTAAAATATGGACAGAGTATCTAACCGTTTGCACTAAATATGGTGATTCCTGCTTCTTAAGTTTGTTTCCCTCATTTAGACCTTCAATATTTTTCTAGTTTTCTGACTAATTTGATATAGACTTTTTAATGTGGAAATTACCTGTAAAGCAGAATAGAAGAATTTGGTTTATAGGTTTTCAATCTTTGACTCCTCTTAATGATATGCAGTATCTTATTTGTCTTTTAAATACTAGATAATCTTTCCTGCTGTTATGTACTTCCTTTTGTCTTTGTATTTGTGGAATTGCTATCTTTAATTTAATTAAGTATACAATCTCTTTGAAATGGAGAAATTTCCATTTGAAAAGGCCATAAATAGATTTCCAGAGCAGTCATTCTTTTTAAAAAAATTATGACAATAGACTCTTTATAGAGTGGGAAGTATTTAATATGAACTAATAATATCTTGCCTTTTATGTTGTTGAATTTTTGTTTGAATTATTTCTGAAACAAAATTATTGCTTATTAATATGGATACATTGAATTCCAAACATGATAATTAAAGCTGTTAGTGTCACTGACATTTGTTCTTTTGGCAAAACTTCACTCATACCCAGATTGTTATATGTCGTGATTTCAATTTATAGGATGTGCAGGTGAGAATTTAAAATGCATTGGTGGCATTTAGCTTCATTACACCAGTGCAATGTTATTAATATAGCAGTTATTAATAAATATAGCTATACCACTAAATAGAAACCATAAAAACAAAATCCCCTAAAGAACAAATCTGCAGGTCTGACAAAGGAATGGAAGATGAGAAACACTAAAACGAAACTACTTTCCCTGCACTGAGTGTGACATGCTCATTTTTTGTTATAGTAATCCTCCTGGACTCATTTCAATTCAGCAAATGTCTGTTGAGCATCTGCAAAATGCCAGGCCTTCAGGTAGGCACTAGGCACACAACAGAAACTTAACATGACTTCAGGGAATGAGGTTATTGTCAAAATCAAGAGACTGAAACACATACACACAACTAAAACAAAATGTAGTTATTTCTGTCGGCGTGAACAAGTGTTGTGGGGTATTGGGAGGGAAACTATCAGTTGTGCCAGTCAGATCAGAAATGACTCACAGAGTTAACTGGCATTTTAGCTGGATCACTAATGGTAAAGGCAGAAAATCGCAAATTGAAAAGTATGCATGAGGTGTGAAATTTGCGGACAGCACTCCCAGACATCTAACACAGGACTAGGAAGTAACTCTCTGAAGAGTAGGTTGGTGCAATATAGTCAGGCACAGAGGCTGACATTGATATGAGTTTGAATAACTGTATGAAAATGAGTATACCAGTAATAATGCTGTTAGATGGTTTTACCTTTACGGTAACAGTTTGCTATTATCCTTTTAAAGCCTGTGGGATGGATCTGTAGTAATGTCCCCTCATATTCTCGATGCTGATAATTTAGATCTTCTTTCTTTTTTCCTTATTAGTCTGGCCTAGGGGTGTCTCAATTTTATTGCGCTTTGCAAAGAACCAATTTTGGTTTGATTGACTTCTATTTCATTAATTTCTGCTTTTGTGTTTATTATTTCCTTCCTTCAGCTTGCTTTGGGCTACTGAGCTTTGTTCTCTTCTAGTGTCTTTGTAAGGTTGAAGCTTAGGTCATTTTTTGGAAACATTTCTTCTAAAGCAGTCATTTATTGGTAGCATGTTTAGCTAACAATGATTTCAGCTTTGCCTTAAAAAGATATTTTATTTTTGGAGAATTCTTTTTGTTTTCTCTTTTAATACTCTCAAGATGCTTATTTGGCTTACGCAATTTCTGATAAGAATGTTCCTATGTAAGTCAATGTTTCTTTTTCTTTTTGTTCATGATAACTCTTGACTCTTGGTTTTAGCAGTTTCACTACTATATTGTGCCTGAGTGTGTTTTCCTTTGTAATTGTTCTACTTAGTTTCCTAGAGCTGAGCTTTCCTGTTTGTGTATTAGTTTGGATAATTTGTATTGATTTATCTGCTAGTACACTAATTCTTTTCTCTGCTATATCCAATACTGATAAACTTGTTAAAGGAATTCTTCAAATGTGATAGCATGTTTTATTCTAACATTTATATTTTATTCTTTTTTATGCTTTCTCTTTGTATTTAAATTCCGTCACTTTGTGTTATCCCCCTTTTCATCTAGATCTTTCAATATATTAGTCACAGTTTGATATCTGATATTTTCAATATTTGGGTCATAGTGGAGTCTGTCTCTGTTGCCTGATATATTTCTTGAAAATGGAACATTTATTTCCATACTATTTTTAATGTCTTATAATAAATAAGTGTTTTATATATTTTGGATGTGGAACATCCCGTGTAAACAACAACATAGGGCCCTGGCTGGTTGGCTCAGTGGTAGAGCGTTGGCCTAGTGTGTGGATGCCCTGGGTTCGATTTCCAGTCAGGGCACACAGGAGAGGCGCCCATCTGCTTCTCCACCCCTCCTCCTTTTGCTTCTCTTTCTCTCTCTCTCTCTCTCTCTCTCTCTCTGCCTCCCCTCCTCCCCTCCTCCCCATCCTGCAGCCCATCCTGCTGCCATGGTTCATTGGAGTGAGTTGGCCCTGGGTGTTGAGGAGGTCTCCATGGCCTCACCTCAGGTGCTAAAAACAGCTCAGTTGTTGAGCAATGGATGAACACCCCAGATGGGCAAAGCATCGCCCCCTAATGGGTTTGCTGGGTGGATCCTGGTCGGGGCACACGCAGGAGTTTGTTTCTGCCTCTCCTCTACTCACTGAATAAAAAAATAACAATGACATAGACTGAGTTAGGCAATATTTGTATTCTGAAATGAGCATGCCTCTTTTCCTTCTAGGTCATAGTTGTGGGAGATTGAGTTGTTGGGCTGGGTTTGGATTTTTGTTGTTGTTGTTTTGTAGTTACCTTCAGTGCATCATTGTACAAGGCCTAAACTTTCATTTACTGCCTTGAAATTTTTCAGCCTCATGGGACCCCAGAAGCTTAATGATGGGTTCCCCATTTTTGCCAGATATGCTCCTTACCCAGCAGGAAAATCTCCCCACCTGACTAGTTCCCCTAATGTCTCACCCAGTTTGCAACTTAGTGGGTTTCACTTCCCTGCCAGCCTGGAGAGTTATTCAGATAAGCTGATCACATCCTGCATGGAAATCTTCTTCAGGAACCGGGCATACTTGCCCTCTTGTTACACAAAGCCTCACTTCCACAACCTCTCCTGGCTCATTATTCCCAAGTGTGACTCTACATGGTGTCCTTTCCCCGGAGCTGTGAATATGTCACTAATAAACTGCTGCCGACCATATCTGTTTTGCCTTGGGTGTTATATGCTGTATGTCTGGCCCTCTTTTACTGTTTTAAGGGGTGTGTCCCTCACTAAGGGGGTGAATAGGAGGTGTTCTGAACACCACAGACTTGTGAATAGGAGGTGTTCTGAACACTACAGACTTCATATTCTTTTTTTTTTTTTTTGTATTTTTCTGAAGCTGGAAACGGGGAGAGAGTCAGACAGACTCCCGCATGCACCCGACCGGGATCCACCCGGCACGCCCACCAGGGGGCGATGCTCTGGCCCTCCGGGGCGTCGCTCTGCCGGGACCAGAGCCACTCTAGCACCTGGGGCAGAGGCCAAGGAGCCATCCCCAGCGCCCGGGCCATCTTTGCTCCAATGGAGACTCGGCTGCGGGAGGGGAAGAGAGAGACAGAGAGGAAGGAGAGGGGGAGGGGTGGAGAAGCAGATGGGCGCCTCTCCTGTGTGCCCTGGCCGGGAATCAAACCCGGGACTTCTGCACGCCAGGCCGACGGTCTACCACTGAGCCAACCGGCCAGGGCCCCCAGACTTCATATTCTTACCTGTGCTTGATATGGGGCCTGGCATACCGAGGGTTTTTTCAGTGTTCCTGTCCGGACCTCAGCTGGTCCTGCACTGCAGAGCCTCTCTTCACATTGCTGCCCCTCTCCTTGTTACTGCCTGCGAGCAGTAGCGGGTGACATGGTGTGGGCGTAGACAGTCTGTCTGTTGTCCTGTTGAAGCCCAGTCTTAGGCAGGCTTTGTGTGCCCGAGTATCAGTGTCAGTGCTCCTACAGCTCCTTTGTAGCAACCAGTCTATGCCCTGTGTTGCATTTTACTGGCGGAGTTGGTGGGTGGGCACAACTACCTGCCCACTCCAGTGGCAGATGGCTTTGCTTTTTGTGAAGGAAGAGTGAAGCAAGGGGTTTTCTTGCCCCAGGCCCCCATTGGCAGCGGATGACAATTCACACACCCACATCACCACCAACAGGGGTTTTCTGAGGTCTCTGCCTCATTCCTGTCCTTGCTGCTGAGCTCCTGACTGGCAGGGGTGTGCGGGTTCCCTCTGAGCACTGCTTCATGTAGCACCACCTTGCAAAGTTTGATAGGGTGTGTTTTCGTTTTCGTTCCTTCAAAGTATTTTTCATTTTTTATTATGATTTCTTTTTTGACCCATGCGTTATTTAGAAGTTTTATATCATTTGATTTTTTTTATATGTTTCTGTTACTATATTCTAGTTTCTGTTGTGATCAGAAAACATACTCTATATAAACCAAATTTTACATTTTTGATACTTGATTGATTCTGACCCAGTATATAGTTTGTCATGGTGAATGTTTCATGTGTTATTGGAAAGAATAGATATTTTGATAGGTGGAATGTTCAAAATATATATATATATATATGCTATATATATAGTCAAGTTTATTGATAGTGTTGTTCAAGTCTTCTGAAGGCGTACTGATTTTCTGTCTACTTGTTTTTTTACTTATTGAGAGAGCAGTATTAAAAGTCTCTAGCTATAATTTTGGATTTTCCTGTTATTCCTTTCAATTATAATTAGGTTTTTGCTTTAATCATGTTGAAATTCTGTTATTAGGTACATGCACGTTTAGGATTATTATGTTCTCATGGTGAATTGATTTTTATCTTTAAATCTTGCTTTATTTATGGTAGTATTATTTGTAGTGAAGTCTACTTTATCCTATAAATATAATTAAGCTTTATATTTTTACATGATATATCTTTTCATCTTTTTATTTTTGTTTATGTCCAAAGTGGGCTTTTTGTGTACAGAGTGCAGTTGGATTTTTTAACTAAACAGCCTGACAAACCCTGCCTTTTAGTTGTAGTGTTTAGATCACTTACCTCTAATATAATTATCAGTAATATAATTAACAGTTTAAATCTGTCATCTGAGCATTAATTTTCCATATGTACCATTGTGTTTTGTCCTTTCCTCCTTTTTGGTTAATTTTTTATGATTCCCATTGTATCTACTAGTGGCTTACTAATTAAACTTTTGTTTAATTTGTTTAGTGGTTTGCAATATGCATCTTTAACATACCACAGTCTACCTTTCCATCAAATACCACTTAGATCACATAGATGGCCAGAACCATGTAACAATGCACTTCCAGTTCCTCCTTCCCTCGTTGTGCTTTTGTTGCCATACAGTTTGTGATTACTATTTTTTGCTTAGACAATTAATAATATTTTAAATAAATTTTTAAAAATTGTTTTCATAAATATAAAATATATTTACTTATCATGATTTATTTTAAAACTTTATTTACCATTCCTGCCCCTCTTCATTTCTTTATGTGGAGTCCAACTCTCAGCATCACCAGCAGGAGCTCTCTCAGGCCTCCTGTGCTGGCCCAGTTCTGTCTGATGAACACTTCAGTGGAGATCTGTGGCCAGTGTGTGTGGATTCCCCTGATGTCTCGAGCTTCCTTGTGTTAAACAGCTCTCCTAGCCCACTGTTGTTGACCTTTAATTATTTGGTAAATTTTTTGTTATTTTTGTTTGTTAGTTTTTTAGATTTTTAAAATTTTATTTATTTTAGCTTGATCAGGCAGTGGCGCAGTGGACAGAGCATTGGACTGGGATGCAGAGGACCCAGGTTTGAAATCTCGAGGTCACTGGCTTGAGAGTGGGCTCATCTGGCTTGAGCATGGGTTCACCAGCTTGAGCACAGGGTTGCTGGCTTGAGCATAGGATCATAGACATGACCCCATGGTCGCTGGCTTGAGCCCAAACGTTGCTGGCTGGAAGCCCAATGTCACTGGCTTGAGCAAGGGGTCACTCACTCAGTTGTAGCCCCCTAGTCAAGGCATATATGAGAAAGCAATCAATGGACAACTAAGGAGCTGCAACGAAGAATTGATGCTTCTCATCTCTTCCCTTTCTGTCTGTTGCAATATGCATCTTTAACATACCACAGTCTACCTGTCTCTGTCACACACAAAAAAATTACTCATTTTAGAGAGAGGGGGGAGAGAGAGAGAATAAGAAAGAGAAAGAGGGGGGAACAGAAAGCATCAACTCCCATATGTCCTTTAACCAGGCAAACCCAGTGTTTGGAACTGGCGACCTCAGCGTTCCAGGTTAACACTTCATCCACTGCGTCACCACAGGTCAGGCATGTTGTTTTCTTCTTAATTTTTATTGGTCACCCTTTTCTTTTATGCTCTGCCAAAGTAAAAATAGTTCATGAGCCCTGACTCACCTCAGAGTCACTTTGGAGTTCAGTTATTGTCTTGTAACCTTAGCTCTTAGATGGACCCATGAATTGTTAGGGTTTTATGGATTATCTGTTTTCTCCCAATTTTTAGGGTAGATATGACATTCTCTTGTCGAATTCTGTGTCCTAAACAGAAATAGGACCTGAAATATGTGAAGTAACCTAAACAGTTCAAAGTTCAAAACAGCCAGGTATTTCTTCCCTCATGCAATGAAGTCAGTTGCAGCAGAAACCCCTTTTAGCAATGGTATTTCCTAGCTGTCGAATCATTAGACTTTAGTTGCAGATAAAATTACAGGAGCTGTTTTGAACAGAATGGGATATCATTTTGGCAACTGAGTGTAAAACCATTGGTATTGGTAGAATTGGAGAAGCAGACCCCAGGCTAGCTCCAGAACAATCCCCCAGAAATGGCCCGCTAGTGAGCTCCCATCTTTGCCCTTACAGAAATGGAAACGGAGAAGCTGCTGGGTTAACTTCTGCTCCTGGATCACACTACTTTGACCTTGATGTTGGGTCAGGAAGCCTCTGGCAGAGCTTTGTTTCTATAGCCATTTCGTGCTTCCCTGCTCTGCTGTGGCAAAATGCATGCCTTATGATGCACTATCCTCTCTTAACTCTGCATAGTTCACTTCTGTACTTCAGTCTTTTACACATACATCTGGTGGGAAGAAATAAATCGCAAGGGAGTCTTGGAAACATAATGTTTGGATTTTTAATCTTTGCATTAGAAATTAGGAAAGTGAACTAGAAGGAAGTTGGAAAGGACCATGAGCAGATCATAATTGAAGATGACAGAATCCATTTGAGTGAGCTAGTTTAAGGAGAAAGAAATTTATTACAGAATGTTGGAAGGCTCACAGAACCTCCAGAAGTTTGCAGGAATCCAAGTTTGGATGCTTTACAGCCAAGACTTGTGAAGCCAAGAGCAATAGCAAACACCACAGTGGTGCTGTTCTAGCAGAAACCCCACTACAAAAACTGCTGCCTCTGCTACCGGTAATGCTTGATTTCTGCTCCACTTTGACTCTGTCATTAAATGCCACATCTCTAGGGTCTATTCCTCGAATGCTTCATTTCTTACCAATTTTTATTTTGGGGTGCTTTTGATTATGGGTGAGAGAAACTCAACCTCACCTAATTTAGAATAAAGAATAAATGTATGGGTTATATTAGAGTTCTTAGTTGCTAACTACAGAATTTATTATATCTAATATAAGCAAAAAGGATCCAATATGGGTTCTCATAGAATCTCTGGAAAGACCAGAGAACCAGGTTTGGATGCTGTGTTTTCAGGAACAGTGGAAACACCCATGCCCTCTGCTGCTCAGCATCCATGATTCCAAGCCTCAGCCGCAGAAAGGACAACAGAGATGGCCCAGAAGAACATAATAGTTCAATCATTGATCTTGCTAAACTATCCATTGTCCCTGCATGCAGCCTCATTTTGATGCTCATTTCTATACCTAAATGTCACTTAGGTTCATCAGCCTGGCTCACCTATAACCTAGCCCATTAGTCTGCACAATAGTATTTGGGGAAAATACAGTTTAGAGCAGCGGTTCTCAACCTGTGGGTCGCGACCCTGGCGGGGGTCGAACGACCAAAACACAGGGGTTGCCTAAAGCCATTGGAAAATACATATTTTATTTAAAAATGTATTGTATACATATTTTATTCAAAAATGTATTGTATACATATTTTATTTAAAAATGTATTGTATAATAAATATGTATTTTCCGATGACTTTAGGCAACCCCTGTGTTTTGGTCATTCGACCCCCTCCGGGGTCGCGACCCACAGGTTGAGAACCACTGCAATAGAGCTTTAAAGAAGATAACCTAGAAGTGGTTTGGAAGTAGATGTATAGTATCTGCTACTTCCTTGGTGACTCAACATCAATCCTTGCTTTTTCTGTACTTCCATACATCAGCTTTTTTTTGGGGGGGGGTGACAGAGAGAGAGAGGAACAGATAGGGACAGACAGGGAGGGAGAAAGATGAGAAGCATCAATTCTTCAGTGCAGCACCTTAGCTGTTCATTGATTGCTTTCTCACATGTGCCTTGACCAGGTGGCTACAGCAGACCGACTGACCCTTGCTCTAGCCAGCGACATTGGACTCAGGCTGGTGAGCTTTTGCTCAAACTAGATGAGCCCACGCTCAAGCCAGCGACCTTGGTGTTTTGAACCTGGGGCCTCTGCGTCCCAGTCTGACGTTCTATCCACTGTGTGCAACCACCTGATCAGGCTATACATCAGCTTTTAAACAATGTAATTATTCCTGAACTTTAAAAAAATGTAGTACCATTTCTTCAAATGTGGAGGCCCAAATTTACTGTCATAGCATTCATCTCAGGTTGATACTTATTCTTCCTCTCTTTTTAGTCACAATCCAGTCTTTATAACTTGTAGTTTCTACATTAATTATATGGTGTAAAACCACCACCAACAGACCTTATAAAAAATAGGAAGGGAATTGGGGTGCAGGAGGAAAATAATTATACCAAGAAGGAAGAAATATGGATGGCTTCTTTAGTCTTTTTTTCTCTGCTTCTGAAACTCATCCTGAGGCCTTCATTGGCATTTCAGAATCCCAGTATTCTATTCCCCTTAGCACCTTTAATGATCAGCGTTCTTATCTGATAGGGTGACCCAAACCTCCATTTTTGAGGGATCTAGGTCCTGGTTAGAAGCAGTGTTTTGTGGGAATAAGTCTTTCTTTCATAAGTCTGTGGGTACTATGGCCAGCCAGTGCATTACATTCAGAAAAGGCAAATCCTTTAGAATAATGGTCTGCCTGAGGACAGATGGCTACTATTCAAGTATGCTAGCATTTACTGTAACTGACATGTTACCAGGAATGGTGCCATGTTGGAGGCCCAGTGTACTCTGTTCCTTGCAGATTGGACACCTGGAGTAATCAGATCAGATTTGGTGAGAACCCATCCATGGGGTGGCACCCACGTGTAATGTCTGTGTTTACCTTTTTGTTTGTGTGTGTGTCCACTTTGTTAATGTGTCCTTCCCATTATCTTTGTTGTGGTTAGGATAGGAGGCTGAGCACATTGCCATGAAGGAGATAACTTTATCCATCTGATATTAATGAGAAGCTTTTCTGCAGAGGGAGCCTGTAAGTGAGCATGAGGACACAAATATCCTCATACTCAGGCCCATCTTGGTTGTCTGTCCCACAGACCTCTTGCTTAAGCCTCATTGTTACCAATATTCTAATCAGATTGCTGTCAAGTCTCTGATCATTGTGACAGGTACATAACTACAGCTCACGAATGGGTATGGATTAGGACTTCTGGCCATCTCTCCTCAACTCACAGTAGAAAGCCAGATGTTTACTGTGATGTTCCATCCTCCAAAACGATCTCCCTTCTTCACTGTGCTTCAGAGCCACTTCTGCTTGGGCTGAAATGTGGTAGCAGTATAGTTCTGGTTGGTGCTAGTATATCAAAAAACCAGCCTGACCTGTGGTGGCGCAGGGGATAAAGCGTCGACCTGGAAATGCTGAGGTCGCCGGTTCGAAACCCTGGGCTTGCCTGGTCAAGGCACATATGGGAGTTGATGCTTCCAGCTCCTCCCCTCCTTCTCTCTCTCTGTCTCTCCTCTCTCTCTCTCTCTCTCTCTCTCTCTCTGTCTCTCTCTCTCTCTCTCTCCCTCTCCTCTCTAAAATGAATAAAAAAAAATTTTTAAAAAGCCTGACCTATGGTGGTGCAGGGGATAAAGCGTCAACCTGGAATGCTGAGGTTGCCAGTTCAAAACCCTGGGCTTGCCTGGTCAAGGCACATATGGGAGTTGATGCTTCCTGCTCCTCCCTCCCCCTTCTCTCTCTCTCTCTCTCTCTCTCATTCTCTCTCCTCTCTAAAAATTAATAAAAGTTAAAAAAAAACAAAAACAACCATCTGCCACAGTCAGAATCTTTTCCTCCTAAATTGACGTGTCATCGGGAACTCCCATGAAGCCATCAGTGAGGGTTGAAGAAGAAATGATACACCGGGGCGTATTACTCTTGCGTTTGTGACCTACCCTTCTCCTGGATAAAGGAGTGGTTGTGCTGAGCACGCCTGGTGAGGGTTTCATGACTTCCCCTTAGATAAAGTCTGGCTCGTGGTGAAGCCAGGTTCATGGTCCCTTGGTTTTCTTGTCTCGGACTTCCAGGTAATTTCATGTTGGGGTTATTTCTCAGAAGAAGAATAGTTAGGAGATGAAGAGGTTTTAGCTTGCTTAGAACCCTAGTGGACTCTGTCAATGACTGTCCTTTGGGGTCATATCATAAGCTCCTTAAACCATCCCTCAGACCCTTTCAGCTCCATTAGATTGCTTGTTGGGTTGGAGAACACTGTTTTTGCTTTAGTTGAAATGCAAACAAATACCAGAGACTGCGCAGATTTGGTCCACAGGGAGACCACATTTGTAACCTACTGTTGGAGTTGCCACCCAGTTAAACTTAAAGTAAGTTCCTATCCCTAACTAAGCTCCATTTGTTTTCTGTTCAGACAATAGATGGGTTAAATGTGGAGGTGTTAGGAATGGCATGGATGTTTTTCACGTGGGTCATAGGCTGCAGTACAGTCTGGGAAGCACCTTTTTTTTTAACTTTAAGTAATTTTTTTTTCAATTACATTTGACATACAATATTATATTAGTTTCAGTTGTACAACCCAGTTATTAGACATTATCTAACTTACTAAGTTTGGAAAGTGCTGTTTTAATGCTCTGACATGGATGATGCATTAGGGATAGTGTAGATGGGAATCAAGAGAGGTGTTGAGTCACCTATCTGTAAAATCCGCTACTACAGCTAAAAATTATGAATGCTCTCAGTCATTTTGTTTGCATCCTGGATGACTAACAGATAGATCTCCCTTAACAAAGGGGCATATTCAATATATTCTTTGGCTGTGGGTCTCATGAGTGGGAGCTCATTTGACCACTTTGAGATAATAAAAACTAACACAGGCAAGCTTCCTGTTTTTCTAATATATACCACACTTGGCTGTGTTTTCTTTTTTCAGAGATCTAGGTTTTAATTTTATTTAGAACAAAAATAGGTCAAAATAGAGCAGTTTTTAAAAGGATGAGAAATATGCCAGCGACCAAATGACACCCAGTTGTAGCTGGCATCTTTGGAAGTTAAAGTAACTCTGGGTAGATTTACTTAAATATTCCTAAAATTTGTATTCCAACCCTGCCTGTATAGACCAAGAACAACTTTCCTGAGTAAGCCATAAAATAGTATCATTCATAAGGTTTCTAATTTTTAACAAAACAGGAAGTGAGAAATGGAATGTGTTGTATTAGTTTCTAACTGAATATAACTTTTCTGGAATACCCTTTGCTAATTTGGGTTTTTGTAAACTGAATGAAAAATTCATTCGGCTATTTGCCTCATATTTTAAAGTAGTGGTTTTAAAGTATAGCAATTGCTATAGTAGCTTATTTTCATTATCATGTTAAATATTTTTCAGCTGCCTTGGAAATCATTGACTAGCATCATTGAATACTACTACATGTGGAAAACTACTGACAGATATGTGCAGCAGGTAATTTTGTATATCGTTACCAATATGATTGCGTTAAAGTGAACTTTCTAGTTATATTTTAATTTTTTTTTTTAGCAATATACTTAACCCTTTGAGTAGTGAGTATTTTGTTAACCCTTTGAGGACATACATGAATGTTCATACTACTCAAAGGGTTAATTTTAAATTTGTTTTGTTTGCTTTATCTTTTCTAGACTATTTTAATATAACTGCATGATTTCACATCCTTAAGATACTGTTTTAAGATTTTTAGTCTTAATGTATTTTTTTCTTACTTCAGAATTTATTATGGTAACTGTTTGGAAATGAGACAGGGAAGGATACCACTGGAGAGGCAGTATTTCCTTGCAGGTGCCTGGTGTTGCCTACCTTTGTGAGTGTACTTGAAGGGAATAACCCAAGACATGATGTTAGCACAAACCTTTGAACGAGTGTTTTTTACAGAGTATGGAAAATTTAGACCAAAGCCATCAACCAATTTGAGATATTTTAAAAGATATTCTGAAACCTCTTTGTATGACATTTATGTGGACATATCCCCTAAATCTTTTCACTGTAGAAGTTAGTCTTACTAGTTTGATGCTTTGTTACTGTGCATGCATTTTTATCCAAGATTATTTCTATAATCAGGGAATCAATGGTTTTTGAATCCTTTTCACATGTCCCAAACTGAGGTGATTCTCTCAGTTGCTTATTTGGAGCAATATTTCTTGGGGAAAATGCCCGTTTTCCTGAAGTGACCCCAGTAAATACTTGTTTTTATATTCCTCTTAGTCACTTGTCAGAACTGGTAAAGAAAGGAGCAAATATATAAGGTCTACCGGAAAGTTCTGTCCGTTTTTGGAATAAAACAAAATATAAATTTTTCTTACTGTCAATAAACTTTATTAAATAATATAATTGCCATTATTATTAATGATTTCTTGCCAGCGTGAGGGCAATTTGTATATCCCATTTTTGAAAAATGTTTTATCTTTTGATGCGAAAAATTGAACCAGTGCTATTTTGATATCTCCTTCATTTTTGAATTTTTTGCCCTTCAAAAAATTTTGTAGGCCCTGACCGGTTGGCTCAGCGGTAGAGCGTCGGCCTGGCGTGCGGTGGACCCGGGTTCGATTCCCGGCCAGGGCACACAGGAGAAGCGCCCATTTGCTTCTCCACCCCCCCCCCCTCTCTGTTTCTCTCTTCCCCTCCTGCAGCCAAGGCTCCATTGGAGCAAAGATGGCCTGGGCGCTGGGGATGGCTCCTTGGCCTCTGCCTCAGGTGCTAGAGTGGCTCTGGTCGCGGCAGAGCGACGCCCAGGATGGGCAGAGCATCGTCCCCTGGTGGGCAGAGCATCGCCCCCTGGTGGGTGTGCCGGGTGGATCCCGGTCGGGCGCATGCGGGAGTCTGTCTGATTGTCTCTCCCCGTTTCCAGCTTCAGAAAAATACAAAAAAAAAAAAGAATTTGTAAGGACAAAAACAAGTGATAGTCGGAGGGTGCTAAGTCCGGGGAATATGGTGGATGCGACAGACATGCTTCTGTAGCATTTCTTCCTTGTTGAAATTCGTAAAAATTACAGTGGCGTAAATGAACTTTATCAGTAGCCATGGGTACACTATCGCTTCACACATAAGACTAACGTGAATCAACTTTGTTTTAGTTAATTTGCTACATCAGTATGTATACATTAAGTGATAAAAATAGGCACACATGCGCCAAATAAACATGTGCTTACGTGTGGAAACTTGTTGTGACAGAAATGGACAGAACTTTCCAGTAGACCTTATATTTAACATAGACATAATTTTTCCCAAGTATGTGATTATACAGTTGCAAAGTGTTGGATGCTATAAAAATAAACTTTAAGTATCACTTTAAAATTGCCCTGTGCCTGACCTGTGGTGGCACAGTGGGTCAAGCATGGACTTGGAACACTGAGGGTCGCCGGTTCAAAACCCTGGGCTTGCCCTGGTCAAGGCATATATGGGAGTTGATGCTTCCCATTCCCCCCCCTTCTCTCTTTCTCTCTCTCTCATACCTCTCTCTCTCTCTCTCTCTCTCTCTCTCTCTCTCTCTCTCGTTGTGGTCCAGCTGCGACGAGTCTATTACGGGGTCTCAAACAGGAAGAGTTATGAAATTGAATAAATGGTAGAGACTTAAAGATACATACATACAGATGAGTTCGGGAGGATGGCACGGTGAACAGTCTCTACTGTTCCTGAACCGATGCAATGGCGGCCCCCAGAAGCGCATTTGTCTTTTATTCAGGGGAAAAAAAACTGGTCCATTAGCAATTCAGTTGTTTCCAAGACAACTCAAAGACAACCCCCACTCTTCCAGAGAACGTGGGTGGGACAAGCAAGAATCAGGTATAGCTCTTTGTTAACTAGGCAGGTGAGGTGGTGGGGTTTGGGCCCAGCACCTCTGTTCCCTAGATATATCCAAATTGCAAAAATACCGTTTAATTTTCAGTCCTCAACAGTCTCTCTTCTCTAAAAAAAAAAAAAATAGAATAAATAAAAATAACTTTTAAAATATTAAATAAAAAAAGTATCCTTAAAATTGCCCTAGTGAGTTATTGAGATCACGAATAGTGAATAACCAGCCACTCATGGCTTATTGAAAAATTTCCAGTGTCAATATCAAATATATGTAGTTCAAATATATGTAGTTATTTGAAACAATGTAGGTAGATAGAAGTGAGGACCATATGCTCTGAAAACCTATGTTATTCAAAGCAAAAAGAATACCTAAAGATAGTGGAGATGTTGGTATCAAGGATGGTTCAAAATCTTTGGATAAAATTATTTTCAGAAATGTCAGCTCCATCCCTAAGTTTTAAATTATCCCCCTAAATATTTTTGTTTATCCTTCACTGAGGATAGGAGAACTATTATGGTTTGTCTTATTTTTGGATACTTACCATATATTATTTTCCTTCCCTATTTACATTTACAATTGTGTTGATCACAATAATAAATGGATTTGACTACATAGTCTTTTTTCCATTACTTTTCCTGCATTTGGCTCCTGATGTGATTCAGCCAAACTTTTAAAGTATACTGCATTATCTCCCAACGTTTGAGGGTAAATTCTTATTTAATTGCATTGAAAATAGTTACTATCCATTTCTTTTGCATGGACTTGGAAAACTAATCATCTCTGAATAGTCTTCTAAAAATAAAGATTATGTGTTTTCTCTATCCCAGAAAAAATAAGAAGTAAAAAGGTAGAAATTTGAGAAGTGAAAATTGTTACTTACAAGTCCTGTTTATTCACTCATGTGGGGAATGGAATTGTTCATTGCTTTATTTTTAAAATCGGTGTCTAAAATGTTATTAATACTTACAATTCTGTACCTCAGAATCTGGGGACTTTTCTTAGAAATTACTGCAGTTTTAAATTATGCACATTTTTAAATGACAATTTTTGAATTATACTTTAATGTATCATTTTCTTGTGAATTTTTTTTAAAACTATGAAGTGGTAATAATAATTCAGCATGCATGTAAAATATTTTATCTGTGTTTCAAATTAGAAACGCCTAAAAGCAGCAGAAGCTGAGAGTAAACTGAAACAAGTGTATATCCCAACTTAGTAAGTAATAGAAATTTTCTACACTATTTGTCATGGTATTGATTCTGTCAAAACAAAATATGTCATTTTGGTCATTTTCAGCCAAATTTTAATTTCTTTGTGTATCTTTTTTTTTTTTTTTCATTACAAAGCATGAGACTTCCTTCCCACTATACTACTACATTGATATTTTTAGAGAAAAAATGGCTTGTGGGATAAACACCAAGTAGACACCAAAAGTACTGGAGGAAGAATGGCCCTGTATTATACTTCTATCACAGTTGCAGGGAAGGGGTCAGGAAATTAACCTAGGAACTCTATTGTTTAAGCAAATGGTTTTCAGAAAGCTACGAACTTATGAAACTTGTTCACAGTAGAATAGATTTTGTTTGGCTAATGTGCACTGCCCTTTTGGGGTATGTTTTTTATTTATTTTACAATTTATATTATGTGCTTAGGGGAAGGGATATGGAAAGTAATTAGAATCATACTTTGTAAATGTTGAATAAATAATTAATAGCTTTTGATTTGGTCTAGCATTCTATCATTTTCCTTTGGACTTAAAAATCATTGTTATATCAAAATGAATGCCAATTTTCTTTTCGTATGCTGAGTCTTAAATGAATTATAATCTTGTTTTGGAGATCTTTAGAGTTCATCTGTTTATTTATTCAGGAAAATTTAGTTTATCTTATTTGACTAAGTTATAAAAGAATGACTCCCCAAGAAAAATACTGTTGTGATTCACGTGTCTTAGATTTTGAAAAGCAAACCTACCAACTTTCTTGTACTTTACAATGCTATCAGAAGGAAAAGTTTAACTAGGTTTCACCAAGCAACCCAGATAATTGTTTCTATTTTGTTTTGCATTGACTTTGGAGTCTTTTTTTTTTTCCTGAAGCTGGAAATGGGGAGAGACAGTCAGACAGACTCCCGCATGCGCCCCACCGGGATCTACCCGGCACACCCACCAGGGGCTACGCTCTGCCCACCAGGGGGCGATGCTCTGCCCCTCCGGGGCGTCGCTCTGTTGCCACCAGAGCCACTCCAGCGCCTGGGGCAGAGGCCAAGGAGCCATCCCCAGCGCCTGGGCCATCTTTGCTCCAATGGAGCCTTGGCTGCGGGAGGGGAAGAGAGAGACAGAGAGGAAGGAGAGGGGGAGGGGTGGAGAAGCAAATGGGCGCTTCTCCTGTGTGTCCTGGCCGGGAATCGAACCTGGGACCTCTGCACGCCAGGCCGACGCTCTACCACTGAGCCAACCGGCCAGGGCTGGAGTCTTGATCCAAGTCAAAGACCAAACAAACTGTATCTGTGGGCCAAATCTGACCTGGTAACTGTTTTTATAAAGTGTTATTGGAACATAGCCATATTTATTCATATATGCATTGTCTGTGTCTCCTTTGTACTATAATTGCAGAGTTTAGTGGCTACAACGGAATTGTAATATCCACAAAGCTTAAAATATTTACTATGCTGGCCTGACCTGTCGTGGCACAGTGGGTTTATTTGTTGACCTGGAACACCTAGGTTGCTGGTTTGAAACCCTGGGCTTGCTTAGTCAAGGCACATATGAGAGTTGATGCTTCCTGCTCCTCCCCCATTCTCTCTCTCTCCTCTCTAAAAAATGAATAAATAAAGTCTTTAAAAAATATTTAGCCCTGGCCGGTTGGCTCAGCGGTAGAGCGTCGGCCTAGCGTGCGGAGGACCCGGGTTCGATTCCCGGCCAGGGCACACAGGAGAAGCGCCCATTTGCTTCTCCACCCCTCCGCCGCGCTTTCCTCTGTCTCTCTCTTCCCCTCCCGCAGCCAAGGCTCCATTGGAGCAAAAATGGCCCGGGCGCTGGGGATGGCTCTGTGGCCTCTACCTCAGGCGCTAGAGTGGCTCTGGTCGCAACATGGCGACGCCCAGGATGGGCAGAGCATCGCTCCCTGGTGGGCAGAGCGTCGCCCCATGGTGGGCGTGCCGGATGGATCCCGGTCGGGCGCATGCGGGAGTCTGTCTGACTGTCTCTCCCTGTTTCCACTTTCAGAAAAATGAAAAAAAAAAAAAAAAAAAAAATTTTACCATGCCAGCCTCTAATCTAAGTGAATGATTTTTGGAACTCAAGATTCAATTTCTAATCATACTTTTAAAAAAAAATTATAAATCATACACATAAATAGAATATATGAAGCTGCATTTAGATTAAGAATTATTTTATACTATCATTCTTTTGAGCCTGACAGTCTTCTATATGCAGAGCACTCTCTTCAGTACTAGAGTAGAAAAGTGAAGAAGACAGGTTATATTCCAGCACGGGGGAGACAGATACCAAACAGCTTGTCACTCTGTGTGACAAGTACTAAGATGGAGAATAGTCCTTATGTGGCTGGTATGGTAGGCAAGAGCCAGGAGTTTATCTTTCTGTGAAGAGTGGAAAAGGATTTTAAACAAGGAAGTGTTAGGATCAAATTTTTGCTTTAAGATTACTAGCTATGTTGTGGAGACTGGTTTGGGGAATAAGAGTGAGTGTAGCCTAACCAGACAGTGGCGCAGTGGATAGAGTGCCGACTGGGATACAAGGATCCAGGTTTGAAACCCCGAGGTCGCTGGCTTGAGCCCAAAGGTCGCTGGCTTGAGCAAGGGATCACTTGCTCTGCTGCTCCCCCATCCCCCCCTCTCCCCCTCCGTCAAGGCACATATGAGAAAGCAGTCAGTAAACAACTAAGTAGTCACAACGAAGAACTGATGCTTCTCAACTCTCTCCTTTCCTGTCTGTCCCTATCTGTCCCTCTCTCTGTCTCTCTCTTGCTGTCTCTGTCACCAAAAAAAAAAAAAAAAGTAAAAGAGTGAATGTAAGACCAGTTGTGAAGTTCTTGGAGAGGCAAGATAATAGTAGGTTGACCTAGAGTTGTGGCCCTGGAAATAGTGCTCTGCTTAGTAGTGATTGACTTTTATTGAGGAGTGGAGGACAGATGTCAAAGTTGAGTCCCAAGTTTCTGGCTAGCACAGCTTAGTGGATTGCTGAGCTAGACACCAAGCTAAGAAACTGTAGCAGAGAACCTGGTTCAGTCATTTTGAATTTTTGTGGCCACAAAGAGGTGTTGAATATATTGTCAGATATATTAGTCTTAAACTCAGGAAAGTTCCAGGCTAGAAATACAAATCAGAGCTTCATTAACATAATATTATGTTTTAAACCTTGGATAAGATTTCTTAAGAGGAACAACATGAAAAAAATGCCTTGGACCACGCTTGAGGAAATCCAGTATTTATATATCAGATAGAATATGAAAGTTAAAAAAAGGATAGCAAGTTGAGTGCATTTTCATCAAAACTGAGGGAGGAGTGTGTTTCAAGAAGGGAAAGAGATTAACAGTATCAGATGCTGGTGAAAAATAGCTAGGGGATTTAACAACATGGAGATCATCAGTGATCTTTAATGTAATGGTGAGGACCACATATGAGTCAAGGAGCTGCAGACAGTGAAGATTTGCAGCTCTCGGGAGGCCCAGCTGGAAAGGGCAGCCAAGATAGAGTTCTTGGCTTTGAGGAGTAGGTTGGGAGAGAGAAATGGGAGAGTTTTTAAAATAGGAGAAATATATTACATGTTTGTGAGGAGGATCCAGGAAAGGGAATCAAGTGTACATAGTCCTCAAGGGGTCTGGGGTCGGGTGTGGAATCTGGAGCGCAGATGAGGAAAGGAAAGGTTCTGACATTAGATAAAAGAAGGGCAGTTTCATATGATGTGACTTTAAAACCTTTTTCATATGTTTGTCTTAGAGTAAAAGTTTATTCAGATGGTCACACTGATATCAGTCATTTGTCCTGAGAATTAATCTTTAGGTACTTGGTTTTGCAAAAGATAGTTTAAGTGATTCACATCTATAATGTCTTTGTCCATGTGTTTTCCTTTCGTAATTATAATATTAAGGTCAGTGGTTTGTTCAGTCATGTAACATTTTAGATTCAGGTGAACAACTAAAGTTGTGATTACTTATATTCTTTTTTCAGGCAGCTCAACTGTAAATTTATATTACCTTTTTTTTTTTAACACATATGTTTAGCCCTGGGGTAAATGTCAGAAATTTTCATATTTGAGAGAAGTTATTTAATTTTAAGAGACCAACGTCTAGACTTTTAAAAATCAGAAATATTATTATACCACATGGAAAGCTTAGTCATTCTAAATTACTACTTTTCCTTTTGTACATTTCCAAATGAAAACTGTAAGAGGAGAAATACATTCTTTCTGGCTTAAATGTGTTTTTAAAACCAATTTGTCTTTAAAACACATTGTTGGCACAGGTTAGAAGTATAAATAATAGCCCTGTGTATAGAATAGTGACCTCAGAGCATTCAGAGGTTAAATGATTTTATCTGGGGGTGGTGGTGGGCTCTTACCAAGAATTACAGTAACAATGCCCGGAAGAAATCTTAATTTGCCACCAGGCCAGGTTTACCTACTAGGCCTTCACTGGCAAGTGCAGCTGTGGGGACTAGAAACGGTACAGGGGAAACTCCTGAGCCAATTCTGTGATGAAACTCCAAGTGTCTTGATGGTTGTGACCTCTAATTATTTTAGTAACCACAGATAGAGTCTTTCAGCATTTATTTCTCACAGATAATTTGCTGATTTACGTTGCGTATTTTCTGTCTAGCAAATAGACATGGAAGCTCTTGTGGTCAGGCACTGAACTGAATAAATACATGTGAAATGAATTATAAGTTTATCGAGGACATACTGTGTATTCCTGTGTTCTTGGGCATGGCTCACAAACAGGGGAGCCTACCCTAGATGGGGACAAATGAGCTGTGTTCGCACAGCAAGTACGAAGATAATCTGGGCTATGTGTTTCTGGGGAATTATGGCCTCTGAAATTTGCATACACACTTCTGATGGATGTCACCTTTTCCCTCCTAAAAATTTTTTCTTGAAGAGAAAAACCTCAAATGCGTTTATTGGTTTTTCTAATTTCAAATGCTATGTAATCTTCCTCATGAAAGTTCAGACATGATAGAAATTATTATCATCAACAGTCAAAATCTCCTGAAATGCTAATTTACCTCTCGAGATATGCCCTGTCGGGCATCCAGTGAATGTGCTGAACACGTGGCTTTTGTACAGTTCTCTTTTGTATAGTCAGTGGGAACGGGCCAGTGGTTTTCTCTGAACACGGCACGTTGCCTTTGGCTTAATTTATACGATCCATAAAAGTATTTTATTTTCTCAGGGGAATTTGTGATATATGATAAAGCTTAATAACTTGTATCTTTCAAAAGCATCAGAGGATGTCCTAAGGAAATTGTTTTTGTGTGGGGAAGAGAGATGGCTGTATTTATTTTGTGAGTGTCAGGCATAAGAGATTGGTTTTTACATTGCCTTGTTATGTGAAGATGGATGATTTGGGCTCACTTTTACCAGTGTATTTCTTTTTCACCAAACATTTAGATGTGTTTGTGTGCAATTCAGATAAATCAGTAATGAAATGTAGAGCCTTTCGCTTTGTTTGTGCAAGTCATTTTTATGACATTACTTTACATTTCATTGAAAGCAGCAAACCAAATCCCAACCAGCTATCCACCAGCAATGGCAAACCTGGTGCTGTGAATGGAGCCGTGGGGACCACATTCCAGCCACAGAATCCCCTCTTAGGGCGGGCCTGTGAGAGCTGCTATGGTAAGTTCTCTCCGATGGGACCTTTCTTTTCTCATTTGAGGCCTGTCTTCAGTGAAGCACAGGGAAGTGTGCTGGTGCTATGGGCAGGGGATACGTGAGGTCAGCACTGCGCAGAGGGCAGAATAATGAGGCAATGAGTGAATAGATGCCCAACCTTACCTTCCACCTGGACACTAAGTAATTTAAGTGTTGGGTGACCTTCGATCAACTGTGGGGTCCTGTGTGTGTTGAGTATGCACAGCATTGTTAGCTAAGCTACATTAGAAGTTGTTACTGGCTTTTATGCAAACCATGGTCCCTTGAAATATACCAAATCCCTTTTTGGAGTTTCTCAATACACTTGGACAAAGTAAAGGTTCCAAGTAATTTTGTAGGCAAGACCTGTGTGGGGGTAAACTGCTATTTATAGTCCTCAGGCCAAATTCCCTCAAGCGCACTGTTTGCGAGATGCTGTTCTGTGGTATTTGCATTTGGTCTCAGCGTTCCAATTTATTCATTCATGTCAAAAACCTACCAGAGGCTGGCAGTATTATATTATATATATTGGGTTGGTGAGATGAATTGTTACATAGGTGACGTATTTTTTATGTTTATTTAAATTCTTAAACAACAATATAATCTCTTGAGGGAGTATTGGTAACATTATCCTCTGTGTTTCTTGCCAACCAAAATATCCTGGGGTGGGAGAGGGAAGAAAGCTGTTTTATCAAAAGTCTACTTAGTGCCTAGTTTTTGTCTCTCAGCAGCTCTTTGGGGAGGTGTGGAGCCTGCTGCCCTAAGGACAAGGAGCCAGGGCATTTGTGACTGTTCCGTGCTCCACACCAGGTTTCAGCTTCAGTAAAGACTTTTAAAACCAAATTGTATCATTTGTTTCCTGAAACCAAGGAAGGTGTGAGCCAGACAAATTGATGATTTCATAGAAATGGTACCTTTCTAACCATTTTCAGCACCATAGGGGCACAGGAGAAAACAGTTGGTGTAAATTAGCTTCTTCTGGTCAAGATTATACATGGATTGCATCATAAATGCCTTTGAATTGAGACTATTTAGTTTGAAGTGCATTTATATTTAAAAATAAAAAGAATCCTGCAGACAAATGATTGTGCCTTAATCTGTCTTATTTTTTATTTACAACCTCCCTTATACATATGTAACCTCACATATCCCTTTAAAAATTATCTGTCACTTATGTGTGTGACAATTTTAATTTTACAATATTTTTAGATTCATATTTTAAAATAATTTCTATCATAAAATATATCTTAATATATATATATAAGTAGAAAGAATTTAATGTTTTCTATTTGTCACTTTTTAATTGACCATCAGTTAATTATGTATAGGGAAAGACATCTGTTGACAAGTACGAAATGACATGTCTTGGTTTGGGTAAAGGTGTATATTTAAATCTGAGTGACATTTTGTTTTCAGAATCCAAAATAAGCCCATGCCTGATATGTAGAATTCTTATAATTCATGTGTTTTATTAAAAATCAACTTATTTTATTATTTGTTTTTAAATTATAAGAGGAAAGGTATTGAGGCTGCTACTTGCAAGGAGCCCTCCAAATAATGCATGAGGAGTGCACAGAGCTGCTGTGACTTACAGATCAGGAGAGGAATATTCCGAGGCAAACTTATAGAATTATAATAATATTAATAATATTAATGCACCTCATTAACTTAAAGTTTTAGTGTCAGTGTTTTGAAACTTCAGATGGAGCTATTTTAGATGTTATTTGGCAGTACTTTAAACTGCAGAACAATACTAGCACAGGTGTGCAGTGTTTAGCTGTGTGATAAATCAAACAAGTTGTTAGATCTGAGCATGCTGTGCTCTCGGCTACATATACTCATTGGATATGTACTTAGTCTTGAAAGAATTGTTTTTCAAAGGAAGAAATTTAAATAATTATGTTGTCTATTGATTAAAATAAAGGAATGAAAAACAGATACCTGTGTCTGTCACTTTCCTGCCTCTATCAGTGGGGCCCCTTTGAGCACCATATTCTCTGGGTAGCTTCTGAACCAGAGGTTTGGAAACCTGGTTTTAGACTTCAAGCACTAATACTAATATCTCTGTGATAACTTATTTCCAGAAATGTACACAGTAGGAAATATTTTTAATTAACAAAAACTCCCTCAGCAGCACAATATACAATACTTCACCTAATAGCCTCTTTTAAATCGATACCACGGGCTCTTGATATATATATATATGGAAATATGGAAACCTCTGCAGTCTTAATGAGAGTGTTGCATCATCAGCTAGACTGGTGGGAGGTGGGGTTTGATGATGGAATTGCCTAACTAGTTCTTATTGAGTGAGGCAACATATATATATATATATATATATATATATATATATATATGTATATGTATATGTATATATGTATATGTATATATGGTTTTGAATGAAATCTGAGGCTTGAAAACTATATATATCTTGATCTTTGATGTTTGGCTTGTTAGGTGAGGAAAGAAAAATAACATTGTAAACTGAAAGTGGCTTTGAAATATTTTTTTTGAAATATTTGATTATATAGATGTTACAAATTCTATAGCATTCTTTGTTTTTTTCTTCTTTTTCCTCCATCTTTAGCTACACAGTCTCATCAGTGGTATTCTTGGGGCCCTCCTAATATGCAGTGTAGATTATGTGCAACGTGTTGGCTCTATTGGAAAAAGTATGGAGGTCTGAAAATGCCCACCCAGTCAGAAGAAGAGAAGTTATCTCCCAGCCCACCTACAGAGGTACACAAACAATAGCCCTATTTTTTTTCAAAATTGATTTTAGAGGCGGGGGAAGGGAGAAAGAGAAACATTATTTCTCTTTCCACTTTTTTATGTATTCATTGGTTGATTCTTATATGTGCCCTGACCAGGGATACAAATGGTAACTTTGGCATAGCAGACAATGCTCTAATCAACTGAGCTACATGGCCAGGGTCTCAGCAGTCATTTTAGCATTGAGGAATGTCCTGTTTCTTAATGCTGTATCAGTCCTTGAAAACAGATTTAGCACTGAAAGCAGTGTTAGATAATTTAAAAGCAAACAAAGCTATTTTATAGCTAAACATAGCTCCATACTATTCAGGGTGGACGTGGAGAGGGGTGCAGGGGCAAATCACATCTTTTCAGGTATTCAAAATATTTGTCTTACGACATTACTGAAACAAAAGAATAATGTGTGTGGGAGGCAGTCTTAGCATAAGTAGAGAGCTTACAATTTTTTTTTTTTGAGAAAAAGAGAGCTTACAAATTAAATGTTTGTTTTAATTGCTTTTTTGAAAAATTTGCAGCCTTTGGATGATATTGAAAATGTGTCTTATTCCATAAAGTAACAAATTGAACATTTTTTTCCACCCCTGGAATATATCATAGGAGGCACAAGAAGATGTGGACTTAATTGTGAACTGAACAGCAGTTGAAATAGGATTTTGTTAAAATTCTCACAGCAGATACCAAGCACCCAGGTTTACCAGGGAGAGACTATTCTCTTTGAGTACTGACAAGATCTCAGGAGTCCTTCAATATTTAAAATTAAAAAAAATAATAATAATTATCTAGCCCTTTGATAATTTTCTGCCATTGTGAATGCAGTTTTGGATTGTTAGGGTCAATTAAAAAATACACATATTCATCCCCGACCCCAAACCCAGTTTTTTTCTCTACTTCCCCACCTTCTTTCCAAAAGTACACACTTTTTAATTCTGTCCTTTGGGGTAGTGTATTAAGTTACAGATGCTTTGGTGGGAGATTTACAGATCGCACTTTGCTTTGAGTGTGATGCAAATAGTACTGCACTTTGACTAGTTCAGTTCATTGATCTCTGATTCTGTTCGTTGGTGTCTGATTCTGCAGGACCCCCGTGTGAGAAGCCACATGTCTCGCCAGGCCATGCAGGGGATGCCGGTTCGAAACACTGGGAGCCCAAAGTCTGCAGTGAAGACCCGCCAAGCTTTCTTCCTTCACACCACATATTTCACAAAATTTGCTCGTCAGGTCTGCAAAAACACCCTCCGGCTGCGGCAGGCAGCGAGAAGGCCGTTTGTTCCTATTAATTATGCTGCCATTAGGGCAGAATGTAAGATGCTTTTAAATTCTTAACCTTATGTGTTGTGCTTCTGACCATTTTCTCTCTTTCCCACTCTCTCTCTCTTGTTTTGTTTTTGTTTGCAATAAACATAAGTTCTTACATACAGCCTTTTATTTGTTTTATTATTTTTTTAACATTGTTTTTGTCTGCTGCCATTTGTATCATGCCATCCTGAAAAGGAAACATGGAAACCTCTGCAGTGGTAATGAGAGTATAGTCATCAGCAAGACTGGGGGGAAGTGGGTCTGTCCAGTGGAGTTTGATGATGGAATTGCCCAACTAGTTCTTATTGAGTGAGGCACCTTTACCCAGAAGGTAGTGCCACAACGAATCCCCAAGGTGCTGGTACCGTGGAGCCCCATCCTGAGACACATAGTCCAGTCTTCTTGCATTCATTAGATTTGAATAAAACTTGCCAGTTTATACTAAGTAAAAATCGTATGTCTTTGTAAACCTTGTTTCCCATGAACCTTTTACAATTATCATACAATATTTTGGAAATTCACAGTGCTTTATAACAAATGCCAGATTTATTAGGAGTTTTAGCAAAGTATAAATGAGTTTTAAAGTCTTTGGGGTGAATTTAAACATTTAATGTCAGAATTTGGGGTTGAGCATTCTTCCTATTTGTCCAATTTGGTTTCCATTTCATAATCATATATCATATATATTACCACATAATATGTACATGACTTTATTACTCTCACTCGCAACGCATTCAATCTTGCTTATTTTTCTTTTTTTTTTTAGAACAAAGGTCGTATGTATCACTGAATTGTGGATTGTGTTGTTGTTACCATGTGCCCCTAACCATGTCCTTAAGTTGTGTGTTAGCTCTGATTCTAGTCACATTCCTGGCCAGCATGTTAGAGCTATGCCACTTTTTCCCCCTAAAGGGTGAGGGGATGCTGTCTAGCTTGACAGATAGGAAATCTTAAAGGTAATCAGTAGATGCTTTTTCTTTATATGTGAGATAAGAAAATTCTTATTATGAAATCTTCTATTTTGATTTAAAGAAGGTATCCTTATTAAAAGGAGTAATGATTGAAAAATATTTCATTCTTAAAGATAATTTTCAGCAGAACAGTTGAAAGGATTTAAAACTTCCAGGTAAAAGCTTTATAAGAAGAAAAGTGCTTTGTAAAGGGAGTGGAAATTGGTAGTAATCTTTGAGTCCCATGGAGAGGAAATTTCACTACATTTGATTCGTATATATTTGACAATTGAGGCTTATGTTGAAGTTTCGTGCTAGCATTTCCGAGTTCATGGATTTATACTATTTTCACTTTTTAATATCCATTTTAAGTAACTAGAATACTTACATTAAATTGCTTAGCTGATTTAAAACATATATAGAATTTCTTTAATAAAAATAATAAAACATTTGAGAAAGAAAATGCATAAAATTCTTTCATTACTGTTGGCTGGGATCCAGTATCACCTTTGTTCCTATGCATGGGAAGAAAACCATCACTGACTAAATCAGCTGCTGAGGAAGCTTCTGTTTCCCATGGCTCTTCTGTTCATTTATCAGTGAATTTTCAAATTGTCTGTTTTAATTATTCATCAGTGAAATACGTTTTTCTGTCCCTTCATTTTAATTTTTCCCCTCAATTGAAAAGCTATGCTGCTTAAAAAAAGGTGTCCTGTATTTTATTTCTACCAACATAGTAATAAAAGAGTAGTCATTTGTTGTGATAAGATTCAAGGAAAACTTTATTTTGTATTTAGCTTAATTGGTCAAGTTGCATATAGAATTAAATTCTCAGAATAATTCATTTTAGCTTGAGATATAAAACGATAAAGCCTCAGCAGGCATCTCCATTTTTGTTTTTCTTTCCAGACAAGCAAATAACCCAACTCTTCAGAGCATTAATTGATTCTTACATCATCCTTTCTTATTTGCACCTTAGTACAACCTCTTCAGCATATCCCTTGAGTTTGGCTTGTTAGCAGGTAGATTAGGTGTGAATAACCTGATATCTCTAAGCAACCATGTCTCTGGTCCAGTGAGAATGTATAAGTGTATTTTTGGAGGTAAGCTTTTCTTGGTTTCTCGAAGGCAGGGGTGACCCTGTCCTCCCCCAGAAAGTTAAGAATCACTATGGTTCTGTATAAATGAACCTCAGGTAAAAGGTTATAATTCTAAAGATATTGATGGATTAAGAGCTCCAATTAATGCATTTTAGAGTAATTCATCATAGTATTGGGAAAGGAAAATAGTTTTCCCTGTGAACTTAAGCCTCTTCCTCTTATAAGCACTATAAAGTCGGCCCCTTTGGTAGCACCATGAAAACCTATATCATAGTCAGAATTTATGGGATGACAGACTGCATAAGAGTGAAGAAGTGGGGAGCTAAGTAGATAAACTCAATTAGATGAGGGAGAGTTTACTCATCACTATGAGTTCTTGACTTGAAAGTTAATCTTTGTTTAGAGGAAATTTTTGGTTGGTTATAGCAGCTCTCACAACATTTTCATTAAGAAACAGGTATTAAGGATTACAAAATAGTAAAAAAGGAGAATCTTTTTGTGAAGTATCCCAAACATAAGAAGTATCTGTGAGAAGGGGCATTGGGAGGCTGAGGGAAAGGTGTTGGGAAGGAGACTCACCCACCACTCGCTGTTCATTCTTTCAGACTTTTACAGTTTTGAACCATGGGAATAGATTTGCTATTTTAAATAACTTAAAAACAAGTATGTAGCATGACCAACATTTTAAAAATATATGTATGAAATATGTAGAAAGTAATTTTTTAAAATCAATTTTTCCAAATACCTATTTATTTTAACAATGTACCCTCATGTGTGAATATGTAGTCCATGCCAGAAATCACTAACATTAGTAGAATACCGTGAGGCAATTGTATCATATGGATGTGCTTAGTAAAAATGCATGGGTAGTCAAACCTGTGGTGGTGCAGTGGATGAACCCTTGACCTGGGACGCTGAGGTCACTGGTTTGAAACCCTGGGCTTGTCTGGTCAAGGGTTGATGCTTCCTGCTCCTCCCCAACCAGCTCCCCCCCCTAAAAAAAAAAAAAAATGCATGGATAGAACTAAGACCAAACATTGCATGAAATAATGTGTTGACAAGATTTGCAGATTAATGGCGTGGTTTTAGCATCAAGTTTCAGACAGCTTGGCCCTTCCCTTTCATACCCCTCCCCTCAGTAAAAAAAAGCCTTAATGTGATAATAGGGTTCCTCCTTTGTTACTGCTATCAGACATTACCACTGGGTTACCCAATGAGTTTGTGAAAGATCAGTAGAATCACCCAACACCTGATGAGCACAGCGTTACTACTCAAGATTCAGGATCCTCAGACTGAGAGAGAAGTAGGTGTGCTAGTTTTCTACAGATGAAGCTGGGTCCCAGAGAAGTGGATCTGAATGACTTCCCTGCCACCTCTGTAGCTTGCATGGGTCACTACGTGGTTTCTGAGTTGATAACACAAAAGACTTGAATAACAGCAGCATTCCCCAGTATGAATGAAGTTCTTCAAGAGGTACCTGGAGCCATTTTATTTTCTGTTTGAAGATGCTAATTCAAAAGTGTCCCAAGGCCCCATATTCATAACAAATATATTTACTGAGTTTTTCTAGAGATGTGAAATGTTAAGCTCTAACATTAGGAGAGAACAGATTTTGTTTTGTTTTTTGTATTTTTGGTAAGAAAATTTGTCTTTTGAATGGAAACTTTAAATTTTTCTAAAGATACAAAAGTAGTCCCACCACCATTCTGATTCTGCTTTCTTCAGAGGTAACCATTGTCATTGTCTAAAAGTATCTGGAGGTATTCTGGATTACTTTTTTTAAAAATTAAAACAGGTTAATTTAAATTTATTCCTTAAAAACTAAATTAGGTTCATTTTAAGGTAGTTTCAATTATTTTCTATTATATTGCAACAAATATCCTTATTTTTGTACTGCTTTGTGAAATGTGAGTATATCTTATAGGTAGATTCTTAAAAGTAAACCATTTGGGTCAAGAAACATGCATTTTGAATTTTGAGAGTTGTTACTCAGTTGCCCTGAGAAAAGTACAACTTTCACCACCACCCATGGTGTCTGGAGATGCCTGTTTCTAGGACCTTGCCAGCAATGTTACCCTTTCTGACGAGTTGACAGGTGACACGTGAGTTATATTAGCTTGCATGTCTCTTTGAGTGAGATAGAAATCTTTGCATATATTTGAAAACTATGTGCATTCCTTTTCTGTCAACTGTTTTTGCCCCTAGCTTGTTTTCTATTAGGTAAAAGTCTTACTTTTGGGAATTTTTTATATTTTAAGGAAATTAGCCCTTCATCTGTGATGTGTGATACAAATATTTTCCCATTTTTGTCTTTGACATTGTTTCTGATGTATTTACCAAACAGGTTTTTTTTTTAAAAAGTTGAATTTTTTTAATGGCACCTGGTTTCTCTGTCTTGATTAGAAATACCTCTACAATTTCTAAAAGAAAATTCTATGGATGGTTTTATTTTGACAGCAGTCTTAAAAGCCTATGTGAGAAGTTTATGTGAATTTTAATTTACTTTACTTTTTGCAGTTTTCTATTTCATTTACCCCCCAATATTTCCAAAGCAGTTTTAATAAAATGACCATGAGTTGAAATAAAAATAACAGTAGTTTTCTAGGTTTACCTCAAGATGTAGATCATCCTCTTGGAAGCCAATAAAATGTGCCTTGTGTTCAGTCCAGTAACTTGAGTAAGATGCAGATGTTCTCCATCTCTCTGGGCAGGTTTTGATTCCTTCTGGGTTCTTTGGAGATTTTTCAGGTTGCTTTACTTGTGCACTTTTAATGGACACTAATGAATGATCACTATTTAAATAGTTGAGTGAATAATTTGGGAGTCAGGATTGACTGACAAGTGGCACCAGTGGCCTAGTCTTGAGTGCAAAGATTCTTTTTTAGCAACCCAAGTGTGGATCTGATAATCCTATGTTTATGATCATTTCGCTCAGGGTGGAATATATTTTTCCCTGGCTGCAATTTTTATGTTAAACAGTGACTAGGTAGTCTTAGCACTTTTTGTCCCAATATCTTTATAGTTGAGACTGATAATACATGTCATCAACTGCTTTCTTTAACATAGAATGAAGATTATTGAAATATGGATCCTTCTAAAGAGCTTTGATCTCCCACTCGGGCTCTGTGTATTGTCACTTGGAATATCACACAATTACTCCAGTTAGTTTAATGAAAAATTGAAAACTTGAAAGTGAAATATCCCTGGGAACTGTGTTGGGGACCCTCCTGATGGATTTTTTTATTCTTATCAAGGTGATGGTTTTATGGGAGTCCATCAATTGCAGTACTAGTAATTCAGTGATTGCCTTTGTCCAGTATATTGAGGAAATAACCAAAATGATTCATTCAAGCTCTATTTATTAATAGAAAGGAGAAATTTTTCTCTTGTCCTCAGCCAAATAGAACTTGAATTTTAGGTGAATTAATCATATTAGGAAGGAATTATTATTTAGTATTAACTCACAATGATTTGACAGGTATTAGCTCCTGGTAGGATTTGGGCTGCTTTTTAATGTTTATTTAAATTACTCTTCCAAAATATGCTTATTACATTTCCACCTTTATCTTCACTATTACTCAACAATAGGTAAAAAGCTTCATAGCTTAGTAATTATCGCCCCCCAAAGAAATCAGCTGAATAGGAAGAAAAGATATGGGATCATTATAGTTGTCAGTGGTTGCACGATTAGCCAGTGTTTGGGACACATGTTCAGATTCCTATTATTTGCGAATCTCTACGTAGTATGTATTTTGTCTAGTTTAATATTTTTAAAAGTGCTATTTCCCACATTTTTTCTGTTTAATAGTTATTAGGAAAGAGTTTCCTTGGTGACAGAGAGGGCTACAGCTTATGAAAAAGTTAATTTTTAACTTAAATTGAGGTTCTAGGATGAATTGTATATTTTAATAGTGCAGAGAATTTCTGTGGATGTCAAAGGAAATTTTTTTGTATGTATTCTAGAAATGGGGTCCCAGCCTGTGAAAGAACAAATTCTCCTGTTGAATGAGAAAGACTGTTGGACAGTTTTGTCCATTATTAGAAGGTGGGGAAAAGGCATAGACATAATAGAGTCATATCTGCTAAAGCCACACCATTCAGCTTTATGATAATATCTGCACATTAAAAAGAACTTCGGTACACTTTTTTTTTTGTCCTTCAAACTCTATTTTTATAACAACTGTGGTATGAGAGGCAGCCATGTTCCACATCTCCTCTTCTATCCTAATGACAGCTAATTTAAATGCAGAGACCGTTCGTGCAGTATGCTTTATTTTCCTCTGTCTGAATTGTCTTATGGTAAGAGAGGAGGACTGCGATGTGAACTTATCAACTAACATCCGTGCTCACTATCTTACTGATAATGACTAGTGGATGAGATACTCTACATACAGGTGACCTTTTAAATCTCAGCACTAATGACATCATGGTGGGAGATGAAGGATAGAAAACCAGAGATAAAACAAATCAAATGAGCCTTTTTTACCCTTTGTGGCTGTCGTCTCGGAACTGCGTTTCACCAAGCTAGATGAGAACTCGGTGGAAAACCACTCCATCCGGGTCAGGGATTGCCAAGTGGGTTACCTTTGTTGGCTGCCACTTTCGTCTTCCATGCCAGATTAATCTCACATTAGGATTGATTCAGCCTTGTGCTTCATGGAAAAGTTTCTACTTGAATATAGGAAAGCCCTGGCTAGGAAGGAAGAGTATTTCCGCTGCTTCTCAGATGGGCACACACAGAGCATGTGTGTCAGGTGTGTGTCAGCTGCACTCAGATGGGGCTTTAAAGTGAGTGTCTCCAGGTAAATCTCATATTCAGTAATTTGGAACCTGGTGGATATTTTGCACCATTTTCCACGTTTGTTGTTGCGATGTGTAGAGAAATCAGCCTCATTGATTGTCTCCGTGTTTCTTTCTCTCCTCAGATGCAGACAGACATGCAGAACTCTCTGGAAGTCCACTGAAAAGTAAAAGCACTAGGAAACCTCTGGCATGTATCATTGGGTATTTAGGTGGGTATTTTCTAACAGGAAAAACTCAACAGTTTCGGTATTGTATAAATATTCAGCTTTCCTAAATTGACATACCTCAAGTCAACTCATGCCTTTTAAATAGCTGAGACTGGATACCTTTTATTATTACGGTCAATTCATTTTGCTTTAGAATTTTTCATCTTTATTACCGAAACATACACACAATTATGAATATGTTTACTTTTTCCAAAAAAAATCATGGAATAAAAATGGAATGTAGCCTGACCAGGTGGTGGCGCAGTGGATCAAGTTTTGGACTGGGATGTGGAGGACCCAGATTTGAAACCCCAAGGTCACTGGCTTGAGTGAAGGCTCATCCAGCTTGAGCACAGGGTTGTTGGCTTGAGCATGGGATCATAGACATGACCCCATGGTTGCTGGCTTGAGCCCAAGGTCACTGGCTTGGGCAAGGGGTTACTCGCTCTGCTGTAAACCCCCCCACCCCTGGTCAAGGCACATATGAGAAAGCAATAAATGAACAACTAAGGAGACTAAAGAGCCACAACGAAGAACTGATGCTTCTCATCTCTCTCTCTTCCTGTCTGTCTGTCCCTGTCTGTCCCTCTCTCTGTCTCTCTCTGTCTCTGTCACACACACACAAAAAATGTAATGTGTATTTATGGATATAAATACAGATTAAGCAAAAACAAAATTAGAGAATGGTCTTAATATTTTTATTTAGATCATTCCACTATTTCTAATGTACCTCACTCCTTCCATTAAATAGAAAATGATTAGGTTATTTACTTTAAAAAACAAAACAAAACTAATTTTTAACTTACCTTTAAAAAATATAATTTTGATGTGCCAATTAAGGTTACTTTGAAAGAGGAGCATTTGTATTGATTTCTGAAAGTTGCCAAAGATAATAGTTCCATTTACATGTTGAAATGTCACAATTAACAATAGAATAAAAAAGTCACTGGGCAATAACATTTTTCTTTCTTTCTTTCTTTCTTTCTTTCTTTCTTTCTTTCTTTCTTTCTTTCTCTCTCTCTCTCTCTCTCTCTTTTCTTTTCCTTCCTTCCTTCCTTCCTTCCTTCCTTCCTTCCTTCCTTCCTTCCTTCCTTCCTTCCTTCCTTCCTTCCTTCCTTCCCTCCCTCCCTCCCTCCCTCCCTCCCTCCCTCCCTCTCTCCCTCCCTCCCTCCTTCCTTCATTCCTTTGTTCCTTCTTTCCTTCTTTCTATCTTTTCATTTTTTTCAAAGTTCTAATATACAATGGTTCCTAATATACCTGGAAGGTATAATGGCATATTTTTGTTCTTCTAATATTCTTGCCTTTTCATTTTCTCAGTAAAAGTGAAACATGTGCCCAGAGTTGTATTGAGCACTATCGCTCTGTCAGACTTTATAGTTATGAAGTGTTCAAACTTTAGACATCCAATCTTTTAAAAATCAAAGCATAGCCTTGAGCTTGGTGTATTAACCTGTCCTCATCCAAGCATGCTAGGAGTCAGAAGCTCACAGCTTCTTTGATGTTAGCCTGCAACCTTATTTCTTGTTTTATTCCTCAGGGGCTAAAGAGTTGCTTTGATAGCCCCTGAAAACATCACGCGGTTATCATAGGCATGACCTAGGTCATGGTGGTGAAGCCTTTGAAGTTTTCTGTCTTTCCTATAGGACTAAATCCTAGAAGCCCCTTCCCACCTGCAAGAGAAAGTTTCTGATCATATATATATAGCATTGTACATAAGTCAGCCTTTCCAGAGGTAATTGTGTATTCTTCTGGTGAGCAAATTGGTCTTGATCCCTACCAGATACACTCAAAGCTGTGCTTTCCTACTTGCTGAATCACATTCCTACATAACATGTTTCTGAGTATTTACTGTCTGAAAGACACTATACTAAGTGATTTAGGGAACAGCAAGATGAGTAAGACTTGCCCTCAAAAATCTTAATTCTAGTGGGGAAAGCACACAAGTTAGGACAGTTAGACAAAAGGGATTCTAAAAGTCTGTAAGTGCATTGTGCACTTGGAGGAAGGAATAGTTATTTCTGATTCGTGTTAGGGCAGTTTACATGAAGAAGGTAATATTTTATCTCAGCCTTGAAAGATATATAGGATTTGAATAGATAGAAAACCAGGAAAATAACGTGTTCCCCCCCTTTGTGAGGCCAAGAAAACCAGATAAACAAAGGCTTCAGTGAATCAGGACCTGAAAAAGTTAGGGAATGCAGGTTGTCTGGTCTGGAAGGGGCATAAAGTGCAGAGGTGGTAATTAAAAACGAGGGTAGCAGATTTTTAATACCATGTTGAAAAAAAAGTCAGCATTATATTTTGGTTAGTACTTGATCCATTTTTAAATTTTGGCAAGTGTAGGATTTTGACTAGAACAAAATGTAGTAATTGTAACAATGCTAGAGGCTCTTCCTAAATTTCAGTAAATGCGGCTGTTATCCTCACCTGAGAAGACAGGTGGATTGTGCATAGTTGGCATACTGGGTGTTGACTCAGAATCAGTGAGCAGGTTTAGCTTTGGAGAAGAGGCTGCCCAGTATAGGACTGAGGTCCTTAAATTTCACTTCCTACAGTACTGCAATTTCTGTCCAGCTACTCTGTCCAAAAAGTGAATGGTTCTGGGCTATGTGCCTGACAGCAACGCACTTCAGTTAAACACACACATGCCATGTGCACATTACAGTTTTGGTCAAAGCTTTTCTACTGCTTCTTGAGTTTGGTGTCAGATTTCATGTATATAGAAATGTTCTGGGCTGGGAGTGATCGACCCTGTTCCTGTACACTGGTTGTAGAGCCAGAGGAAGAATCCTGTTTTTTCAGAATGCTTTTAACGCACCTGATATGGTACTGCTAAGTTCTAGTGTGATAGAACTAGAGGTCATTTTCTCTGAGACTACCTGTCCAGTTAACTTGGATTGCTTAGTACCTTAAAGTGTCAGATGGCTTATTATTCCCTTAGTAAAGCTTGTATTTAAATGACTTTCTGTAGTGGTTTTTTATTTTTATGTTTGTTTGTTTGTTTATACTGACAACATGAAGCTCAGAGCTCCAGTTAGCAGGGAAAAACCAGCTCACTTTTGATTAAGTAAAGCAGTCATGGTAACAGCACTTTGAAGCTGATTAATTATGCAGGTCCTTGGGAAAACAGGCTGGCTCATAAGGAACTATCAGTTCATTAAGAAATAAGATGTAGGCCTGACCTGTGGTGGCGCAGTGGATAAAGCGTCGACCTGGAAATGCTGAGGTAGCCGGTTTGAAACCCTGGGCTTGCCTGGTCAAGGCACATATGGGAGTTGATGTTTCCAGCTCCTCCCCCCCTTCTCTCTCTGTCTCTCCTCTCTCTCTGTCTCTCCTTCTCCTCTCTTAAAAAAAAAAAAAAAGAAAGAAAGAAATAAGATGTATACCTATTAGCCAGTGAAATTTACATAGAGATTTTAATACTATGTTCTAAGTTGAGAAACCTTTTCCCCCCATCAGAGATCCATCCTTCAAAGAAACCTACTGTAATTCGATCTACACCAACTCTGCAAACCCCAACTACCAAGAGGATGCTTACCACCCCGAACCACACGTCTCTGAGTATTTTGGGGAAAAGGAACTACAGTCATCACAATGGCCTGGATGGTATGTAAGCCCAGGAATGCAGGGGCTGTTCTGATAGGTCAGGGCCCTGCTCCCTGGCCCAATCCAGGTGTTGACTGCCAAATTTAAAAATGTATAACCAGCCTGACCAGGTGGGTGGTGGCGCAATGAATAGCGCATCAGCCTGGGACGCTGCGGACCCAGGTTTGAAACTCTGAATTTGCCGGCTTGAGCCCAAGGTCACTGGCTTGAGCAAAAAGTCACTGGCTTGGCTAGAGCCCCATGGTCAAGGCACATAAGAAAGCAATCAATGAACAACTAAAGTGTTGCAACTATGAGTTGATGCTTCTCATTTCTCCCTGTTTCTCTCTCTCTCTCTCAAAAAAAAGTGTATAACCAATGGGTTCTGCTCCCTGACTGAACCAAATGTGTGGTAAGGGGAAAAAAGAGAAGGTGGCCGTGTGCCACAGTGGAGACATTTGCCAGGTGACATTTCTATATCTCTTCAGGAGGGACATGTGTGCTCACATTTCCTCTTAGGAGGCTTGTTTGGAGATGAAGTGTGTATTTAGCTGGTTGCCTCTGCTAGGTAATAATGTTCTTGCTGTGATACACACTCACTGCTCATTTATGTTTTCTTGAGCAGAAGGGATTATTTGGCCTTTTGTCTGAGACAGCAGTGCTCTCTGGGGGTTCTTCAGCCTCTGTGGATTGTTTTTAATTTGGCATTTGTCCCCTACTTCTTTCATCCTATAAATTTTTTAATTGCTCAAGAGTGCTACAAGTCATGAAAGGAATTGCCTGGGTGATATCCTAAATACAGAAATAATAATTTGTTTGAAATGGAAAAACTGAAAGCTATCACCTCTTATCCAGTGTGCTTCTCTTGGGCTTGGCCGTATAATGACTCTTTGGGTGGAATTGAATTATGTTCCCAATTGAACTATAAACACAAGCATAATAAATCATCCAGGCACTATATATTGTTCATTTCAATAGTCCTGGAGTTTGAAACTGTCTTGATTGTTTAAATGTTGGCATTTATTTATGAAGAAAACCCTTTCCAGGCTTTTCATGTCTTATGGAACTCTAAATTCCCTTAGTGACAGTAAATTATTTACAGTGAGGCCCTGGAGCAAGGATGTGAAATAAGCCTTCTAGTAATAATTTTACATGGTGTTTTATTTTTTCCTTGCATGACTTTTGATGATCGTAGTGATGTCAAAATGAATAAAAATTGAGGGTGAGGAGTTTAGTTTGCATTTATAGGCTTATAGATATGGCTTTCAAGAATTTAGCTACACAGTAATCTTGCAAGAACGACTTCCTTGTTAATGAGAACATTGGCCATCCTTGTGACAATGTGCCCAATGTCTAGACAACAGAAGACCAAGGAACAATTGTGTCAAACGTGAAAACTGAATTTCTTTCCAGCATTTCCTTGCCCACAGCCTGGGCCTTTGCACCCAGGCTTAAATGGAATGGGAATCCTTCTTTTCCATCTCATCACTTCCCAGGCCTCTCTAGGTTTATAGTCCTATAAAATTTTTATCTTTATGGTGTGAGTGGAAACGTATCTTTCCCACTCACGCCCCGTGGTCATGGTCTTTCTGGGTCTCAGGCCTGCATTGCAGCTCCTGTTGCTCTTTCCTTGTGTTACAGGTACTGTCTCTTTGGAATTTCTAAAAGAATTCTACCTTATAGCATTCCTTCTCTATGGCTTTTTGTCCCATTTCCTTCTGGATGAAGGCTGCTACAAGGTCATTGCTTCTCTGCTCTGAACAGGAGGAATGGGCAGGGCATATAGTGAATCCCTGGAGTTATATCAACTGAGGACCCTTAGCCTTATTGAGGAAAAGACCCTTGTTTCATTTTCTGAAGTGCCCTACCTGGTGAAACACTTTTTTCTCTTTAAGATCCATTTGTCTTGGTTCTCCTCTCATGGTACAGAGAGGAAGGCTGATGATAAGTGCTTACCTTTGTTGTCTCATGTGATTCACGCCCCAGACAGCTCCAGGATGTCAGGGGATTTTACTGTTTTGCATAACATTGTATCTCGACCACCTAGCACAGTGCCTGGAACTTAGTAAGCGCTCAATAAATGTTAATTGCTTACCTGAAAGCGATCGAGAAAATGAGATCTGGAGAGATGAATGAACATTTCCACAGTCCCAGGGACAATAAATGGATGGGGATTCCCCCATAGGTGTAACTGATTTCCGAGTCTGTTCTTCTGACCACTGTTACTAATGAAGTTGTGTCTCAACTGTGCTGTAATTGTCCATAAAAATAGAAACTACCTAAGTTACTTTAGCAGCTGATAAAATAAGTCAATATGACTGACATTGGAGGACAGACTAGGTAAGTGGGGACCATGGGGTTAGTGGTAGTGGCTCAGGGAGCAGCCACCACCCCTGGGGTCGGGAGAGCAAAGGGAAGGAGTTGGGGCTATCACAAGCTGGGGGCTCGAGGAGGGCCCTGAGGAGCTGGTACCCAGACCCCTAGGCGAGGGCGCTGTAGTGTTGGTGCTGGCACCCCTCAGGAGGTGTGATGAGGCTGGTTCTGGGCATGTGGAGTGCAGCTGGGAACTGGGACCAACCTCTGCTGCTACTTGGGGTGATGCTGACAAGTGCAGGAAAAAGCCAAGTCCCTTCTCAATCCTCCTTCAGCCCTGAAGGCTCCTCTAGCACCTCCTACTGGTATAGCAGGGAGCCTGGTGGCTATGGAGAAATGTGTGTGCAGAGCCCCAGCCCCAGCATCGCAACTGTCCAGCACAGTGCCTGGAACTTAGTAGATGCTCAATAAATGTTAATTGACCAGAAGTGAGCTTTTATGGATGGACATGGAACTGAGAGACAAGTGTAGCAGAAACACACGTTTTGGAAAATGTCCCCATCTTTGTATTCCCAGTAGACCTTTTCCTTGGGGTAATGGTTCTGTTTCTTATTTCTTCAGGATATAGAATCCTGACTAATCTGAATTTCCAAGATGAACTAGAAGTACTAGAAAAAAAAAAGCCAGGCTAATAGTGAGTAGTTAATACTGTCGTACAGCGATTGATAGATACAAATTTGTGGGAAAGCTAGGCACTTGTGATCCAATAATAAAACTGATTAGCATTGCCACTTAATTATCAGTAAAGCACTGGGCCACACACAGACCTCTGTGACTACTCTCATGAACTTAAACTCTGAGGGTGAAGACAAAATCTGCCTAGATTAAAAATCTGCATATATTCTACGTATATCTGTATACATAGAAGCCCTGTTATTTGGGGTCAGTCGTGATAGGAAGAGTGACGTTTTAAAGCACAAACCTACCTTGTACCTTCTCAGTCCCCCGGCCTTTGGCCTCTCCTCTCAGGCTATTGGGCCAGTGCTGTGTGCCACTTGCAGGCATGGTGCTTTCCAAATCCTGTCTTCTCCTTTTTAGACTTACAGATGCTTTGATGACATTTTTATTGCCAGCAATCCCAAGTACCTACCCTACTTAGCCTAGTTGGTTAACTCCCAAGTGGCTGTGCGTAGAGAAGTCCCTGAGGTCAGGGACGAAAGAGGCATTACTGGAGAGCTTTTCCATGTCTGAGAGCCTGGGAGTAAGGGCAGCAGGGGAGATGGAGTCATGCCATGGCCATCCGAGTGTTTGCAGTCAGCTGGGATTGACTGTTGACATCTCTGAGTATTTCCTCTGTGGCCTTGGGGGAATCACTTGGTTTCTCAAAACGTGTTTTTTTCTCTGTATAGCACAGAATGTATTTGCCTTAATGGAGTTGTTACCATGATTACAAACTCTTCACCTACTTTATATGACTTGATCTTTTAAACACTTTATGAGCTATGTTTTATAACCTGCATTTTGGTTTTTTATCTGTTATTAAAATAAATTATTTTAGTTACAGCTGACATATAGTATTATATTAGTTTCAGGTGTACAACATAGTGATTAGATATTTAAATAGCTTGCAAAGTGATCACCCTGATGAGCCTAGTACCCATTTGGGACCTACATTGTAATAGTGAAAAAACTGAACAAAGCCCAGAGAGGTTGAGGGATTTGCCCGAAGTCACACGGCTGGAAAGTAGCAGGGATGAGATTTAACCTTCGAGTTTGGCCTTGTTTCCCCTAGGCCAATAAGGACCCAGACTCTGTGTTGAGTACAGCGTGTACCTGGGAGACAGTTATGTGTTTGTAAATATAGGGAGGAATGCAGTGAGTATTTTTCTTTATTCAAACTGTGAAGTATAATCCATCATTGTCTAATAAAAGTCGTCACCTTCTTTTTCTGCCTCTTTGAACCTCCTCAGCCCCTGTTATGCCCCCCTCCTTTTTCTGGAACTTGGGGCGTAACAGCTTTATTAGTGTCAGAAAGAGGAAAGAAAAAAGAAAGCCATTTCACAGAATCCACCTAAAGGTGAAATGTGTTTAAATTAAATTATATGCTATTCCCAGCATTGACTCTAACTTGTCGTAGATGTTCATTAAGTGTTAAGATTCCATTCCTTCATTTAAAGAAGAGCTATTATTAAAGTTTTATTTTGAAAAATCTATGTAAATTGTATATAAATCATGTCAAGTCTTTCCTTATAACTACCTAAGAGTATGATTCTCAAAAAATGACTCATGGGTTTGCTTGAAGGTAAATTATTGCACATTAGAGGGGCCCAGTATCTATAAAGAGACATTGCCCTTAGATTAAGTTATTTAGAGGATTATTAAAGACCGGAAATTAGGTTTATAGAGAGGACTCTAGTTTCCTGCATGTCCCTGTAATTAGAGACCCTACAGCAGAGGGGTGGGACATCATGATCCTGAGCCAGTAGAATCCTTTTCAGGGTAAAGGCTGAGTCACAAAGAAATCCAGAGAGAAGGGCAGATGAACTGTACAGGTGGCTCTCATCCTCTCCTGACCCTCTAAGAAGATATACTGGGTCGCCCCCTACTGATGCTTGAGTTTTGGTCAGTCAGCAGATCTTTCCTTCATTCCCGGCACAGTGAGTGTCAGGTGACGGCCTGCTGTGTTTTATCATTGGGGATGAGAACAGATTCTGCTGTGTAGTGAGAGAGACCAAGGGAGTACCAACTGGAAGTGACCTTACACCTTTTCTGAGATGACATAGCTTTGGTTCCAGAGGTACCACTAAGTGTGTCAGGAAAACCAATGCGACAAGCTCAGAAGAGAGATATTTTCAATGGGACAGGGTCAGGGCATCTGAGCCAAGGAAATTTATAAATTGTGCAATAATCTTCTTTGTAACCTGCTCTCCTCTGTCTTATTTCCCCTGGGGTATGTGAGTCCACTGTAAATCTAGTTATTTTTTGCTTACTTGTTTTCTGCATCAAGTAATATTTCTCTCAATCTCCCATATAAAAGGCATCTAATGCAGATGCCTCTAAATACAATATTATGATCTGAGGTGTGAAGACTGTCCTTTTGATGATTTGTTTCTGAAATCAGTGATTCAACAGTTCCAACTGTTTGCATCCCAACCCTGGGAGATGGGCAGTGGTGAGGGCCACTGGACCAGTGAGAGAGCTCAAGGAATGCATCTGCTGTCTTCACAAATCCCAACAAAAATATACCGCCAGGAACAGCTGATGGCATTTCTAAGCATGCTTTAGCCTAGCCTGGCTTTTGTCAAAATTTTATGCCATTTCCAAAGATTATGATATTTTTGAATCTTGTAAAACATTATTTATGGAAGAACATCAAGTACCCCTAGCCTCTGGTCTCCTAGTTTCAAGGTGTAATGTTCTATGACCTGGTTAAATAACAAAAGTACCTTCAAGCCCCCACCCCTCCAGTATTTTAATGGATCCTTACTGCCGCAGGGTTTACTGGATGTGAAGCAATTAGAGCAGAGTACCTAAATGTATCAGGCTAGGTGGAGCTTTATCAGAGGACAGTGGGTGGATGGCCTCGCATACTGTAAAGCTGTGGGGTGGGGGTTGTAGGGAAGACAGACCCGAGAGCATTAGGCAAGAGCAATCTACGCCTTCGGGTTTTGGTATATTCTGGTAGGATGCCAAATTAGCCACCCTTGGGACCATGCCTGGGTTTACTAGAAGTTTCTCCCAGAGAATGCTTCTTTCCTGTCCCATAAGGAAATACTAGCATGTGTGCCTATACAGGTCTATACCTGTGACCCTCTCAATAGTATGGACGTCTCAGAAGAGGGACAGAAGTCCATGGTAGTTACTCAAGGGTGCTCAGTGGTGAAGAGCTGGCCTCCTCGGAAAGTGTCTCTAATAACCTGCAAGGGTCATTATGGACAATCTTTTTAATCAGCCTGTCCCTATGTACTTCCATTCTCAGTGACATGTAGAAGGTGCATCTCTGAGAAAGATAGTGAACCTCTAACTTGAAAACTTGGGTCACAGTTTTTTGGGGAGGAGGTATAGATGCTTGGGAAAGGAAAGGGAAGAAATAGCAGAAGGAGGGGATTGAGTCCTCAAAAAGCACTCTTCTTTGGAAGAGGTTCAACTCGTCCATTAAAAGCACAGACACATTGTCTGAGCAAGCCACTGGGATATCAGTATTAAATGCCCCAGGGAAGTAAAGTCCAATCTCAAAAACCAGTTGATTTAGGCATCCCCCTGGGTCCCAGCTCTTTGGGTTCCAGTGAAGGAGTAAGAAGTCTTCTGAGTCTGCAGAGTCCCCAGGCAATGGAAATGGAAAGATCTGTCACAGTCTAGTTGATTTGGGTCCCCCGCTGGGTTTATTTTGAGCTTCCCAGCCCCTTGCTCATTGTTATTTTCTTTCCCTGTTACCTCTTCCAGATGACTGAGCACTGTAAGCTCAGAAAACATCTGTTATAACCCATACATTTTCCTCCCTCCACTGAATATTTATTTTTATTAACTATATATTAATGAGTATGAAAATGAATTAATGTTAAACTGAGGAGCAAGCTTGAAGGCACCTTTGTAGATGGAGGTTCCTAAAGAGGATATCTGAGAAGACGATTTTCATACAGTTTGAAGGCAGCTTCACGTGGTGCCTACAGGAGCCCCTCTGGGCAGGCAGTGAGCAAGGCCAAAATGGATCCTGGGAAACAGGGCTGACTACCATGAGGGCGTCTGAGACCAAACAGCAGAAAAATAGCCAAGATATTACATATTGGATCTCCAGCATTGGCCCTCCACTTTTCTTTTTGTTTTTCTCCAATTTATTTTTCTGTGTCTTTTTACTCTGCCTTCTAGGACACTTTCCCAACTTGATATTCCAACCAGATTTGTCTGTTTCTCCTTTTAGTTTGTTAAATTTTGCTTCATGTATTTTGAAGTTCTTTGAGTATATATGTATTTAGAATTTTTGTCTTTTTAACCTTTTAATCATTATAAAATGATTCTCTTTATTTCTGTTAATACTCCTTGTCTTGAAGTTTATTTTGTCTGATGTTAACATGACCACACCAGTTTTCTTTTCCTCTTGTTTTTTTTTGTTTGTTTGTTTGTTTTTTAGGTGAGAGGAGGGAAGATAGTGAGGCAGACTCCTCACGCACTTCAACCGGGATCCACCCAGCAACCCCACTTGGGGCCGATGCTTAAGTCCTGAGCTATTTTTAGCACCTGAGGCTGTCTCGCTCCCACTGAGCTGTCCACAGTGCCCAAAGCCACGCTTGAACTAACTGAGCCAGGGTGTTGGAGGGAAAAAGGGAGAGAAGGAGGAGAGGGAGGTGGGGAGAAGCATGTGGTTGCTTCTCCTGTGTGTCCTGACCAGAATCAAACCCAGGACATCTGCATGCTGGGCTGATGCTCTATCTACTGAGCCAATGGCCAGGACCATCTTTTCATCTTTTTCTCTTGTTTTTAGTTTTTTTTTTAATGAATTTTTCTAGTTTTATTAAACTCAAAATAGGATGATCCTTATAACAGCTCTAAAGGCAACAAATGTAGTTTTAGCACAGATTAAAAATAAAACCTGTAGGCCTGGCCAGGTAGTTCAGTGAATAAGAGCATCACCTTGGCATGCGAGAATTTGTTGGCTCTATTCCTGGTCAGGGCACGTGTGAGAAGAAACCAGTGAATGCACAATTAAAATGGAACAACTAAGTAGAATAGTGAACTGATGCTTTCCTCCCCCCCCATTTCTCTCTCAAATCAATGGAAATAAAGAAAAAGAAAAAAGGAATGGGCAGTTTGGTATAGTAGGAAAAACTTAACCTGAATTAAGATCTGGGTTCAAATGTTGATTCCTCAACTTACTTGTTGTGTGACCTTGAGCAAGTTCCTAACCTTTAACCTTTGGGGAAAGTTAATTAAATCTGTTACATAATCTACAGTAGGTTCAATAAAGCAAAAGTTACCCTGAATCCTAAGCTGAATTATCTGGATCTTTATTTCACACATATTTGCTGAGCCCTGTCAAAAGCCAGGCTGTGTACACGTATCTCCCCCTATTCTAGAAAGGCTCATGAAGTGAGGGCGCAGTTCTGCTCCGTCCTGCGGACCTTCCTCAGGATGGCGGGAGGCTGTCGAGGTGAGCGGCCCTGTGTCCTCTCCCGGTCGCAGGTGGCATGCATGATGGGGGAGAGTGTCCGAGTGCCGCCCGGGCAGGATCGCCTGATCCCATCTCAGCTCACAGCCCCCGCTCCCCTCCGAGCCACTTTCCTGATAACCAAGCCGGAGGTTTCACAACCCACTCATACTGTCCGATGGTGATGCTTTGGTTTTACACACTTCTGCTTTTCATTCACTCATTTCTACTGAGTCTGCCCAGCTCCGGGACAGGAGTGTTGAAGGTCTTTGAGGGAAGTAGAGAGGCTGAGAATGAGGGACGCTGTGGGTGTTGGAGGTTCATTCCCCTCCTATAACAAACTGTGTTTCTAGCATCTGAGTGCCCACAGCGTTATGATTAATTACGGTTACCTCAGATCCGGTGTTCCTCCTCTGGCCAGTGGTGTTCCCCCTCCCTTAGCCTCTGGTCACAGAGTCCCATGATGTCAGTCTGATAAGCATATGAGCACTTACCAGGTGAGCTATAGTGCCTTGCCATCCAAGCCCAGCTTTTAAGATATGTACTTCAATATTATTCACATATTTTCTTGGTCTCAGTTAAAGTTTCCTCTGGTCCAGCCTTAAACTACATCATGAGCTTTTATCGGGGTCCATGCCCAGTTTCCTTCCTTTGGAGGTTGTGATGGGGTGGGAGGGATGACTCCACCCCTCCTCTCGCTTTGCCTCTGCTATAGAAATTCATTTAACTCTGACCCTTTTCCTTTCCTTTTCCAGAACTCACATGCTGCGTGTCAGACTGAGCTATCCCCGTTTCATCCTATAATCCCAGCACTTGCTACATTGTCCTGCTGATGTTCGCAGCCGTGCCTGGGAAGGAGGCAGCCCTATTCCCAGTACATTTCAGTAGGAGACCTCCATGTGCACCCTGGAGACGCGATGGGGCGGGGGAAGAAACTGCAGGAGTGCGCGTCTCAAACGCTGAGTCTCCATGTGTGAATCAGTGTCACCTCGCTATGCTCTCAGAGACCTTGCTGCCCCAGCGAGACCCGCCGGGGAATTAAGGGGATGAAGGAGCCCGTCCGTCTCCTCCTTTCTCTGTACCCACAGCCCGCAGCCTGGGCACAGCGGCTCCTGGGGCAGGGGGCAGCTGAGAGCCCAGAGCCACTGCTGCCCTGCATGTGTCAGCTCAGCTCTGTGTAAGCTGTATGATTGTGTACAGGCGGGACATGGCAGCTTGCTGAATGGATTTTCCTTAACAGATGTGCCATGCAGTTTGCAATATTTCCCTTGTCCTTGCTGTTACTCTCACTGGCTTTTTCTCAATAGGCTTCACGGTTATTTTTTTTAACAGGGAAGTTTTCCTCTTTACTCCCTGCATTGTATATTTGACCCCCTCCCCTACCCCTCCAAGGTATAGAATTATCTGAGGTTCTGACAAAAGATAAGAAAACCATCTTTGGTAAGCCTGTGAATTCTTCATGTTGTGTGTATTTTGTCATTGAAGAGAGGTTGGTGTTCTGGTTGGTTCTGCTTGGTCCCAGTCACCTCCCACTGGTGCAGGTGTTTAAACTGAGCCAAGTGTGTATGTCACTGTGACAAGCCGCTTGCATACTGCCCTATTCCCTTACAGCCAGACCAGCCGATGAGGGATTGCAGCCATCTTGATCCTTAGGCAGGTCACAGACCACCCAGGTTTATGTGGAGCAGATGGAGTCTGTTTCACCAAGGAAGGTGAGGTGAGAGAGCTGAGTTTGCAGGTGAGCACCCACACTACCGGCCTGCAGCCGGTTTCCGCTGGCTTGGGCTCTTCCTGTCTGCTGTCAGCACCAGCCCTTGATGGTATGACAAGCTGGTGCTGTGCAGCTCTGTGCACACAGCTGCAGGTGGGAACTTAGTGCCCCATTGGCTCCCTGAGCAGGTGTGAGTCTGGCTACTCCTCCGCCCTTCGTTTGCAGGGACAGGCTGCAGGGACCAGTCACAGCACCCTGAAAGACATTTGGAGTCTGGCCTCCCAGCTGTCCCTGGGGTCTGCAGCTGCCGGCTGATAGTGGGTGTCCCAGACAGCTAGGTGGCTGCAGGACAGAGTGGCTGCGATTGAGTCGATTCACCCTCCTCCCATCTTGGTCCCCAGGCAAAGTGAGGTATCAGTATAATGACAGTGACACTCTAGATGTCCAGCTCCGCGGAGAGAATGTGGCGTGTGCTGGCTGCAGGTGCTGCTCGCAGCTCGAGCTGCTGCTTCTGGTTTTGCAGTCACGGTGGCTTCTCTTCTGAGTAGGAGTTGGTTCTCATCTTAGGCTTTTGCGGGGGTGACCCAGGCACATTCTCACCACTGCCAACTCTTGGAGCTATTCTGGGTCTTGGCTTGGGGCCCCAAGGGTGGGCCTGTGTTAGAGGAGCTCGGTGAGTCTGGTGGAGGTGGCAGGCATTGCCCTCGGGGTTTCCCGAGACAAGGTCAGAAAAGATCCAGGAGAGGGGCACCTGGCTCTCCACATCACACGCCACATGCTGTATTCTTCTTGAAAGAGAGAGACGGGACAGTTGTCTCTCTGTGCCCCGGCCCTGGATTTATTATCGCACGTGGACAGCAGACTGCTTCCCTCGCCCTTTCCTAACCCACGAGAAATGTGACTGTCGATTAGAGAAGCAATCAGCTGCCTATGTCTCAGCTGCCAGCCTTATCCTCTTTGCCTGCTGGGAGAGGCCCTCCTTCCCAGGCCCAGGAGACTGGGAGCTCGGGGCCAGGCCAGGTCAGAAGGAAGCACAGAGAGGCCCATCCCAGTTCCAGGTCACATTTAGCTTTGGGACACGTGCAGCTCATTCTGAGCCACATGTACCAAGAAAGCTCTCCATCCACTGTGTGGAGAGCTCCCGGCCCTGCAGCCTCATCCTCCTACACAGAGGGTGTTGGCCAAGACCCGCGGCTCCTACTTCACCTTTGGGAAGCCCCTCTGCATGCATAGGGAACACTCAGGGAACTGGGGAAGGAGGCCTCTAGCGTTTGCCTTTGCCATTCTGAGCCCTTGCTGCCGAGATGGTGTCTGGGGTCGTAGTGTCACCATTGTGTGTGTCATTGTCGTGCGGTGAGCTCGTAGGGTGACATATATAGACTGCGTGCCTGCAGGCCGTGGGTGCAGAGCTGAGCCTGGTCTGTGCCCCCTTGGATGAGGTCCCGAAAGCTCCACAAGTCATCTTCCCTCCCTCTCCAGCACCACCCCCCAACCCCCAGTTTCCCAGACAGGCTGCCAGAGAGGACACCAGACTGGATTTTCTGCATGCCTCTCCCAAGTCCACCTTGTCCACGGCCCAGATTCTACTGCCAGCATCCAACCAGGAAAACAGAGCCATCCTAAGAATTTAAAAGAGAAGGGGGTTTTAGTCCAGATCATTGTTTCAAACAGAAACAAGATAAGCGGAGAGGCCAAACGGGAGCAAGGAGCAACCCAGAGATGTGAGGGGGGGCTGGTGGGACGTGGGCGAGGCCGTGTTACGAGACTGTGGAGCGCAGGGACTCGGGGAGGAACCTGGGACCGTAGAGGGCCTATCTGGTGGGAACTGCAGCAACAAGGAGGCACAGTCCGTGCCAGAAACAGTTCCCCAGGCACAGACGGAGAAAGGGCCTGGCTTCTCTGCACCGGCACCTTCCAGATTCCTGCAGGTGCCTCTTGTTAGCTACCTTGGAAGTCAGCGGACCTGGGGCCTGAGACGGTCAGCCTGCAGTGGTCAGCCTCCCACCACGCAGAGCAGGGGAGGGCGAGGAGCAGGTCGGAGAGTGAGCAGGCCGGGGCATGCGTGGCGTTAGTCTGCTCTGTGCCACACGGGAGCCTGGTCACGCCCCATGTTGTCCTAACTCCCGGTGAGGGGAGAGAGAGGAGCTGCCCCCCTGGGTTTTTGTAGATTTGTTTTCACTCTTCCTAGAGAGGAAAGTGCTTTTGGGAGGGAGGGGAAAGCCTTTATTTTTAACAGCTGTCCCTGTTTTCCTTCGGGGGAATTCACCCACTTAGCGGCCCCACCTCGCCATGCCCCTCAGGAGAGCTGTGTCCCAGTTATCGGTCTGCCCTCCGAGTTCTCTGCCCCAGTCTCTGGTTTTCGTTGCCAGAGAACACTGACCCAGACCACGCGTCAGTAGTCACGAGTATTTCCCCAGGATAATTCATTCAGAGAGTGATGTTACAGTGTGGACCGTCTGTCTGTAAGTATGCCATCTACTAATCAATTTGTATCGTGTTTCCAATAAATTTCTGGAAATTAAGTCTGGTTTTATGCTGTCCTTTGCTGGGACAGTGGCTTAGCTGTCAGGCTGGGCACCCCTCCCGCCGCCCTGAGCATCAGGTGCTCTGGTCTCAGCTGCTGCACCTCCTGTCTAGCTCCAAGGGCCTGGGGAGGTAACAGGCTAGGCCAGTCAGTCTGATGTCCCCCCGGCCACACTGAGACTTTCAGAGGCCTTACCCCGGGGCTTACATTTTCTTTCGCTGTCTCACAAGCCAAATGGAAGTTTTGTGAGGGCAGGTCACTCTGATAGATGGCCTTGACCCTCTGTGCTCCAAGTCTGGAGGTATGAGGAGCAACAACCACTTTGCACTGCTCTGCCCAGTGCCAGTCGTAGGATGTGTGCTGGCTGCACGGACGGCGAGCCGAGGGCGTGTGCTGGGCCCTGTCCAAGGGGAAGGCTCCCATGCAAACCACGTGGACAGGAGAGCTGTGTAATCTGCACACGGGAGCCCAGCACCCTTCACACACCATCCTCCTCAGGCCTGAAAGTCAGAAATAAAAATGTCTGAGTTAACGTGAAAGGTAAGGGAGCCTGGTCCGAATGCCTGGCATTCTCCCTTCCTTTCCCGGACCCTGAGTGCTGAAGCCTGACTGGGTGACGTTATTCTCTGTTGTGTATTTTATTGGTTCCAACCTGTTTGACTGCAGTGGAGACTCTGTCTCAGTTTCCATGGGGGGGGGGGGGGTGGCCATTGCAGGCTTACTTGGGACTTCTCCAGACCATGATTGTGAAGTACGCCTGTTTGTGACTTTTGTTCACTGGCGTTTGTAAGAGATTGAGAGACAGATGGAGATAGCGAGGTAAAGAGATGGTGAAAGAGTCATGTGAAAGAGAGAGTCATTTAGTCCAAGTTTCTTTGACGAGTTTCTCTGGAAAAGCAAGACAACCGTGTGTGAGGTTACTGGAGCACAGCAAGGTTGTAAGTTAGGCTGTGTCTGTACTTGGAGGAGTTCCGGAGAGATGGCTCAGTAAGGCTGGCCTGGTGGTCGGGAGGTTTTGTGGAAGCAGAGGCAGCCCTCAATGTAGAACACAGCAGCCCCACCTCCGTGAAATCCCTCAGGTGCTCCGTGGTCTGGGTGTCTTTTTTTAAGACATTTTATCCTGACTCAAATATTTCCTTCTTTCTGGAAGCTGATCTGTAGAGTACAGTGTCCCATGCCCTATCTCCCAAGGTGTCCCAACCTTAAGTCCCATTGCTGAGACTCTTTGTTTTTTGATGGAGCCAGAGAGAGGGACAGATAGGGACAGACAGGAAGGGAAAGAGATGAGAAACATCAATTCTTTTTTGTGTCACCTTAATTGTTCATTGATTGCTTTCTCATGTGTGCCTTGCCGGGGGACAGGGAGGTTGCAGCGGAGTGAGTGACCCCTTTCTCAAGCCAGCGACCTTGGGCTCAAGCCAGCGACCTTGGGCTTCAAGCTGGTGAGCCTATGCTCGAGCTGGTGAGCTCAGGGTTTCTAACCTGGGTCCTGTGCGTCCCAGTCTGATGCTCTATCCACGGCGCCACCGCCTGGTCAAGCGAGACTCAGTTTTTATGGTCATACTTTCTCAAGAGGTTTCTTCTGGGTAAGTGTTACCTTCCATTTGTTCTAATCTTGCTCATAAACTGCAGGGGTCACTGAATGAAACCATACAGCCTGTAGGGACTGTTGCCACCCCAGAGCGGTGGAGGCCAGACTCACCAGGTGACTTTGGGCTGTTTGCTGAGTGGTCCTTTTATATGTTCTTCAGGAGCTTGTTTTTAGAACCAGGCATTCCAATCCTTTGTCACCCCCTAAGCCTTCACCCCAAGAGCCAAGCCTTCTAAGAATTTCTTACCTATCTTCCCCTCTACCCCAAGACTGACTATATGTAATAGTGCCTTTCCAACAGCCCAGAGAGGCATCCCTTGGCCTCTAGAGGGCCCTCCTGGCACCCACGTGCCGAGTCCATTCCTCTGTGACCCTCCCTTAGGGCCTTGCAGTAGAATGACCTTACTCAGCCTAGACTGTCACTAGCTGTATGACTCAGGGTAGGTAATTCAGCCTCTCTGTGCCTCAGTTCTTTCATCTGTACGATAGGATAATCGTATCTACCTCATAGGACTAAATAAATTGTAAAGTGCTTAGTACAGGGTCTGGGACAGAGTGTTTGTTATTATTCTGTCATCGTTTTCTCCCCTGTCTCATTTTCACCTTCTCTCCCTTCTCCTCCCACCACTGAACAGTCAGACCTGTCCTCTACTTAGCTTCACCCGAACCTATCATCTTATCTCCCTTTGCTGGCACATGTGTGGGAAGAAGGAAGAATTGTCTCCGTTGCTTCACATCTCATTAATTTCTCAACCCATTATAGTACTTGATAGCTTCCATTCTGCCCCTGCTCCCAGCCACTCACTGAAATTGCTGTCGATAAAGGCATTAAGTGACTTCCTAATTGCCGAGTCCAACGCTATTTTTAGTCATTGCACTTGAGCTTTCTTGAGCATTTGAAGCTGTTGTCATCATATTACTTTTCTTTGTTTGTGACACAGACCCCTTTATTCTCTCCCCAGAGAAACGCTAAACAACAACATTCAGATACTGTCATAGTTCGTTTTTTACAAAGATAATTTCAGCTAGGGTGGTCACCTGTGTACCCCTTTCCCATGTTTTTCCATTTCTGAAGCAGACACTCTCTTTAATTTGGTGTTTGTCATCCCAGTGCATGATTTTATACAATTAGTATGTTATCTCTAAATCAATACAGATCATGTTTTGCATATTATTAAATTTTCTACAAATGATCATTCAGCATTTCTTGAAAAGCTTATGTTAATAGTACCAAACAATGCCCCATGAATCCAGGTTGTCAGTCTGAGATGCTGGGCCAGACGGCGTCAGCCACAGTTTAGTTTTCAGGTCCTCTTTCTTCAGCATGTACTTAGGAGTTCTGAAAATGCTTTACTCTTGCATGAGGCACTTTGCAGCCTGTCTGGGTATTTTATGTTTGGCTTTTACCCTCATAAAAGGTGTCTCGATTCTGTGTTTTTTAACGGGCAATTTCTATACTGGGGCGAAGAGATTGCCTTGACTTCTTTTATGTTCTTGCTGCTGCATTCCTGGTTTTCTTCCTATTAAAGGTTTCTTCTAGGCTTTTACTGGGTCTTCTTTCGTGTGTCTCTTACTTGTGGGGATTTTTTTAAAGGATGGTTCTTAGTCTTCTTCCCCAGGTGACTATTTATTCCCATAAGCTCAGCTCCAAATTAATAAGAGGAAGATTCTGAAATGCTACCTGTGGTTCAAAGCGCGCTGCTGTGTACGTCCCCCTGGAGGGCCTCCAAGCCCCTCCAACTCATCTTAACTCTGTATCTGCGCCCAGCTGCTCTACTACCTGTGTCCTCAATGTGACACTGTCTGCTCACCATCCACAGTCGCCTCTCCTCCTCACCTTGGCTGTGCCTCTTTGTCCCGCACTGTCTTTATTCAGGTCCTCGCTTGGAACAACAGACTGTTACCTACTTAGGTCGGCTCTGCATCCCCTCACAGTCTGCCCACAGTGTTAACTGACCAAAACGCAAAACTGGTCATCTTCGACTTCTTAGAGACCTCACATCTATCCTTCCTGCCATGTTGATGATCTCCGGGACCAACCCAGGCTCCTGAGCTTGCGAGGGCCCAGCCTGCTTGTCCTGTCTATGTCCTATCTCTGTGCCTAGGTCTCCTCTCTCTTGCCTCAGTGACCTCTTCACCCTTTTCTGCACACTGAGTCTTTTCACAGCTCTGTGCCCTTGGTCATGCTCTTCCCCATGCCAGGGATGCTGTTCCCTTATTCCCTCCTCATCCTCCAGGATGCAGCTCACATGCATCACCTCGCTGATACCTGAGCAGTTAGCTCTTCTAGTCCTCTGTGCTCTCAGGGGGGTCTTGCTGCCTCAGATATACCCTCGATTACCCTGGCCCGGCTTTTGATCCATTTGCAGGTCTCTCCTAGGCTTGGCCTGGAGGGGCTCAAGGTCAGAGTCGTATCATCTGCCTTTGTGTCTTAGTGCCACTGTTAGGTGCCCAGTAAATGCTGGATGGCTAGGGGCTATGGGCCCATCAGCCCGGCCCTGCCTGCTATCTTCCTGCACAGGAGTCCCCGGAGTAGAGTCATGGATGCCATCTGTTGTTCCTCAGGTGACCGCAGGTTACATGAAGAGAAAGAGGAGAGAGAAGGAGCTGCTTAACATTCACAGTGAATAGAGAAGCCCACCCCAGGGACCAAAAGGTTATTTGGGACCCCAATGTATGAAATGGGATATTTATTCAGCCTGCCTTTAGTTCACCTTCTACCACCACAGGCATTACCCTCCCATTTGTAGAAAATTCTGCACTTCAACACAGTTCGCTTTCTCTTCCTCCTCCTCCTTCTCGCCCCCACCTCCAATAACTGCCTTCCTCACTCAGTGCTTAGGCAACACGCCCTGGCGTGGGGGTTCGTAGAGCTCTGTGGGTTTCTGAGAGCAGCCAGTGAGTTTTCAGAAAGGGGAAGATGACTAGAGATACACCAAGGAAATGGGTTCCGGTATCAATCCGACCCACTGTCCCCCAGGCCATCTCCATCCTCCTGATACATTCTTTCTATCTCCTACCCCAACATCCGTTCTGTTCCTGGGTGCCTCCCTCCTGAGGCATGGGGGACTCCGGTGCTTTGGCCTCCGTTCCTGAGGTGTGGAAAAGCATCTCTGTCCATGGTATGAGAGGGTTGGCCTTCATGGATTCAAACTCCAAAGGGAATTAGGAGAGGGTTTGTTCCCCACCGTCAGGCCCTGGACCCTGTGTCTGGGGTGATGAGTGGAAAACCAGTTCTAGCTCTCTCTGTCTCCCCAGCAGGGAGGCACATTCACCAGAGGTGGCCAGGGCTGGGGACACAAGGGTTCAGAATGTACATGTCTGGGGCTTTAGTGATCTCTAAGGAGTCCTTTGGGAGTCTTGAAGACTATGCCCCCACCCTGTGACTTCCCTTTTAGACATGAGGGACAATCACGATTCCCCTTTCCCAAAGAAGAACAAAATCCTGATTCATGTCAGGTATATACTGGTGTCTGGTGAACCCAGGCCAACAGAGGAGTTGTCCAGATGGTCTCAGACACCACATGCATAGTGAACAGAACAGGAAGGGGCCTCGGGGCAGAGCTGTGAGCCTGCTCTATGACCCTGAGGCCCCCTGGCCTCCACCCAGCTCCTGTTCTGGTGGTGCAGCTGCCACCTCAGCTCCTAGGGCCCGGGAGTGCACTCGGGGATAAGGAAAGCCGGGCGGGGGAGCTGGAGCAGAGCTAGGAGCCTGGACTCTGTAGAGGTGGTGACTTCCACATCCTCTAAGGGGAGAGCAGGGCAAGGTCCAGTCCTCGGTGCTTTGGGCAGGCTCGGGGATTGCAGAAGGGAAGCTGAAGGCCAGAGGAGCATTGGCCGCCCAGGGCTTAGCAGGGCTGCCCCTCCTGTGAGCCTGAGGACCTGATCCAGTGAAGCATCCTACCATAAAGGACACTCCAGGGGTCCAAGAGTAGGCTGGAAGGATGGTACCCCAGATGGCTTCCCCACTCTGTCCTCAGAGTTTCCCTTCATCTTGTGGGGCACTCACTCTGAACCCTACTGATGTCAGGACTGCATGGACCCAAAGACATTTATTCAGGTTTTTTTTAGGACAGCCAAGACAGGCTTGCATTTTCAAAAGGAAGTTTATTAGTATTGAAAGGGACAAACTGAAATCACAAAAAATGCAGCTGTCCAATTTCTGAAGCAAGACTTCTGCTCTTGCAGTAATCAGCTCTGACGCGGTGGGACAGGGCAGCTGTGGAGCTCCTGCAGCCCTTGGTTCTCTCCACCTGCCACCAGTCTCTCTCCTGCGCTCTGGGAGTGACACCAGGGACATGCTTCTCCATAAGGCCAAGGTTTTCTCTCCCCGCCACCCACCTGGCTCCTGGAGATGTCCCTTGTCCAGTTGCTGAAGGCACCCTGTGCTGGCAACAATCCAGGAGTGACCTTGTCCCTCCAAGCCAGACTGCTGCGCTGCTGCAAACCCCAGTCCCAGAAGGGGCCTTGCCTCACTCCAGGGAGATTTCCTGTGAGCCTTCCGCCTGCAGCTTCCCTGTGGCCCCTGCCTTTCTGGAGGCCTCCTGGGGCCTGGCAGGGGACTGGCAGGAGGTCTCATTGCCGGCTGAGCCCTGCCAGAACTGGAAGAGGCCCAGCAGGGCCCTGCACTGGCGGAGGTAGTTGGGGCTGGAGAAGCAGTACAGCACAGGGTCCAGGACGCTGTTGAGGTAGGTGAAGGCCAGGGAGCCGTGGAAGAGCTGTGAGCAGATGTCCAGGGCGGGGCAGGCATGCAGGCGGAAGGCCACGATGCTTGCCACACCAAAGAGGATGCTGGGCAAGAAGCAGATGGTGTAGACGGCCACCACTGCGGCCAGCACGCGCATGGCCCTCCGCGGGCCCGCCTGCCCGCCCAGGCTGCGGCGCCGGATGGTCAGCCCAATGCTCACTATGGCGAAGAGGATGAGCCCCAGCGGCAGGAAGAATTCCAGCAAGTACAGCGCATGGTGCCAGCGGAGCGGGCCCGAGGAGCGCGTGCCCAGCTGGTAACTGATGCAGGACTTGCTGGGATAGGTGACGAGGAGCAGGTGTACGTTGAGGAGCAGGATGCCGCCCCAGAGCCCGCCGGCCACCCAGGCAGCCGCCCGCACCGAGGCCCGACTCAGCACATGGTGGGGCCGGACCACCTTCAAGTAGCGGTTGAGCGCGATGGCCGTGAGGAAGACCACGCTGGCCGTGCGGTTGGTGGACAGCATGAAAAGGTTGACCTTGCAGGTGGAGGCCCCGAAGCGCCAGGTCTCATGGAGGAGGTAGTAGTCCACACGAAGGGGCAGGTTGACGATCAGGAAAAAGTCAGCGATGACCAAGCTGACCAAGAACACGATGTTGGACGACCAGGGCCGCGTGTAGAAACAGAAGATGAAGAAGGCCAAGCCGTTCCCCACCAGGCCCAGGACGAACTCCACGCTCAGGGCTGGCACCAGGAATGCAGACACCTTTGGGGAAGAGATTGGGTGGCAGGGGGCTGGTGACCCCGACGCAGTGGTGAAGGCAGAGGGAGAGACGAAGGCAGAGGGAGGGGGGGAGGAAGGCACAGTGGAGGGAGAGAGAGAAGGCAGGGAAGAGGAAGCACTCAGGTTATGAAATTCCATGTGCTCTTTGTGCTGTGGACCTGAGAGGAGTCTCCGGTCCTCCTTCCTCTGTGTCCGTGCGCAGGGCGAGTGCTCGCTGTCAGCTGTCCACCAGTTACTCAGTCTCCTGCGGTTTTTACCAGCATCTTCAAAGCCACTGAGAAACACCCAGTGTTCCTGTTTGCTAGCAAAGGGGAACCCTGCCCCCTCTTCCTCCCTCCCTTGCCTCCCCACACTGGATGATTCCCCCCAGGTCTCTGAACCCAGCCTGAGGGCGGGGGCATTTGTGCTGCCCCTGGTGGAGGAGGAAGCAGGGCTCAGCAGGGTGGGCTGGAGGCACAGGGACCCTAAGTGGGAGGAAGGCCCCTGGGGGGAGGTGGGGGAGGTGCACACAGCTCTGAGTGGTCAGACACCGGCCTGCTGAAGGCAGAAGCTGGCCCTGGCAGTGCACAGCTCTCAGGATCATTCAGATCACTCTGGACAAACCCCCACCTCCATCATGTATGCCGGCGGGGTGGCCACTTCCATGCCCTGCCCAGCGCCAGCAGCAGGGACTTTGGGGCCAACAGGACTTTGCTGTGGGAGAGGGAGGTGAGAAATGCAGTCTGCAGCTGACCATGCACATGGCCTATGGGAACCAGCCTGTTTTTGCTCCGCCAGCTGCTGTAGTTATTTCCACATTCCTGATGGTCCCAAAGTTTGAGATGGCCCCAAGTCCATGTACATGATGAAGAATGCCCCACAACTACAGGGCTCCCCTGCCAATTTCTGCTGCTGTGATCTGGGGACCTGGGGGCTTTCCCTCTGAACAGAATAATCCTGAGGATACTGAAGTTTTCCTGTCTGTCTACCTTCCTCCACCACTACCCAGGTTTCACCAAAGAGAGGGGGGTGGGAGGCTGGGGCTGGTTTTGGACCAGATACAAATCCAGCTGTCCCACTGCGTGGTGTTCACACGAGCCCTGTGGCCAGGCCTAAGGGCGGAGGTGAGGGCCTGGGGCCCCTGATAACCTCGGACAGCACTAAGGGAGGCTGTGATTCCAGGCTCCACAACCTGACACCCACCCTTGCCAACTGGCTGTGGTCAGCAGTGTGCCCTGTGCTGCCAACTCTGCCTAGGCCTCCCGGTTTCAGGCACAGTGACCACTGACTCCTCTCCCACAGACACCTCTGCCCTGGGCTCCCATCTGGCCACGGTCGAGGGCAGACAGGCTGTGACTACAGGGCACGGAGGTGAGACCACCAGCCTGGGCTTTGAATGCAGACCGGCCTCGGCTGAAAACAGAGCTGCCTGCTTTCCAAACCTGAGCCTCATCTTTAAAGTGGGGTGCAACTACCTTCCTGGAGAGTTGTGAGGATTAAATGATAAAGTATGCAAACACTTCTAGGGAATTCCTTGGCACAGAGCTAGTGTTCAAAAACCCAGAAGATCAAATTTTCATTGTTTTGTGTCTCAGAGTAGGCACTAAGAACAAACTACCTCTTCTCCTGGCCACATGTGCCTGCCAGGGGGCCTCAGAGGGACATTTCCGTGTTTTCTCAGCTTCTGCAGGAGCAATGTGTACATTGCTGCAGCCCCGGCACACGCCAGGCCTCTGCCCTCACTGCCTTGGACTCTTTGCAAGTTTGGAGGCTGGCAGTCTGTCTTTCTTTGCTTGCAGGATTAGGGAGGTGGGTGAAGGTCCCGACACCCCTCAGGGCCAGAAGCCCCTTCTGCTCTCAGGCGCTGCCCTGCTCTTCAGTGGAGCATATCCGAGTGGCGAGCCACTGCCAGCGCGGGGCAGGCAGGCTGCAGAGCCAGAGTTTCAGAGGAAGCTTTGACTCCGTCCAGACCAGGGGTCTCAAACTCAACTCAGCATGTGGGCCGCAGAGCAAGATCACAGCCGTTCGGCGGGCTGCACTAGGTCTACAAAAGGCAACTGTTACGCAACACTTTTCTCACTGCAGTTGAAAACAAAAAAAATCAGTACAACAAGCACAATCGTACATGCAGTTTACTCAGTGTCACAAAACGACCAGAAACTGTAGTTCGCATCACAACTGCTGTTAACTAAGCTAATATCTAGCTAGGATGCTAGAGAAATGAAAAATACAAGTAGGCCCCTAGGCTTACTTAATTTTATCCAAAATATTTTGAACTTCGTGGATTAGTCTGCGGGCCGCACAAAATTGTTCAGCGGGCTGCGAGTTTCAGACCCCTGGTCCAGATCTAGCTTCGGTTTTCTTTCTACCTACTGCTGCTTCTGGGGCTGCCAGCACTCGTGACCCCAGGGCAGGGCCAGGAGCCATCTGAGTCTGGACAGGGTGCCTGCACACAGCAGGGGGAGCAGGGGGATGTTGTCAGACACCCCTCCCCTGCTGCCAAGCTCCTTGTATAGCTTCGTGCCCCCTCCACGGGCTCATCACAATCTTCGAGTATTAACACTGGTTAACTCTGGGTGGGGGTTTTTGTATTTTATGTATTTCTGTGTTTTCTACAAGAATCGGAAATCACTGCTGTTATGGGGTGGGGGGACCTAACATGCTATTTTTTTTTAATTATGTAAAAATACGTGGGAAAGAAGCAGGGAGACGACATCAGCTGTCCCCCAGGACAACCGTGGGAGTCTGTGTGGATCAGGTGGCACACAGGGATGAGAGCTCCCCCACAAGCAGGGACACCCCCCCATCCACAGTCACCCGGGCCCCAACACCCCAGACAACACAGTTATGGGAGCACACAGGGTCAGCCATCAACCACAGCCTGTGTCCCTGCAGACCCGCGGGCACTCGTCCATCAGGAAGCCTTTATTGAGGGCCTTCTCGGTAGTAGACAAGTGCTAAACTGAGCCTGTGGGGACAGAGGGGACAGCCTCGGGGACAGTGGGCTGAGGGCTGTTAGAGGGGAAGGGGAGCCCCGGGCCCCTCCAGAGCCTGGTGTCTGGGGAGAGGAGGAGGATGGACGATGATGTCCAGGGTGGGCAGGGGTGCCGGGTCACTAGCAGCAGTACATCTCCAAGCAGTGGGGGCTGGGAAAGTCCAGCAGGGGTGGCGCTGTGGCATATTCAGTGGCCGCTCTGGGCCCAAACAAGACAGTCACCCCAGGGGCTTCTTGCGGGCGGGGTCCTGGGTCACAGCCAGGGCCACAGAGCCTTGCCCTCGCTCCCAGGAATACCTGTGGAGACAGAGGTGGGCCGGGTCAGACCAAGTTCTGCCCTAAGGACCCCAGGGAAGGGAGGGCAGTCCCACAGCTGGGGGAAAGGCCTCCCGGCGCACTTACGCAGTCCCTGCTGGCACCAGGAGGCTTTCGTCAGGGGCCAGGCTCAGGTGCTGTCCCCCCATGGTCACCTTGGAGGAGCCCTCCTGGGGAGGAGAGAATTGAATGGAGGCTACCAGGCCTCATCACCCGTCCAAGAGTCCCGAGTCTGCCTTGGCAAGGAGGCCCTGGGGGCGGCCTAGACTATGGGTGCACAAGACCCGGGAGCAGCCTGGTCCCCACGGGCAGGAGGCCATGCCACCCTCTCCTGCGGGCCCCACTTGCCAGCTGCCACAGCCACATGTCCACATCCCGTCTCGGCCCTTTGCTGCTGCCTTGTCCATAGGCGATCACCTAGTAGGAAGTGACACAGATCTTTTTTGGTGCTTCCTACCTCCCAAAAGGAGATGGCCTTAAACTTGGCCCCTAGACACCAGGCCTGTGTGGGGCAGGGGCAGGGCCGGCAATACAGCCTGATCTTCCTGTGCGAGGCAAAGGGCAGGACTGGGGAGCGAGGCTGCCAAGGCTGTAGGTCTCCCTGCTGCCTCCACCATGAGGGGGGCCCACCTGCCTGCCCTCCATACACATGCACATCCGGTCACAACTATTGCCAACTCACAGGAAGAGATACCTGCCAGGGCACACTAGAAACACACATACATGTGTGCATAGCATTATGCAGACCCATGTAGCACACACACATAGTTCCCTGAAGGGTGCCCACCCCTCTTACTCTGTGAAATTCGCTGCTGGGTGGACACCCTGGGTGTCCCAGGGCTGGATTACCTGGGTCTCATAGGTGTCCCCAAACAGGCTGAGGGGTGTGCCGCCCTGGAGCTCCTTGCGGTGGCTACCCAGCCAGGCCTCCAGAGACATGGGCTCCATGACGGACCGAGTGCTCAGGGGGAATGGTGTTTCCTTGAGCAGCTTCTCTGTACCGATGGCCCAGCAAGAGTCAGTGTCCTCTGGCCCTGCCCTAGTAGACCCAGTTCCCAGGGACCCCAGCTCTCAGTTGCAGCAATGAGCTCTAGATCCGGCCCAAGAACCCAGAAACCATATGGAGGGCACTACATATTTGGTGCCATCTTCCTGCACTTTGAGTTCCAGGCAGAGTGCTCAAAAGGGGACTCCCTCATCATCTGGGCCAAGACCCAATCTACTCTGGAAAAGGGGTGAGGGAGGGTGGGAGAAAGGCAGGTCCAGTGGGCTCACCAGGGATAGGCTTTCCTGTTCTGTGCTGCTCAGAGCTGAAGAACCTGCGGGGACATACAGGGCGGGGGAGGAGGGGCCAGCATTCCCGACTGAAAGGTCAGTGACACACACACACACTCTGGGGCGCAGGAGCCCACACCTGCTCGTGGCGCCCGTATAGATCTCATACCCGCCATCTGCTCACTCCCAGCCCCGTGAAGCAGCCTCCTTCCCTCCGCAGGGGCGTTCTCCAGCCCAGGCCTCCCACCCTGGGAGAGGTAAACTTTCTCCCTAAATCCCGTGTTTGACAGCTCCAGGCCACAGGTGCTGTGTGGAGCACTTCTTGGATGGGTCTGTTTTACCCAGCCAGAGCATGGGGCCACAGGAGAGTGAGGGGCCGGGGCTGGGATGGGCCTCACTCCTGGATGATGGGGGCCAGCTGGGTGCCGAGGTCCTCGCAGTAGAACCACTTCTCAAACAAGACATCTGTGGTGTCTCCTACGTAGTACCTGCCAAGCAAAGGAGAGGCGACCAGTTCCCCACCTGGGCAGCCTCAGGGAAACCTCCCGCGGGCCCAGCTCTGTATGTTGAGCTCTGGGCCTGGTTGGCCCTGCAGAGCTGGCTGCCTGCTTCACCGTTAGTGCAACCCAGTGGCCACACCTGGCTCTCTCAGAAGCAGCATGTGCCCCAAAAGTGAGAGGGCTGTTGCCCACCCTACTTGCATAGTTCTTCCTGGTTCCTGAAACTTGAGGATGTATAAAGTGGATAGGACTCTGAGGCTCAGAGAAGCTTGGCAGTTTAGCAGGGATTAAACAACTGTAAGTGGCAGAAGCAGGACAGATTAGAGACAGTTTTAGGAGCGTAGAGAGCATCAATGACAAGCGTCTTCATTTTCAAAGCTGAGGCTGAGCCTGAATCCAGGGCCTATGGCTGGATGCTCTGTCTGCCTGCTGGCTCTCTAGGTCAGAACACACAAAACCTTAAGGAACCAACACGTGGAAGATGCCCCCAGATGAGAGATCCTTTTCCTTTAGGGGTCATGGATGCCTTTGAGACGTGGAGCAAAGTCACTGGGTCTCTTCTGGAAAGGCAAGTCCACCCAAGCCCCCAGCCCTGTTTGGGGAGCTGGCCTAACGGACACCTGGCAGACCACGGCCGGGTCTCAGGCCCCTGTGTAGGCAATACATCTGTTGGCTGAATGCGTAACCTCTGGCTCAGCTCCCTGGGCCAGGCGCGTCGGCCTGCTCCTCCGTTCTTCCCCAGAAAGAGAAACGGACTGGCTGACAGAGACAGTGCCTCCGCCCTGCCCAGCGCCTCCAGCTCTATCCTGGGACGGAGCTGACCACACAGAGCTTCATAACTGGACCGTGATTTCCTCTAGAAATTGCCTTTAGAGTGGAATTTTAATGTTGAGTCCCTGGCTTTTATTAAAGGTCAAAGCAGCCAGATGAAATCTGTTATTGAATTTGCAGTAAAAATGTTATTGAGGAAGTCGTCCTCTCCATCACTAAAGACTCCCTAGATAAAGCCCCACGGGATGAATTTATTTTAGAGTTTAAGGCCAGGCATCTGCTTCTACAATAGACTATTATGCAGTAGATTAGTATGCAGACATTAACTTGATGGTTTTTTTTTTTTAAATTAGTAATATAAGAAATACTCATGAGTTTTTTCATGTTAAAAAAAAACAAAAACTCAAACCCACGCTTGCAATAAGACTGCAGTGTTGGAAGGTACAGATACACACAGAAAAAAAAAGACAAAGTGGAAGTTTAAGTGCTTTGTCAGGCTTAATTAGTGGGATGACAATTTTATTTTTGTTTTTATTATTGTTTGTTTTTTAAGATACCATTCACCTGCCATAACATTCAGCCTTTTCCTGACAGGAAATTTTAATTGTGTTCATGCTTTCTTGTACTGTTCCAGATTTTAAGAATGAACGAGTATGACTTTGGTAATTAGAAAAAATGGAAAGTATTAGAAAAAAAAAAGTCCATTATAACAGAAGCCAGTAACTTGTTGGGAATTTTAAATTTTCTTAGTGCACACATACAAAAAGTTTAGCTTTTGTAAATATCTGTGTCCCCCTGAGCCAGAGGCTGCACCCTGCCTTTGGAGCATAGTGATTGGGTGACTGATTAGAATCAAATTGGAACTCAGCTCTGGAAACAGTGCTCGTCTCTGCCGTGGGTTTGTCCCCTCTCTGGTGCTGATGCCACTCCTGTCCTGGCCCTTACTTTGTATTGCTTTATCATGCCAGCTCTGCCATTTTCTAGCAAACTCAGCTTTCCTGTGCCCAGTTTCTTCACCTGTGACGTATAGGTGGCAACGGTCCCTGCCCCGTAGCGAATAAATACAGAGCGCTTGGGCTGGTGCCTGGCCCATAGCAAGCGTTATACAAATGTTAGCGCTGGTTGTGGTACGAGTCAGGTCAGAGAAGGCAGCAGAGGAGTGCACTAGCAGAGGCGGAATAAACTCCGGCCACAGGGGCCGGGAGAAGCGGCTGTGTTCTGGGCTGCCCTGGACCAGGAGGTCCAGGCATCCACCCCACCCCACAACAGACCTCAGTGCAGCAAGCACAGGCTCTCATCTCAGCCAGAGGTCCTCAGGCTGAATGAATGGGCAACCAGAGTCACACAGAACATCCTACCACCGCCATGATCAAACCCACCCCACCGCCTACCCTAGCCGCTCCCCGTCACCCGGCAAGTACAGGGTCCCCTGTGCCTCCCCATTCCTGCTCAATGGCCAGGAAGTGCTTTCTTGGGTCTATCTTGGATCCTTTCCTCAGCTTGATTGCCTACCCTTCCCACCCCATCTCCCACCCACCTCTGCCCTGACCCCCACTTACCTGAGCCCATCTAGCTCAGTTTTCAGCCGCCTCCGCTCAATCACCAGCCCCACGGTGTTGGCAAACCTCTGTGGCGAGTGAGGGACCCCAGCAGGCAGAAGGAATATCTGCGGTGGTGGGGACACGGGGTCAGCAAGGCTGCAATGCCCCACTGAGACCTCAGTGCCTGCAGCGTCCGGGGCCTGCAGGGTCCAAACCAGCACACCTCTCTGCCCAGTGTCTGCACAGCCTGTGGGGCCCGGCCGTGCTGAGAGGATGGGGCAGCCCAGACTGTGAAGTGTCTGAGGAGGGAGTCGGGGGAGGCCGGGGAGGCAGGAAAAAGGCAGGAGGACAAAACCTTGACCAAAGCCACGGCGTGTGGGCCTGATAGGTTCCTGTTCTGGTCGTCCTCCCCCCACCCGCCCCCCCACTGGGGCCCAGCCCCACCTCTCCCTGCCGAATGACCACATTCCGGTGCTTCCCTCGCTCCAGGACTTGGAGAACCATGTCGCCCTGCAGCTGGTAAAACACCTGTGGGACAGGACAGCAGACAGGCTCAGACCCTCCTGATTCTTTCTTCTGGGTCCTTGGCCTGCTTTCTGACTGGGCAGCCCGAGAACGTTCCTGACGCCCTTGGAGGGTATGGCAGCGCTGTCACTCCCGCCCTGAGGCCCCAGTCTCCCCTGACGTGTCACAGACAGAAGTGCTCACGACACACAAAGATCACATCTTGACATGCAAGTGATGACCAAAGACCTAGGACACACAGTTGGTGTGTGGGTTGGGGGCAGGAGGCTGGCTGAGATGCTCACTAGAGAATTCAGGGACCGTTCTGCCAGGTAAGGAGAGCCACCCATTTACTGTGTTCCAGGGACTGAGCAAACACTCTCTTGTACATGGTCAGAACACTCTACAACAATCTCCAAAGCTATTATATTGCCCCATGATGCAGGAAAGAAAAATGAAGACAGAGGTTCAGAGAGTAACGCAGCTCATCCAACGTCACAGTTAGTGCTGGAGCTGCAGTCTGGACTCGAGTCTGCATGTAGCTCTGGAGCCTGTGCTGGCTCCTCCGGCCATGGTGACACCCTGGCATGCGGTAGGGCTGTGCCTGTCCAAACACTCGGGAGGTCGGGGATGCTGGGAGCTGCGGTGGGGTGGGTCGCAGGTTGTGGGGGATGGGAGTACTAACCTCCTGCTAGCTCCCTGGAATGGAGATGGGGGCTCCTACAGCATTTTCCCTGTTCCATCCTAAGTCCCTAATTGATGTGTTTACTGAGAGCACCCCATGGAGCAGGGAGGAGGGGCCAGACACAGGTGCTCTCCTGCAGTCATACATTGCATGGATGTTAAAAGCTCCAGCCAAATAGTTGAAGGGGTGTTATTAATAATAATTTCTTATGATCATGTGAGGAGTTAGAAGAGAGAGAGGTTCTTATCACAGCATCTAGTAAGAGAGATCAAGCTGAACTCAGGGAAACTAGAGAAATGTGTCTTTACAGTTCCCATGAGGGACAAGTTGACACCCCCCCTTCTGAAGGGCAATGGGCAGGAAGAGCCTTCAGAGCTCACACCCTCAAAGGGTGGCCGGAAGGGTTTCTTTGGATGTAGGGCCTTCAGTGCTGAAAGCAAAAATGTTCAGGACACACCAGGACAGTGGCCACCTCACTCTCTTGAGCCAGGACTCCCATCTCCAGGGAGGTGGCTGTGCGGACTCGGGCGCCTCGCTCGCGTTGGGCAGACGTGGCTGTGTCCGCAGAGCGTGTGGGAGTTAAAACCAGAGATTCCAGACGTGGCTGTGTCCGCAGAGCGTGTGGGAGTTAAAACCAGAGATTCCAGCGCCCCCTGGCCCACAGTATAGCCAGGTCACCGCGTGCCCTTGGTCAGTTCAGTTAGCCCTTCCATGCCTCTGTTTCCTCGTCTATAAAATGACGTGTGTACCAGAATGTGGCCTTGTACTCTGCCTGGGTCCCTGCTCACAATGTACCTGTCACAGAGCCAGCACTCACAGACCTCTAGCAGTGGGGAACAGAAAGGTAATGCTAATAGTAATAATAGGGAAAATGCCACTATTTTATGATAGAGTCAAAATATGGCACATTATGCAGTCATTAAAAACTATTTTTGAATAACTGTTAATAAGGTGGGAAAATGGAAACTGCTACAGTTATCACATTAAAGCAAGATTCAAAATTACACAGCAGGATTCTAATTATGTGAGCAAATGTGTGCTTACGCAAGCAGTGCTCACAGTGGGGGGGTTCCCTGAGTGGTGGGATTATGAATGAGGTATGCATTTTGTTTTTCTATATTCCGAATGGTTGTTTTTTTTTTACAATAATTTACTTTTATTATTAAAAATAACCCATGCAAGTCATTTTTAAAAAGTAAGAAAAACGTCCCACTATGTCTTGAGGAGAAATTCTGCAACCCCACCCCACCCCACCACCCTGCAGCTGGGAGGAGGAAGCTGGTGGATGTGTGTGTGTGTGTGCGTGTGCGCGCGTGTGCGTGCGTGTGTTTGTGTGTAGGGGGTTCTTTCATGGTCGAGGGAGAGGAAAGAAGGGCCCAGAGAGTCCTGGTCAGGGGTCATAGCCCTCAGGCCCTGCACATGTCAGGAGCAGCCGGGATGAGGAAGGAAGGGGTCTGGAGTATGGGTCAGATCCAAACACCCTGCAGGCAGGTACAAGGCGCTAGCAGGCATCAAACAAAAACATAGAAAGGAACTGGGATTTTCCTCAGCCTTGTCTCTCCGGCCAGAGCCGTCCTTGTGGGGAGAGACGGGCCTGGCCTGGAGCAGAGGTGCGGGTCCAGAACAGCAGAAAAGCCCAAACAGCTGTGGGCAATCCAAAAGGAATTATGCTCCATTTGGGAGTAAATGATGTTTGGGACCTGGGGGCTGGCTAGAAGATGAACTGTCCCTGTGGGCAGATATTGAATTGAATCAGACCTCTGGAGCCTGGAAAGGCCTTACAAGCAGACTAGGCGGCAGAGGGCTGGGGGTGCAGAGACTGAGGCATATTAAATGCTTACTGTGTGCTCCGAGCTCTGTGCACATACTCTACATACACTGGACCCCTCTGCCTGGCAGGGACGGTGTCCCTGTGTGCTGCAAGGAAGCAGGCTCAGGGAGGTGACCTGATGTGCTCTGTCCAAGAGCACACGGTCAGACTCCCACCCAGGTTGGCTGACTCTCAGTCCAGGCCCCCCTGCCCCGAAGGGAAGGCCTGGGGTAAGTGGGATGTGTGTGTGGGGGGAGCCTGGGCACCTGAAGGGCTGTTGCTGAGGCCTGAGCTCAGCGGGGAGGAATTTTGGCTTAGTGACTCCCCTCCCCTCACCAGGAGGAGTCGGGACCCTGGGGCTGGGCTGCCTTCTACAGCACAGCCTGGAGTCTTCCCACTTGGGTGAGGACAGGCAGGGACAGACAGGATGCTGACCCTCCTGGGACCTTCAGCTGGCACTCTCCCTGGCTTCCTGGTGGGACCAAGCTGTCACAAATCCACCTGCAGCCAAATTCCTCCAGGCTACCTGCATACCTCTCCGGAGTAGGGACACCTACTCAGGCCAGTCCTCCTTATCTCTCAGCCATCCAGCTAAGTCAGGGCTTGGCCCGAGTCCCTAAACATGCACCTATCCACCAGAGCAGCTCCAGGAGACCCTGAGGTGACACAGAGGTGGTAGGGGGGAAGGGAAGAGGGAGACAGAGAGGTGGGCCCTGAGACAAGGCTGGCTGAGTGGAAGCCTCTGGAAGACAAGATTGGGGGTGCCTGAGGCTGACTGAGATGGGCAAGGGAGACCCTGCCACCAGCCTGTCTCCCACACTGCGGCCACTCCAACCCAAGCCTGCTTTCTCTCCGCAGTTTTAGATTTTCCTGATGGATCTTTCTACAGAGGAAAATGGTCGCCAGTGAAGCGTGGTGTGGGAAGGGGGCGGCCAGGGGAGGTGTGGTCTCTGGAAGTGAGAGAGAGGAGGGGTTGGCCAACTTCACTCTGAGGAGGCCGCTGCTCCCTGCTGGCCTGGGATCCCCACCCCCACTGCCCCCCACACATTGGGTGCTCAGTAAATATTTGTTGAGTGAGTCTTCTGTGTCCTCTCCAGTCCCCGGCTGTGGCTGGGTTGCCAGCAGTGGAGGTGAAGGCTGCAGACTCAGCTGGGCTCGGGACTCTGAACCCCAAGGCCAAGCCCCGAGAATGATAGGTAGGAGGCCCCATACTGATCCTTACCCACCATCCGACAGCTGAGAACCCATCTGTGTCTCTCTTTAAGAGGACCCGTCCTCTCTTCATTTTACTCTTGTTTATTAACTTTGGGGGAGGTAGCTCAGAAACACAGTCCAAAACTCAAGGTACAAAAGGGTATTCAGTGCAAACTGCAAATTCCTCCTCCCACGTACCCCCCCCCCCCCGTACTAGCAGCTGATGTGTCTTGTGCCCTCTAGATAAGGAGGGGCCTCCCAGCGCCAACTCTTCCCGGACAACTTGACTCCTGGGACCAGAGTGGCGTGCTCAGGTCCCTCTCAGTGTTCCGTCTCATTTTGGAGACCAGTCTTGCATGTTCAGGTTTGCAGGGAGGGAACCTGGAGCATGGAGAGTCCCTGTGTCCAGAGGGTGATACCAACAGCTAGAACCTCCCAGACCCACAGAGGCTGGGCTCCTTCTGAAGATGGGGCTGCCAGCGGTGTCACTGGGCACCCACGCCTTCCAGGCAGCAGTATTGCCCTGGAATTTCAGTTGATCCCCTTCACCCACCAGCCACCTGACCACCCCACCTCCTGTTGGCTCTTGTCTTGGCTCGGGAAGTGTTCCCTTGCTCCAGGGCTGGGTCAGGGAGGGGCAGTCTGCAAGCTTACCTCCTCACCCTCTTCAATGTGGTAGTCCTTCCTGATGTTGGGGCCCCCGACGAACATGACTTTGAGCTGCTCCTTATGCCTGCAATGACGGAGAGGGGAGAGGGGATGAAGAACCGCTCATGGGAGAAGATTGGAGGGACCTGTGGGGGGTCTGGAGGGAACCTGGCACACCTGGGAGAGGTAACAGGGCTGTTTCGGCATCATTGTCCCTGTCAGTTTTTGAGGTTTGTTCCCCTCCACTCTCATCCCAGGGTGCCTGTGTCTGTATTCGAGAGTCTGCATGTGTCTGCAACTGTATATGTGCCTGTGTCTTTCTGTACTTGTGTCTTGGTATATTTGTGAGCACGTGTGTGTGTGTGTGTGTGTGTGTGTGTGTGTGTGTGTGTGTTCCTGCGTGTGTCCCCCACATCCTCTGACCCAGTAAGGAGCACGGCGTGCTGGTGGATCTCTGTCTCCATCAATCAGGATCCCTGGGTTGTACTCATAATCTCCAAATACAGGAGAGCAAACCGGAAGCCCAACTCCTGTCTGATTATGAGACTATCTGTTCCCCCAAAACTGCTGGGCTAAAGCTGGGAGGTACCTGCTTTAAGAAGTGAGGCAGGGGACTGGGTGTAGAGGCCCTGAGACCAGAAGCACTGGGGGTCCTGGTGGTGTGGGAGCAGTCTTGGGGAGTGATAGAGAAAAGGCTGGATCGGGATTGGGGACCAAGTCACCCCAGGCCTTGAGAGCTCAGCCAAGGAGTTTCGTCTTGGCCTGACGGCTGCCAGGGAACCCAGGAAAACTTTTGTTTTGTAGTCAGCTTTACTGAGATATAATTTAGGTCAGTGATTTTCAACCTTTTTCATCTCATGGCACACATAACCTAATTACTGACAATCTGCGGCACACCAAAAAATATACTTTCTGCTGATCTGGCAAAGAAAACCATAGGTATAATTTTTGATTCATTTACAGCAGATGGCTATTATTGTGTTGACTGTTGTCATTTTTCTTTCATTTGACAATCTAAGGGAAAAGAGGTCAGTGCACCTGATTAAATAGTCAGCTATTGCATGTCTTGCACCACACAGGTTGAAAATCACTGATCTGAGTACATTTGGAAAGCTCTTGAGTGAACCCACGCAAGAACTATTTCAACCCATTAGAGTGCATAAGCCAGATCAAGTCAAAACTTTCCAGCAGCTTCATTTGTCCCCTCCTGTCTGTCGCATATTCATATGTTTAAGTCTTAACCCCCTAGTGCCTCAGAATGTGACCTAATTTGGAAATAGGGTCATTGCAGCTGCAGTTAGTTAAGCTATGATGAGGTCACACTGGAGTAAGGTGGGCTCCTAACCAATATGACTGGAGTCCTTATAAAAAGGGGGGTTTAGACACAGACACACAGGCAAACAGCACGTGGAGATGAGGGCAGAGATGAGGGCAATACAGCAGAGCCAAGGGATGCAGCGACCACCGTTAACCTACCAGGAGCGAGAGCAGGTCTGGGGCAGTCTCCCCTCACAGCCCTCGCCAACACGGGGGGTAAAGCCACAGCCCTCCCCTGCCCTGTGGCCACCAGGTCTGCCTGGGCCTCCACCCCGTTTATTTGAATGCCAGTTCCCTGAGGAAGGGACTTTTATCAGTTGGTTGCCTGTTGTATCACTAGTGTCAGGAATAGTGCCTAGCAAGCAGCAGGTGCTCAGTGAACATCTGTTGAATGACTAAAGGGAGGGCCTGCATTTTGTGATTACTAATATTGGGACAGTGCTGGAGGGCTGGGTTGGGGAGCCTGGTGGTGGGGCAGCCCTCACTTTCCAGGCTGGAGGTGACAAGGGTGGAACCAGAGCAGTGGCCATGGGGCTGGAGAGGAGCAGGTGAATCTGAGACACCATTAGGGGAGAAATTGGAGGACTGAGAATGAGGATGGACAGGGATGAAGTGGAAAAAAGGATGAGCATGATAAGGCTTTGGGGAGATCCTGCCCGTTAGCCCTAGGTGACCAGGAGAGTGGACTTTGAAGTCAAACTCTTCCATGAGCTGAGTCAGGACCCTGTCCCATACAGCCCCTCCATGACATTGGGAAAGTTACTTATTGAAATTCCACCTCTTGGGGCTGTTGTGAGAATTAAATGAGATGATATAAAAGCACTTGGCACTAATATGGGATTGTGAGCCTAAAGCTGGAGAGTCCAGGGAAGGGGAGGGAGGTGAAGGGGCTTCAGGGGAGGGCCTGAGAGGTCTGCTGGAGAAAGACTGGCGGGACCATGTTCAGCTCCTTTGGGTGCTGTGGGCAGAGGTGGGGGTGGGGTGGGGGGAAGCGCGTGCTTGCCAGCAAAGAGGGGAACTGGAAAGAGCAACAAATCACGATCCTCCCACAGAGGCTGATCTTTCACCCTCTGCTTGTGGCTTCCTGGACAGAGTTGGGGTATATGGCTGGGCTGTCCCCAGACCGGGGTTGTACTGCAATTCCGAGTCTCTGGGGGTTGGAGAACTGTTTCCCAGTGCTGGGGTGGCCGAGGGGGAAGAGTTGTCACCTGCCATCTGCATCTCCGTAGCCTCAGTTCACCCAGCCATCCTCAGAAGTCAAGGTCATAATCTCCACGTCAGAGTCGCCAGAAAGAGGAACATACAAGGGTAGTGAAACCCGGAACGTCCCACCCTCCTTATTGCCTGACACGGGGGTTGACAGCCCCCTTTCTGTAGGTTTCTGAGTTAAGGAACTCGGAGCTGGAGGGTGCGGGGTGAGGGGGGAAGATGAAGAAGAAGCAGGTGAGGAGAGAGGGCAGGAGGAGGGGGGGAAATGGAGAAGAAGCCGGTGAGGAGAGAGGGCAGGAGGGGGAGGAATGCCTGGGACTCACAGGAGCTTGTTGCAGACCGGGGGCAGGAAGGAGGCCCGGTTCTCCTCCACCCAGGTCCTCACTCTCACGGGCCTCTCCATGGCCCTTAGGGAAGCTGTGCTCCAAGCGCTGTACTGATGCCGTCGGATGGACGGGCGCGCTTCCGACCAGGCGCCTGTTGTCCGTCTCGTTCGTTAATCAGAATCCCGTGGGTCAAGGGGCGGGGCAACCCCCAGGCCGCCTCAGGGGCAGTGGCTGGGGACCCCTGCGGTGGCTCCAGTCCGCCTTTGGTCAGAGAGCCCGCCACACATCGGAGGGCGCCCCTCCCACCCTCGCGGGGATTGGGAGCCTGAGGTAGGCGTAAGACACAGGATCCAGAATTTTTCTCGCCCTTTATCCCCAGACTTTCCCCTGGGTCCCGGGGGGCTGGGGTTAAAGAAATACTGTAGTGGGGAGCAGGCGGCTGGGAAACCCGGGCGCCTGAGTCCCAGGGTGCTGGCAGCGGATGGCAGCCTCAGTTTCCTCATCTGAAAAGTGAGAATGTCTATGCAGCCATTTAAGGGGTGCATAGCGGCCACGACAGACCTCGATTCGTGTTATCTAACCCCTGTCCTGTCACGGGACGGAGTCAGGCCAGAGTCCACACAGGCTTACTGAGTGCCTCTGGGGCCCCTGCTTCGGGCTGGGTGAGGGGAGCGACCCCCGAGGGGCGCAGAGCGGCTGCGGGGCGCAGTGCGCGGGGCCCCGGCGGTCAGGGCCGGAGGGCACGGTCCCCTCCCCAGCGCTCGCCGGAGGAGGCTGACACGGACAAGGAGCCCGGCACTATTCTGCTCTCTTCTGTATCTTAGGGACAGCGGTCCCACAGTTCAGTGAGGGGTTTTACAGACGGAGAAGTATCCTAGCCTTCCGGAATCTCGGGTCTGGGGCTGGGTCGGCGGACAGACCTGTGCCAACGGCACAGCCCGCGTGAGCCGCCCTCACTCAGTTACCCTGGGGGCTCAGGAGAGACCCGCCTGCTGTGCGGGTGTGAAGAAGAAACTGGGGTGTGGAGGAGAGCGAACGACCGTGGACACCTGCTGGCTTCTCTTTCTTTCGAATTCTTAGGAAAATCGAGAGCGCGTGTGGAGGAAGGTGGGGTGGGGAGCTGGTAGGTGGGGAGGAGAAGGAAAAATCTCAGGCTGACACCGGAATCCACACTACAGAGTTTAAGGAATTCGGCCGGCCCCCAACTCCCCGCCCCTCGCCTCCATCCTGTGGCCTGGGGCGGACTGGTATTCTCAGTACTTGCAGACGCGGAGTCTGCAAATCAAAACTCAGGCAGGAACCAACCCTTGTTTCCTCTCCACGCCCCTACTCCTGTTTCCCCTTTCTCCTTCCTTTCTCTTTTTAGTTGTTTATTTAGAACTTTTTAGCTGAGCATTTCTTTCTAAAATATTGTTTGGCACCCAATAATTCAAACCACACACACACACACATAATCTTTCGCATCTACAAGTAATCAGTGAGATGTAAACAGTGACACAGGAAACAGCAAGGATCTAGGATGTCTGTTAGGTTTGGATGTTTGTTAAATGGCTGAATGGGTGGGTGGGTGGATAAAGGCATGAATGAATTCACACTAAAAGGAAAAATAAATGATTTGAGCCCAACAGCTGTTCTGTTACATAGTACACAGGAAAGAATAATGGTTGTCCTGCATTTTAATCTACCTAGCCAAGTAACATGAAACATTGAAGCTTCAAGTGAATGTTGGGGGTCTGAATTATCCAGATGAATCCTAAACACAGGCTAAGTAATCTGCTATATAGTACTGTCACATTTGCCCTCTGGTTTGTGCTGTGTAAATAAATCACCATGTCTGTTTGATTGACAAGCTACCTAACTTGGGTCTGGGTACCATTTGACTGCATTCTGGGTTTATTCTTCAGCCTGATCTTCCAGTTAACAGTTTTATGTTTTTGTGGGTTTTTTAAACTGACATTTAGAGAGACAGAGAAAAACTTTGATTTGTTTTTCCACTTGTTCAACCCATCACTGGTTGCTTCTTGTATCTGCCCTCACCGGGGATTGAACCTGCAACCTCTGCATGTCAGAGCTATTCTCTGAACTACCCCGCCCAGGGCTTGTTATTTTTTGTTTGTTTTTAATTGAGTTGATGTATTCTGTGGTTTAGCTCTACAGTTCAGCTCATCTACTGAGTTTTAAATTTCAGTAGTTGCAGATTTTTAAATTTCTTTTATTTATTTATTTAAAGCGAGAAGAGAGGAGATAGACAGACTCCCGCATATGCCCTGATGGGGATCACCCAGCAGCCCCTGTCTGGGGTCAGCGCTCTGATCAACCAAGCTTTCCTCAGTACCAAGGGCTGATGCTCAAACCAACTGAACCACTGGCTGCGAGAAGAGAAGAGAGAGAAAAGGGGGAGAAGGAGGGGAAGATTGGTCGCTTCTTCTGTGTGCCCTGACCAGGGATGGAACCCAAGACGTCCTCACACCAGGCCGATGCTCTATCCACTGAGCCAACCAGCCAGGGCCTCAGATTTTTTTATTTACAAAGTCTCTAATTGGTTTCTTCCTACAAATGACTGTCTTCATTTCATGGATGTGATATATTCCCTTAATTTCTTCAGGGAAACTGTTTTAAACTGTAAACTCTCTATCAGTGAAGATAATGTTAATTACTGTAACAGGAAAAAAAAATCCACTGCAAACTCAGTGGTTTAACACATGGAAGTTCACTTCTCATTTCTAGGGAATGCAGTGGAGAGGCAGCATTGCCCTGCACATTTAGGGAGCTAATTTGACAGAAGTTGACACCGGCTCTTGTCTCCTTCATCATGTGACTTCCAGCATCATCTTGGGCATTGAAATCCAGCTGGCAGAAAGAGGAAAATAGAGAGGGGAGACACTGACAGGCCAGACCTGGCCAGAAGGGGTGTGCACACTTCTGTTCACATTCCAGTGGCTGAAACTCAGTCAGTGGTCACGAGAGTCTGGGAAAGGTTCTGGCATGTCTCTCTTTGATGACACTATTTTTGCTCAAATGTTCAATGATCTTTGTGCAAATTCATCTTTATGGTTGACAGTCTTTACACAGTACACTAAAGGGAAGGGGCAAGAGTTGCACTCTGTGCTATTTTCAGAACGATGGCTAGGCAAGACCTGCCACTAGCTGGGTGTCTTGGCAACTGGTCTTCTGGGCTTGGGCACTTTCTGTTTCTCCTGGGTGACCTTAGCCACCTCACGTACTGACTTCTCTCTCTGCTCTAAACTCCCATGTCTCATTCCAGTTGCTGGGTTTGATGGAGGTGCATAGGGGACAAATTGCCCCTGCTTCAGTGCCCCAAATAATTACCCCAGCAGTCGTCCCTGGATCTCCTCCCACTTCTTCATGCCCGTGGGTCAGAAGCACCCTAATGGCTGTTCCCAGCGCCCTTGGAAAGACTTTCCCTGGCTCCTCTGTGCATCGTGGGCTGAGATTTCCTTCTTCGACCTAATTTTGCCTTCTTTTTAAGTCAGTTCTTGCAGGCCTATTGAGACCCCCTCTTCCTGTGTTTTAGTGTATTTATGTAGTTACTTATTTCATATTTATATTTTTCATTAATTGGGTTTGGTGTTTAACATTTCAAAAAAACTGCCAGAGTGTTTCCCACAGTGGCTGCACCATTTTGCTTTCCCACCAGCAGTGTGTGAAGGTGCTGATTTCTCCACATCCTCACTCTGGTTTGCTATTGTCTGTCTTTCTGGCCCCAGCACTCCCATACTCACTTCTGGGGGAACTCAGTGGAAACTGTTGGGACACTCTTGACATTTGGACCTGCTACTACTTACTGCTACTTTCCTTAGCCAGTTCCCTCTTCAGGTAATCACCGAGGGACACTGTCCCCTGGGATCCGAGTGTGGTGGAGGAGCCTACCTAACTACAGCAACAGCAGTATCACCCTCTCTGGTTACCACTTACTGAATAATACTACATGGCAGACCCTGTGCTAATCACCATAGGTTCTCCCATTTAACCTCCATTTACAGATTAGAAAACTGAAAACAAGCTCAGAGTACTAGCCAGCTCCCCCAAAGCTTCACAGCTGGTAAGTCGAGGCACCAGAATATAAGCCGCCTGTGCCCAGCTGGTGCCAGGGCCTGTGTTTTCCCACTGTGCTATAGTGTCTCTTCTTAAAGACCACTGCCCCTGAGCGACTCCAATGGGGCTGCATTGTATGTGGTGTTGAGGAGCAAGGGATTTGGTTCTAAAGTTAGTAAAACAAAAGTTCCATATAGTTAAAATCAAAGTAGAAAATTCTTTATATCACTTATAAAGTACAGTATGCAGCTATTATTAGACATGAAAGTTTGGGAACCATTGGGCTGGAATCATCAGAGGAAACAAGTCTATATGGCAGATGCTTGGACATTTGGTCTGGTCTGTTATTAAGACAATGCTCACATTTCTGGGAGAATAGAGGATGGGTGGGTTATTCTCAAAACATTCCAGTTTGCCTGCAAGGTTACTGCATTCTGTATGATATTAAGCCCTTTGTGACACTTATTAAGTTACTGCCTCTCAGTTCCAAACTCCCTTTCTGTACTCAGTACTGTGATGCAGGGGCTGGCATTCTGCAAACTCCATTTATGCGGTGCCAGCTGCTTCTAGCAGACCCTGCAAAATGGAGGTAATAGAGGGAGATTGCAAGGATGGAAAAGGAAGAAGGAACTTGCTCCTTCCTGATTGCTTCCTGCCTGTCTCCTGTCTGCTTGTGGTTTCTGGGCTCATCACCTTGGCTCTTTCCCTTAGCGGTTTCCAAATCCAATTTGCAGTTTCCCCAGTTCCTGCAGAATCAGTTTTAAAGTGATCTCAGCAGAGATACTAATGCCAGGAGCTGGCATGCCCTCTCAGTGGTCTGAGTTCCAGTTCCGCAGAAGTCCTCCTCTGACTTCCAAGTTTTAGTGATTCAATTTCTGCTTGGGTGCCCTCAGCCTAAGGGATGGTAGGGGTGGTAGCTGCTTCTTATATTTGCTACTTCTGTGATACTGAAGAATCCCTTTCTCTCTCTCTCTCTCTCTCTCTCTCTCTCTCTTTTGACTTTTCAATTACCTGGTTAAGTTTAAACCTAGTTAACAGTTTTCTGTATTACATTCTCTTTGTTAAATAACTGGCATGGTTTCTGGCTCCTGACTAATATACTTTTATAAGCTTAATCTATATGTTATGAGATTTGTTTATGGTTGTGATTGGCAACTCTAGGAGGGTTAAGTTCTAAGATTGGGCCATCAAATAATAAACATGATTGGTCCTCCAATATAGTTTCTCTCTAATGTGATGGATGTTGGTCCTGAGATGGAGCCTGCAGCCTCAGCTGGGACCCTCCTGGACAGGGCAGGGTAGGACATTTGAGGAGAAAGACTTCCATCTGCACTCTGGTCACCATCAGCTTTTCAGGGCTCTCTGCAAATAGAACAGGAAGTTTCTGTCTCCCTGTCATATCACAGGTGGAAAGGACCTCGGGGAGACATTCTCAGTTCAGCTCTGTTATGAGCTTTCAGTGTAGCTGAAATATCTGCTACATTTCCATTTTCTCTGGCTCCAGGGCAGTGTAAGCTCTTTCCCCTCCTGCCTCTCCATCCATCCTCCCGTGGAGATATTCGACTACTTGTGGGTACTCTTTCTCCTCTTTGCCAGCGCCACTGAATGCTATCCCCCACCTTCAAATCATACAGGTAGACACTCCCTACTGCCCCACCTCTCAGTCCTCATCCTGTGGGCTCTCCCTCATTCTTCCTGGCATGGAACCCACATTCCTTGAATGGGAGTGACATAAGTGGGCTTTTATGTGTTCAGGCACTGTGGACAGCAGCTGAGCTTGGCATTTTTTTGTAGCCCAGGTGTCATGGAGGAATTCATAACTGCTACCTACAGATGAGCCCAGGTGTCATGGAGGAATTATTACCTGTAGCCCAGGTGTCATGGAGGAATTCATACCTGCTACTTACCATGTAGGAATGTTAGCCAAAAAGATAAAACAAACTGACAAAAGCAATAAAATGGCAGGCTAAAGATTTGAAGAAATATTACACAAAGATGCTCGACCCCATTTGTCATCAGGGAGCTATGAATTAAAATAAACCTCCAATGAGATACTATTATGCACTCAATAGAATTGCTAAAATTTAAAGACTGACAATACCAAGTATTGACAAAGATGGGGAGCAATGGGAACACTCGGTATTGTTGGTGGCAGTACTAAATGGCACAACTACTTTGGAAATAAGGTCTGGCAGTTTCCTATAAAACTAAACATAGAACTTCATCAAAATTAAAAACTTTTGTGCATCAAAGGACACAATCAAGAGAGTGAAAAGGCAACTCACAAAATGGGTATATTTGAAAATTATATATCTACTAAGGGATTAATATCCAGAAATAAAGAAATAACTCCTTAAATTCAACAACAAAAAACCCAAACAATTTACAAATGGGCAAAGGATTTGAATAGAACATTTCTCCAAAGAAGATATGTAATAGCCCAAAAGCACATGAAAAGATGTTCAATATCACAAATTATTATGGAAATGCAACTCAGAACCACAATGAGATACAACTCCACACCCATTAGGATAGCTATTACTAAAAAAACCTCCCAAATGTAAAACAAGTGTTGGTGAGGATGTGGGGAAATTAGAACCCTTGGGCACTCCCGGTGGGGATAGAAAATGGTACAGTTTCTGTGAAAAATAATGTGATGTTTCCTCAAAAAATGAAACAATTACAATACGATCCAGCAATCACACTTCTGAGTATCTTTCCATGTTCATTGCAGCATTATTCACAATAGCCAAAAGGTGGAAGCAACCATTGACTGATGAATAGATAAACAAATGTGGTATCTACATGCAATGGAATACTATTTAGCTTTAAAAAGCAATACAATTTTGACACAAGCTCTACCATGAATAAACCTTGAAAACAGTATGGAAACTAAAACAAGCCAGACAAAAAAGGACAGATAGTGTATAATTCCACTTATATAAGTTACCTAGAAAAGTCAAATTCATAGACACAGAGAGTAGAATAGTGGTTACCAGGGACTGAGGGGAGAGGGAATGGAGAGTTATTGTTTACTGGGTACAGATTTTCAATTTGGGATGATGAAAAAGTTTTGGAGGTCGATAGTGGTGATGGTTGCATAACAATGCCACTTAAATGTACACTTCAAAATGGTTAAAATGACAAACTTTACATTATATATATTTTACCACAATAAAAATAATTAAAAGAAAACTATACAGCCTGACCAGGCGGTGGCGCAGTGGATAGAGCGTCGGATTGGGATGTGGAGAACCAAAGTTCAAGACCCCATGGTTGCCAGCTTGAGCGCAGGCTCATCTGGTTTGAGTAAAGCTCACCAGCTTGGACCCATGGTCTCTGGCTCGAGCAAGGGGTTACTCGGTCTGCTGAATGCCCATGGTCAAGGCACATATGAGAAAGCAATCAACAAACAACTAAGGTGTCGCAACAAAAAACTGATTGATGCTTCTCATCTCTCTCCGTTCCTGTCTGTCCCTATCTATCCCTCTCTCTGACTCTCTCTCTGTCTCTGTGAAAAACAACAACAACAAAAAAACTATAAATAAACCTACCTTATGACCCAGAATTCTCACTCCTATATTTACCTAAAAGAAATGAAAACAAAAGACTTGTACAAGAATGCTCTTAGCAGCTTTCTCTATAATAGCTCCAAATATACTTCTCACAAAAATTAGGGGGTATTTCAAAATGAATATGAAGTGATACAATATCCCCTAGTTTGTGAGCAGAATTAGGGGATATTTCAAAATGAATATGAAGCGATACAATATCCCCTAGTTTTTGTGAGAATTAGGGGATATTTCAAAATGAATATGAAGTGATACAATATCCCCTAATTTTTGTTAGCAGGTAGGAAATAACCCAAAATGTTAGTTAATATAATTGAAGCCATTTAGTCAGTTGTTGGCTAAACAGAGATGAATGAAGGTTGTTTTCCCCCAGTTCCTGTCTTTCTTCAGCCCCACAGGGTGAGCTTTCCTACTCACCCCCCAAATTTTGACCTAAGGACAGCCCTGAGTGTTACTGAAACCCTTGGGGCCCATGGCTGCCTCAGTTAAGACTCTTCTATCCTCCTCTCAGAGGGAAGACCCCATAATTATCTATGCTTAGATGCTAAGACCTGCCACCCTGTACGTGGTCCAGTAGGTTTGGATTCAACCGCTGCCATAAGAGAGAAACTACCCCATCTTCTCAGCAGGCGCACTGGGGCATTTGAGTACTCCAGCATAACTGGTTCTCAGTTTTCATCTCTCTAGTGATCCTAGCTCTATTTTGTCTTGCCAATATTTCAAGTTGGGACCCTTTGGCTACCATCACTCAGGGGCTAGTTAGTGCCTCTCTAGAGGATAATCCCTGAGAGGCACAGTTTTAAATGCCAGGCACTGTCTCCTTCTCCAGGGGCAGACTGAGCACTCCACTCTGTTTAGTGTTGAGGGCCTGGACCCCTAAGTCACCCCATCTGTATTTGAATCCCAACTCTACCACTTAGGTCATCTCATCATGCCTTAGTTTCCTCATGTGTAAAAGGAAATAATAATGGGACTTACTTCATAGGGTTGGCATGAGGATTTAGTTAGTTAAAAAGGTGTAAAGTTCTTAGAACAGTGCCAGACACATGGTAAATAATGTATAATGTGTTATTTTTACCTACCTACTACTATGTTCTCCATATTCTTTGAAAGATTTTGGTCTCAAATGAGAAGTAAAAGAAATAATTAATGCATTCTGTATCAGCCAGGACCCAGTCTGAATGCAGAAATCACATCAGTAATTTGAACAGGGAGCACACAATATAAGGAACTATTAATTAGCAAATGAGAACTACCAAAAGGAGTAAACAGAACTCCATATATAGAATGGAATACTACTCAGCCATAAGAAACGGTGACATATTGCTATTTACAACAACATGGATGGACCTTGAGAACATTATACTGAGTGAAATAAGTAAATCAGAAAAAGCTAAGAACTCTGACAGAGATAAAAGTGAAGTGGTTACCAGAATGGCCAGTTGGCTCAGTGGACAGAGCGTCAGCCTCGTGTCCTGGGTTTGACAGTCAGGGCACACAAGAGAAGGGACCATCTGCTTCTCTCCTCCTCCCTCTCTGCTCTCTCCTTCTTCCCCTCCTACAGCCAGTGACGTGATTGATAGGTTCGATCCTGGGCCCTGGGAATTGAGGATGGCTTGGTTGGTCGGAGTGTATCAGCCTCAGGTGCTAAAAAAATAGCTCGGTTGAATTGAGCATCAAGCATCAGCCCCAAACAGGGGGTTGCTATGTGGATCCCATGTAGGGTGCAAGTGGGAGTCTGCCTTACTATTTCCCCTCCTCTCAGTTAAAAAAAAAAGGAAGGGGAAATAAAGAGGGACAAATATATGGGAAGGGAAAATGATTTGACTTCAGGTGATGGAAACACAATACAATCAACAGCTCAAATGCTATAGAAATAGAGACCACACAATGAAGATTCTACAAATTTGACTCAAGATGATCTTTATTCACTAGATATGCAAACTACATTCAGCTGATCAAAATGTTTATCTTGTTCATCCTGATGGCTCTTACATGTCAGAAACCAAAGTCAAAAAGAGAAAATAACCCTGGCCGGTTGGCTCAGTGGTAGAGCGTCGGCCTGGCGTGCAGAAGTCCCGGGTTCGATTCCCAGCCAGGGCACACAGGAGAAGCGCCCATTTGCTTCTCCACCCCTCCCCCTCTCTTTCCTCTCTGTCTCTCTCTTCCTCTCCCTCAGCCGAAGCTCCATTGGAGCAGAGATGCCCCGAGCGCTGGGGATGGCTCCTTGGCCTCTGCCCCAGGCGGCAGAGCGACGCCCCGGAGGGGCAGAGCGTCGCCCCCTGGTGGGCGTGCCGGGTGGAGCCCGCTTGGGCGCATGCGGGAGTCTGTCTGTCTCTCCCCGTTTCAAGCTTCAGAAAATACAAAAAATAAATAAATAAAAAAAAATAAAAGAGAGAAAATAGAGTGACCATTATGTCCAAGTCAGCCTTTCCTTATTAGGAGTCAAGACCAGCCATATTCACTTCATGTTGTTTACAAAACTGTATTAGCATATAGCAGCCTGACCCCTTCTGTTTTATTTCAACATTTAGACACAAAAAACATGAAAGTAATAAACATAAATTAGTTTATTGTAAAAAGCATCAATTCCAAAGCAGTTTTTATTTTTGATGCTACAATGAGTTATTAACTTTCATAGATTTTAATATACATGTCCCACTACCAAATATGACATGTGCTCTTTTAAAAGTTATTTGTTAACAAACCTCTGGTAGCAAAAATTTTCGCTTATGTAATTAATTGAAACATTTTTATATTACATGGTAAATGGAAAATGGTTGAGACTAGTCTTTTTAAAATTACACATTATTCAAAGTTGTTTTAAAATTATACATATACATAAAATAAGTTTTAGTTTTATAAAATCCCCTCTGTATTAACATCACACAAATAATTAAATTATTAAATAATCTCAAGGTTTTGGCAAGAATATGCATGGTGAAAGTTCTCTAGTCCATTGGGCCCCAACCCCCGGGCCGCAGACCGGTACCGGTCCGTGGGCCATTTGGCACTGGTCCGCAGAGAAAGAATAAATAACTTACATTATTTCCGTTTTATTTATATTTAAGTCTGAATGATGTTTTATTTTTAAAAAATGACCAGATTCCCTCTGTTACATCCGTCTAAGACTTACTCTTGACCCTTGTCTTGGTCACGTGATACATTTATCTGTCCCACCCTAAAGGCCGGTCCGTGAAAATATTTTCTGACATTAAACCAGTCCGTAGCCCAAAAAAGGTTGGGGACCACTGCTCTAGTCTATATAGGCTGAAAGCTCTTAGTCTGGTCTAGATCCCGCAATTTATGTGAACAAACTGAGGCCCAGAGAAGGTAAGAGACTGACAGTCACAGAGCCAGGGAGGGCTACAGCTCAGACTTTTAATTCATTGCTTTTCAGAGTCAATCTGTATGAAGTTAAGTGATTTGAAGGCCTCCAGAGATTTCTTGCTGACATCGCCTCCTTCCAGGCTCAGCCTTGCCCTCACTAGTTTCCTCCATTAGAGCCCGTTTCCTTGGGGACTAAGCTATTTTGGTTTCCAAAGGCTTATGAGGTGCTGCCCTCTCCTCCCAAGCAACAGAGATCAGTCAGTATCTGCCCATCACGCTAATTATAGAACCCTAAAGCGTTCTATAAATCAGGGGAATGAGAAGGGAAGCTGGACCACCAGGGGACAAAGCTGCTGCTCACAGTTCACAAGGTGGGTTCTATGTGAGAGACGCAGGAGGGAGGAAGAGCAGACTGCAAATTCTATGGGATTTGAGAAGACGTTGTGTCAGGCTCCACAATTTACTTTCATATCAGAAAATCAATCCCTTTCAATGTAAGGGGGAAATCATTTCCACACAGGGGAAAACCATACATTTACCTTGACAGTCTGTTCCAACCTTTGGAAGGGACTTATTTCAAAGGCTCACTCTCTGCTGCCCTTGATTTATCCTGGATTTGCTAACAAATGCTCCCAAGAGCCCTCATCCTGGCATGTTGTAAACAACTCTGTACCCCACCACCTGCCTGGTGCCTGATGGGATCTTGCAGGGTTGTTGATGGGCCTGTTCTGAGCTCTTCTCTGCATGTGGGTCTCTCACAGTTTACAAAGTCTCTCCTTTCTCTGGGTGGATAACCCAACCTGCACATGATATTCAACTTAAAAACTCCAGTTTTTAAGATTTCAGGAGACCCCTGCCTTACACAGAACCTGGCACTCTTTATCATCTACCCATGACTCTAATCCAGTGGTAGTCAACCTGGTCCCTACCGCCCACTAGTGGGTCCAGCTTTCATGGTGGGCGGTGGCAGAGCAACCAAAGTATAAATAAAAAGATAGCTTTAACTATAGTAAGTTGTTTTATAAAGATTTATTCTGCCAAACTTAGCGAAAATCCGACATAAAGTACTTGGTAAGTAATTATTATTATATGCTTTAACTTGCTGTAACTCTGCTTTATAAATTTTATAAAGTCAAGTTACTTCCCTACTTTAAAAATCACCATTACTGTGGAACTGGTGGGCAGTTAGAAAATTTTACTATTAACAGATACAAAAGTGGGTGGTAGGTATAAAAAGGTCGACTACCCCTGCAATCTCTTCTGCTCAATTTCAACACTTTCTACCATCCTACTGCTCAGCATTAGTCACCCTGACACAGCGATTTTGAAGTGGTGAACATGCAATGCCTGACTAGTGAGAGGCACTACCCCTTTTCCCGTAAGATTATCAAATAAAAAAATGACATCCAACACGACAATGGCTCTCTGCTGTAAACAAATCAAAATTATACCTGTTTCCTTTTTTTTCTTCAAATCAGCAAAAATCTTTTCTCTTGGTGTGCCGCATAATTTTAGTAATTAGTTTATGAATGCCATCAGGTGAAATTAAAAATCGCTGACCTAACACATCCTGTTACTGTGGGCAAGTCAACATCAAGGTAGTTACATAAACTATCTTCACTGTGCCCAGTCACTTCTTTATCAACTGATGGTTTCCCCAATCCATCCATCGCCTTAGTGTCCTGTTGTGTGCTGTTCTGACTGTCCCAGGAAAGCAGGGCTAACACACACACTGACCAACGTGCCCACAGAGGCCCAGGAGACAATCCCCAGCGAGGCAGCCGGGGAAGAAGAGATCAAGGCAGTCAGTGGTGGGCGCTTTGTGGAGGGGGCTGCAGGTGGCTCCCGGGGGCCTGCGCGTTCCCCATGGAGTTATCAATTAATTACAGCAGGCACAGAGCCCAGAGACACCCACAATCTTTACATTTTAAAATCTTTTGAAACCTGAAGAAAAAAAAATAAATTTAATAATATGAAGTAACCGTAGATACAGCCTAGATTATATTTGTCTTTATTTTGCGGTAGTAAAATATAATTTCAAAATATTTAAGGTTGGGCCCACATAGACAAAAGTACTTCAGGGCACAGGATAGTCATAATTCAGCCGTGGGTACAGTGTTTACATTTTTCTGGTTTTCAAAAAAAGACACGGTATCCAGATATTTGTATGAGGCCTGTTGATTTTAAGTATTAGGAACTAGTTTTAAAATTAAACAAAACAAGCATGTTGGGGCCCATTAAAACACACGCGGCTTAGCCTGCATTCCCGAACGCCCGTCGTTCCATACGATTTCGGGGACACGCCCTCCACCTGGGCTCCCCCAGCACCCCGCCGATGGAAGGCACCCGGCCCACCTTCGGGGCACAAGGCTCTGATGCCGAGCCCCCCGCGCCGTCGCGCCTCCGAGGCTGTGTCGCCGCCCTCCGACCACGGGCTCCCAGCTGCCCCGCCGGCGGGCCGGAGCCTCCCATCCGGGTCTGCCGGCTCCCGCCGACTTCCAGGGTCGGGTCCACGGCTCACAGAGGGCGCAGGGCTAGGGGCGGCCGCCCCGGGTATCCGCGGCCGGCCCGCCCGGCCCCACCCCTGGGCCGCGTCACCACCGCCGCGGGGCGCGCCCGCCGGCCGCCGACCCGGGCCCGAGGACGAGGCCTGCTACCCGCGGGGCCCGCTCCGGGAAGGCGAAGCTCCGCGGCGGAAGTGGAGGTGGTTTCAGGCCGCCGCGGCTGGCTCCTCCTCCTGCCCTGCCGGGGGAGGCGGGCTGCGCTCTTTCCTAGGCTCCAGCGGCCCGCCTGTCACCGCCTTGCCAACCCGCCCCTTCATCCCCGAGGGAGACGCTCGCGGGGTGCCTCTGGTTTACTCTTCTGGGGGCGGCCAGGCCTGAAGGTGCGGGGGCAGCTCCAGTCCCGGCTCCTTCCCGCCGAGCCGTAAGTCGCGGATGCGCATGCTCCGCGAGCGTCCGCGGCAGCCGGGGTGAACCCTGATAGAGCCATCGCGAGGCCGGCTAAGCGGAGCTCCAGTGGCGCAATCGGTTAGCGCGCGGTACTTATACAGCAGTACATGCAGAGCAATGCCGAGGTTGTGAGTTCGAGCCTCACCTGGAGCACGAGCCTTTTGGATAGCGCAGTCCTCTTTTATCTCCTTAACTCAATAAGTTAGTCTCTCTTCAGCCTTCTCAGTTCCTGTCTCTGCTCAGAGCACACGTACCGCGCCGCTGTAGGCAGGAAGCCGAGCGCAATGGAGCTTCTTACCTGCTTTTCAAGCTACTTGTTGCACCCGGGTACCATCCCGCTGCTCGAGCCCAGATTACCTACTGCTCCCTCCTTGTTTCCCCATAGGCGTTTCCTTGAATGGCACCCGGTCCGGGGCTACAGTGCCAGGGGTGCGGACCAGAGGCCCCGTGGTGCTGCCGCGGTGATGGGGCTGTCTGGGCACCGAGGTAGAAAGTCCCGGGTGTGCCACTCTACGGGGCGTGCCCGAGCTCTCGCTCACCGTCCGGGGCCGGGCGCGGTGCGTTGCACGCTGGGTGGCGGGGTCGGAGCCGGGCGACCACTGCCTGGAGTTGGGGCCCGAGGCCTCGCGCGGGGGCGCAAGTGGAGCAGCCCGTCCCCTAGCTATTAAATGGTAATAACTGGTCATTACCCCTCCTTCTGATTTGCGGGACCCCTAGACCTCGGGTCCTTTCCTACCACTCCTACCTGGGCCCACTTGCAGAGTTTGGGCACTGTGCCTGGGGCATCTCTTTCTCCCGGTTGGGTGCCCCGTCTCCCAGTGGTGTCCGCTCGGAGTGGCGGAATTCGCTGGTAACCCAGAACAGCTCGGAGTGGTGGAATTCACTGGTACCCAAAACAACTGATTTCTAGTGCTATGCGAGAGGCTGGTGCCCTTTCACGCAGGCCACAAAGCCCAGTTTCAGAGTCCTGGGGATGGGAAGTCTGCGTCCCTTTCCTCCCCCACCAGTGGCCAGCTGATTTTTGAAGCCGGCACTGAACACTCCTTTGAGGCGCGGGGGCTGCTTTGCCAAGGGGGTGGGTGGGTGCCTCACATCCCAAAAGGCGTGGGTGAGTCAGGGAACAAGTTTAGTGGGAGTGAGAGGCCTCCGGACGCGTTCTTCCCGACGAGTGGTTTCAGCTGTTTTATGGACATGATGGAAGTTAAATCCTGGCAGAAGCTAGACCTAGAAAGTGGGTTGTTCGTAGAGCTCTTGTTTGTCACCTCTGCTAGTACAGCAGCCCCAGAGTCAGAATGGGGAGCTCCAGGCCAACTGAAGTGTGAGAAAGGACCCCCCTCCCCCCACCACCTCACATAACATGATGGCCTTTTCCTCACCCTTGGGCCTTCCACAGGCTTATCCTCAGCAGGTGGTGACAGCGCTCCTTAAAAAAATCTAGCTCAGGTCTGGAAACACATAATCTAACCATTAAAAAAAAGTTTCTTAATTATTATTTTTAAAGTTCTGTTGATACATAACACTGGGGAACAATTTTTTTTTTTCATTTTCTGTTGCATGAGGTTTTAGAACTTTTTCTATATATGTCTGCATCGGTGATTCCAAAAGCTGAAATCTGTTTTTTGGTGCATGCTCTAGGTTTTATGCAGCTTTAATTTCTTTTTTGTTATAGTTAATGGCATGCATTGGTTTTTAAATTGGAGTTAAAGGGCAACAACTCTTGGATTGAACATAACCACAAGGCAATTAATGTTTTACAAACATCACTTTTACATAATTGGAGTTTTTAAATGTAAAAAATTATTATCTGATAAAAACACCCTCTTATTTTGTTTTAAGATTGAATCATGGCTTCTTTGTAAGAATAGTCCTGACACCTTCTGTTATATATGTGGCTGTTATCACTTCAACGTCAAAGGCGCAATATTTCATCATTTGTGACACGTGCATATATTGCCTATTTTCAAGTTCCCCTTCGATCAAGACAAGAATTGGGCTCCTCATATTGTGTGGCATAATTGTGAGGAAATGCTTTGTGACTGGACAAAAGGAAAACACAAAGGAATGCCTTTTGTATTCCCATGGTTTGGCATGAGCCTATGGACCACAGCAATGACTGTTATTTCTGTCTGATCCATACAAAGGGCATCGGCAAGAAAAAATGGCATATGATTGCATATCCTAATATTCCTTCAGCAATATGACCTATCCCACACTCTGAGACACTCCTGGTTCCAGTTTTTAATGGTTTTATTTCTTCTAAGGACGAAGAAAGTGAACATGCTGATCAAGTGTATTTTGATAAGATGTATGAGGAAATGGTTGTAGAATCGGAAGGGTCTTCTTCTGATGCCAAGCAGTCATTAACCCCTCAGCAGTTTAGCCAACCCGAATTGAATGACTTAGTAAGAATGACATAAAAATTGTCCTCGACTTTCTGAAGTATGAGGAGCATAACTGAATCATGTGGATCTTAAAATGGTAAATTTCCTGCTAGGACAACAGAGAGGTTTCACGAAGTATCTTTGCTTTCTGTGTTTGTGGGACAGCCGAGCTCGGGAGAAACACTGGACACAAAAGGAGTGGCCGAAACGTGAAGCTCTGGAAGTAGGAATGCAAAATATTGTGAATGAACCTGTAGTTAATTGTGACAGGATCATTTTTCCCCCACTTCACATCAAACTTGGCTTAATGAAGCAGTTTGTTCAGGCTTTGAATAGAGAAAGTGAACACTTTAAACATATTATTTCTGCTTTTTCTGCCTTGTCTTTCAAGAAGATATAAAGCAGGTGTATTTGATGGACATCAAATTCGAACCCTCATACGTGACAAAGAATTTGCCAGGAAGATGAATAAGGAGGAGAAAGCAGCATGGCAGTCTTCTGTGGCAGTTACAAAGAACTTCCTTGGCAACACAAAAGCAGAAAACTATGAACTTCTGGTTCAAGGATGCTGTTGGCTTTCCGCGACATTGGATGTAACATGAGCATTAAGATTCACTTCCTGAACAGTCACCTTGATAAGTTACCGAAAATCTTGGAGCTGTTAGTGATGAGCAGACTACTGCTGGAGCATCAAACGAGATTGTCCTCAACAAGTACACAAATGCAAGAGCTAGAAATGGAAATTTTTGCCTGAATAGAATTTAAATAAGTTTTGTGCAAATTTTATGATTAAGTGTTTTAATATGTTCTATTTTGAAATTGTAGACAAATTCTGATGCAATCATATCTTTTAGTGTATTAGTGTATTTACTGCATTATATAAATTATTATATTTTCACAAAGATGATGCCCAAGAATACATTCTACTTCATTATGTTAAACTAAATGTTGAAAATTTTACAATAAGATGAAATCCTAAAATCTTGAATTGCAAAAGAACTGTAGCTTACAGAGAAAAACTAATGTCAGATTTGAGATCAGCACACTCGAATTAGGTAAGAACAAGTGTTTTTGTGGATGCAACAAAAATTTTGTTCCCCAGTATAATTCACACACCACACAATTCACCCATTTAAAGTGTACAATCCAATGGATTTTAGCATATTCACAGATATGTGAAACCATCACCACAATTTTAGATAATTTTTTTTTCATTTTTTTTTTCTTTCTCTCTTTTTTTTATTTCTGAAGCTGGAAACGGAGACAGTCAGACAGACTCCCGCATGCGCCCGACCGGGATCCACCCGGCACGCCCACCAGGGGCTACCCTCTTCCCACCAGGGGGCAATGCTCTGCCCCTCCGGGGCGTCACTCTGCCCTGACCAGAGCCACTCTAGCGCCTGGGGCAGAGGCCACAGAGCCATCCCCAGCGCCCGGGCCATCTTTGCTCCAATGGAGCCTTTGCTGTGGGAGGGGAAGAGAGAGACAGAGAGGAAGGAGGGGGGTGGGGGTGGAGAAGCAAATGGGCGCTTCTCCTATGTGCCCTGGCCGGGAATCGAACCTGGGTCCCCCGCACGCCAGGCCGACGCTCTACCGCTGAGCCAACTGGCCAGGGCCTAGATCATTTTTATCATCAGTCCATTTTAGATCATTTTCATCACCTCAGTAAGAAACCCTGTACCCTTTAGCACACCTAGACCTCCATCCCACCCCAAGGAACCACTGATCTACTTTGTCTCTATAAATTTTCCTGTTGTGGACTTTCGTCAGAACAGACTCATATAACATGTGGTCTTTTGTGACTGACTTCTTTCAGGTAGCCTAATGTTTTCAAGATTCATCCATGTCCTACCCTGTAATATTACTGTTTATGTTTATGGCTGAATAATATTCCATGGCATGGAATGGTTGGTATTTTAAAGAGAAAATTTGCCAAAAACTGCTCTTTAAAAAGGAATTAAGCCTGACCTGTGGTGGCACAGTGGATAAAGTGTCAACCTAGAATGCTGAAGTCAGCGGTTCAAAACCCCGGGCTTGCCTGGTCAATGCACATATGGGAGTTGATGCTTCCTGCTCCTCCTCCTTTCTCTCCCTGTCTCTCTCTCTCTCTCCTATCTCTAAAAATAAATAAATAAAATTCAAAAAAAGTTTTAAAAAAATGGAATTAATTTTTTAAATGTACAAAGCATAAAAATGATTAAATATGCCAAGAAGTATATTCCTGACCCCTAGAACTGCATAAACCAGTCAGGTACTTTTGAGAGCTGAGCACAGAACAGGTTCCCCACCTGGACAGAAGTAAATGAATGGAAGATCATTCTGCCCCACTTCTATCCATGTTGGAATCCCTTCTACAAAACCCCAGCTCCTATTTGAAAAGTTCTAGCCTCAAAATGTCATTTCTTTACCAGGCAACTAACTGTTGGGCAAACAAGTTTGTAAAGTGTGTTTAGGTTTGCTCGCTTGTATTTTGTATTGGCGCGGGGCAGCACTGTGTGTGTGTGTGTATGTGTGTGTTGTTGTCTATGGAAGGCTGTGGGTATTTTCCCTCAGGGTGGCAGATTGCAAAATGCAGACTGCCTGCCTCTATGTGGAGGGGCAATTGTTGGCTACTGTTTGCAGGATAAGGGGTATTTTCACCGGCCTCTCTGGCTGGGGAGTGCTGAGGCTGCTGGGGGCTTGTGAATCCGGTGAGTGCAGAGAATGAGTCTGGTGAGTCTGGAGTGCTGAGGGGCTTGGGAGCCCTGAGTGAAAGGGAAGCGGTCTTCCCTTGCCTGTTTGCTCATCCGCCGTTAGGAGACTTTAATAAACAGAATGGCTCACCATTTTCTGGCTCTACAGTTCCTTTACCGTCTGCCTGAATCCAGTGTGAACCTGCCTGGCCATGGCGGCGTCCACTGGCCTTACAGCAACCCATTCCATTTTCTGTCATCTCTTATGGTTAGAACATCCATCCTCTTAAGTATTATTCCTGTCCCTATTGGTTACTGCTGGAATGGTGGTGGTTTGGGAAACTTTTTCTGGTGAAGTGGGAGGGTAGGAAGCCAAATTAGCTGGCCTTTCTCTATTTAATCTAGAAATCCCTTGCTAGGAAATTATTAATGGGTGACAGACTGCTGGAAGATGTGTAGTCCAACATCTTAATGTGCTAGTGATAAGATTTTTTAAACTTGTGATGGATGATAAAGATCAAGTCAAAATCATGGGAAAATGCTTTAAAAACCATAAAGTACTATACAGATACAAGGAGATGGCATTATTATTACCAGAGATTGGTAGGTATTTAATGTATGGTAGTTTCAATGAGGAAGAGGGGTAAGTATGAGATAGATGAACTTTGAATGTAGGTTGGAGTTATAGCTGATCTCTGGCAGGAGACAAGCCTGACATACCCACAGTCTGACATTAGCTTTGTAGATGGCTTGAATGAAGACAGGCTTATTACGACTGTGTGTGATATAAAGCCAGAGGGAGTGCGGATTCAGTAGAATTTAGAGAAACAGTAGAGCCAATCCAGAGACAAATGTTTCTGACAAAAGACAAGATGTTATTTGATAGAGACCACTGTAAACCCACGTTCTGTTTAGAGTTCAGTGTGGGGAACAGCTGTTTGCATGTAAAGGACCTGGGGATTTCAGATGTGTGCAGTCTCAGTTGTCCCAGCTGTGTGACCCAACGGCTAAGAACACCAACCAGTTATTAATGCACAACTGTATAATGCATGACATGGTCTGGTGTCAGATCACAAAACAACAGTCTGTGGAACAACTCTAGCCTCCAGACAGATTTTGTTTGGCTTTCTAGCACACTGACTTGCAAAGTGTTTAGAATCTTTTTTTTTTTAATCATTTGCCTGGAACCTGGGAGATTTTATTGAAATGCCAAGATTTCAACTTTCTAATAAAAATCAGACTTGGCTCTGTGGGACCCTTATTCCACATGGCAACATTGGTGGTCCTGTGGATGGGTATGTGATCTTCGTTTGCCATAGTCCCACCACTCTCCATTAATCCCTAACACAGAGGTGGGTGCCAGCTGCCACTGTACCCCTCCCTTGCTTTGCTCTTTTCTTAACCCCTGATTCATGTCTCTTAATTTTCACCCTGCAGACACTGAGCATGTGGCCTTAGTGTGGATAAAGGGAGGGAATACCGTTAAACTCCAGTGGGTCAGAACACAGCCTCAGGGCTGCTATCTGTATGAACACAGTCTGTTTAAAATTCAACAAAACAAACCCCCAGTTCTTTCTTATGGAAAATTTCAAACATACCCCAAACTAGAGAAATAATATATTTAACCCTTGTGTAGCTGGGCATCAGGACTTTCAAGAATTGTCAACATTGTTTCATCCATCTCCTTTCCTACCCCTGCACTGTCACTGGAATATTTTCAAGGAAATCCCAGATATGGTTAAATTTAACTTGTAAATACTTAAGTATGTATACCCAACAGGTAACCACAGTATCATTATCATACCTAACAAGATGAAAAATAATGCCTCTGCATCTAACACCTAGTCTCTGCTCAAATTTCCACATCGATCTCTAAAAGGTATTTTTACAGTTGGTTTGTTTGAATCAAGATTCAAACAAGGTCCACACATTGCATTTGACCAATCTACCCTTTAAGTCTCTTTTAATTTATACCGATTACTCTCTCTTACTATTTTCTTTTATGCTATTTGTTGACCTGTAGAATTTCCCACAGAGCCTGACCTGTGGTGGCGCAGTGAATAAAGCGTCAACCTGGAAACACTGAGGTTTCCGGTTCAAAACCCTGGCTTGCCTGGTCAAGGCACATATGGGAGTTGATGCTTCCTGCTCCTCCCACTTCTCTTTCTCTCTATTTTCCCCCTCCTCTCTAAAATAAATAAATAAATAATTTTGCCAACATTTTTTTTAATTTTTATTTTATTTATTCATTTTAGAAAGGAGTGAGAGAGGGAGAGAGAGAGAGAGAGAGACCTAGAGAGAGAAGGGGGTGAGGAGCAGGAAGCATCAACTCCCATATGTGCCTTGACCAGGCAAGCCCAGGGTTTCGAACCGGCGACCTCAGCATTTCCAGGTCGACGCTTTATCCACTGCGCCACCACAGGTCAGGCAAATAAATAAATAATTAAAAAAAAAAAAAAAAAAAGAATTTCCCACAGAATTTGGCTAACTGCATTCTCAGGGCATTCTTTAATGAGTTCTTCAGTTCTTCCCACAAACAGATCTAGAAGCTTGATAATATTCCTTTGTTTGTTTGTTTGCAAAAATAAGTTCTCGGTTGTTCTAGTTCCACATTTACTGGTGTTAATATCATGGGTCATTTCAGATGTGGTCAGCCAAATCCATCATTTCAAAATTCCATATCAGCCTATAACTTAATAGTTTTAGTCACCATTGGTGTTGTCTAAATTTATTATTTTATTCAGGGTTGCACAATACTGGTTTTCTAAGTCCATTATTTCTTCTGTATTTATGATTGTGATTCTAAAAAAAAAAAAATGCCACCCTTTCTTCCATTGACTATTTGGTTTTCCTAAAGCATAATTCATATAGAAAAGACTAGATAATATTGCTCCACACTTTTCCTTTTTCAACTAACCTTAAGAAAAATGTGTTAATGTCTTAACTCCCAAAGGTGACTGTTGGGCAAACAAGTGTGTTAAGCTTGCTCGCTTGTAGTTTGTCTGATTGGTGCACAATCACGTGTCTGTAGTCTATGTAAGGGAGCAGGTGCTTGCCCTCAGGGCAGCAGATTTGTAGATTGTGGATTGTCTGCGCAACTGGGAGGAGCCATTGTTTGAAGGAGAAGTCCCCTCCACCCCTACCCTTTGCTGGTCTGCCCTGAGAGAGAGGGAAGCAGTTTTCCCCTGCCTGCTTGCTCTTCTTTTGTTGCGAGACTCTAATAAATGGAATGGCCAAACTGTTTTCTGGCTCCACAGTTCCTTTACCATTTGCCTGAATCCAATGTGAACCTGACTGGCCATGGCCATTGGCCTTACAAATCCACCTCGTAAGAACAGTAGATGAAGGGTCTAGGCCAGTGGTTCTCAAACTTTTTGAAGTCAGGGTGCATTTAAAATCCTACAAATAATTGTAGGTGCACTATATACAAATTTCTGAGAAATATGTTATAATAAAGTCAAATATTAAAGAAAAAAATAAAGTCCAAGTGTGCTTTTATGGTAATTAAACAAAATAAATACAACAAAATTAAATTTATTCTGACATTAAAAAACATTTTTATGTTACATTTTTTGAATTATGCTTTTTAGAATTTGTAAAAAAGAGGGGTTAAAAATAAAAAAAGACAAATAAGTTACCTTTTTATATATATATATAGATAGATACATTCTTAGTAAGATTTAGTAAGTTCTACAGGTCCCGGCACGAATGTGTTAAGTTTTTTCATTCTTGTGTTTATGAGAAACATGAGCCTGATGTGTTCTAGCGATTTCTTCAATGTTTGGGCATATATTTGAAAGGCAAACTCTAATTTCCTTGTCAATACATTGAAGAATTCCTCTCTTTTTACTCTTAATTGTGTTGAGGGTAGAAAATCCTAATTCACATAAATAGAATGTTGAAAATTGTAGTAAAATGTTCAAAGCTTTTTTATATATTGCCACGTATTCTTCTTTTATAGAAATCCAGAAGGCTTTAAGAGACAATTTCTTTTGTTTAATCATCAATCCACGATCAGTGGATATAGCTGCCAGTTCTTTTTCTGTTAATGTTAAACCAAAATCACTTGAAGCTTCCATGAATGGGTTTCTAATCCAATTGTTCAGTGTTAAATGATGGAAAATGCTATAAATGAAATTCTGCCCATCAGCCTTCAAGTCCTATTTTATTTACACTTAACTTTTGCTCACTTCCAGAATCAGATTCTTTAATATCATTTAATATTCTTTAATTTCTTCTTTTTGAGAAATCTATTTTATTTGGGTGTATTTATCTAAAAATAATAGAATGATGTGTTAATAATAAATATAATAATGATGTGTTAACAAAAAGAGCAGTATTTCCGTAATGAAATGGTAAAATAGAGTAACTATATTTATTTTTACATCTGGGCACATGCCGTGAAACAGCACAGCTAATAATTCCAGAACCCGAGTGAGAACAGTGCGGAATTAAGAAAACACGTGGAATTAAGAAAATACGGGTCGGGAGGGCCCTGTAGTTGCTGCTGGCAAGAATAAAGCATGCTCCAAAATCGCATCTTGCTTTATTTATAGGGCAAAGTGAGGCCATTAGCAAATCTTAACTTTACACCAAACAAAGGATAGAAGAAACTTGCCTCCAGTCTTTCTGGGGAACATGGGGGGTAGTGTAAACAATCCAGCACCACAGCTTAACAGCCTTTTGCAACTTAATCAGGCAAGTGAAGTGGGGGGTTGGGCAGACTGTCAGCTTACAGCCAATTCCCCACACCTCTGTCCCCCAAAAATCTTAACTCCTAAACCATGTTGGTTTTTTGGTCCCCAACAGGCACATATTTCTCTGGAATACCATAGGGCGTGCCTGGAATTTTTCTAGGGCACACTTTGAGAACCACTGGTCTAGGCCGACTGATGCTAGATGGAACGTGTACATGTCCTCCAATTCCAGGACAGGTAGTTAAGAAAGAGGGCACTCACGGGAGGCTCTGACATAAGGTCTAGCTGGTCAAGGATCTCAGCCTGCAGGGGTGCCCTGAAGAGAACCTTGGGCTTCTAAAGAGCATAGGACATCCCCCAACTCTCGCCCTTGGGGTCTGTCCCGCTGCCCCCAGCAACCTATTTGTTAGCCTTATAACTTTTCTTATAAAATATTTTATTTATTTATTTTAGCGAGAAGAGAGAGAGAAGGGGAGGAAGAGCAGTAAGCATCAATTCCCGTATGTGCCTTGACCAGTTTTGAACCAGCAACCTCAGCGTTCCAGGTCAATGCTTTATCCACTGTGCCACCACAGGTCAGGCTTAGTCTTATAACTTTTTAAAAGTAAATTTAAAAAATCTTTTTATTTTAGCTGATTATTATTTTATTAATTGAATATTTCCAGATTAGTCTTATCTTTAAAAATGTTTTGTTTTAATCATTTCATTCCCTTAAGCACTCTTGTTAATGAATAAACACTTTCCGTTTAAATTTTCCCTATGACTTTAGTCTTTTCATTTACTTCCTCTTAGTCTTCATTTAACTTTTCTTTTAAACTTATTTTTATCTTATCTATATCTTATTCCTTTTAACTTACACTGTAAAACTGAATTTTCTTTAAGTGTTTCACGCTTCCTGCTGGCCGGCCGGCCCCCTAGGAGCCTAGGCAGGCCCTTTCTGAGGATCCATGCTGTGGGAAACCCAGTTCCTCCTTCTGCTTGTTCCTGCCTTTCCCCACTGAGTCCTTTATACGACCTCTACCTGAATGGTCCAGGAGACTAGAGGCCCCCCCACTTCCTATAACAATAAGCCATCTGTGGTGACCACAGTTAAAACTCCAAGGAATATGGATCTTGGAGATGAGTGGGGTGAAGAGGGATATACGAGCTACTTTCAAATATTTGTGAAAGAAAGAATAGATATATTTAGTGTTGACAGAGGAAAGACCATGAACGTAGAACTAGAGCCCACGGGCAATGACGACAAGGAAGCAAAGTTATTTTTTTGCATGGGGACATCTCCAGTTTTAGCACTAAAAGCCCCTCGCTCACTGAAGATCACTCAGTCCCTGGCAAACCAGGTGAGCTGGTAACCTGGTAACCTAACCAAAGGAATTCAGTGTAGAGTAGAATGAAGTAGCTCAGAATGGTTTCTTGGAGGAGCTGAGGTAGAGATGCTTCTCATCTTCGGCCTCAGGTTTTGGCTGTCCCTTCGGCCCTGCCCTTGAGTACGTCTAGGGTTCCTAGACACCTAGTCTAGACAAAAGGGAAAGGAAACCACTATTTCCTGAATCCTTGCAGTGAGCCAGCTGCTCTTTGAGGACTTTATTACCCAATTTCTTCCTCAGCAGCTGTTTTATTGCTCCCATTTTAGAGGTAAGGACGCTGAGGCCCATGAGGTTGTGTAATTGCCCAGCTCCTATCTGTCCACCAAACAGAGGCGATGCGCGTGACAAAGGTGGCCTAATACAGGAGGCCAGGCCTTTTGTAGGTGTTTTGCTGGAGGGAAAGTCAGAGATGTGAGTAGGACCTCAGCCTGACAGTTGTCTTTAAGTCCCCTGGGGTGGACCTCAGCCTGACAGTTGTCTTTAAGTCCCCTGGGGTGGGGCTCTCCTGGGATCTAGGGAAGAACCCAGCTACTAGATAGTGAAATAGTTAAAGGAAGAGGCACGCAGGAAGTTTCCTGGGTTTGGTTCTGGCCTGGCTGCACAGATGGCACTCTACCACGAGGTGGCGCTGTGGCTCTGCAGTAGGATCCCCTCTTCCATGCACTGGAGCAGGTGCAGGACCAGCCACAGGACTAGCCACTGAACCTTATTTTCCGTGCAGCTGTAGGGCACCTGAGCCTGTCCATAGCTTTCTGCCTTTTCTAGGCTCTTCCAGGCCAAGAAGAGAGGGAAGAGATGGGAAGGAGGTCTGGAGAGAAGAAAGCTTGAGCCAATGCAGAGTCAAGGCCAGGAGAGTGACTACTGAGCACAGCTGTTAGGAGGAGGGGCAGGCACCGCTGTTCTGGGACTAAAGGGCTCATCACACTGGCCTAAGTCATCTCCCAGCATGTGCAAAACACATCAGGATAATTGGACTTGCTTCCCCATGGAGAGAAGAGGCTGTGGACTGTTTTGGCCAAGTGAAGGTCTGGTCTGGAAGATTGGGGAGACAGAGAGGAGTCAGGAGTCCTGGGTGCCCCAAGCAGGGACAGAGTGAGGCAAGGGCAGCTTTTGGAAAGGATGGTGCTCGGATGTGGGCAGGGAAGCAGAGAGCAGAGAATGGGGACAACTGGAAACGATTTAGTCAGCTTTTCAATCCTGTCTTTCCCTAGTCTCTGGGCTGAGAGGGCTGTAGTAAATATTCTCCTTAGGAATTCTTTTTATATTATATTTTTACACATCAACTATTTATATAGAGTCAATTAAAATATTTTGACAGGTATTTAAAAATTTAGTAGGTAGTACACGCACAGGTTCAAAATTCAAAGGGTTCAAAATAAGTAACATTTACTATTTAACATATAAACAAACAAACAAACAATCTAATGTTTCCAACAGAGAAATATTAAAAGACAATTCGTGGAAAAAAATATGTTAAGGTTGTCACGCTTAGTGTTGCAAAAACTCTTTTCCTAAGGCTGACTTACCTTTAATTCTGAGATATTTTTCATGTGCAGAAGTTTCCGTTTTTATTAAACCATGTCTTTCCCTGTATGATCCGATCTCTTCTCTGCCTGGAGGTCATTGCCCTCCTGAGATCAGTTACACAGTGTTTTTCTTCAGTTGGTTTTGCATGGCTTCATACTTTGCTCTCTGATCCACCTCAGAGATGTTTCTGTTAGTGTTGTGATTACAAGATGATCCCAGGGCTGGGTGGCTACCTGAGGGTCACGCCTTTGGGGGCCTCTTGGCCTCAGTCCTCAGCCCCAACTCTGACCGTCTCCCCATTTGGTAGTTATTCAAGGCAGGACAGACAGGCTGAGGGGCCACCTCTGGAACTGAACCTTTCTGTCTGGAGAAGGGGGCGTGGGCAAGCTGGGCCTGCCATGGGGACCCGGAATGGGACAAGTCTGGTGTTCTTGTCTGCTGGTCTGAGATCCAGCTGTCCCCAAGCATAGGGGAACCAAATGTGGGAAGTCTGGGCAATTCTGGAGGACAGCCTGCCTGCCAGGCGGCAGGGCCGAGCTGGAATCCGGGGACTGGGGCAACTGGGGAGGCCAGAAGACAGAGCCCTCCTGTACAGGGTCCAGGGTGCAGGGTCTGGGATATGGAGGAACCCTGTGAATCAGGACAGGCATTAGCCAGGTCCCCCTGGCAGCCAGTCGGCCTTTGTGGCATTTTAGAAATTGGTATCCCGGGGGCTGAAACGGCCTCTGTGGTAATGTGTATGTGAATTCTTAGAAAACAAAGTCACTGGGCGCGTGTATCAGGCCCTGAGTCAACTGCAGCATCATGAGTACCGCCTGGTGCCTGGTCCCCTCAGTGCCAGCAAGAGAGTCAGGTGCCCCTGCTCCCCGCACACCATCTCCCTCGGTGTTGGGGAGAGCCCTATCAACCTTGTTCATGAAGGGGCCCCTCTTGCTTCCCGGGACACCCTCGTCTGAGCACTGAGGAGGGGACACCGCTCGTGTCTGGGAGGCAGGAGACCAAATGCTGCCCTCCAGTCACCCCCCAATCATGTGACTTCAGGTAGCATTCTGTTCTGTTTTGGGGTCTCAGTTTTATCATCCATAAAATGCATGATGATCTTGCTCCAACCAGCAAACCAGGTGAACAAATGGAGAATAAGTGAGACACTGTTCTGAGAAAAAGAAAGTGAATCATCCGAACGCAGGATTCTGAAGCGGTTCCACCCAAAGCCTGTGGAGCACGGTTCCCCAGCTGGACTGTTTGTTCCCATCATTCCAGCAGGTGGCAGCATCGCCCCACCCGCCTACCCCTACCTCCAGAAACACTGTGAGTAGGACCTTGGACCTCACTCAATTCACATCCCACATTACCACCTCCCTGGGGAAGAAGGGAATCTTAGTGGCCTCTGAGACAGCAGCCAGGACTGGGAACTTCAATGTCCTGGATGGGAAGAGCCCAAAAAGAGAATTAAAACCTTGCTCTTTCCCTCAAAAAGCACAGATAAGCCAGGGGGAGGACAGCCAATGTGCTTGAGCCCCAGCAGGCTGCTGTGAGCACTTGGCTGAAAGGAAACCTCCTGTTCTGCCCTGACCTGTCTGTCCTACACCCCCTGCAGGGAGCAGTGTGAGATCCAGAGGCCAGGAAGTGTCCTCTGCTAGGGTCATGGTCTGTAGTTGGAAAGGCTTTGCATTGGGGGCAAAGTCAGTCCTGTATTTTTGTATATGCAACAAGGATAAAAATTTAGCTCACACTTCAGTTCATCTGTGCAGAAAGAGAACAGTAATTTCCTATTTATTAGTCTAAAACTAATCAGGTGTTTCTCCCAACCTCTACTTGATGATTAGCGAGAAAAACAATGAAGTGTTCGACTTGGTGTGAATGTCGTGAGCCCCGACGGTTTAGCCTGTCCTGTTAAGTGATGCTTTGTTTCTCTTGGATGAAAGTGCTCAGTTCTCAGGTCGCCTTCCCCAGCTTCTCCCACCGAGATGGTGTTGAAGTATGGGAACAGACAAGGGCAGCTTGTGCGACATCTGGCAGCAGCAAGGCGTTGGGATCCTGGGGTGTGGTGTCCTCATGTTTCCAGGCAAAGTCCTTGTCCCCACTGGCCATGAGCTGTGCCTGAAGCTGAGTTTGTGTCAGCTTCATGGTACGGTCTCCTCCTGGTCTGGCCAGAGCCCCTAAGAAGCCCCTGCTGAGCAGCTCACTGCACCTGGCTTCTTCCTGGCTGCCTCCCACAGGGTCTCGCACTGACCCTGCAGCGCCCCCTCCTCTCCTGTGGGTCTCCTCGCTGTGCCTGTGGCCCTGACTGGCGCCTGAGCCAGGCCTGTGGGGACTGAATTTGGCTTGTGCTGCTGAATTTCTGAGACTCCTCTGCCTTACCTGGGAGCCCTACTGTTGAGGCAGAGGCTGGGTGGGTTCCGCTGGTGCAGAGCAGCCTGAGATGCTGTTTCCTCCCAGATAGGACAGAACCCTCCCTCCCGGGTTCCCCCGCTGGGCAAAGCCCGATCTGGCTGCTCGGTTTCCCTGTTGCTCTCCTTCTAGTCCCTTCCCACCATCCTCTGGGCAGGAAGGAGTGAACTGAAACATGTCCTCTTCTTGTCTGGGCATCCATGACATAGAACTCCACGGTTTCGCCCAAGGGCAGAGATGAAGGAATCCAGCAAACATTCTCTGAAAAGAAAAGCCCGGTTTGGAAGACGCTGACCTGCCACAGGACCCTCTTCTGCATGTCAGACACCAAGCTTTACTGTGTTTTTTTTCTGTGCATTCTGCCTACGTCAGACCTCATCCTCCTCTCTCCTCAGGCAGAACTGGATGCCTGGGGCCCAGGGAGATGAAGGTCATGTACTCACAAAGGCAAGAAAGAAAAAGCACATTCATAAATTTTCAAATATTCTTTTATGCTTGAAATGTTACCAACATTGGATAATGAAAGCAAAGGAAAACATAAGGGGTAAAATACAGAGGTTTTATCCACTGGAGAAATTCACTATCTTGCTCATCGTGTTAGACTCTGTCCTTCCAGGGAAGATACAAAGTGAGTCAGAAATAGATGCCGCTCAGCAGAAAACACACACACTGTGAAAAGGTGGCCAAGCGAGGAATCCTGCCCGAGGTCCCTGGGGCCAAGGTGGGACCAAGGCTGTCACAGGATGAAAGCAAGGCTATGATAGGTGGGCTCCTCTTTAAGCTTCTCCTTTGCCCTCTGCTATTGAAAGAAAAGAGACCCAAGAATCTCCATTCCTCACACAGCTCACCGAGGAAGGGGGTCTCACTGGGCAGGGCTGGCAGGCCACACTTACAGGCACGCACTGGCACATGTCTGGACACGTGCTCGGCTGTTTACATCCATGTGTGTTTCCACGTGAATACCTGCAGAACTCTTAGAGTGGTTCCTGACACAGTAAACATGATATGAATGCCAGCTGTTGTTATGATTGGATGCACAGATATATCTCCTACACCCAAACACACATAGAGAGACACAGACACTCAGATGTGCCTAATTCCCATATTCAGAGATAGACAGACACCCATCAACCTTTATATAGAAGCACTTGAATCTACACTTGTGGATGTGGATACATAGTAACTATAGCTGATACCTATTGGGAATTTAATATATAGTAGGCATTGTTCTAACACCCTACAGAATAGATCATTAGCAATTGAATCCTTACAACACCTTCGTGAAGTATGTATTATAATTTATCCCAATTAAGAGATGGGTGAATTGAGTCACATAGAAGTGACAGATCAAGGTCACCAAGCTGTTAATTGGTGAATTTGGGATTCAAGCCCAGGCAGTCTGGCCTCATAGCCTATACACATAACCACCAGCTAGTCTGCCATCTTCTTCACACACACACACACACACACACACACACACACACACACACACACGGTCTTTCCAGTAAAATATCTCAATTAAAGATAAAGTCAAGGATGTGGCTGCGAGATCCTTTGTTAAGACCTCATTAAAATTTAAGGGCATGTCTTTAGGCCCTTTGGATAGACAACAGGACTTCTAAAAATGTGAAGGGCATATACTCCCTAAGTCCTCTTTGCTGGACAACAGGCCTCAGAATCCCATAGCAACGTCACAGGTGACATTAGGTGAGAAAGGCTTTTCTGGAGATGTGGTTCTTGTCTCTGGAGTAGGTTATAATTTAATATTTTAGAAACCCACACATTTTAAAAAGAATTTTATCAGCTTAGATTGAAAGAAACAGAGACAGTTCAAAATGAAAAGATATCTTTTGTTTAAAAAGGCATTCAAGGGCAGGAAGCAGGCTGAAAAGTCTATTTGGTTGTGAATACTGACCATTTCTTCGGCAAAAGGAAGGGTAACGTGCCTGACCAGGCAGTGGCGCAGTGGATAGAGCGTTGGACTGGGATGCAGAGGACCCAGGTTCGAGACCCCGAGGTCGCCAGCTTGAGAGCGGGCTCATCTGGCTTGAGCAAAAAAAAAAAAAAAAAGGCTCACCAGCTTGGACCCAAGGTCGCTGGCTCGAGCAAGGGGTTACTCAATCTGCTGAAGGCCCGCGGTCAAGGCACATATGAGAGAGCAATCAATGAACAACTAAGGTGTCGCAACGAAAAACTGATGATTGATGCTTCTCATCTCTCTCTGTTCCTGTCTGTCTGTGTCTGTCCCTATCTATCTGTCCCTATCTATCCCTCTCTCTGTCCCTGTGAAAAAAAAAAAGGAAGGGTAACGCAGAGTGTGAAGCCAAGAGCCATGGCCAGTCCCTTTCTGAGAGCAGGACCTGCCCTAAGGAAGGAGCTGGTGTGATTTTAGAATTGCTTCGCACACTTTCTCCTCCTTTTGAGTGGGAGTATCGATGAAAGTTATCCTGTGCCTATCTCCTCTTTGTGTGTTGGGTTTAGGAGAGGATAACTTATCTCTTCAGTTCCCAAGTTTTTCGATCAAGAGAAACCATTCTCCAAGGAACCACACCTGAGGGGCCTCCTCTGCCCTCGACCTGATTCAGATGTCAAGGTCCTGGATTTGGAGTCTAAGCCTGATGACTTCACAGATGAAACTTTGGGGGTTTCAGAGGGTAAGTGTATTTTGAATGTATGAACGTAATTCTTTGGGCGCCAGCATGCAGAGAATGGTAGCTAGTCTTTAAAGCTAGCACCCCAGAGAACCACATTTCCTGGCATTCACATTGTGTAGCCTTCTTTCTTGAATCTTGCTGTCCTTGTGATTCACTTTTGGCCTATGGAAGGCAACGGCTGTGGTGCTTCATGGTTTCTGAGGACAGGTCCCAGGGAGCCATCTGGCTTCCACCTGGGTCTCTTAGAGCGCTCGCTCTGGGTGAGCCAGCGAGTATGTAATAAGTCTGATTTCTTGGAGAATATCATGCTTGTGGAAGCCAAGCTAGACACGTAGAAGGATCACCTAGAAAAAGCAATAGAGTCAGCCCAACTGCATGTGTCTCAGTCATCCTGGCCAAGGCACCGGTTAGGAGAGTGGAGATGCTGTCACCTCGGATGTACAGACCAGCTGGACCCGCATTTGACTCAGCCTCACCGCCATTGTCCTGAAACCACACCAGAGACTCCCCCCCACCCCCCAGTGACCACCGAGCCAGTCAGGCCACAGAACTATGAAAAAATAAAAAGAATTTAAACCACTAAGTTGTAAAATTTGTTATGCCACAACATATAATTAAAACAGTCAAAAATTATATTTTATTACAATAAAAATGCAAATTAAATAGTAAAAGATCAAAACTTCAAACTCCTTTTTATGTAAGTTTTAACAAGTGATATTTTTCTTTGAAATATTAAGAATTAGCTATTAAAATGAAAAGACAACTCTAACAAATGTATAACTAAATATTTTATCTAATACCTACAAAATTTTAAATAAAATATTTAGGTAAAGCTGAATTTTTAAGTTTTGAAAATTTAATGAAATCCCAGTAAACATTTTCCTGAAAATAACACCATTCACAGATCTAGCTTTGTTCCACGTCTAATCACCACTGTGAAGAATCAGTATCCTACCTCATGCATGGTACATGTTGACCTGCGTTGGTGCAAATGTAGGAGAAGTATGAATTATTTATGTTGGAAAATGTTCCTCAGCCAACACGTGCAAGTGTAGCAAATGCTGGGCTACTCTGGGAGTACCCCAGGACCCACGCAGAGAAGCAAGAAGATTCCTGCTGGCCACTCCGGGGACATGCTACTTCCATTGCACTCTGGCTGTCTGAGAGGCAGGATCTGAGAAATGAACCTCTCTTTTCTCTTACCTCACTGGTTCCGCCATTCAATCCTCCTCACACTCCAGAGCAAGGCCTGTGTCTGAGGTCTGTAGCAGCATAACCCATGGGTTTTTGTTTGTTTGTTTGTTTATTTATTTATTTATTTATTTATTTTAGAGGGGGGGAGAGAGAGAGAGAGAGAGAGAGAAGGGGGGAGGAGCGGGAAGCTTCAACTCCCATATGTGCCTTGACTGAGCAAGCCCAGGGTTTTGAACCGGCGACCTCAGTATTCCAGGTCGATGCTTTTATCCACTGCGCCACCACAGGTCAGGCAACCCATGGGTTTTGATAGCATTTGGACATAGTCTCCTTTTTTTTAAAAAAATTTTTTTATTTATTGATTTTAGTGAGAGAGGGAGAAATATAGATCTGATCCTGTATATGCCCCGACCAGGGAGTGAACTGGCAACCTCTGCACTTTGGGACGTGCTCTAACCAACCGAGCTATCCGGCCATGGTGACACAGTCTCCTTTTTTTTTTTTTAAATTTAGTAAAGGAGGGGAGGCAGAGAGACTCCTGCATGTACCCTGACTGGGATCCACCCGCCAAACCCACTAGGGGGCGATGCTCTGCCCATCTGGTGTGTTGTTCTGTTGCTCAGCAACCAAGCTTTTCTTAGTGCCTGAGGCTGAGGTCATGAAGCCATTCTCAGCATCTGGGACTAACTCACTCCAATGGAGCTATGGTTGAAGGAGGGGAAGAGAGAGAGTGAGAGAAAGAGAAAGAGAGAGAGAAGTGAGAAGGGGAAGGATAGAGAAGCAGACGGGTGCTTCTCCTGTGTGCCCTGACTGGGCATCAAACCCAGGACATCCAGACGCTGGGTCAAAGCTCTACCACTGAGCCAAGTGGCCAGGGCCAACACTGTCTCCTTTTGATTCAAGGACATAATAGCAAGGATGTGGAGAAGCAGTTCCCTAGGGTTGGCAAGGTATTATTCAGGAGAGTGGATGTATAGAGTTAGATATCATACTCTGCTAATGCTGAGTGCCAGGTCACAAGGGACAGAGGTATCCACGTGTACTTTAGTTGTGCAGGTGCAGGTGTGAGAGTGTGCATGTGCGGGTGCATGTGTGTGAAACTTAGGCCTTCTAAACTGCAGGCCTCAGAGCAGGCCCCTCTGGCCTCTCTCTAAGGGCAGTACTGATTCTGGGCACCCTGTACCAGTCTAAAGGCCTCCTGCACCTCTGTCCTGAACGTCAGTGGAACTCTGACCCTTGGAAGACTCACTCTCACTCTGATTTAGTTCTTCGGGTTGAAGAACATTTCATAGTTATCAGTTATTAGTATAGTGTATCATTTGAGATATTGACAGCTGCAAGTGACAGGAGGCCAATTCAAACACATTTAAGTAAAAAACCTATACAGATGTCCCCCAGTTTTTGAAAAGGTCCTTCCTGGGGAGTACACTCAGCAACTCGGCACCAAGCCCCACAGCTTTGAACTGTGTCTGTGATCATCTGTGCTTTATCTTGATTTCTTTTGTGTTTCCCTTTACAAGTTGTGTCCTAAAGGCATCAGAAAAGCCTAAGAGCTCGTAAGGATGTAATGTCCAACATAAAATTGGACATAATTAACTGTGTTGATCATGGGGGAGTGAAATAAAGACGTATGAATTCATGGTAATAATAATTGCTTCTTCACATTCTGCCATCTCAGCTTACAAAAGGCTTTGTGGGCACGCTCTACTTTCGGATGGGAGGGGAGACTGTACCGGGTCCCACAGCTGGGAAGTCCAAGGGCAGAGATAGAGGGCTCGAACTTTGTTTTTAGGGGTGAGGGTTGGGGAGTTCTGTGATGGACAGATGACCCAACAGGGCTTCTAGAGTTGGGGGTGGGTGGAAGTGTGCACGGTTCCCTCAAGGAAGGGAGGTAGCCAGAACACAGCACGCCCTCCACACCTGGTTAGAACCTTTTGCGAAATTCAGTTTCTTAGTCTCTTGTGCTGGGTGCCTGGGCCAGATTGCTCAAGCAGCCCAGGTGGTAGACACTATCTTCCTGAACCTGTTGCTACCTGAACAAATTTTGCACCCATTCCTGTTACAGAGCTTCCAATCCCTCACCAAGCTGCTGGTGCAGGCGTGACCTGTCACCCGCAGAGCAGAAATGATTGGCATGCCCTGAGTCTGGTGAAGGAGGAAGGCTTTCTAGGTGTGGCTCACTGTTTCCTCAGGTCTCTTCGAACACTCCAAGGTCCCCAAGGACATCTCCCCTCGAATCGTACCACTGCCTTTGTGCAGAATAGAAGTCTGTACAATGAACGCCAAAAACGTCACTTCTGCCAGGGACTGAGAGGGGTCATTTCCTCCACCTTCCACTCCCAGGTCTACTGACAGGCTCTCCGAGGTTGGAGACCCTTAGACGGCCTCTTATAACATTTCACTTCACACAGCTACTCCTTCACGTGGAATCCCCCAAAGCCTGGCAAGCAGGACAGATTGCCCTCCCAGAGACCCCACAGGGGCCTCCCTCCATCCACTCTCCACTGACCTTCCCAGCTACATACAGCTGCTGCTCTTTCCTCCCCACGCCCGTGTCACCCCAAAGTCCTCAGTGTTTCCTGACCCAACACACACTCCCAAGGCTTTTTATTTATTTATTTTAAATTTGATTTTGGAGGGGAGGAGAGAGAGAGAGAGAGATTTGTTCCATTTATTTATGTATTCATTGGTTGATTCTTGTATGTGCCCTGACCAGGGATCAAACCTACAAACTTGACCTATTGGGATGATGCTCCAACCAACTGAGTCACGCAAGGCTTTTTAGAGTCAGCTGAAAACTAACCCTACTAGGAAAAAAAGCAGAGCTGGATGGTGTGTCTTCAGAAATGCTTGCCCAAGCTTCATGAGTCTTGCTGCCCATCAGCAGTGAGTCTATGGATGTGTGGGGGCCACACCTTGAGCCAAGACATTCTTGATGGGCTGGGAGTCCTCCTGCGGGCTCAGTCCCCTGCTCTGGTCTGGGTGTGGCTTCCTTCCACACTTCTTCTCTGCCTGTCCCTCTTCCTTTCTTCCTTTTCTCTCCTTAGATCTCTCTAGTTCTCTCTCTCCTCCTGTACTCTCTCCCCAACCTAAATGAGGTTGCTTAAACGACCCTTAGTACATACACACTGTGAACATCATAAGCCAGCTCATGTTTTTAAGACTGTTCATTGACATGAAACTACCTGGGAAATATCTGTGGAGGGAAGGGAGCCCCTAAGGCAGTATAGGCAGTACGAGCTCAGTTTTCTAACTTCCCTCCACACAAAAAGACAATGCAAGTCACACAACACAGAGCTATGTATATAACACCATAATGTGCTCTTCCTTTCACCTCTGCTCTTTAGGTCTAGGCCTGAGTCCTTGGGTCATGGCCCTTTGAAGACCCAATGAAGGGCTGATCCAGCCAGAGCCAAGAATGCATTTCAAAGGCTAGCCATCCTTCCTCCCCCTCGCCCCACGATGGAGTCTGTCACTTCCTTCCTTTGGGAGCATCCGGAAGGCCTGGCCAAGGGGAGAGATGAAGGCAGAACTGTTGGATCAAAGTGCAAACACGTAATGCAGGCACCTCCAGGTCCCACCTAAGGACATGATAATGTGTGTTTATTCACACACAAACAAAAAGCAGTGGGCTGGCCTGCCATAAACCGTCTCTTATTACAAAGCCAGAATCTTTTCCATCTGTGTTTAAGCTTCAGCCTATGAAATAATGTCTATAAAAATAAGGTTGGAAATGAAAATATTGAGTGCAATAAATTACGGCTACATTGTGTTCTCTCCTGAGGGATGTCCTGGCCAAAGAGCCTTCACTATTTTTATCTAGGGCTGTGCTTTGTAATATTTCCTCATAAAGCATTCCATTTGTTGATGGGAAGAAAGGGCCTAGACGGCTGAGATTTATTCAATAGAGCTATGGTGCTTGGCTGTCAGTACCTGCCTGGCATCTTAACTTCTCTTCCAAAGCAATAACAGCTCTGCTTGTTGTGGGTCTGCCAAGTGAAAGCCAAGAGTGGGGTTTCCCAGGGGAAGGTAGGTTGGCCACTTTCCATCACTACCGCTATCTCCCTCCCCACAAACCCCTCACCACATTCCCACCACAATCACGACCATGAATTCAGACACCGTCACCGAATTCCTTCATGGATTCAACACACCTACCTTTTCCCAGGCACTGGTGAGGGAGGCAAACCTGAAAGATTAGTGTGACACAGATCTGAGAGTTAAACTCCTGAGGGGTAGAACAAGCCAGAGAGACAAATAACTCGGCTGGAGGAGGAAGGTCAGCAGCATGGTCCTGAAGAGTTCACCCAGAGTTCAAAGGAGAGAACGATGAGATGGCTTTGAATCGAGTCGAAACGGGTGGGTTGGATCTGGACCCGCAGACCTGGAAGGACAAGGCCTTCTCAGAAGAGGAATTGGTGGTAAGAGAAAGCGCAAAATTGGAACACATGGAGTGAGTTCAGTTTGGCTGGACCCCAAGGTTCATGAGGGGCAGAGAGAGAAATCGGGTGAAGGGTGGTTGGGGCTAGAACAAGAAATGTGATGGACAGAGGAGAAGGCCACTTGGTCTAAGGGTTTGGCTTGTTTTATGGTGGGGAGTGGAGGACCGATGGATAGTTACTGAGACATGGGAGAATGGAGCTGCTTTTGAAGCCAATGATTGTAATGCGATTTTGGGGCTTGTGAATATTCTCTTTCTCTCTGTAGTCTCTTCCCTGAAAGGATCCCAACTTTTCCCTTCTCTTGGCTGGTTAAAAAATTCAACCAAATTTTTGAATGTTAGCCATTTGCTTGGAATTCTAACCACTTCATACTTTGTCCATTTGCCTTAAACATTTGTGACAGGGAGGAAGGGGAGGAAATAGAATAAAACGCACCCAGCCGTGAACCACCCCCCACGCCACCAGGCACGTAAGTGCATCTGATCCTTCCTAGAGTGGATGTTACACCGAAGAGGTATGGAGTAGGAGCGCACCAGAAGCACGTTGGGTTGGCAGGCACCACAGAAGGAAGGAGGACAGACTTGTGTCAGTCCATACAACCTGCTTTACCTTTCTTTCTGGGATCAACTAGATGTAGTTCTGGAGTGTTCCCCAAGAGAGAACGCCAGGGCCCAAGACAAGGGCATCTCCGAGAGCCCGTGGGAGGAGGCCCAGGCTCCTCGTGCCCTGGGTGGATGAACAAGGCTGGTTCTACCTTCTGTGGCTTTTGTCCTTGGAGCCAGGGTGGTGCTGCCCTCATCCCACCTTCCCGCTGGAGTTATATCCCAGAAGGCATTTCCAAGCTCTTACAAATTCCTCACTTGGCTTTACTTAATAACCCAGCTCCCAGGGCGATGAGCTTCCTTATTTTCTCCCATTCTTTTATTCTGTGTGGAGGGAGGAAAGTTGACTAGTTGTTTCACTGGGCCTGGGCCTTGACACCCACCCTCCTGTCACCCTGTCTCTGGCAGGCATTCAGGATGGAGCTAGGATCTCTTTCTCCATCACACAGCCCAGAGCATGAGTCCAAGGAGCTGTGACTATGGGAGAAGAGGCGGCTGTGACCTCTCACCCCGCGCCGTCTCCTCCAAGCACGGCCGTGGAGAGGGGCCTTCCGGGCCGCGCTGGCAGCGGGCAGCGTCTGTGGTAGGCGGTGTTTATGTGAACGCACAAATGTTTATGCGAGATTGCCAGCCGGTTATTTATGAGTCTCCCAGCCCTTCCCCAATAAAAACTGTTCCCTCAATGTTCTGACAGGTCCTGCATCTGTAACTAATGTGTCACTCGCTCAGCTAATGCAGTTCACTTGTGTTTATTTTTGCACAAAAGCAATTTATCCAGCCGTTTTGAAAAAAACAGCCCTGTCAAGAGCCTTCTTTGGAGCAGAGTGTTTTTCCTCAAAAGAAACTCCAAATGGCTCTCAGCGTGGGATAGGCTGCTGGTGTCTGTGCTTGGCTGTGTCCGTGGGCCTGCCCCGAGCATGCGGGAGAGCGCAGGGTGTGTGGCGTGGGCCCCGGCTTGGCCTCTAAGCATGTGGGGTGCATCTTTGTGCCTGTCTGTCTGGGGCTGAATCTAAGAGTTCCGCCTGGGTGTGTTTTGGGTTACTTTTTCCAAAGGTATTGGGGGTGGGGCTGGATCTAACTTTGTGTTCCTTCTGGTGGAGATAAATCAGAGTTGGGAAAGTAGGTTGTTGGCAGTTCCAGGGCCCGGAGGAGGAGGTTTGAGGAAGGAGGGGAGGAGGGCGAAGGTTAAAAGGGAGGATGATTGGTGTCAGGGCAAAGGAGCATGCACGCTGGGTGGGGAGGGTTGTGACTACAGACGTGTGGAGGAAGGCCGCCCACGCACTGTCCCTTCCCGTGGTTGTTAGTGTCATCATCCCCACTCTGTTTTGATTCAGAATTGGCAGTAGACCTTTGGAGTGAAAAGGATGCTCTGCGGGCTTGTTTTGGGATGCTGTAAGAACGGAGGGGGCCTGAGAAGCAGTTTCCTGCTGCACAACCGGACTTCTGGGAAAAGAAACCAGGGGGCGGGGGTGGGGGTGGGGTGTTAGTGATGAGGGCGGTCAAGAGTCAGGCTGAATGCTGGGGTCTGCCAGGAGGAAAAAGTGGCACTAACTTGGTCAGGGGAAGGGCTCGGTGGTCTCTGTGGTTGGGCCTCAGTCTCACCCCACGGTCGCTCTGACTTTGACCAGTCAATGAACTAACCAATCTGGGCTGGTTAGGAGAGTCCAGAAGGCTCCGTGCAGACCCCTCTCACTGCTGGGAAAGCTCCTGGGTGCCCATGGCCAACTGGCATGAAGAGAATGGCCCTGATGGCAGATGTCTTTTTTGTCATACCTAAATGGCCCAGCAGCAGCAACAGCGTATGAAGACAGTGGTGTCTAAGCCACGTGTCTGAGGGACCTTGGCGCTCATTAGTTAAAACAAGATGTCTCCTCACAGCTCAGAATAAATCTTGGCTGCCTCGTCCCAATTTGCAGGAAATTAAGTTAACAACTTGAAATTGTTCCATCTTGCTTTTTCCTCCAATAACGTTTCATTAAACCTTTGGTGTCTGCCAAATGATAAGCCAGTCAATATTTATGTAAACAGAGAGAAATAGACAATTGCGCTCTGTCTGAATGCTTGCTTTTTATGGCCCCGGGCTGGCCCGGGCGGTATTTTGTTTGGCATCCACAGCCTGGCCGTGCGGTGGGGAGTCCGGAGAATCTGCCTGTCCGGCTCATGGTTTCTCAGGCCAGGTAATATTCCTGGTCACTCCTTTGTCTCCCTGTGGCCTGAGTGAATTTGATTCAGGGGCCTACTTTTCTTTCTGGTGAAGGTGTGGGCATATAGGAGGAAGGTAAGCAGCCAGAAGGATGTCAATCAATTCTGTATTCTGGTTTCCAGAGAAGGAATTCAAATTGGGTGGAGTTGCGGGTGGCGAGAGGGAGGCACCTGAAATGTCTGATTTGCTCTTTTGATCTAACACCCGCTTGGAGTGCTCTGTATGCAGAACAGGCCTCCTGCCCCTCCCTTGGTCCCCACCCTCACAACCCCTCCTTTCCTTCTGCTTTCTTCCCTCCCTCTCATCACCCCGGGATTTTAAACTTCTTGCACTTGAGTTTGTTCCTTGGCTGGTGGCCTTCCCTGGGTGGTGAGTGAGCCTCCCAGCCACTTGGAACTCTTTGGGGCAGGCTCAGGTCTCTGGCATGGGGGACAAGTCCCAGCCACCCCTTCCCTCGCCTGTGGCACCGTGAATGGGGAGGAAGGGGCAAGCTTTGGGTCTGGGGGTGGGGGCAGAAAGATGCAGTGGATGATCTTGGACTATGGATAAAGGCTTGGTTTAGACTCTAAAACAAAACTGCCTGCCCATAGCCCTCGCCAGGTTCAACAATCAATCACTTCCCGTCTCTAACCAGCACAGCTGCATGACTATTAGGCTAACCCAGCCTCTCCTCCCTGCTTGACTGTGGGTCGTAGGACAAAGCTGTGTGGCCTTGGGGTTGCTGCCACACCCAAGCCCAGGGGATGGGCTGTCCCCCTGAACACACATCATGGAGCCGTATTTCCCACTAGCACGATTGTTCTCAGGTCCTAAAATGAGGATTCACAAACTCCACTGCCCACACAGACTCCGGAGGTGCGACGTCAGCCGAGGGGAGGCAGGAACGGCACGGGGCCTCCAGGTCAGGGAGCAGTGGGGCACAATGGGCGGGCATGCCAGTCCCGTGAAGCAGTCCTTCTGTTTTCAGATCCGGACTTGTATGTGAACTCTCCCAAGGTTACGTGTTGGCCACAAATTCTAAGTTAAAACAGGGTCTGGGCCAAGCAAAACTTGTCTGCTGGCCGGATGTGGTGGGGTTTGCCCCCGCTGTTGTGAGGCGCGGTAGTCTCCGTGCTGCATGTTGGGAGTTGTGCACCGTGCCATCCAGGCCCTCGGTCCTGAACTAATTTTGAAATCTCTCTATCAGGGGCTGTGAAAGCTCCTGCCCTGTGTGAAAAGTTGAACAAAGCCCATTTCCTGAGGGCCATATGTTTAGTCTAAACTCTTATGAGGTAGCATAAGTTTGCTTTTTCCTCAGGGAGGCACACAGACCCCTGTTCTTTCACTGTTCCATTGAAGACCCCTCTGGGCTTGGTCTCAGGGGAGATCAAGGTAGTGACCATCCTGGGTCAGGATGCCTTATGCAGGCAGGTCACAGACTGAATGCCAATGACAGCTCCTTGGTTTCTGGGTTTTGCCGTGGAGGGATGTGATGGCTCCCAGAAAGAGAGAACGCTACAGGATCATTGGGTTTGGGGGAAGATCCTGAAATCTCCAGGTTTTGCTGTTTTCCTATGTTGGAAGGAGGGGAAGCCCAGCTTTTGGCCTGAGAAGTGGCTTTGTGAGGATGGCCTCAGCTTCTCCCCACGTGTAGCCTCCAGGCGGAAGGGTGTTCTGGACTCAGCCTGGCTCTCCAAGGACAGCCTGGAAATGACCACAGAGCTCAGGAGGGACGCTTAGTTTGGTCTCATGCTCACTGGGACTTCTGGGATCATCTAGTGACATGGAAGGAAATTGGGTCCCAGATCTATACTTTACTAGCCTGTGACCTTGGGCCATGATGCCACTTCGGGGGTTTCAGTCTTTCACTTGAAGAAGGATGTGGCAAGTTGATCGCTAGCCCCCAAGCATCCTCCAGGTTCTCTGACAATGACTCTGCTGGCGCCTTCTGCCATAGTTTAATGTGACTTTCAGAGCAAGGATGAGACTGTTGACTCCTTAGTGTCCAGCAAAGCACAAGGCATGTGGTAGGTGCTTAATATGTGTTTGTGGAATGAATGAATAAGACCAGATTCTTGGCAGCAGGGAGCTGGCCACATGCCCAGAGACCCTGGGACACTCGCTATTTCTTCATCCAGGCTCCTGGTGGCAGGTGGTGGGACTGAGGGTATTGCAGGCCGAGCGCCACTTAGCTTGCCCAGCATCTTCTGCAGCTGGCTGGTGGGACCCATTGGCTAGACTGTTGGAGTCCCATCCCCACCCCTGGCCAAGCCCCACTGTCCCGAGATTGCTTCACAGTGACTACCTTTCCAAGTCCTTCCATGTCGCTGAATGTTCAAAGTTTTAAAAATGCAAACCTTTGGCAATGTCATGGGGAGCAGCTGGGCTCTGAGCCAGGCCAGGCTGGCACGGTGGAGGGGAGACTCCAGCTCGGCCACGCCGAGTTGCCAGTTCTGCCGCAGGAGGCGGGAGAGGAAAGTAGGAAATGGCTATGTCTGGGCCACTCCGGGTGGCTTCGGGAATTATAGCTGCAGCCATGGTCCAGACCTGGGCTGTGGGTCAGCCCAACCATGCAGGGCTCCCGGATTGTCTATGAGGCTTGTGTGGCAGGAGGCGAGCAGCTAAGATGTCTGAGGGTCGGGCTGTCTCAGAGAATCGGTTTATAGGATGACACTGGAACTCTGGGACCTTGAGCAGGAGTCCTGGGGTACGCTTCTTCACCCCAGCCTTGAGCACAGGGGTGCTCCCCAGCTGCTTGCTCTCACCCCCACTGGGTGCCTGAGCCCCCTCTGGGTGCCTCAGCGGCCCCTCCTGCCTTCATCCCTGCGAGATACAGGAGTGGCGTGAGGGACCCAGGCTTGGCTGCCTGTGTGTTTTCTCTCCCCACGGGTGTTGCTCCACGAGTCGCCGAAACATCTGGAAAGTTTGCCAGGGACTTTGGGTCTGGGGGGTACTGGATATGAAGCTGGAAAGTTTTCTTTCATTCTCCCCCCACTTCAGGATTCATTCTCCTAAAAATGCTGTCATTAAAATAATTCAGATGTACCAAAACAAATAGTGATATGATAAACACATATGGAGCCACAAGCCAGTTTCAGCATAAAGTTACACATTTAGTTGAAGCCCTCTGTGAGCACCTCCCAAATACACCTCCTTTCCACTGCACCCCTTCCCGCCCCAAATCTAATATTTGGTATCTTTTAAAAAAATTTCATTTAGACGATTGAATTTAACAGGGTGTGACATTGGTCAACTAGAGTATATATATTTAGGGCAAATATCTCCACATCATTTGGACAGTTAATTATGTTGTATATTCATCACCCAAAGTCAAATCATCCTCTGTCACCTTATTGTATTTGTCCCTCTTTATGTCCCTCCCCCACCCACCCACCCTCTCCCTTTTCCTCCTCCCTCCTCCCCCTAGTAACCACTGCATTACTATTTCTGTCCATGAGTCTTAATTTTGTGTCCCACCTATGTATGGAATCATACAGTTCTTAGCTTTTTCTGAGTTGCTTATTTCACTCAGTATAATGTTATCAAGGTCCATCCATGTTGTTGTAAATGATCCGATGTCATCAGTTCTTATGGCTGAGTAGTATCCCATAGTATATATGTATCACATTTTCTTTATCTAATCCTCTATTGAAGGGCACTTTGGTTGTTCCCATGTCTTGGCCACTGTGAATAAAGCTGTGATGAACATGGGGTGCATGTGTCTTTGTGTACCCATGTTTTTCAGTTTTGGGGGTAGATACCCAGTAGAGAGATTGCTGGGCCATATGGTAGTTCTATTCTTAATTTTTTGAGGAACCACCATACTTTCTTCCATAATGGTTGTACTACTTGACATTCCCACCAACAGTGAATGAGGGTTCCTTTTCTCCACAGCCTCTCCAACACTTGTTACCTGTCTTGTTGATACAAGCTAATCTAACAGGTGTGAGGTGTATCTTACTGTAGTTTTGATTTGCATTTCTCTCATGGCTAGTGAAGATGAGCATCTTTTCATATATCTATTGGCCATTTGTATTTCTTCTTGGGAGAAGTGTCTATTCATGTCCACTCCCCATTTTTTAACTGGATTATTTGTTTGTTGCTGAGTTTTGAGAGTTCTTTATAATTTTGGATATTAACCACTTATCTGAGCTGTTGTTTGCAAATATCATCTCCCATTTAGTTGGCTGTCTGTTTGTTTTGTTGTCAGTTTCTTTTGCTGTGTATATTTGGTATTTCTCAATCTCACGAATTCCTTTAACTTTTTTGTTTGTTTGTTTGTTTTACTACATATGCAAGTTTTCTTTAAGTACTTATAGAGTTTTGTGTACTTTGTATAAAGTGTCATTCTAATATGTATTCTTGTGCAATTAGTTTTTCACCTGTCAATATGTTTATGGGATTCTAGCATGTGTAAATCTGGCTTGTTATTTTCAATTTTGCAAAGACTTTCACTGAATGGCTGTATCATGTCTCCAAGGAGGACTCCTGGAGGCCCCCTGAGAGGTGGCGATGCTCACTGGAGGCACTACTCCGTGTGTAGAGAGCTCCAGTTCCGTGGATGCGCCCCACATCCATCTCCCCCACGCCTTTCAGGGTGCCAGGGCCCTTCCCGCCCTCCCAGAACCGTTGCTTCATGGAAGAAGAATTTGAGTGGCTTTCAGGCAACCTTGTGTTTCTCATAAATCAACATTGAAAGTGAAACCCCAGCAGAAAGGGCTGCAATTGCAACCAGCTGAGTGCAGACGGGCAGGCTGACTTGAACCTGGCCCGATGGAAGGAGCCATGTGCTCCATATGGACACGAGTCCTTGTTTGACAAGGGTGTGCTGGCAAGCCCGTCTCCAGCACTAAGGGGAGACACTCGGCACAGCCGCAGCCCCTCGCTGAGCCCCTGCACTGGCCCTGGCTCGAGGCCCACTCTCCCCTCTGCCTTGACCACTCTTGCTTGGCCCAGCGGCCTCCAAGGTGGCCTTTGCCACATGGATAGAAGGCTGCTACTGTACTAGCCCTGGAGATGGAGGAGTTCCTGGGACTGCTGGGGCCAGCGTGTCTGGGGGCTTACATTTTAGACCCTTGGGCAGGAGAGGGACAGCTCCAGTTCAGCCCCTAGCACTCAACACTGACAGCGCCCAGAGCTCTTGGGCCCCCACTGTGACTTCCATGGGCCTGGGCACTTCTGCTACGTGGGTCCTTCCTCCATAAAAAAATATTGAAAATTATACATTATGAGTGCTGTGCTATAAAGACAGTAGTAGGCAGGATAACGGCCCTTAAAGATGTCTGGGTCTTACTCCGGGGAACCTGTGAACATGTCACCTTACGTGGCACACGTGAGGAAGTTAAGGACCTTAAAGGGGGCGGGGGTATTCTGGATTATCTAGGTGGGCCCAGTATGGCCACAAGGTCTTCATGAGTGGAAGAAGGGCAGGAGACTCAGAGTTGGAGAGACTCCATGAGAGGACTGAGCCCCTGGGGCGGGCTCGGAGGACGGAGGATGGGGACGAGGAACAAAGGCCTGCCCGCCCCCTCTGGAAGCTGGAAGGGGCCACGAAGTGGGCTCTCGCCAAGGGCCTCCCATAACGGCACATTCCTGCTGACACCTTGGTTTTAGCCAAGTGAGACGTGTTTTGGACTTCAGACTTCAGACCTCTAGACCTGTAAAATGATCAATGTGTTGTTTTAAGTCACTATATTTGTGGTAATTTATTATAGGAGCAAATGGAAACTAAGCGGAGAGCGCCAGCAAGCAAGCCCTCACCCTGGTCCAGGCCCAGCTTTTGACTCGCACAGCACATGGAGGGCCCGGGCCTACATGTTTTTGCTTTTGTGGGACATTTCCTGCATTAGGAAAAAAAAAAAAAGTTGAAAACTAGGCTTTATGAATGTGCTGGTATAAAGATGAATGTTATCCAGGCTGGATTCATTAGATATTCATTATTATGATATTTGTTTTTTATTTCTGATTTTACAAGAAATAAAAATATTTGGGGGGACTTCTAAAAGAATCGTGGGCCCTGGCCCCTAGCCCTTGAGCCTGCTGGGGCTAATAGAAGCATCCAGGGAGCCCCCAAACCCTCCCTTTATGAAAACTGTGACCGCTCTCTTTTTGAGGATGCCTTCCCTGCTGGATTGGTGAGGAGGTGGACACAGCTTCCCTGAGCCCCCGCCTCCCCAGGCTGCCTCTCCTGTCTTGTGCTCGACTGCCACGTGGACAGAGGGCTCTGTGTGTGTGGCCTGCCTGTGGAGGTAGAGGAAAGCCTGAGTGATCTACTGATCTGAGTTGCCTACTGGTCAGTTGATTTGCGTTGTCCCAGCTCAAAGACACAGGACAGATCACCTGAGGGGCCATTGTTTGGTGTTGAGTGGGTGGCGGCCAGCTGTCCTCTGTGATTTCAGGATTGTTAGAGGACTGTGGCCTGTGGTGGGAACACACCCTGGTGATTGTCCAAGGTGAACGTGTGGTGTTCTGTGTGTGTGGCAAGGGTTTGTTTCTGTGCATTTCCAGAGCCATTGGTTTGCCCCCATCCCAAGGAATTTATTTTGAGGGAGGCCTTGGGTCTGTCCCGGGGATGGGGGAATGGGACAATTATAGCAACTAAGGAAGGGGTTGTATTAGTCAGCTCAGGCTGCCACAACAAAGCATCACTGACTCAGTGGCTTACACAATAGAAATGAAATGTATTTTCTCCCAGGTCTGGGGGCTGGAAGTCCAAGATCAAGGTGCCAACAGAGTTGGTTTCCTCTGAGACTTTTCTCCTTGGCTTGCAGTTGGCCGTCACTTGCTGTCTCTTCATGTGGTCCTCCTCCTGTGCACATACCCCTGGTGTCCCTCTGTGTGTCCAGATCTTCTGTTCTCATCAGGACACCACTCAGATTGAATTGGGGCCTACCCTGACAGCCTCATTGTACCTTAATCACCTCTTTACATTCCGTATCTCCAAATACAGCCACATTTCAGGTGCTGGGGGGTAAGGCTTCAATGTATGAACTTTGGAGAGTGGTCACAATTCAGCCCATAACAGAGGCGATGGAGCCACGCACAGGGCTGCCACAGGATTGCACGAGGCGCTATTCATATCATAGCCACTCTCATGATTCAGAAATCTTCTTCATGTTTTTATAATGCAGAGATGGGCATTTTGTATATTTCTTATGGCAGATTTTCTGCAGATGGCCATAAAGTGCTTATTATAACACTATCAGGAAGTGATAATTTCCTGACCAATGGAGATAAAGTATTGAAAAATGAGTGTCTTTTTCTACACAGGCACCATATTTTTAATTTGGTAGTGTCTAGGCCACCTGACTTTCCAGGGCTCTGGACTGGCTTGGAGGAGGCAGTGTGATTCAGTTAGCCACACTGACCAAGTCTATGTAGGGCGATATGACTCACAGTTTCATAGACTAAGTTTAAGGAGGGAGGTCATATGATTCCAACAGCCTTGTAGACTGGGCTGCTCATATGACTGTGGGTTCTCGTAATCTTGTAATGACCATGTTCCTTCAAACATTGATAGAATCTACTTTCAAAACCTGCCCAATCTATGGAGGAAATATGAAGGATGGTCTTAAACTATCCCTGTTCTGACCATCTGGAATCAGTCTGGGAGCCCTGTAGCCAAAGCTGGACCACCCAGTCCTCTTCACAGCCCCTAGGCCTCTGGAGCCTCCTACCTCTAGACTTGTTTGGAGGTTCTAGCAGGGGAGCGCAGCTACTCGTATACCCTTGACTGAAGAACAGTCCTCTCCTCTAGCAGGGAAGGTCATCCTCTTCGACCGAGCGCGCAGCTTTGGGAGGGATGCACATGGAGTGGTGAGGGAGGAAGGGGACACCCGCCTAGCCAGCCAGATCAGCCGAATCAACCCTGGCAATCAATGGGGTGACAGATGTCGCAGCCAGATCGCCCTCACATCTGCCTCCTACCTCTGTTACAGACCTCTGTCTCATTGCTCATCTCCTGCCCTGTGCACAGGGCCTGATATCCCAATGCAGGGAGGCTGGGAGAAGAGAAGAAGACTGTTTGCCTCTGGGTGGGTTGAAGTGGCAGTGTGGGGTGTGTGCGTGCTTCCTGGTGTGTGCTGGCATCGTACAGGTGTGTATTTACATGTGTGCTTGTGTGCTCACGTCTCTGTTTACACAGGTACTTGTGTCTGTTTGTATAAACATGGTTGTCTATGGATGGGTATGTGTTAACATGTGTGTTTGTGTCTGGGAACATGTGCAGGATCACATGTGCATGCATGTACATTTATGTCTATACATAGGTGTTTGTGTCTGCACGTGTGTGCATGTTCATATCTCTGTATTTCTGTGTATGTCTGTGTCTACACATATGTGTGTACTCCAGACATATGGCAGGATGTACTCTAGCAAGAGGAGACTGAGGGCAGAGTCCCAGGCCTTGTCTCAGGTTTCCAAGGCCCCAGACATGACCCTTCACCCTCCTCTGTGGCTGTTGAGGTCTTTGTCCCAGAGACCCGAGAACTTTCCTCTAGAACCAAATGGGCCTCGCTGCCTGAGGAGGGTGGAAAGCGACTTCCAAAAGCAAACAGGATCGTCGTCATGCTGGGGGAGCCTGGAGCCGGCCAACCTTGTTTAACTCTGCAGGAATGTGTGCGGGTTCCCACCCAGCGGAGCAGGCCCCAGCCTGACCGGGAGCCGAGGAGCACCCGGCCAGCACTGGTTGCCTTTGGAACAGGGAGCTGGCTGGTTAGGGACAAACATTCCAGGGACAGACAATCACACAAGCCTGTGTGGCGAGAGTAGCCTAAGGGTGAGAGAGGCCCACTGTGCCTTCCTCAGAGTCTACGGACCACTGTGCCTAGTTCTGTGCCAGAGGAGAACAAGTTGGGGAGAGGAGGTGGCCCAGGTCTGACCCTGAGGGAGTTTGGAGAGCACATTCCCCAGCAGGGGACAGGACAACATGGTGTGTCATGGGGAGGGGGCACAGCATATGGTACAGAGGAGGAGGTAGAAAAGAGTGATCCTGGGGGCATGATCATCAGGGAAGGCTTCTTGGAGGAGGTAGAGGTTTAGCTGGGCCTCAAATGAGTGAGGAGGATTTGGAGGGAAAGAGAAAGAGGACATTGCAGGAGGAGGAGAAGGCTTTGCACAGATGCAGAGATGGGAAAGAGCTAGGCCTTTATGGAAGGGCAATGCTGACGCTGGTTCAGAGGGAGTTTGGGAAGAGAGAAGGGCGATGAAGCAGGAAAATCAGCTCCTGTCCATCAAGAGAGCTTCGAGTGCCAGTCAGAGTTCATCCTTAAGCAATGGAGAGCTACGGAAGATTCTCGAGAGGGATACTGACCTGATGGAAGAGGGGGGTTTTAGGAAGAGATACTGGCTGAATGGTCAAGTCCTACAGTGGGTGGGGACAGAGGCTGTGAGAGCCGAAGAGAGTGGAGGACGGTGTTTAGGGTGAAGAAGCTCAGGGCTGTGGATGGGTACATGGTGTAGGTTTGGGCAGCCAAGATGGCAGAACTGAATCCACTTGACACTTTGTGACATTGGACATTCTCCAGGTCTCGCTTCTGTGTTTGTTCCCTGAGAACATCGTGTTAGCCTCAGACAGCTCCTTACCCACGGGCCGGTGGAAACAGGTGGGCCTGGGAGACAAAGGCTAGGCCTTCGCCACCGGGGGGGGGGCAGCGCCACCTCAGGGGGCAGAGGCAGGAGACCAAGGGGGGGGGGCAGCGCCACCTCAGGGGGCAGAGGCAGGAGACCAAGGGGGGGGCAGCGCCACCTCAGGGGGCAGAGGCAGGAGACCAAGGGGGGGGCAGCGCCACCTCAGGGGGCAGAGGCAGGAGACCAAGGGGGGGACAGTGCCACCTCAGGGGGCAGAGGCAGGAGACCAAGGGGGGGGCAGCGCCACCTCAGGGGGCAGAGGCAGGAGACCAAGGGGGGGGGCAGAGGCAGGAGACCAAGGGGGGGGCAGCACCACCTCAGGGGGCAGAGGCAGGAGACCAAGGGGGGGGCAGAGGCAGGAGACCAAGGCGGGGGGCAGTGCCACCTCAGGGGGCAGAGGCAGGAGACCAAGGGGGGGGGCAGAGGCAGGAGACCAAGGGGGGGGGCAGCACCACCTCAGGGGGCAGAGGCAGGAGACCAAGAGAGCCTTGCGTGTGAACACAGCCAGTCTAGATGAGTGTGTGAATGCCAGTGTGGCTCAGGCGGGGTGCGAACTCTGCCAGTCCTTGTGAGGGGGTGTGGGACGTCGCCCAGCTGGGTGTGTGCACAGTGTGGTTTGTGTGTGTCCGACTCAGCACGAGTGAGCACACAGCCTGGCCTGCCTGGGCCCCGGGACCTGGCATGCAGTGTTTGTGTTTGGTGAGTGAAGAAGTGTCAATGTAGGCATAGCTCAGCCCGGTACAGACAGAGCTCCGGAGAAGGCAGCACAGCCAGGGGAAACGACGGTCCTCGCTGGAGGACTGCTGCCTGGGCCTCTGTAGGGACAGACACGGGCTCGGCCTGCCCCCCCCCCCCACACACATATACCCAGTACAGGCCTGAGGTGCCTGGTTGGGGCTGGGGCCATGACCACCTCATCCCTCCCCACTGTCACCCTGGCCTCTGCAGGCCGGAACCGGGGCCTCCTTCACCCATTCTGCACACAGTGCTTCCTGCAATTGTGAGGTAAGGCAGCAAGAACATTCTGGAAAATGGCCCTGGCCTGGGGATGGGGGCAGCTTCTGCCCTCGGGAAGGTCCTGGAGTGATGGGCAGGAGTCCAGCCTCCGCCCTGGTTGGGCTGAGCAGGCAGAGGCTTCCCTTCTGGAGAGAAAGATGATTTCAGTCTTTGAGAGGCAGAGTCAGGAGCTGGCTTGGGTTTCCCAAGCTGGGAAAGGCGAGCCCCCCTGGCAGGCCCGTGACAGGGTCCCTGGGAGAGTGGCCGTGCGTGCGGAGCCGAGGCCTGCTGGACCGTGAGGGCCAGTGGCCGGGCTCCTGCCCACCTGGGGCCTGGCCTGCCCCCTGGGCCAGACTGGGGCTTCCCTGGCTGGGGTGCCCTGAACTGGTGGCCTGCTGGGGCTCTGGGACCCGCTCCTTCTGTAAAGGAGTCTCCAGAGCCAGCTGTCTTTCCTCAAGGCATCCCAACGGCCCTGGAGGAAATGGAGGCGGCACTGGCATTGGACACGAGTACTTAGCATCCTGTCGGGCTCAGCCACGCTTGAGTGTTGCAGGCAGGCCTGTCTGAGCAGGCTCGGGGTTCTGTGGGGAGGGAAAACAGATGCTGCCTGCCCTGCCTCCTAACTCTCTCCCTCCCCAACTGCGTCCTCAGCCTCCACCTCCATTCCCCTGCCCCTCTGCCTCTCCCTCCCGAGGTCCCATGGAAGCTGGAGGTACAGCCCTCGTCTGGCCTCGTGGCCCATGTTCCTCCAGGTTCCTGCTGCTTTCTGGGCCCAACAGGGAGTCAGAGCTCTTTTCTCTCCTGGGCACTGAACAGCCACATGCACACTTGCTCAAGCCCCTGCAGAACTCATCACCTGCCCGCTTGCGAGGGCTTCTTAAATCCACTCTGAGCTGCATGTTACTTCAACCTCTCAGCACTTCTGAGGGGTCCCTGCCTGCCTGTGATCGTTTCACCCAGCAGTGACGTTGATGCCAGGCTGCGCTCCACCACCTGGGGGCCTGAGAAAGGAGATATCAGCACCGCCGATCCTGTCTTTCGTTCCAAATATGAGATTTAAGTCATCCATCCTTGAGAGTTTGCATTAGTTTTGATTTTAAAAAACATTGCATTAGAATACAATTTGCCTTGCCTACTGCGTTTTTTGTTTTGTTTCACGCATCCTTTTAACTTTTGCATGGAGGCAGATTAGGGAGAAAGGATTCCCGGGGTTGGGGTTGACCGGGTGCTTCCCTCTAGGAGTGGTTTTGGTGTCCAGTGGGAGGGGGCAGGGAAGCGGGAGAGAGTCCGAGGAGTTTCAGAGCTTCTGCGAATGTTTCCAAATGGGGCTGAGGGGCAGGGCCTGCAGGAGGGGGCCCGGCCCTGGTGTAGCCGAGCAGGGGAGTGAGTCTGGAAGGCGGAAATTGCTGCAGGGAGCAGAGGAGGGATGAAGAGAAGAGTAGTCTGTGAAACAAAGTGAAGAGAATTTCTTCCCATGGAGTGGGGCTTGTGGGAAAACGGGGAAGCTGGGAGGCTTTGAAGGGGACAGATGACTGAGCCACAGGGAAGTGTCAAACCCTCCATCAGCCCGACCTCTGGTGGGGTCTGCTCCCCACACACTTGCCTGTGTGAGCCGTATTCTGGTGGGAGGGAGAGGGTCTATGGGGTCTGAGCCTGTCTGGGGCTAAGTGGGGCCGTGACCGTGGGGCAGGGATGTGGCCTGCCCACCGACCATCCAGTGGAAGCCCGGGCTCAGAGGTGAAGGCGTGTAGGGAAGGCACACGGGACAGAACCAGATCTCCTCGCATCTCAGAGGGCAGGCACCCCTATGTCTGCATCTACGTCCTGTGAGTTTGAGAGTTCCCAGGACCCTGGCTTGCTGCCCACTTTCTGAGAACTTTGAACATTTTCTTCTTCATCAGCTCCTTCTCCAGAGGGTCAACAGGCCAAGCAGGGGAGCCTCAGGCTGTGGTGAGAGGACAGAGCAGCTGGCCCGGGGCCAGGACGGGCATGTGCCGCTGTGATTCCTGCCTCCGTGGGCCCAGCCTGCGCCCTCAGCTCCTAACCCTGTGGGGGCTGCCACGGAGGCACATTCCGAGGGCCAGGGCAGCTGTGATGGGGAACTTTAAGGACACCTGACCTCTGCAGTCCACTTCCTTCTTCTTGGGCCGTCACTCCCTCCCCCCTCTGTCCTTGTCCATCTTGGAAGGGGTGGAGTCTCTCTCTTTGGAGAGGGTCCCGGGCATTGGGAGCCACACAGCTCCCAGCAGACCGGCTAAACAGAAGTTGCCTATGCTTATCCTACAAAGGTTGAAGGCTGGATAATGCAGAATAGTAGGGGCCTGACTCCCATTCCCTCTGGCTAGTCTGTGGTTATGTTCATTCAACTAACCAACCCTGACCCTTACCCTGAAAATTCCACTCTCTCCCTCCTCTCTCCCTGGCTCTGCCACAGTGGAGGGAGGACCCCCTCTTCCCCTCCACCCTGTAACCACCCTGCTTGTTGGGGTTCAGCCAAAGAGCTTGCCTCTTGCGGTATGCAAGTTTAGGCACATGCTCCATCTCTGGTCCGTAAACTTCCTGTCTTTTGTTTACTCTAATGTTTCCCAGGTTATAAAACTCATTTATGCTAATTGTAGCGAATATGGAAAATTCAGAAAGCATCAAGTAGAGGATCGAAGTGGCTTAAGCCGGGCCCTTAGAGATGAACACTGTTGCCCGTCTGGAACGCCCTCAATATTTGAGCTCCTGCCGGTTACGGGCGCCCTTTCCTTGTAACTGCCCTGCCCTGCCCCTCGTCACATCTTCCCACACAGCCTTGTAAAGGACCATCAGCAGTCACCTTCTGCAGCTTTCACAGCTAGGGAGCTGAAGCAGAAAGATGACACTTGTCCCATGTGTGACCTTGCATCATCCCAGGAGGTGGCTGGGACGTCAGCCCAGGCCTCATGAGTGTGCTGTCCACGGCTTCTCGCTCCCTGGTCTCAGGACCTACTGCGTGAGCTGGGGCAGCGTGCACCTCTGCAGGAACCCACTCTTCAGTGGGCCCCTGCCTGCGCGCTGGCTTCACGGTGGGGCTGGCCAGGCGCTTGGTCCACTTCCCTCAGAGGAGACTCTGCTGTGCAAACGTAAATGTTCCTTCCCGGGGCGGGGGCGGGGGTGGGTGTGGGTGGGGGAGATTTCCACGGCATGCCTCCTGGAAACCACATCAAATGGTGCAGCTAGGAATTAATAAATAAATTTAGCAGACAAGTCAATTACCCTCCCCCTGTCCCTGGGGGCACAGAGCGGCATGTGGTTCCCAGCCTGAGCACGCCTTCCCAGGGGCAGGCCCAGCCAGAGCTGCAGCTGGCTTCTGTCAGATTAGCTGGGCGAGATGTGACAGGCCCCTGTCCTCTGGGGAAATGGCTCTCTTCCTGGGAGGTGGTGAGGACATTCCCAGGTTGCTCTGTTCCTGCCCTCTCCCTGCACCTCCCGGGCTCACTCCGCCATGGTGTCCATGTCATGCCTCCCGCCACGCAGTCTCCTGTCCAGCCAGCCAAAGGCCTATTGTACCCCCCTGCAGCTGCCAGGTGAAGTTGCCATGGCTGCTGGAAGTGCCCGTTCAGTGCACACACTGTGGGAGAACTGCTTTGTCAGCCTTTTCCAGATACATTAGCATAATTGTCATTATTTTAAAAATCAGACTCATTGCTTGTTGCCTTAGAACACATTTATTTACTCAGAAAATATTTAAAAACGCCTGCTTTGTGGCAGAGTTTTTGCTAGATCAGGGAGATCCGGAGAAAAGAGACTTTTAAAAAGAGACATATCTTTGTCCCCTAGGAACTTAGAGTTGTGTAAAGAAGTCAGACCCTACACAGACAGTTACCATTAGGAGCACTCTGGGTAGAATAGTGAGGGGCACCGGCCTTGAGGGCTCCCCAGGGGATTCCTGAGGAGATGATGCCTGGGCTGTACCCTGAGAAGTGAGCTGTCACTGAGGGTGGAGGATGGGAAGTGCTGTTCCAGACGGAGGGAACAGGGTTGCAAAGTCTCAGAGGCAGGGGAGGGCTGGGAGCTGGATCACAGTGTGGAGGGGGCAGGGGAGCGAGAAGAGGCTGGAGGGGCCACCGAGGCTGGTCACGTGTGGCCCTGAGAGATATCTGTCTATACCTGTGTTTCTGTGAACAGGGTTTCATGGGGGGGGGCATGCAAAGTTGTTTCTTTAAAACTTTTTTTAAAGATTGTATTTATTGATTTTAGAGAGGAGAGAGGTGGCGGGAATGAAAAGTATCAACTCATAGTTGCTTCACTTTAGTCGTTCATTTACTGTTTCTCATATGTGCCTTGACCAGGCAAGCCCAGGGTTTTGAACAGGTAACCTCAGTGTTCCAGGTCAATGCTCTATCCACTGAACCACCACAGGTCAGGCTCTTTAAGTCTTTTTACCATGTAATCTTTTCAATTTTCTGAGTTTGTTGAGTGAATGGGTGTTTTTTTGTTTTTTTGTTTGTTTTCTGTTTAAAAGCAACACAATTCTGCCTGACGTATAGTGGTGCAGTGGATAAAGCATCTATCTACCTGGAATGCTGAGATCACCAATTCGAAACCCTGGGCTTGCCTGGTCAAGGCACATGTGGGAGTTGATGCTTCCTCTCCTCCGCCTCTTCTCTCTCTCTCTCTCTCCTCTCTAAAATGAACAAAGTCTTTAAAAAAATAAATAAAATAAAAACAACATAATTCCACAGAACTTATCAAACTTAAAAGAAAAAGGAGCATTCTTAGAAATAGAGCATCATGGGAAAACTCAGAGTCTGCCCCTGACATTTGCTACCACTGAACTTTCTATGGTTGCATTATGTAGGCATCAATGATTCTCAAGTTTTAGTGAGCATGTAGATCACTGGGGAAATTTATGTAAAATGTGGCTGTCTTTTTTTTTTTTATCTCTCCTAGATATTCTGATTTAGTGGGGATCAATAATGTGCATTTTAAAGAAACTCCCATAGTAAATGTGTTCTGATCATGCTTTGCAAAATGTTCCTAAAGCCTATTTCTTCCTCAGGGATTTGCTTGCAATTCAAGAGGCAGCCACCAGATGGCAGTGATGCTTTGTGATAGATCTAAGCAAAGCATTCTACTGGGGTCAGGGGCTATAGACATCTATGGCAAAATGTATAGAAAATAGCGATTTAAAATAATTTCTAGTATTGTTGGTCATGCAATATAAAATTTCAGCGCTTAATTTTAAATTCAAATTTGTCTTTCAAACATTAGAGCTGAACTTTCCAATAGTGTGGCCCCTGGCCACGTGTGCCTTTTGAGAACCTGAAATGTACTTAGTCTGAATTGAGATGTGCTGAACGTTTAATAAACACACCAAATTTCAATGACAAAAGAAAGTAAAAAATTTTATGAATAACTTTTTGTCATGATTACATGTTGAAATGAAAATATTTTGAGTTAAAATAAAATTTTGTTATTAAAATGAACTTTGCCTATTCCTTTTCACTTTTTAAAAACGAATAGTAGAAAATGGTCAAATTACATACGGAGCATGCGTTTTATTTCTATTGGGCAGCATTGCATTAGAAATCACCTACATTAATTTCTTCATTTTGAAAGTGAGGAAATGGAAGCCTAAAGTTTGAGGGAAAGGGGCCAGACTTGAAGTCAAAAGACCTCCATTGAAGTTCCAGTCCAAACACTCTTAGCGTATGCCTTTGGGCAAGTTGTGTACCTTCACTTAGCCTCCATTTCATCATCTGTAAGGAAAAAAGGCATAATTACAGCAGCCCTGCTTACTTAAAAAGACTTATTTAAAAGACCGAGTGAGATAATGTGGCTGAAGGAGCTTGTGTAAACTCTGGAGCATCACAAAGAGCTCAAATTACGATTGTTGTGGTTACTGATAACCACCGGGACCCAGGTCAAACAGTCTCCCGATGCATTAAAGCGCTCCACGTAGGAAGGTCACCGGACCGGGCACTTCCAGACTTTTAGGAGGTCACAACTGAGTTAACCACGTACACTTATAAAATATAAAATAATACATGTCTAGAACAGTGATTGAAGTAAGTAATGGAAAACTTGCACATATGGTTAACAGTGAGAGTCATTTCTTTTTCTTTTTAAAATATAAATTTATTGAGCTGGGACTGTGAGATTGGAAGGCTGGTGTGGGGGGAAAGAGAAAGTAAGAAAAATGAATAACATGCTATCTGTTTACAAAAGCATTTATCACCTGAGGGGAGAGAGAAGCAGATGCAAATGATAGGTAAGACTCAAGACTGGGTGTGGAAGCTGCCAGCCTCAGGAACTCCAATGGGAACACGGGGACTAGGCCTGAGTAACAGGGGCTGCCGATTCCCAACCAACCCTCCCTGCTTCTCCCTACAGTATCTTGACTTTTTTGGGAGTTGGCAATTGGCCCAATTAAAATGCTATATTTCTCAGCCTCGTTTGAAGTTAGGGGTGGCCATATGATGCAGTTCTGGACCATGAGCTATAAGCAGAAGTTGGATTGGGCTTCCATGAAAAGGGAAGAGACATTCAGTCAGTGTACACGCAAAAGCTCTTGGCCCTCCCTACCGCTTGGACTGCGGGTGTGATGATGGTGATTCCAGCAACCGTACTGTGATCATGAGTTTAAAAGTCACTGTTGGGCAAACAAGTGTGTTAGGCTTGCTTGTTTGTACTTTGCCCGATTTGTGCATGAACATGGGGCAGCACCGCACGTGTATAGTCTATGAAAGGCTGCAGGTGCTTGCAGTCAGGGTGGTAGATTATAAATTGAGGATTACCTGCCGTCATTGGGAGGGGCCGTTTTTTGCTATTGTTTGTCGGAGAAAGAGTCCTCGCCCTGCCCCAGGCCTGTTTGCTAGTAAGTCCTGAGAGAGAGAGGGAAGCGGTTTTCCTTGACTGCTTGCTTGTCTGCCATTGCGAGACTCTAATAAACAGAATGACCCACCACCCTCCTGCTCCACAGTTCCTTTACTGTCTGCCTGAATCCAGTGTGAACCTTCATGGCCACGGCCACCAGCCTTACAGTCACACCATGCAATAGCAGAGGAATAAGCTCCAATGAGGTTGGGACCTGGTCAACATTGTGGAGATATTAGGCTGCTGGCCTGAATTTTTAACCTTTGATCTCCTCATTAAGCGATAAAAAATGATCCCCTATTTTGTTTAAGCCACTGTTACTTGGGTTTCTGTTCTATGTAGCCAACCTACTTCCTGAATGACATTGAGCATATTGGTGCCTATGTCAAGGTTTTTGAGTTCCATGTGCCCATGGTAGGGAACATGTTAGAAAATTTCATCTGGGGCCAGAAGGTCACATGAGATAGACAGGATAGGGCCACTCATAAGTTCTAAGCTAGCAGGCTGGGTAGTGGTGACGTGTTCTTCCCCCTTCTCAGGAGGATTCAGACAATAATAGCTCTAAGATTTCCAAAGAAGAGGAAACAGGAATATCACAAGAAGAGACATTTAAGAGAAGTGAGTATTTAGGTGCTGACTGGGACCAGTTCACCCTGTGTCACATCTCTTCTGCATATAGATCCAGGGGATGTAAAGGGAAAATTAATTGATGAAATATATTGAGTTCAAACTGATTTATTGATTTATTTTTTAATTGTGGTAAAAACACACAACATAAAATTTACCATCTTAACCATTCGAATTGATTTCTTTTTAACATCACCCTTTCAATCACCATCTTTTTGCAGCTTCCAGCTCAGAGGTCGGGCCAGCAGACACTGCCGCAGGGAAGGGGCGGGAGTGTTGTCATCTTTGGGGCTCTGGCTGAGTTCTTTGACCTCCTGATTGAGCTGACAGTATGGAAACCCAGGCTTTGTGCACATCGAGGGATTGCTAGCCTCCTGTAGTCCATTGAAGCCGAGGCCTGGTGGACTAGGTAAGAGTTGAGCACTCCCCAGCTGGAGACGGTTTGGTGATGAAGAGGAAGGGGAGGGTCACAGCCTCCAAGCCCAGGGACAGCCAGCGAGCGAGCGAGCAAGCATGCAGAGCAGCGGGGGGTAGGGGCAGGGAGGTCTGTCCTGCTCCCCTAGAGCCCCGGATGTCTTGGAGCAGAGCGGTGGGAACTGAGAGACTGAGGATTTGCCTGCAGAGGCTGAGTCCCTGAAGGGACGGGCTGAGTCACTGATTCAGGCTTTGTCTTCAAGGCTGGACTAAATGTGGGACGAAGGGCCTGTGGAGGCCAGCTCGCCAGGAGAACAGAGAAAAGCTGTCCTGCCTTCTGTTCCCCCGCTGGGTGACTCTGGCTCCCTGCTCAGCAGAGAAGGTGGAGGACAGACACCTGCCCCGGGGCCTCGCCTAGCTGCCCCCTCTCTGGGGAGTGAGGACACAGACATCCACAGACTTCTGGTGCAGAGAAGGTGGAGGACAGACACCTGCCCCGGGGCCTCGCCTAGCTGCCCCCTCTCCGGGGAGTGAGGACACAGACATCTACAGACTTCTGGTGCGGGAGGTGTTCTCCCTGAGCTAATAGGATCAACCTGTTCTTTGCCTCGAACCTGTTTTTAAAAGGACTTTCCTGGTTTTCTTTTTTTCTTAATTGTGGAATATTTTTATAACATACTTTGAACAGAATAAACAGAACCTAGCAAAAACAGTTATTAAAGAGCTATAAAATGGTTTCCTCACATTTGCCCTCTTTTATTTCTTCCTTTTTCAGATTGACCCGGCTTAGTTGAGGCTGAGGTGGATGAACCTAAGAGAATGAATGAGTTGTGAATTTGGGACAGGACATCTAACAAGGTGCCCGGGGTCTACCCTACATCCAAAGGAGTTGGGACACCCCTCTACCCTCCCTTCAGGCAAGTTCTTGCTCAGCCACGTTTTGTTAATTTGCAGGCTTCGGTTTTCATGTCCTGGGGCCATTGGCTGAGCTGATTTTATAGCAGGTGCAGGTGGCTTCTCTTCCCATCACTCAGCCCTACAGTGTCATCCTCACTCCCCTGTCAAGGTGCCTAAATATTCCACCATTAGAACCCCACGCCTTCAGGCCTAGCATTGGTGTTGGGAAGGTCTCTCATTAAGCCTTAAGGATGTTGGTGTAACAAGTCCCTTGCGACTAGAGCCAGGGCTGCAGGAAGGTATTGATTGGGTGGCTTTGAAGAATCAGGAAAGGTGGGACAAAGAGAGGTTGGGAGAGCAACCTGGGGGGAGACCAACTCTGACAGTGGCACTTTGGTCTCTCCCTGGCCTTGCCCACCTCCTACCATTGCAGCAGGAAAGGGTGCAGCCTAGAAGGAACTCTTGGCTCAGTCAGTCTGGTTTGTGTCCCTGGGTGGATGGAGGGCAGGAGCGGGAGCACCGGTGGGGGGCACGCTGGGTCTCCTTCCTCCCCTGAGCCCCTCTGGAAGGCAAGGGTCTGAGTGGTCCCAGGCTGCCCTGCCCCCAGAGGGTGTCGTTGTTGGGGGTTGGGTGGTCAGAGAGGAGGGCCCTGGCCTGAGGCCTGGGTATCTCTGTGGGGCGTGTGAAGTGGGGGGAGGGGGTGCTGAAGAAGAAGCTCTTCCCTGTTCTCCGTCGGCCCCACGTTCAGAACCCTATGGGTGCTGATCTGAAAGGAAAGTGCCAGGGGTCTGGACACCCCGTTTCTGCCACCTCCTGTGTGAGGTATCGTGTGGTTTCTATCAAGGTCAACACTGGACACTCTCTGCTGTAACTTTCCCCTGAGCCCTGGGTGGCTGACAAACTCACTTCCTCTGAGGAACACATGATTGATGATGTTAGAAGTGTATCCTTGCTCAGATGCTCTGCCCTTTAATAAAGAGACCTGCTAGGAACTGGGCTGCCAGTGGAAGGGAGGGAGGGGAGGTCATGGGAGTCCGGGAGCCTTTCTGCTCACTCCCATCATGAGGGCAACACGAGTCAGTCCCCGAAATGGTAGAATATGCTAAAATTTGCAATGCTGCTTTCCATGTGGTACCTGACTTGACCCTTCCATCGACAGACAGAGGCAGGCAAGGAATGAATTACTGTCTCCGCTGGTAAGTGAGGAAACTGAGGTCCAGAGAGATCAAGGACGTGTCCAAGGCCACACAGCCAGGTGGCGGCAGAGCTGGGACAGGGAATGACTCTTTCTACTCAAAGCCGTGTCTCTCCCAGGATGCTGGATGCAGAGACGCAGGCTGAGCACAGGAGCGAGGACAACATAAAGTCGGGAGGCACTGGCTGCCGTGGACGAGATGGGAGACTTGGAGTCAGAAGACCCATCTTAGGATTTGAACTTCATTCCTCTGTCAGAAGTGAGTTGACACCTCAGAACCTCAGTTTCCTCTCCAGGAAACTGGGGACCATACCCCTTTCCACTCACCTAACAGGGTTATTGTGAGGCTCCAAACTGAGATAATGTGATTGAAGAATAGTTGCAAACTGCAAACGGCTGCCCACACACTCGATTCCAGGAAGTGAGGGCTGGACTCTTCCCACCGCTCACACCCTTCCTTTGGGGGAGGCAGCGGGCTCAGAAATAGCCTTCACGTCTATCCTCCCCTTCCCCCCCGGGATTGGGGCTGAGTGTTTTCTTCTTGAAAACAACAAAAAAAAAAAAAAATCAAAGCAGTTGCAGAAAAACCAAAAGCTTGTTTCTGCTTCCCCTCGGCTGCCCTCTGCTCCCCTGGGCCAAGAGGAGAGGACATTGCCGGAGGCTGGGTTAGGCTGGGGCCTTCCAGAGTTCTCGCCACCAGGAGAGGCCTGGACTGCAACAACACTGGTCCCGCTCTGCGGTGTGGGTCCCCGGGCTTCCCTGAGAGGTGGACCAGGGAGGACAAGGGCCCAGCTCTTTCAGGCCAGGCTGTCAGGGCCTGGGAGCACCAGAGAACCATCTGGAGGTGCCCCGAGAAATGCATTCTGTCCTCGTACCCAGAAATAATTATTCTTGTTGACTGACACTTTTCTGGCCATTTGCAAAATGGAGTTCAGAATCCTGTAAATCTGTTTCTTCCCCTCTAATGATCAGCAGATGAGTTTCCAGGGTGTGTTTATCTTTGTCTAGGAAGAGAAAGAGACCAGTTCCCGAGGGGAAACAAAACCCACACAGCACACATGTGGTGTGGCATAGCCAGGTGACATCAGACAGGAGCGAGCTGGGTTCTGGTCCTCTGCCACAAGGTGGTGGCTGCAAACCCGTCTTCTCAGTCCCAATCAGGGTCTTCACCTGAGATGGTTAGGGGCCCGCTGGTTCATCTGTGTCTCATCAAATGTGTCTGAGGGCGTCTTCACTCAGAACTTGGCAATGACTGCCAAAGGGAGTCACTGAGAAGAAGCTAACCCATATACAGATGAACTATACATAGTTTTCTCAACAGTCAGGCACAGTCCTGTCTTGTAGGCAGATTCAAACAGTATAAGGTATGTGTCTGGTGTCAATTACCAATTCGTCTTCAACAGGGGATGGAGAAAGGAGTGTTTCAGTTCAGGTTCTAACCCAGGTTTCTGGCAGAATCCAAATTCTGCCCTTTCTTCTGATCTTTGCCGTGTTCCAAATCATTTAGAATCCCACGTGGTTCCGTGCCAGCTGTTCCCTTTCATATTAGGGCACGCAGCCCAGGAATTCTTAGTGTCTCCATTTTCCCAAGGTTAGGTTTAGAATACAGGATTCAGCAGGCTGTTTTCACAGTGCTATTTCTTTGCTGTTTGCTGGACCACAGGCTTGTCCGGACACTGTGGGTGGGGCTCTCGGCCAGTGTACATTCTGCTAAATAAACCGGCTGTGCCAAGAGCCTTCTTTCTGCCACTGCCGTTGTAGGTGCAGTTACGTTGGCGGCCGTGGGTTTGGATATGAAAGGCACAGCTTCTCAATATTATATCAAAGGTTTCCCTCTATTTTCTAATAAAAGCATTTTCTAAACGAATTACTCTATGACTATTTAACACCAGATGTCTGTATACCTGCCCCCAGCTGTTACTCTAATGCACTCACCTAAAGACCAGGTATAAGGTGAAACTGGAGGCTAAAGACTTCTCCCTTAGCCTGTGTTGTAAAGGCTGGCTAAAGGGTTACTATGGAGGATCCAGGAAGGCTGATCACGTACTAGGAATTTTGTTTGAGAGGCTAGGGAATTTACTGGGGAATTGGGAAGAGTGGATGGTGAACATGTCACCTACCTGGTAGGGGAGGGGGAAACCCCACTGAAGCAGAACCCAATATTCAGTCTATTCAATTCATTTAATAAGCATTTACTGAGCACTTGCTACATACCGGACAATCCTCTAGGTTCTGGGAATGCAACAATGAACAAAATGGGCAAAAATCATTGTCCTCATGGGGCTGGATTTCTCATGCTGTACGTGAGTCCATTCATTGGCTGTGGGCTTTAGGTAGCAAGGTCCTACCCTCAGCATTATGGTTGGTTGTAAATGACTCAGATGGTATCTTCCTTCCCCTACTCCTTCCTTCTTTTTTTTTTTTTTTTTTACAGAGACAGAGAGAGTCAGAGAGAGGGATAGATAGGGACAGACAGACAGGAATGGAGAGAGATGAGAAGCATCAGTCATGAGTTTTTTGTTGTGACACCTTAGATGTTCATTGATTGCTTTCTCATATGTGCCTTGACCATGGGCCATGGGCCTTCAGCAGACCGAGTAACCCCTTGCTCGAGCCAGCGACCTTGGGTCCAAGCTGGTGAGCTTTGTTCAAACCAGATGAGTCTGCACTCAAGCTGGGGACCTCGGGGTCTCGAACCTGGGTCCTCTGCATCCCAGTCCGATGCTCTATCCACTGCGCCACTGCCTGGTCAGGCTCCTTCCTTCTTTTTATCCTCTTCTACACACTCTAGAGTATTATCCTGTTCTTTAGCGATCAGTCCCAAGACTCTCCTTGAGAAAGACTCCAAGTTCTGGTGCCATCACCCTAGAGCTCCCAAGTATATGCTAACCATCTCTCAGGGTATCCCTTGGCCTGAGTGAAGGACAGACCTTTGGATCTGAGGTCACATAAGCACCCCTGCCCACCCACCTCTCAGATTTCTTCTCATCCCTTTCAGAGAAATTGACTATATATTGAAGAGCAAGCAACAAAGATATAATCTTAAAAGCAGTCAGTGAGAAAAGATACAAAGGCTAACCACTGACTTCTCAAGTGAGACACTGGACACCAGAAGACAATGAAATAATATCTTCAAATCTCTGAAGGAGAGTAATTACCAAATATAAGTCTATAGAAGCACAAATAGCCTTCTAAAATAAAGGGTGAAGTAAAGATACTTTTAGAGAAGCAAAATTTGATAAATCTCATCACCAGCTGACCTGCACCAAAGGAATGTTAAAAGGGTGTCCATTAGGCAGAAGGAAAATGAACTGAAGTGTAATTTGGGAGATGCAGGAAGGAATGAAGAACAAGAAAAAAGGTAAATGTGTGTGAAAAGGTAATTGAATACTGACTACGTGTGCAACAATGATATCTTGTGCAATTTTAAATGTATAATGAATTAAAATATCTGAAATAACATGGTAATAGCATATGTCAGAGGATGGTGGTAAATAGAGCCAAAGCAGTCTAAGGTTCTTGCATTAGCCAAGAAGTGGTACAAGTACTTACTTGTATCCAACTTGGATTTGTCAAAGAGAGATGTTGCAACCACATCTCACACACACACACACACACACACACACACACACACACACCCCAAAACACCACAGTGAATTACTCTCAAAAGAGTGAGTCAAATGGCATTATACAAACATTGAATCAATCCAAAAAAAGGAGGCAAGAAAGGATCATAGAACAGGCAGGACCAGTATAAAGCAAATAAGATGGCTAATTAAAATCCAATATAATAGTAATTTCAATAAATATAGAAGGATTAAACACTCCACTTAAAAATACATAATTATCAGAGCAAATAATGAAACAAAACCTGATCATATTCTGCTTATGAGTCATGCTTTCATTATAAGTATATGGAAAGATTAGAAGAAAAATGCTAAAAAATATTATGCAAAGAAAGTTGGGGTAGCTGTATTTATATCAAATGAAATATATTTTAGGTCAACAAACCATTACTAGAGTTAGTAATACTTCATAATGATGCAAGCTTAAATAAACGAGGAAGCTAAAACAATTCTAAAGTTATATGAATCTAATATTACCTCAGAGTAAAGTGAAAATGACAACTAAAAGAAGAAATAGAAAAGCCATAATCATATATATGGAAGAATTTTTACACATTTCTTAGTTACTTATAGATTAAGCTTAAAAATACCAACTAAGGCTAAAAAGGATTTGAATAAGATAATCAACAAGGCCCTGGCCGGTTGGCTCAGGGGTAGAGCATTGGCCTGGTGTGCGGGGGACCCGGGTTCGATTCCCGGCCAGGGCACATAGGAGAAGTGCCCATTTGCTTCTCCACCCCTCCCCCTCTCCTTCCTCTCTGTCTCTCTCTTCCCCTCCTGCAGCTGAGGCTCCATTGGAGCAAAGTTGGCCCGGGCGCTGGGGATGGCTTCTTGGCCTCTGCCCCAGGCGCTCTGGTCACGCCAGAGTGACACCCCGGAGGGGCAGAGCATCGCCCCCTGGTGGGCGTGCCAGGTGTATCCCGGTTGGGCGCATGCGGGAGTCTGTCTGACTGTCTCTCCCCATTTCCAGCTTCAGAAAAATACAAAAAAAAAAAAGATAATCAACAAACTTGAAATATATATAGAAAGAGAGAGAGGAGAGGACATAGCTTCCAATAACTTCAAATATATGTTCTTTGCAAGTGCAGATGAAACATTTACAAAAACTGACCCTATATGAGACCATGAAGCAAGTCTCAACAAGTATCAAAGAATTGAAATTTTCACTGAATACACTAGAATTAAGCTTGAAATTAGAAAGTCCTCAAATGTTTGGACATTCAGCAATGTTTTTCTAAATGACTGATAGCCCAAAAAATCACAGTGGAAATTAGAAAATATTTTGAACTGAATGATGATAAAAAGACTGTATTGCAACACATGTAGAATGCAGTTAAAGCCAAACTTAGGAGGAAAATTTATAGCCCCAAATGCTTATATTAGAAAAGAAAGGATGAAAATCAATTATTTAACTATCTAATTCAAGAAGAAAAATAAACTAAACCCAAAGAAAATAGTAAATGTTAGATGTTAGAAATAATGAAGATGTAAGCGTAAATGAATGAAATAGAAAAGAAACAAACAATAGAAAAGATCCACAAAGTTGATTTTAAGAAAAGACCAGTAAAATTAACAAGCTTCTGGTAAAATTAATCAGGGAGAGAGAGAAATTGATTTATTTTAAGAAATTTGCTCATTGGCTCATGTAACTACGAAGGCTGGCGAGTCTCAAATCTGCAGAGTAGGCCGGCAGCTAGAGAGCCAGGGCATAGCCAATGCTGCTTCACGACTGGTAATGCCCACCCAGCATTGCCGAGGCTCTGATGCAACTAGGACTCATACACGTTGCTGGTGGGAGTGTAAGTTGAAAGCTGTACAAACACATGCCTACCCTGTGACCCAGCAAGTCCTCTGCTAGGTCAGTGGTCGGCAAACGGCGGCTCACGAGCCACATGCGGCTCTTTGGCCCCTTGAGTGCGGCTCTTCCACAAATACCACATGCGGGTGCTACCTCGGTAAGGAATGTACCTACCTATATAGTTTAAGTTTAAAAATATTGGCTCTCAGAAGAAATTCAATTGTTGTACTGTGGATATTTGGCTCTGTTGACTAATGAGTTTGCCGACCACTGTCTAGGTCTATATCCCACAGAAATGCAGTCATGATACCAAAAACCATGTATGAGCACGTCTTTAGGACTTTTATATAGTAGTAAACCAGAAACAACCCAAATGTCCATCATCAATAGAATGGATAAACAAATACTAGTATACTCTGCCCTGGCTGGTTGGCTTGGTGGTAGAGCGTCGGCCTGGCGTGCAGAAGTCCCGGGTTCGATTCCCGGCCAGGGCACACAGGAGAAGCGCCCATCTGCTTCTCCACCCCTCCCCCTCTCCTTCCTCTCTGTCTCTCTCTTCCCCTCCCGCAGCCGAGGCTCCATTGGAGCAAAGATGGCCTGGGCGCTGGGGATGTCTCCTTGGCCTCTGCCCCAGGCGCTAGAGTGGCTCTGGTCGCAACAGAGCAACGCCCCGGAGGGGCAGAGCATTGCCCCTGGTGGGCGTGCCGGGTGGATCCCGGTCGGGCACATGCGGGAGACTGTCTCTCCCCGTTTCCAGCTTCAGAAAAATACAAATACTAGTATACTCATCTACCAGAAAGTTCTGTCAGTTTCTATCACAAGTTTCGACATGTAAGCACGTTTATTTGGCGCATGTGTGCCTCTCTATTTTTATCACTTAATGTATACATACTGACGTAGCAAATTAACTAAAACAAAGTTGATTAACTTTAGTCTTATGTGTGAAGCGATAGTGTACCCATAGCTACTGATAAAGTTCATTTCGCCCTGGCCGGTTGGCTCAGCGGTAGAGCGTCGGCCTAGCGTGCGGAGGACCCGGGTTCGATTCCCGGCCAGGGCACACAGGAGAAGCGCCCATTTGCTTCTCCACCCCTCCGCCGCACTTTCCTCTCTGTCTCTCTCTTCCCCTCCCGCAGCCAAGGCTCCATTGGAGCAAAGATGGCCCGGGCGCTGGGGATGGCTCTGTGGCCTCTGCCCCAGGCGCTAGAGTGGCTCTGGTCGCAATATGGTGACGCCCAGGATGGGCAGAGCATCGCCCCCTGGTGGGCAGAGCGTCGCCCCATGGTGGGCGTGCCGGGTGGATCCCGGTCGGGTGCATGCGGGAGTCTGTCTGACTGTCTCTCCCGTTTCCAGCTTCAGAAAAATGGAAAAAAAAAAAAAAAAAAAAAAAAAAAAAAGTTCATTTCGCCACTGTATTGTATATGAATTTCAACAAGAAAGAAATGCTACAGAAGCATGTAGAAATTTATTGAAAGTGTTTGGTGAAGGTACAGTTTCTGATAGAACATGCAGAAGATGGTTCGAAAAATTCAAATCAGGTGATTTCGACCTTTCTGATAAGTCACGTTCTGGGCGACCATCTTTGATTGATGACGATGTTGTTAAGACCATGTTGGAGCAAGATCCTTTTCAGACAACATCGGAGATCGCAGAAAGGCTTAATTCAGCTCAGCAAACCATTTCAGACCATACTTGGAAGATAGAATTGGTGTGGAAATATATTATTTAATAAAGTTTATTGATGGTAAGAAAAATTTGTATTTTATTTTATTCCAAAAACGGACAGAACTTTCCGGTAGACCTTATATAATGCATACTACTCAGCAGTGAGCATTGATAAATATAGTCACACCCAGTAACATGGATGAAACCTACAAGCAAAAAAATCAAGCAAAGAAGCCAGACACAAAAGAGTACACACTGTACTATTCCATTTAGATAATGTTCAAAAATCAGGCAAAATGAATAAAGTAGTGTTAGAAGTCAGGATGGTTGTGATGTATGGGAAGGGGGCAGCAGGTCGCCATTGCAAAGGGTCTTGAGGGGGCTTCTAAGATGCTGCTCACATTGATTTATCCATTGAGTGTTTGACACTTCATGAAATTAAGCTTACATTTTAAACAGTTTAAATGATCCTGACCAGGCGGTGGCGCAGTGGATAGAGCTTCAAACTGGGACGCGGAGGACCCAGGTTTGAGACCCCAAGGTCGCCAGCTTGAGCGCAGGCTCATCTGGTTTGAGCAAAGCTCACCAGCTTGAGCACAAGGTTGCTGGCTCGAGCAAGGGGTCACTTGCTCTGCTGTTGTCCCCCCCCCCCCCCGGTCAAGGCACATATGAGAAATCAATCAATGAACAACTAAGGAACCGCAATGAAGAATTGATGTTTCTCATCTCTCTCCCTTCCTGTCTGTCTGTCCCTATCTGTCCCTCTCTCTGACTCTCTCTGTCACAAAAAGAAAACAAACAAAACAATTTAAATGAGAGAATGAACTAGAGATAGTAAATATAATAACTCTTTCCAGAAAGTTTGCTCTAATGGAAAAATGAGAGAGCAGTGGTCAAGAATGGTTTTATTTATTTTTTAATTAAAAAAAAACTCGACATGTTTGGATTTTAATGAGAATGTGCAATAAAGAGGGGAGAATTAGTGATGCTGGAGGGAGAGGCAGAGCCGCTGGAGTGATGTCCGTGGGTAGTGAAGGAGTGAGATGTGAGACAGGAACTGTCCCCCCAGGGGCGCGGGCAGGACACAAGGTGTGGCGGGGCGCTGACAGGCACCTCCTTTCCTGCTGCTCAGGCCTCCTTCTTTGGGGTGCCTGTGCCCATACTCTCGTTCCTAATCTAGTTCATTGTGTAAAGGGACTCCCTGGAAGGTCGACAGGGACAGCCAGGTGGGAGCTGGTGGCTAGGCCCGTGCCTGGTGTGCGAGGTGCCACAGGAGCTTACGGTTGGGCAGAAGGCGGAGGTCTGAGCCTGAAATAGGCTCTGGGGGTTTTCTGCAGATTTCTGCCATCACACAATGCTCCTCTCCTGGTTGGCTGGTTCTAGGTAAATCAGGGGATGGTCACCCAGCACTAGTGCCCTGATCCTCTGCCCCATCCCTGACCCACTTTGGGGGACAGTGACCGCTGTCCACTCACCACTCCCATAGGACCCCAGGGCACTCCCTAGGGGCAGGGGCAGGGAACCTTGGCTTCAGGAAGGGTAGGAAGCCAGCTTAAAAAAGCACATTCCTTGGCAGGTTAAAAAACATTTTTTTTGTAAGTGTAAAGACTTAACCTTTGCTAGGAAATGGCTGTGGTATTTTCTTTAAATGAAAAGAGACCATTGTGAGTGAAACTTTGGAAAATACACAACATCCTGGTGCTGTTCTGTAGGGCGGTCTTGGGCCGTCCTCGTCGGGCCAGCTCTGGACTTTCCTCCAGAAGGTCTCTCCTTGCACAGCTGATGGGACTGGTCCAGGGGACTGGTCCCCAGAAAGGCCACTAAAATTCTAAGCCCCTCCCCCGGAAGGGACCTCAGGCGGAAGGGGCTTCTCATTTTCTGCAGTGACCTCCAGTCAGGAGTAGCACCATCATTTGTGGGGCCCAGTGCAAAATGAAAACGCCAGGCCCTGGTTCAAAACCCAGTGAGACTTCCAAGATGGTGACAGCGAAGCACTGAACCAAGAGCGGGCCCTTCTGAGCACAGACCCTTCTCAGTGAGGGACCTGTGTGCCCACACTGGTCACCGGCCTGGCTGCCACTTGATTCTGACAGACCATTCTCATTCTGCAGGTCAACTAGAGTTTCTGGAACTTCTCTCATAGGCGATGCCTCCAGGGCTAGACGTGGACCCCAGATGAATAGGGCAGCACTTGGGGCTTCCTCCTAGGGTCCCACCCCCACTCCTGGCTCCCACATACCACAGCTGGCAGCAATTTCCCAACCTGGCTCTTTGCTCAGATTTCTTTCCCGTCACATTTCATAGACCGTGCTCCTCGGTCATGAAAACATTCTGGGTTTAATCTGTGCATGCTTGTAACCCGGGGTCTGGGGAATCAGGGAACACAGAACAGCTGCGTGGAGTGCGAGGCTCCTTGACGCTCCTAGAGCTGTTTACAAGCCTCCTTATAGGGCCTACTGTAAATAGGAAAGTACAAACACATGCCGACTTTGCAGCAAATTAAAACCCTCTGCGGCTTTCCCTGAATCTTAACACATAGAGGTTTCTGTTTAGGCAGCATTTATTACCTTGCATGCTACTTACCAACTTGCGTTAGTTCTCGGCACAGCCAGGCCTAAGTATTTCTGCCCTCCAGGGCCTGGGAGGCCCACCATGTTCCCAAGGTCAGCCTGACCTCACAAGCCCAGACCCTCTTCAGACCTACGTTGTTCAACACGGCAGCCACTAACCACTTGTGTCTCTTGAGCACTTGAACTGTGGATAGCCTGAAATGAGATGTGTTGTTCACGGAGAGCACACTGGGCCTAGAACAACAACAGAAGAGAATGTAAGGTTTTAATAACTTTTTTTAAATGACAGCTTTTTAAAAATTATTTTTATTTATTTATTCATTTTAGAGAAGAGAGAGAGAGAGGGAGAAGGGGGGAAGGAGCAGGAAGCATCAACTCCCATATGTGCCTTGACCGGGCAAGCCCAGGGTTTCGAACCGGTGACCTCAAGGTATTAATAATTTTTTACATTGATTATAGTCAAAATGATAATACGGTCATGCAGTCCATAATGACATTTTGGTTAATGACGGACTGCATATACAACAGTGATCCTATAAGATTAAAATGTAGCTGAAAAATTACTATCACCTAATGATGTTGTAGTTGCTATGTCATAGCACAACACATTACTCACATGTTTGTGATGACGCCAGTGAACAGTGTTTATAAAGCCTACAATAGGGTACAGTAGTGTCCTAGGGCTAGGCCTTCACCTTCACTCACCACTCACCAGCTGACTCCTCCAGAGCAACGGCCAGTCCTGCAAGCTCCATTCACAGTAAATGCCCTGTATTGGAGTACCACTATTTATCTTTTATACCATATTTTTTACTGTACCTGTTTTATGTTTAGATACACAAATACTTACCATGGCGTTGAACCCATTTTTTTCCTTGCAGTCTTGCTCCTATAAGGCAACTGAATTAGGGTAATGTTTGTGGATGAAACAAATAAATTCCAAAATGTCAGTGACTGAACACAATAAACTTCAATTCTCACTCATAGCAGTCTAAGGTGCGTGTTTCTAACCAGCAGGAGCCTTCCACACGGTGACTCTGGGGTCCAGGCTTCTTGCATTTAGTAGCTCCGCCCTCCCTCATGGCCTCCGAGCTCTCTGCCTCCAGGGGGCAGACATAGTGGAGAAGGTGCAATCCCCTTGGCCTGGATGTGACAGCAGTCAGGGGTCCCCAAACTTTTTACACAGGGGGCCAGTTCACTGTCCCTCAGACCGTTGGAGGGCCGCCACATACAGTGCTCCTCTCACTGACCACCAATGAAAGAGGTGCCCCTTCTGGAAGTGCGGCCTCAGGGGGCTGCGTGTGGCCCGCGGGCCGTAGTTTGGGGATGCCTATATAGCTATTACTCTCACACACACTCCAGTTGTGAGAACAAGTCATATATAGCCCCTGCTAGATTCAAGAGTGACTGGAAAATGACAGCTCTACATGACAGAAGGGAGAGCACTAATTTCTGGTGGCCATCTCTGCCCGCTCCCACTCTGTAGGAAGAGCTGATCCAGCAACCTGGTCTCCTTTCTCCCTACCAGGCTCCTGACCCATCTCTAAGCTGCTTGCTAGTCACCATAGCCAGGCCTGGTTCTGCGATGGCTCCTCAAAGGGAATGGAGGGAAAAACCATGGACACTCCCTAGAAATCACACAGGCAGACACACTCAAAGAGACATCACACTCACCATGGGCTTATAGTTCAGGCAGCTCGGGGTGCTTCCAAAGGCCTCCTCCTTCTCAGAGGCCTTGAGAGGCTCAAAGCTCAGTGAGCCAAACCAGGCCTGAAGTTTGGGTCCACAGACGATGTTGTCACATGAACGCAGGACCAGCAAAAGCTTCCTGGAATTCCTCCTGTCCCCAAAAGCAGCTGCTGGGAGGGGTTTCAAAGGGATCTCTCATGAGGTCTTCTTGGCTCCTATCTCATGAGGTCCTCGTTAGGGTTCTGACAAGTCCCCACCAGTCAGGACTGGATCAAGTGGGAGAGGTGTGGGTGGGGTTGAGGACAGGAAGGACTTATTATCTGACCCCAGCCCTGTACGTCCAACCAGGGCTTGTTATGCACCTGCTGGCCACAGGAAGAACATGAAAAGTAACATGGTCAGCTAGGCCTCAAGTTGCTCATGATTTTGTAGACAAGATGTTTTTACTTCTGTCTGATGGTATCAGGACCCTCAAAAAAGAATAAACAGTGAAGGCCAGAGAGGCTCATGCGAGCAAGTCAGTCCTTCCCTTTGGGGCAGTTAGGGAAAGCTTCCTGGAGGCCAAGGCCTGTAGACTGAGGCTTGAAAGATGAGGAGGGAGGAAATTGTGTGAGTCCCAATAGTTTTCCCACGTGTGTGGTGCTTTATCATATTCAAAGCCAGGTAGGCAAGCAAGCAGAGCATGAGGCAGAGATAATCAGCTTCATTTGACAGGGGAAGAAGCAGAGGCCCAGAGAGGTCAAGCTCCTGGCCCAAGGTGGCACAGGAGTTTGTAAGTGAGAAGGCATATGTCGGTCTACCAGCCCTGCATTCTTTGTATAAGCTTGATAAATTTGTTTCTCCCTCAAAGCTGGTCAGGTCTAGATCCCCAGTTGGGGCTGGGAAACTCACATCCAGGAGCAGGTTTTTCCTGGGGGCTTCTTGGGGCTAAGGTGCTCAGCTCCCCTACAGAACATGTGTTTCCTGTTTTCCTTTCCCCTCTGGCTGAGGGCAGAGAACAGGGCTTTCCTGAGCGGAAGAGCCTCAAAGCCTGGCTCACTACCAGCTAGTCTGGCAAATCTGTCTGCTCATAGCTCTTATTATTCAGGATAATGAACCCCCTCACCCACCCGCCCAAGGGTCTTTGTGGCTGTTATGTCCCTTCATTCTCCCCAAACTCCCATCACCTGGAGTTCGAACCCATCTTGGTGGGGCCTGACTCCCATCTTGGTGTTTGGTACAGGCACTACACTTATCAGCCAAGCTCCTTGGCAAAACCTGGGGATTTGTGCTGCTGTGGAACCTGGGAGTTAGGACTATGGGGAAGGTCTCTGGGCCACAGGGCCTGAGAAAGGAACCAGGACGTTGGCCAGCCCTGCAGCCATGGGAGGTTCCAAACACTTACACCTCCCCCACTACTGTTTCCCACTGGTCCTGGAGTGAAGGCCAAGGCCAGTGGTGACATCACTCAGCTCTCCAGCTGCAGCATGTGAGGCTGGCATGATCAGAGGCTCAGTGCATCACTGCTCTGAACCACAGGGTTAGCCTCTGTCCCACTGTCCAGTGCAGGGCTCTGCCCTGCTTCCTGGTGGAAGGGATGTGCAGAATGGAAGAAAGGCAAGAGAGCATTCCAGGTCTGCAGAGCCTTGGCCCCAGGTGTTGGCCCGAACATTAAAGGAGGGCAGGGTTTCATTGAAATAGAGAATAGAATGGCACTTGCCATTCTCTTGGGAGGAAGGGGAGATGGGGTGGTGTAGGTCAAAGGGTACACACTTTCAGTTAGAAGACGAGTAAGTTCAGTGGACCTAATGTACAGCACAGTGGTCATCATTAATAATACGGTTTTGTATACTTGAAGTTGCTGAGAATAGATCTTAAGCATTCTTACCACACATACATGAGTTAACCATATTAACGATGTGAGGTGATGGATGTGTTAATTATCTTGATCTTGCTAATAATTCCACAGTGTATATGTATATAAAATCATCATGCAGTAGACTTGAAATATATACAATTATATTTGTTAATTATTCTTCAATAAAATAAAAAAGAGAGAGAGAAGGTGACAGTCAGCATGCCCTACTGTGACTCCTGCCTTATGAGTGGGGAGTAGGAGGGGAGGACCCTCCCCGGGTCTCACCTGCCCCATCCACCCCCACGAGGAAGGGGCTGCCTTGCTCATCCCCTGAGACGCTGGTCCTGTGTTTGGGAAAGGTTCGTGTGTGTGTGTGTGTGTGTGTGTGTGTGTGTGTGTGTGTGTGTTCTGTCAGGCAAGGTGCAGGGCACAAATGGACCTTGCCGGGGGAAGAGACATGTCTGAGTGTGTGAGCCAGCATGGGGGCTCCTCTGTGAGCCAGGGCCAGGGCTTGTGAGACGGGAGATTTGGGCTCTACCTTGGCCTGCAGCCCACGGACAGGCCTGGGGCCTGGAGGGGAGACAACCGCCTCTGATGACCGGCCTTGGGGCTTTGAAGTCTTCCTTTCTCATCAGGGCTCCAGGCACAAGCAGCTCTGGTTTATTAGGTACAGGTTTATCTGGGGCTAATTTAACTTGTTAAGATAATTGTGCCAGAGGCCGCAGCCCTGGGGCCCCCGCCTCAGTAATTACCCTTCTCCTGGCCTCTTTCATCTCCAAGGGCTGTGCCCCTTTGCAGAGCCTTACTGGGTCCTTCCAAGGCCTCCAGAGGGGCCCTGGCAATGCTTTCACATGGTCTCATGTTTTTGTAAAACTTGCAAAAGTAGCATTTCAACTGTAATCATTGAAGGCTGCTGTTTCTTCTCACCCTGACTTCCCCTTTGTCACATTTCCCCTCGTCAGGCAGTATCGGAATAACTGTGGGCATTGTTGGGATTCAGCTTAGAGAACTTGACTTGGGGATGCACTTAGTAGACAAATGGGATATATTTATGTGGGATGCAATGTCCCTATATAATATTTCATGAACATGTCTCTTGGTCACTTCTGTATGTCATTACAGTTATTGGGGGAAGCATGGTTTCCAGGAAGCCTCTTCCTACCCACGGTGTTGACTCACCTTGTTGCTCTCAGCACGGGAAGCATGTGGGAAGTGGCAGAAAATCAAGATTTGAAATGTAGACAGCCGGAAGCCAGTCTGTGGAAAGTTCTTCTAATCTTACAGCTCATGTATAAAATTTGATAAGGATTTGCTCCCAACTGACAGCCATCTAAAAATTCACATGAAAGAAGTTGAGAAACTGAAACAAACTTTTCTAAACTCTGAATAACAAAGTGCATATTTTGGTCAACTATATTGTAGGAAAGACCATTCTATCCTTTCTATAGAAAATGAAATTATGAAATCATTGGCATATGATGAGGCAGTCAAAGAGAACACATAGTGTAAAGAGGATTATAAAAGTGTGTCGGCAAGTTAATTTATTAAAATAGTATTTTGAGTTGATATGACTTCTGCTAGGCCCTTCTCTCATCTCTAAATCATGAGCCTGAAGAAGCCCTTTTGCAGATATGTAGACTGTGTGTGTGTGTGTGTCCATCCATGGATGAGTCCTTCTTAGGGACAGCTGTGCCATTGAGGTCAACTGGAGGCTGTAGGGGGTGTGGGTGTGGGGTGAGGAGTGGTGGAGGTGAGGATAGTGAGGGGGGAGACGATAAGGTGATGAGGATGATGAGAGAACTAGAAATTCTTATGAAATCTGAACCCAAACCCTGGAAACATGGAAGAACCATGAGGCCCTGAAGAAGATGGCATCAGCCATTTAACTAGAGTGAATGAGCCCAGACCTGCCGGAGGCAACCCGAGTTCACCTACAATGTTAACTCCTCGCTGGGGCATCTTGGGCACCCCACCTGCCCCGTGTTAATGTCTGTGAGTGTGTGTAAGGGGTGGGGATTGTAAGGGAGGAGTACAATTGGGCTCTTAGCCTCCCACCCACTTGGCTCAGGGACCCCCACTTTTGCTGGTTTTCTACATTCAGGTCCCTCAAAGGGTCCTGGTTGTAGAAAAGATTTGGAAACCACCTATTTAAAACAAGTCATTGCAAAGCCAGTTTTTATTAGTCTCTGTGTGTGTGTTTAAAGTATCACACTTCAAGTGCTTTTTAGTGTAATACTATTAGTTCATATTTTAAAAATCTAAAACCAGAGCAATTCATCTTGAAACCACCCAGAGAGGTGTATGCTACATTAATATTCCAAATAGAAAAGGAACACTCATTTAGAAAGCTTTTTTTTTTTTTTTTTTTGCGGGTTTGGATGGTGGGGGTCCATTTCCACAATTCTCAAGAGGAGAAAGAAAATGCTAATCAACACAGCAAAGCTTCTTCTGAAGCTCCAGGTCTACTTCAAAGAACACAGAGCATTGAAATGGATGTGACCAGGGTGTGGGAGTCTCATCTACATTGAGAGAGAAAGAAGGCTTTCATTAAACAAACAGAACCAAAAATGGGTGCTTACTATCACTAAAAAGGCCTCTGTCTCTGCTCACTTGTGCTAGAAAAAAAGTTAAAAAGCTTTCCCAAGTGTATTAAACATTTCCTATTTTGATGATAGTGGCAAAAGGAGATATTTGGTGTTTAAACCTCTTTCCACGCTGCCCCCTGGATGACATAGAGTTGAAAAGAACTTCTATAGCAGTGGGGAAAATTTGCACACAAAATCAGCTTGACAATGACACCTTTAATTTTCCTTTTTTTTTTTTTTTAGGATTGTGCTAAAAAAAATCAAGTAATATTTATTCTTCATAGTTCATTACAGTTTCTTGTTATCTTTTGAATAATTTATATGAATAATTGTTTGAATAACTTACTTTTAAAATATTGTCTCCTAGAGATTGGTTCTGATATGATATTAAGTTTAATGTTTATATCTTTGTAAGTGACTGTTTTAAAGTTTTAGCTGTTGATTAATTTTTGAAATGAAAATAAATCTAATGTTTAGTTTCACTGGTATAAAAATTTATTAATCGTTTTGAACACTTAAAATAAAAATGTTAACTATATGTTTGTGCAGTCTGTACGCAGCCTCTATGCGGAAAAGAACCTCTCTTTAGGATAAAGCTACTACATAGAGAAGTGAAGGGGACTTACTCCAAGGTCACATGGCTATTTAATAAGTCGCAGAGGATGAGTGGTATATGAATCCAGCTCTTCCTAGCTAAGTCTATAGCATGTGTTCTCACCCCACACTGCCTCTGGTCCCTCTGACCCAGTCCACCAGTTTGGTGTGTTCTTGTGTCTCTCTGATCACATCCCTGTCCCCAATCGTAATGCAAGCATACAAGTCTGGGTCCCACTGCTCTTAGAGATAATGAAACCATAGGACCCAATACCAACTCTCTTTGGCCCATCAGTTCCCAGAGACCCACAGGCCACACAGGAGGAATGCCAGGGCCCAAGAAGATGGAGAAATGGGAGTTGAGAGACAATAAGTCAGAGAGGCAGGGTCCGGCCTTTGGGGCAGAGGCCAGATGCTTAGCTAGGTGGTTTCTTCTGTCTGCCTGCTCATCACAGTGCTACATGTCATGTGTTGCTCACTGTTTGCTATGCATTGAGTCAGTGCTGTAGTCTCACTCTCAGGGATTGGGGTTTTCCCTCGCTGCCTAGTCTCTTGGTGGCACCATGTGTCACATGTGTCATGCAAAGGCCCAGTCTAGAGCACTTTCCCAGAGAGACCCCAGGGTTGGTCCTGGCGACTCTATTATATCCCCTAGTTTTGCTCTGCGTCTGATTTGCTCACAAACATCTCTACCATCAACTCTCAATTTGTAAGCAGAAGGCCCCATTCCTGGGCAGGCCCAGCTGCTGGCCTTTCTGCTAATTAATGACTGCTGATTGGCCCAAGAGGCACACTCATTATGCCTGTAGAGATCAAAGCCAGGCCCAATAATCTGCTAAACGAGATGTCAGATTAGGGCATTCTTCTGGGCTATTAGAAAGATTTTTCTCCCTGGGTAAAGGCCTGTCAGGGCATATGACCCCATCACCCATTGTGAGCCCAGCCAGAGGGCTCTGCAACCTTTCTGCTTCTCTTACTTTGCATGTAGCCATTTAATGGGTCAGCTGCACCTCACAGGCATAGGCACGATCCCTAGGGAGGTCACAAAATCGGAGGGAATCCCCCTAGGAAAGTCATGTTTGGGCAGAGTCACCCCTGCCCTTTTATCCCTGGGACTGGTGATTACGGGAAACTGTAGACTCCCTGGGTTCCTGTGCTTTCAGCTGTACTATGGGCATACTGCCTCAGTTTACCTCCTACAGCTGGGGGCCAACTTTTATGTTGATATCCTCTTCTCAGGAACTAGCCACAGACTAACACTCATTTCAAACCCAATTTTGAAACCCAAACCCAGCCCAATTTTCTCTCCCCGAGGTGGGAATGAAGCCCCAGTTATTAGTGTTAGTGCTAATAAGTATTGGGGGATACCACTGAACAAATGTTGAGTGTGTTAGGTACTGTGCTAAGTGACTAAACACTGATTTTATTTATACTGTCTGCAAATACTACAAGTTAGGTATTATTAGCATCCTTTATAATACATGAGGGGAGTGAAGCTCAGTAATTTGTACAAGTCACTCAATTTAACGGTAGTTGCAGGGGCGGGTCCTGATTGGCTGAAGCCAAACAGCATGTTGATTGCTTGAGAGAGAGGCACATGACCTAATTTTGGCCAATGAGAAAGCACTAATCACTAAACCTTAAAGAAGGTTCTGGGAAAGAAATTCTTTCACCCTAACAGGTAAGGGGTTGGGGGGAAGATGGGAGGTCTGGAAATGATGAAGCCCTCTCACCAGAGAAGAATGTGGAGCTATTGGAGGAAGGAGTTGCATGAGACCATGTGGGGCCAATATGCTGGGGCTTTGGAACCACAGTTTGAGCTGTTGGATGGAGCTAAACTCAATGATTGAATACATTGTTTTTATCGCTTAAACCAGTTTGAGTTGGGCTTCCTGGGACTTGAAAATGAAAGACTGGTACATGGTCCCGGTTCCAGAGGAACCAAAGCTTCCCAGTAGGTCTGGCCCCCAAAAGGCAGCCCTGGGGTGACCCCAGCTGGGAAGCCAGGAGAGTATTGAAAGCATTCATGGCAGTCTGCCACTTACTGTGGTCACCGCTTGTCCTGCTGGCCCCTGTCCCAGCTGCCACCTCAGCCCAGCCTGGCTATGGCCCCTGTATTGGTTAACATTAGGTTTGATTGCAAGAAACAGACATCCAAAGTGGCAATGACTTACACAAGGTAGAAGGCTATTTCTTTTGCACAATAATGTTGGAAGAGGGGGGTCCACAGCTGGTGTGACAACTTGGCTGCACGAGAGTGCTCCCGTGTTTGTAACTTCATTATTTTTACATTGACCAGGTCTGTCAGAGATTTGTCTACTTTACAGTCTTTTCAGATAATCAGGTTTTGTTCTGTTGATGCTGTGCCTATTAAAAATATATGTGTTTTTTTTTTTAATGTATTGATTTTTGGAGAGAGAGGGATGGAGAGAGACAGAGAAGAGAGAGAGGAAGAGAGAGAGAAATACTGACTTGTTATTCCACTTATTCACATCCTTTAATTCTTGCATGTGCTGTGGCCAGGGATTGAACCTATAGCCTCAGCATGCAGGATAGTGCTCCAACCAACCGAGTTACCTGGCCAGGGCCTTGCTGGACCTATTTTCAATTTTGTTAATCTTTGTCCTCATCTTTGTTATTTCTTTTCTTCTACTTTGGGTTTATTTTTTTGTTTCTCTTTTGTTTTATTTCTTGAACTGGACCCTTACCTCTTTAAGTTGTAGTCATTACTTTTTTTCACAAGCCATAAACGAAAATGCAATTTTCTCTCTAGTATCCCTGTAGCTGCCTCAAGAAATTTAGAAATGTTATACTAATCATTGTGAAGTTAAAAATATTTTCTCATTTCCTTTATAATTTCTTCTTTAACACTTGAGTTATTAAAAAAAATGTGTTTATAAATTTACAAAATAACAGTTTAAATGTTATTTTTGCTATAAGTTTCTAATTTGAGCATGATATGTGGTCAGTTGTTATAAATGTTCTGAAGGGAATAATATGAAGTATACAATGAGCGAGTGAAGGGTTGTCTATGTATTCATTTAGACTAAGCTTGTATCATCACCGACAGTGTCTCCTGGACCTCTCAGTTACAGAGCCTTTCCCTTCCTGAAGCCTCTTGAGGGTCTCCTGCCCCCATGAGGAATGCTGTTTATTTCTGTCCTGCCGCATTTATCTTCACGTTGCTCCTGCCGTTGTCATTATGGATGTCCCTTCTCAACGCTGAGACTTAGTTTTCCTGGAGGACACAGACCACGGCCTATTCATCAGAGCATCCTCCACAGCAAGGATGCTTAAGCAGTGTGCTGCGCCAGGCACACAGGTGCACCGTAAGAATTGTTAACACATGCAATAGCTGACAGTTTAGTCAGGGGCACTGACCTCTTCTCCCTTAGATTGTCAAATAAAAAAAAATGACAACAGATAATATGATAATAACCATCTGGTGTGAATGAATCAAAATTATACCTATTTTTGGTCAGATTGGCAAAAAAAAAAAAAAAAAAAAATATATATATATATATATATATTTGCTGTGCCACAGAATTTTAGTAATTAGTTTTTGCATGCCATGAGATGAAAAAGGTTGAAAATCGCTGCTCTACAGAATCAAGTACACAGTAGATATGAGATTGGATGGCTTACAATTTTAGCACCTGTTTTCTAGCTCCAGCTCAAACCCAGTCCCACAGGGAACCTGCAGCTTTCTCTGTTTCTCCCCTGGATGTTTCAACTGGGCTAAGCTCATCCAGTAGTTTTGAGCACTTCAATCTGTCCAGGTGTCCCCAAACTATGGCCCTCAGGCCGCATGCGGCCCCCTGAGGCCATTTATCCGGCCCCCCGCCGCACTTCCGGAAGGGGCACCTCTTTCATTGGTGGTCAGTGAGAGGAGCACCATATGTGGCGGCCCTCCAATGGTCTGAGGGACAGTGAACTGGCCCCCTGTGTAAAAAGTTTGGGGACTCCTGTAAGACACTCGACTTGAGATGCATTAGGACTGGGATCAGGCTGTCCTCATGCAGGAAATTTTGGCTGAACTCCTTTTCCTGCTGTGAAAGGCAAGTGTACTCTTGAGCTGTCAACTCAGGCTAACACCCTCGGTTGTGGGGAGGGGTCATCTGTTGTTTGGAATAAGTTGGTTATGGCTGGGAGGAAATTGGCCTTGGCTTCACAAACCCTTTTTTCACGGGAGTACAAAAAGACAGTGGGAAATGGTGTTAGAAGAGACTTTCGAACAAGACGTTTAAAATCACATCTGAAGTCTGCCCATTCACATAGACACAAGTGCTTTGCTGTACAAGTCATTCTGAGCGAGTCCTTGAAGCAGATCCCGGAGGACTGCTCCTGGCCACACCTGGTTCCCATTACTGCATCTCCTCGAGAGCAGTAAAACTGCCTCTCTTCTGAAGCAGTGAGCACAGTAATTCACTCTGACCTGCCCTTCGGTTGTCCAGATCAGCCCGTCTGAAGGTTTCATGTGATCTCAGTTATCCACAGGCCCTCCTGATGGTACCTTCTGTCCAGACAGAACACAGATAAGTGGCTGCCAGGTTTAAAGCGCTGGAGGGGCTCAGCACACACCTCCTGGGCAGATCCATCTTCCCCGCCCACTTGGTTGACAGTCTTGTCTCCCGCACCTTGCCCTGTAGGCAGGCACATTCATCCTGGGTACAAATGGAACTGCTTGCCCTTGCCAGGGCCCCCGGGGGGGAAGTCCTACCTCCTTGGTCAGTATGAGAGGATTAGGGAGAGCTGGTTGCCTGTGGGGGAACATGTAACTCTCATAAAGAGATTGAATGTTCTCCTCTTCCAATAAAAACGGGACAGGAGCCCTTTCTCTTCCTTTAAACCAAAGGAGAGGGACACCAGGAGATCCAGTCTTAAAGGACTCATTATCTATGTTTCTTGGTTCAAAATCATTTGCCCACATATAAATCTCTTTTCAGAAAGATAAAAGGAACCCCTTTGAAGGTGCTTGCAAATGCTTTTTATATTTTGAATGGGAGAATGATGTTTCTAGACTGCTCCTGTGTGACCGAAGAGAAGAGAGAGGATCAGAGAGAGGCGGCAGGGCAGAGGGGCAGCGCCGCTCGCCCAGTCTGGCCAGGCCCGCGCTCCTGTCTTTCCTGTGGGTCGCACAGCTGCCTGACAAGGCAGCTGGACTTGAGTCCCCTGGCTGTCACTCCCTATTTCCTTCTCCTTCCTCCCTTCCTCCTGTTCCTTCTCCACCAGCGGACTACCTGTTGAGTGATAAGGGCCAGCAGCAAAAGCCCTGAGAGTTGATTGCCTTTGGTCCTTGAGGGTCTTCTGAGGAGCCCAACAAGCATCCCATAGAAGAGCCAGCCCGGGCACGCCTGTCCCCACTGAGGGCACCAAAGGTCATTGGGCTAAACCTAACAACTGTCAGAGCAACCTGGAAAGGACTTCACCCTAAGTTAAAGGTGTTTGCCCTTCTCCCTCTTTGGGGTGAGCTGGACCTGGGAGGAGCTGGATGAATACCAGACGGACCTCAGAGGAAGTCAGGGAAAGTGAGTGAAGATCAGATCAAACTCATTCTCCATCTCAAGTAATTGGGGCCACAGCTCTGGTCTCTCCGGGAAAGAGAGAAGAAACAAACAAACAAGCACATCTGAGTCTTAATTTACAGAACCAGACTGTCCTAGATACTAAAGGGAATTGAAAAGTGGGTTCAATCAAATAATACTTAAGGGAGCCATTAACCAATGAGAAAAGGAATTTGTTATATAGGATAGCTAGGAAAGGTTGAAGAAATAAAAGCATTTTTGTGTTTATTTTCTAATAAGTCAACACTCTTCCATAAGCCAGTTATATTTGTGAGTTCTTTAAGGATTAGCATACAGTTCTATAGATTCATAAGCCCTAGACTTAATACTAGAGCCACAAAGGTGAAACCACAATGAAGAGTCAAGAACAACCTATGGCTAAGCTTTAAAGATAAACAAAGCTTCCAGAGAGAGACTTAATTGTGGAAAAGTGATTTTTGAATGAGGAAACACAAATACAATGAGACACTTCACAGTGTAAACTCAAGCAGGATTGCCATCATTCTAGAAAAAGGTTGTAGGTGGCCACAGCTAGCCAAAGTTATAAAGGAGCAGAACCTCCTAAGAGTGAGAAGAAAACATCACACAAAGAAAAGCCAAGAGGCTGCTTTGCCTTGGTCTGGGTTCCCATTTCTTTCCTCATCTAGCCTTACAAATGTAGTGCCTACAAAGCCGTGACTCATGTGGTCCAGTCTGGTGTTGGTTCAAAGGAACAAGAGTTCAGAAGCCAAACGTTATGTCATTATAACTTCAGTTCTTTCCTTGCATTTCTCAATCATGAAAGCGGAGATTTCCTAGCCCACCCTCCGTTTCTCTGCCAGCCTCTGTGGCTCCCCAGGGCACAATTCTTCTTTCTCTTCTCCCCATAACGCCACCTCGAAGCTACCCCCGGCTAGCCCAGTGCCTCTCTGATCTCCCTCTTCTTTTCCCCTTCCAATTCTGCTTGTCGAAGTTCCAAAGAACAACTTTGCAGGGCAGGAATGTCATCAAGGGTGGGAAAAGAAGTGAAGAAGTGGGCCAAAGTTCCCTTAGCAGGAAAAGGGAAGGGAAAGGTTTGGAACAATCACTGGTTAATGAGTTTATCCCATCAATAAGTGTGTAGGTTCTTTGCAGCCAAATGACCTTGACAAGGACACTGTGTGACCCAAAGTGAGTTATTAAAAAAAAATATTTTAAAAGTTTTTATTTATTGACTTTAGAGAGAAGAGAGAGAGAGAGAGAGAGAGAGAGAGAGAGAGAGAGAGAGATAGGCATGGGGGGGGCAGAGCAGGAATCATCAACTCATAGTTGCTTCTTATATGTGCCTTGACCAGCCAAGCCCAGGGTTTCAAACCAGTGACTTCAGTGTTCCAGGTGGACTTTTTATCGACTGCACCACCACAATGAGTTATTTAACCTCTCTGAGCTTCAGGTTCGATTCCTATCCCAGAGGGGTAGCTGGGAGGGTTGAATGGATGACCTGTGAGAAACAGTGTCCCCTTGAGCCTGGTGCCTAATCCTCTTTCTCTGGGTTCCAGGGAACACAGGAGTATAGCCACCAACAGCTCAGGAGATACAACACAGAGCCCCCAGGATGAGGGGCATCTCGTCAGCCCCCAAACCCAGCTCCTCTGGGGCCAGTCCCTCTCTTCTTACTCCCTGCTCTCTCATCAAGACCTGGTCCAGCTGTCCAGGAGCTTCTCTTACATCTTCAGGTGTGGAAAGAAGACACCATTGCATCTGATTTCCTGGCTAGCTGGATTTGCTACTCCTAAATTGTGTGCCCATGGTGGTCTAGGCCTTGTCATGGGAGCCGCTGGCAGACAATCAATCTAGGGCTGGTTGGGAAACATTCCTTCTTGGACACCGGGCAGAGGGGCTTCCCCGATTGGGCCAGTGCCCCTAATCCAAGCAAATGCCCTTTCCTGGGCCCAGAATCTCTGCACTTGTCCGGCTCCTGCTGCTGCTATAGCTGGGTCAGGCCCCCCGGGTCCTCTCAGATGGCGGGGCCTTCCCCTCCTGCCCAGGACAGGCAGGGGTCCTGAGGTCAGCAGTTCTCCTGCCCCTGGCACTGCCCTAGCACTGCCTGGAAGTGTGGTTTTTGGAATCAAAAGTGGGAATTTGGGGGAAGGAAGAAAGGAAGTCAGTAAGTCACTGTTCCATCACAGAGCTGTGATGAGAGGCTCCCAGATTCAATCCCTAAAGGGTGAGCACCATGCCTAACATGTAGCAAGCACTTCACTGAAATGTGTCAATAGGTGGCTATTGATCTCCTGTGTTGGTTTGTTCATTTATGAGAATCAAAGGAAGAAAATACCTGTCGTAATGCTTCCCTTCCCGAGGTTCATCTTAGGGCCAACACGACCGCGCGTGAGACAAACAGTCCACGCTCAGTGACTGCAGGTGCTCACCAGAATGTGGGTTGTTCTGCCTGGCTGGCATGGACTTACCTTTTCACTGTGCACAAAGCAGGACTAGTGTCAACAGGATGGGGAGGCCCAAGGAGTGGGGAGTGAGAAGCTATTTATCCCACTTAGCGTCTCTGCTGCTTAGGAACACAAACAAATAACCAGGGTGCTAATTACTAATGATAACAAGGTTGAACAGTTTTCAGCACTTATCAGTCACCTCATTTGAATCTCCCGACAGCCTGTGAGATAAGTGTTCTTCCTGGATTTACGGATCTATGGATGAGGTGACTAAGAGCCAGAGAGGCTAGGGAACTTGTCCAAGTTTACATAGCTGAGCCCAGATTCAAACCTAAGGCTGAGTGACACTAGTCCTGGGCCAGCTGTCCTTTTCGCCACCTTGTTGGTTCCTTCCAGGTAGCCCTCAGCCAGCCAGAAGCTGGTAGTAAGTTCAGCGTGCCATTTTCTCCTGTTGGTCACCTCCTGGTGGAGAAGTGACCACTTTCAGCCCCCACAGGAGAGAGACCCACCCCAGGTCTCCTGAGCTTCCTCACGCTGGCCCTGGCCAGGCCCCTTTGGCCTGGGGATCATTCTGTTGGTGAACTGGGACAGGGATGGAGGAAGGGTGGGGATGGAGATAGGGCAGGGCAAACTAAAGGGAATTGAAAAGTGGGTTCAATCAGACCTTGGACTGGAACAGCCCTGGGCGTCCAAACCGAGGCACTTACAAGCAATGACTTTAGGTGAGTCACTTTCTGTGCCTGGGGCTCATGTCCTTCAACTGGAAGGGAGGGATGCAGGAGAGGGGACATAATAATTTCAATTTCTGACACTCACTGTGAGTTTCTTATACTTGCCCCCCAAATGTTCTTTTGTCTTTGTGGACGCAGAGACTTCCCAAGGCCACCAGGAAGAGGCTGTGCAGGGCGAGGGAGGCCTCACGGCTGGAGGCAAGTGAGAGAAATGCTTAGTCTCCTCAGGCAGAGACCTCTTGCACACCTCTATAGGCCTTTGCAGTTTCCTGAGTGCTTTATACACTTAACCTAGGACAGCAGGCATTCCATCTCACAGCTGACAAAACTGAGGCCCAGAGGAGGGAGAACTGATATTCCAGGCCCAGCTTGCTTTGGGCACTCTGGTGCCTTGTTTTGCCCTTATATAAACCCTATAGGTTAAGTGTTGTACCCACTTACTGCTGAGAAGACTGAGGCTCAGAGAGTAGTCATTTGCTTGTGGCCACACAGCTCCCAGGTGGTAGAACTGGGATTTATATCAAGGGAATCGATTATAAAACCTATGCTCGTTGTGCCCATCATGCGGACAGGACAATCAATGGTCCTGCTCCAGGCCAGCCTTTTGGACTCTCTGTCCAGTGTTTTTTTCCTTGGCCCATATTCCTCTTGTTCTACTTAGAGCCTTCAGAAGACGCTAAATTAGGAGCCAATGGCTGTGCTTCTGCCTTCTTGGGGATGTCTCACTTCCAGGGGGTTCCCATGGGGGGATGGCTTGGCTTCTTGGCAAAAGAGGCCAGTGAAAAGTCAGCACCCTAAGAGCCTCTCCTGGGACAGCTGAACTCAACGAACTTCACCTTGCTTCTTCCCGTTCGGAAGAATGGGGTCTTGTCTGCACAGTCCTCCTTCCCGTGTCGGAGCCCGTCCGCTCGCAGGTGCTGTCAGGCTAGGCGCTGCCCTGTTATCGCAGGCTGCTGACATTGCACCTGGGCAGGATGAGTCCTGACCCGCCACCCCTGCCCGGGGAAGCCAGGTGTCCCTCTGGACCTGGGAGCCCCTTCTCCCGGAGCTGAGGTGTTGCTTCCCTTCCTGGTGATGGGGTTCATGCTCATTTCTGCGGCCTGGAAAGCGGGAGTAGGTGGGGTTGTGTGAAGGGGTTAACCTCATTTTGGCTGTCATTCCTTTTTGGCATCTGCAAGTCAGCTTAATGGGATCTCAGCTTTCCTGTCGCCTTACCAATGAAACCGAAACCAGACCACAAGGGGGTCTGGAGCCGGTTAAACGGCGATGCCTCCTGGTGGGCCGCAGAGCCTCCCGGAGATAGCATTGGAGATGACTGCTAGCAAGGCCCTGCTGTCCCCAGGGTGAAGGAGAGGCCTGGTTCCAGGCAGAGGAGAAGAAAAGTGGAGGCAGAGGCCCAGATGTGTGCTGGGGTCCTGGCAGAGGTGGACTTAATGGGGTCACATGGGGTGCATGCCCTGGGCCCTGACTTCTGAAGGGCCTCACAAAATCCCAACTTTATACTTTTTTTCTAATGTAAGGGGCCCAATATTTTCTTCTGTTCCCGGGGTCTCAACCGACCTTAATCCGCCTCTGGATTGTGGCCCCACAACCTTCACAAAATCTGGGAATCTCAGCCTGCCAGGTTCTCGAGTCTCAGGACTCAGTACACAGAAAAGTACCAAGCCTGGCACAAAGTATGCTTGGCTCAGTCACTGTCAGCCCTGCTGAACGTTTGGTCTTTCCCTCTCTCACTCCCCCAACCCCCAGGGCCGCTGCAATTCTTCTTCGCTGTCTCTGAAGCACCTTTCTTTCTGTTTATTTCTTGGCCAGCTCCTACTTCACATTTCAAGCTGAATGTCACCTCTTCCAGGAAGCCCTCTGAAATTGGGCTAGGGGCCTCATGGTGCCCCGAACTTTCCCTTTCAGTCTTGTCCCTAGCACACCTCACACCCCAGTTTTGTTTCTCTTGTTTCTCCATGGGGCAGGGGTTGAGTGTGTGGCTCCTTCATCTTGAGCCCTAGCAGTGGCCCAGCAGAGGGTCTGCACCATTCACAACCCTGGGAAGAAGAGAGGGATGGGTGGGGTAGGGGGAAGGACAGGTCACCAGTGCCCTGACCCACCGAGGTGCCCTTTGGGAGCCAGGGGAAAGGGGGTTTAACCAATCCTGAGGTCGAGACTCTCCTGCCAGCCTAGCGTTTCTTTCCATGGTGGTTTTCATTATTTTTCATTCCCAGACTATTTTGGAAGCTGGCTGCCATGGGAACTGAGTCTTTGGAAAGCCCCGGCCTCTTTCCCCTCCCGCCCCACCCCCACCTTCCATCTCTATTCCCTCTTAATTGGTTTTTAGTTCCCTGGCTTTGGGCTGGTCTGTTTATTTTGATTGCAACTCAACAGAACAAATCTTTAATGAAGCAGCTCGTGGGGAGAGCCATTAGCAGCCGCCTGCCTCGAGGGAATGGGGGAGGCGCCCAGCCAGGGCCTTAGCCCCAGCCTCCCCAGGAGGAGGCCGTGGCCAGGCACCAAGTGGCAGTCGTGTTTCGAGTAGCAGTTGGTGTTTTGGGCCCAGTTTTCCTTCAGGTATGATCTGGAGATGAGGAAACAGAACTTGGCCTCCCCAAGTTGTCTGTAGGAAACCCCTTTTTTTTTTCATAGCCCTTTTCAACAACCCAGGGCTTTATAGGGCTCTCCAGTCCTCCTGGTGACCCTGAGGGGTGCACTCTGAGTGACAGCACTCTGCAGGTGTGGGGTGTGGGGTTCAGAAAGACTAGAAGACCCATGTCACTTGGACAGGAAGCCCTGATCTCTCTTTTGTCCTTGAAACCCCCAACCACCCAAGTTTCCCTGGAGTGTCACTCATCCTTGGGCCAAATTGGTGGTCTGTAGTCCAGGCCGGGTTCTTCCAGGCCCTAGATTTCTAAAGCAAATGCCTCCTTGCTTTGTGTTTTGGTGTCCCCATCTCTAAGATAGAGCCATCTGGGCCTTTCACAACTCATAGGGCCACTTCTTAGACTGGAAGAGATCAGGTGTGCCCAGGAGCCTGGCAAACAGGAAAACACTGTAGACATATGTGTTACTATTATGAGTGTAGACTACAGAACAATTGGTGTAGTTTCCCTGGCTGTAGCAAGCCTCTACGCCCTTTGGTCCCATCTTTAGGGTGACCGCAATAGATGTGTTTCCCTTTCATATTGACCCCATTCTGCCAGAATCATTAGTCTTAGAAGCAGCGAGCTAGGAGGTATTAGAGTGGGAAGTTGCCTTAGAGATCAAGTTCAGTGGTTTTCCAACTGGTATGAAGAGCTCCAGGAATCTGTCACTGAGACTCTGGGGGATGGTAAGGGTGGGCTCTGGCCTCTTCCCCACCTCTCACTTCAGCCCAAGGGGTTCTGTTTTTATTCTATATCAGTCATTATTAGCTTACCAACAAACATTCACGTAAGATGGTGGTCTCGCTTTCCTTTTTGGTGATTGGTTGGAAATAGGCACTTCTGGACAACAAGGGGTAAAGGAAGCCTGATAGGGGCTTGTGGGAAAAGTTTCTTCCTCCTAAAAATGAAACACAAGAGAGATAGATTCTCTTCTTTCTTGGCTGGTGCTGTGCCTGGTTGTGGTGCCTTGTACTGTGGTTGCCATCCTGTGACCCTGAACGAAGCCAGAATGAGGACAAAGCTTGTCCATGGAGAACTGCAGAGTGCCTTATGATATTATGAGCAGCTGACCGTATTGTCCCTGGAGTGGTCCTGTCTCTGGACTTTATCAGATGATACATTTTCTTATTGTTTAAGCCAGTTTGAATATGCTAGTTTTGTTGTTCATTTCTTTGCTTGCCTTTGTTATTTTTAGCTAATTGCCAACTAATTGGGGTGCTTTGAAAACTGTTGACCTAGATCAAGCCTCATATTTCAAGGATGAGGTGACTGTGGCCCAGGGGAGCAGGGAATGCCGGGGTAAAGGTCGTGCCCGGGTTGTGGCAGAGGTGGTCCTTATCTGCCGGCCCAGCACTCTTTCCTTGGATTCCTAGGTGGAGAATTGGTATTTTGGGGTTGTCCCAGCTGGCGTTGTCTCCTGGTCCCTAGAGATAGTTAGTCCAAGTTGATACAGCTGTCAAAGGAATCATTAAGAATGAAGATTCCTGCCATCTTTCTGCCCAGCCATTTTGACTTGTCCTCGAGGTCACAAATAGCTCTGTCAGTTTCAGGCATCACATCTGAGTTCCAGGCTGGAAGAAGGATGTTGGGGAAAATGTTTGTGCCAGCTGAATGTTATGTCCTTTTATCTGGAAAATAATACCTTTCCAGAAGCCCCACTATAAAATTCTTAATACATCTTATTAACCAGAAATGGGTTACACGGACATCTTTGGCTAGACTTGGGGAAGGCAAGTATTTTTAACAGGAAATTTTGCTGCCCCAGACGAACTCAGGATTTTGTTAGGAAAGCAAGAAGAAGAAAAGAATATTGAGAGGCAACCAGAGGTCTTCCACAGAGGGATTTGCTCAGTCTTACTCAGTAGGGCAATGGATCCAGGAGCAAAACTCAGAAGGTACAACCCCCTCTCCGAAAGCTCTGAAGCTGCACAAGCTTCTATTTGCTACCTTCAGGGTCTCTTCTCTCTTAATCATCTCCATCACAGATGCCAAAGTAATCTTCCCACAGGACCTGCTTTCTGCTTTGTCACATCACTTCCTGGCCTGAAATCTCTCTTTGCCCATAGAATGTAGTCCAGATTCTTCGGCCTGATATTTAAAGGCGCTCCAATCAGGCTACAAACAAGCTCTGTGGCCCCACGCATCTCCTACGCTCCTCCTGAGCTTCGGTTCTTTCCCACTGGCCACTGCCTCTTAACTTGTCCTCGTGGGTCTCCTCCTCTCCTTTCTGCTCAACAGATTCCCACCGCCGTTAGTCACCTCACTCTGAAAGCCAACTCAGATGCTCTGGAGCTTCTCCGTGGTTCCCTGGGGCTTGATAACATGTGTTATCGGAACACTTTTCCTATACGAACCACCCCAGAATTTAAGCTCCCAAGGGGTGAAAATGGGCCTCTTGTTTCTATGCCCCAGCCTTACACAGAGAAGATGCTCAATACATACTTGCTTTCCTTCCAAGTGATTTATCTTAAGCAACCTCAAGCCAGGGCCTCGGGGAGTGCCCTTGGGTTCCTGATGGATTGCAAAATGCAGAGTTGAGACTATGCTCACAGTGATTTTAGAGAGTCGACAGCATCTGAGTTCTCTTGAACCGCTGCAGCTGTTTGATCGGCAGGGAGCCTATCTATTCAATATTTTGTCGGCTGCTGTGTAACCAGCACACAGCATGGTACCTTGCACTTGTAGGCAGTAAACAAATAGTTGTTGAAGATGACATAGAAAGGTGCTTCTGAATAACTTACAATTGGATCTAATATTCCTGATTCCTTATCCTCTCCCAGGACTTGCCCTGCAGCCTAGAGAAAGCTCTCTCATTTCTCAGTCCTAAATGAGGGAGTTGAGAAGCCAAACTCCTCAAACCCCTTAGGAAAGGCCACGGAAGCCCTCCTTGCCCTGCAATTGTCTAGAGTCAGGGTTTTCAGGGTTGACATGACAATGTCACCAAGAACACACGTGCCCTCTTATGTTTCTGCTCTTCCATCTTCTGTGTTTCAAAGGGAAAAATGCCTATGATCTAGCAATGGGAGAGGCTGGGAAGTCACACAACGGGTGTGCTCCACCGTAACGGAAAGCAATGATTTGGGGGAAGGTTATGAATAGCATGTGCTACCATGTTGTTTGAAGAATGAGGAACAAGGACTTGGAGAAGATAAAGTGATTTACGGCACTTGCTTAATGTCCCACATCAGGTAAATAGCAGGGCCAGAGTCTGTCTGACTCTAAAGACTCATTACTTCCAGCCAACCACCTTTGTGTTGCAAGACAAAGGAGTGCACTGCAGAGTGTGTGGGAGGCTGGGTAGTGTAGTCAGACACGGGAAACTACCATTCTAGGGACCAGTGAGTATGGCATTTCAGACATAGGCCTTTGGGATTTGTAACTCCTTCCCCTTGAAGATGGACTTTATTGGGTAGAGTGGATGGGGTGGACATCTTTTTTAAGCTTTTACTTTTTTAAGCTTTTATGGCTTTCATCTTTTTTAAGCTTTTACTTTGAAATATGTATAATATACATTCAAAATAGTTCACACATTGAGAGTACAGCTCAATTAATTTTCATAAAGGAAGCACACTTGTGTTCAGTATCCAGATCAAGAAAGAGAACATTACCAGGACCCTACAAGCCTTCTTCTTGTTCCCTTCTGCCCTCTATGTCCTGCCTGCCCCGGGAAATCCTTATCCTGACCAAAATGGGTTTGGCTGTCTTGGTACAGTACTTCCTATAAATGAGACTATGCAGTGGTCCCCAAATTTTTTACACAGAGGGCCAGTTCACTGTCCTTCAGACCATTGGAGGGTCACCACATACAGTGCTCCTCTCACTGACCACCAATGAAAGAGATGCCCCTTCCGGAAGTGCAGCGGGGGGTGGGGGGCTGGATAAATGGCCTCAGGGGGCCGCATGCGGCCCACGGGCTGTAGTTTGGGGGCGCCTGCTACAGCATATACTTTAGTGTGTGAATTCTTTTTTTTTTTTTTTTTTTTTTTCCTTTTGCATTTTTCTAAAGCTGGAAACAGGGAGAGACAGTCAGACAGACTCCCGCATGCGCCCGACCGGGATCCACCCGGCACGCCCACCAGGGGCGATGCTCTGCCCACCAGGGGGCGATGCTCTGCCCATCCTGGGCGCCGCCATGTTGCGACCAGAGCCACTCTAGCGCCTGGGGCAGAGGCCAAGGAGCCATCCCCAGCGCCCGGGCCATCCTTGCTCCAATGGAGCCTCGGCTGCGGGAGGGGAAGAGAGAGACAGAGAGGAAGGCGTGGCGGAGGGGTGGAGAAGCAAATGGGCGCTTCTCCTGTGTGCCCTGGCCGGGAATCGAACCCGGGTCCTCCGCACGCTAGGCCGACGCTCTACCGCTGAGCCAACCGGCCAGGGCTGTGTGTGAATTCTTTGTTCAAAAATTATGTTTGAGATTTTTCCATATTGTTATGTAAGTTGTAGCTCATTCATTCTCATTGCTGTATATTATTCCACTTTGTGAATATACCCCCATTTGTTTATTGATTGTTGATGAGTATTTTAGGAAATTTCTGGTTTTTAACTATCACAAATAATGCTATTATGAGCATTTTGACATGTACCCAATTCTGTTGGATATATATACACACACACACACACACACACACACACACACACCCACACACACCTGGGGAAGGTATATCTTTAGTTTTAGCAGACACTGCTAAACAGTGTCTAAAGTGGCTATATGAATTTACAAGCCCCCCATTGTGGGAGTAGCAGTTGCTCCATACTCTTGCCAATATGGTGTTATCAGTGCTTTAAATGTGAGCTATTCTATCTGGTGGATGTGTAATGATATCTTATCATGACCAGGTATTTGTTGTATTTCCTGCTTGACTAATGAAATTCAGCACATTTTAATATGATTATTGGTCACTTACATGGTTTTATCTTTTAACTTTGACTAAGGAGAAAGAGAAATGGGAAGAAGCCGTCTGAGTATGAAAGCGTGTGACTGCTGGGTATGGGAACATTTGAGAGGTGCATCTCTTCTGCTTGAAGACCAAGCAGAGGGCAGTGTGGGAACGAGGGCTGTGATGTTCATGGAGTCCCACCCGCAGAGAGGCAGTGAGAGGCTGATGCAGGGGAAGAGCTAGCTTTGGCTCGGGCACTTACTAGCTGCCACATTTTGGGCAAGTGCCTCAATTTCTACCTGAAGAATAATACCAACTTAATAGTGTTGTTGTGAGATTTAAACGAGCTGGAATGCGGACCATGTCTGGTGCAGGGGTATACAGAGATAAATTGTCTACAGTGCCTGGCTCAATGAGTGATGGCTATTATTACTGTAGAAAGATCGGGGAGGGTGAACCAGAACAAGTGCCCCTCCATTGTCCCATGACAACAGCAGAATACTTGTACAACACGAAGAAATAAAATAAAATGCACTCATTTCTCCTAACAAGATGTTATTTAGGAATTGTCGGTTTAACATTCACCCTGCCGTACCAAGTCAATAAAAATCAATTTGACTTCTATCATAACAGCTTTCTTTAACTGAGCAGGGGCTTTCTACAATTTAAATGTTATTCTCTCATCTCGCCTTTGTCTTGTACTGTTTTGTCTTGAATTTTATTTGTCTGTAAAGGGAAAATGGTCATAGAATTGTCAACAGATGAATACCAATAAGTCCATGGCCAAAATCAGCCCCAAGGACCAACAAACCGAAGGTCTTGCTTGGCTGGTGGCCCTCAGAGGATGGACTTTATCTTGGATCACTGTCTGAAAATGTTACAAGTTCTGTTTTTCCTGCAGCCTGACTTTGTGTCCTGGACAGTTGATTTGGAAGACAAAAGGCCCCAAAATCCCCTTCTGCTGAGGACTTCAGTCAGAGATAGTCACCCTCTGGTTGGGAGCCCAAGACAGAAACCACAGAAGGAGTACATTTAACCAACTGTTATCAACTTGCATGGGCTCAACTCAGCCCAAGCCAATCCCTCCCCTGGCTCACTCTGTAGGATTCTCATTGTAATCTAAATTCTTGTACATATTTTACAGATGACACAACTCCACCAACAATAGTCTGGAGTTACAGTGGCCAGGTTGGGGAACTTTTAATATGACCCAAATGGCCCATCTTAAAGGTGTCTTAGACTGGGGATTGACAAACTTTTTCTTTAAAGGCCAGATAGTCAATGTTTTAGGCTCTGTGTACCACATGGTCTCTGTTGCAACCGCTAGACTCTACCATTGGGGTGAAAAAACCACAATAGACAGTATACAAACAGGTGGTCATGACTGTGTTCCAGCAAAAATGTTATTTTTAAAAAAAGCCCACAGACAAAAATTGGCTTCTGGGTTGTAGTTTACTGAATCCTGCTCTAATGCATACCTCACCTGCTAACAACACAATCTTGGCAAAACAGCTAAGGTGAGGCATGGATGAAAATCAAGACCTCAAGGCCCATTTGGAAACATCCAAATGAATGTTAGACAATTATCCCCTATGATGGAATATCAACATGTTCTGCAGTTTTTGTTCTTGCTTTTTTTTTTATGTTTGTTTTCAAATTTGTCAAAGCCTTTCCTTGTTGAAGAGCTTTAAAACAAGCCATTCAAGTTTATGTTTCCTGCTAGAGGGGTTCCCAATCTACTGCTCTTGCAATGAGTATCCATATTATACTGAGATAATTAAAAATGCTCCCCAAAAAAATGCTCTACAAGACATGATTGCTTATTCAAAATTTCCCCTATCCATACCATCTCCAATCTCCAAGCAAACTGGAAGGGACGAGTGAAAATTTCAAATTAGACTTAGCTTTCAGAGACACTTGAATCTCTTGGGTCCAAAGTCCTGCCCTTATCCTTACTGACAATAAGATCAGCTCCTTCAAGAATACATCAACTCTCTCCTCGTAAGTCGGTAACCAGCCTACCCAAGCACCTACGAATGTTACCTCTAATCCTGCTAGGAGCACAAAGAGCCAAATACTGTAAGGGATCCATACAGGACACCAGAGTGATTACTAACATCCTCCTGATTCACCCCCGCACAACCTAAACCTTGGTTTTCTGGAAGAAACATCACAGACAGGCAGCTCTTGGACCGTGATGGAAAAAGACTTTATCAGTTATTGCTAACACTGAGTATGGCAGTAAAACTCCAGGGGGCTGATTTTTGGATCTATCCTTTCCAATTAAAGAAACACATATCATCCCTTATAACTGGAAGGCTATCCCAACCAGAACCTTTCCAGTGAGGACTCTCCAGAACCCTTCAGAAGCAGAAAATCTGCAGAAGGAAACTCTCACTAGAGACCTTCAGATTAAGCAGATGACAGCATGAAGTGGACAGTTTCTTCTTCCAAATCCTCAAGACTATCCACAGGCCTGGAGCCACAAGGTGATATACCCTGCTTTGTCTAGAACTCTTAATTTATTTTTGCCTGTTTCTTACTTTGCTATTTTTCAGTAATGGTTTGCTGATAACATAGCTGCTGCTCCATACCATATGCCTTAGTGAGAAAATGTTTCTGGTCAATGTCATGTTTTTGTTGTTGCTCTTCCCAAAGGAGATGCCGAGAAATTATCCGACTTTAACATTAGGCACCTACACCATCAGCACAGCCTGTGCCCCACTAGGGTGGTATTTTTTAAATGAGGAAATCAAGCCTTATCTTGTTAGAAATGTTTAGGTATTTAAGACCTCAACGTCTTCTGTGAAACACATCTCACAGAAGTATGCCTCTAGGGACTGACAGACTAAAGTCACAGAGGCTATTCTAGAAAATTACACAGAAGAAATATCGATTCACTTTTTATGTGTACCATCCAAATGGTGATTTCTGTAATGACAGCTGTATTATTGAAAAAGGATGATAGAAATATATTCTTAACCTTAGCTGATGTCATAAATAATCTTTCTTAGCTTTTAAGGTTTATCAGAAAAATCTAAATTCTTTGGCCCAATTGGAAATGGACAATCAAATAGCTCTATATTTTCTATTACTTAGGGGGAATATCTGTTCCTTTGTCAATATTTTGTGTTACACTTGGGTAAACATTACTGACCAGGTGTGACAATCTATTTGGAAACTGAAGGAGATAGCCACCTTTCTCTCTAAAGAACACCCAAAAGTATTCGGGACATAATTTTTAACCAGGGATCAGTACTGTGGGATCCCATCACCCTGCTTTTTGTCTTCATGTGTATAGTGGTTGCCAAGTATATACTCCTCAGAGTCTTGACTATGAGTACAAAGGTACTATCACATTACGTGATTCAGCAACACATCACTTGGCAAATGGAACAGCCCAACTCATTTATTGAATCTGAGAAGATGATGTCACCTAGAATTCTGAGTGATGTAGAGGCTGCTTTCATGGCTGACTCTTGGGCCAGAGAATGGCCAGGAAGGGGAGGGTCTGGAGGATGAGAACCAGCACCCTCCCCCCATCAATTATGCAGTTATTCTCACAAAATATTTGTGACTCCCATAACACAAGTATTTATTCTTCACTCATCACCCCACCTACATTGACCTTTGTCTTATGAAAATAATCAGTCCAAATACTGGTTCCACTCCTGATATCCACCTTCTTCTAAAACAAGACAAACCATGGCTGTCTTTTTCCTAATATGACATTTCGGGATTCTCTTATGCGGGGTTCTACCCCATTTCAGCAGGTCAGTAAAACTCAGTCTGCTCATGTCATCATGTGCTACTTTTGGGTGAAGAGGCTTTTCATAGGAGTTTCCTTGGAGCTGTTTTTAATATCATACCCATTTACCAATATGTGACCTAGAATCACCTGAAAAAAATTCACATTAGGTGTTCTTTGAACAGAAACACATTAGAATTTCCTTTGGAAAAAGAACTATTTGAATCTTGACAGAGACACAGCATGCATGCCTTCATTAATTTGTTAACTAATTCACTTATTTTTTCAATACTCATTGGAAGGAGACAAGAATACAAAAGTGTGCATAGCAGATGTAGTGCAGCCCATGCGTAGCTCGCAGTAGGGTTTCTTGAAAGCTTGAGCAGCGTTTGGCTTCCCTCAGTTCAGCCAACTCTACCCTATCCATGGCCCATGGATGGGGGAGCTGAGGATTATCCAGGGCAATATCGTCTCCTTGCTACCCAGCTGCTGCAGTACGTTTGTGTGTCCCGAATTCCCTTGACTTCATAGGACTAAAGAGCTGGAAGGGACCTTGGGCATAGTTACCCAATCTGTTATTATGTAAATTATATTTATTATATAAATTAGTAAACTGAGGCCCGGGGATATTAAGAAACTTGTTCAACATCACTGTGCATTTGTGTGTGTGTACCTAATATCATGTGTAAAAGAGGAGCATAAAAATTCATATGTTTTAAATAAAATGGGTCAGAATCAAATTCATTAAAAATGGGCTTTCTGAGAGAACCCCAATTGGTTATGACCTTCAAGGACTTATTTTTTAAAAGTTTGAATGAAGCTTCAATGTTTTCCCTATTTTGGATGATTGGGTTTATTAAAACATACACACACACACACACACACACACACACACACACACACACACACACACACACACAAATTGCTCAAAAACCTTACCCACTTTTTATGCAAAGCTCACATTCTTGTCTCTGTGGTGTTACGGAAACGGCACCTCATAGTCCAAAGGTGACTTCTGGGGTGGGGAGGCAGGCCCTTTTGAGAGACATCAGGACTTTTGAACCATAGGCAGCTCTGAGACAGAAGGGTCACTTGGAGATGGAGACACCTCTGTCCACCTCTTCTGTGTGGAATTAGGCTCCATCCTCCCAGACTTGCTGACCCCTGGGTGACCCTTCTGAATCCAGATCATTCTGTCAGGGCGAACCCACAAACCCCTCACCAGCAGCTCTGTCAGAGTCTGAAATGTCCTGGGCTGTGGTGAAGGAAAGCCCTTTGAGACTGTCCCTTCCTCGCCGGTAGAGACGGTTGTTTAGGTCTGTTAGGGTCTGCTAGAGGTGCCCCAGGCTGGAAAGTCAGGAGGGTTTCTTTTCTTCTCCAGTTTAGGATTGAAGAAAGAAGAATTCATTTAGAACTAGCCCGGACCAAAATTTGCTTTGTTCTTTCGGGATCTACTCTGCTCTGTGAAGTCACTCCAGAGGGGCTTCTGCAAAGGGCATGCAGGTAATGTGAAGGGGATGGGGACGTGTGAGGGGGGTGAACCCTGGAGAATCTGAAGCTGGTTCCCAGACAGGAGAGTTGACTAGAGGGGAGATCAACAGAGACAAACTTAATCCCTGTCCTCAGAGAGACCTGCCCACCGGGCTTAGCCAAAGCCTCTGTGCTTTTTCTCAGTTCCTGGAGAATTTAGACAAAACAGCTCTGAGTCCCATGGGGCAGGAGAGCAGAAGGCCCTCCCCAAGCTGGATTAGGGCCTTTCTGCGTCTGATGAGTTCAGTGTCTGGAGTGACGGAGAGGGGCTGAGAACTGGGAACCGGGCTGTTGGGGGAGGGAGACTTCAGAGGCTTCATAACCAGGAAGAACTGGGGAGATCAGCTATATAGTTAAACCCTTTGCTGTGCGGGGACGAACACTGAGGAACAGAGAGAGAGCAAGCCCTGCCCATGTCACACAGGACCCTTCCCATTTCAGATGCAGAACTTCTGACTCCCAATCTAACCTTCTTCCAGGAACCTCAGGATGAGTGGGAGTTTAGGGTTTTGTTGTTGATTCATTTATTCATTTGCTTATTCTTTCATTCACCCATTTATTCATGGGCTTATTGAATAGTAGTTTTGTGCTGGGCTCTGTGTGAGATCCATGGAAGAGTCAGAGGTAACTCACCATATCATCTTTGCACTCTGAAAACTTAAACTCTAGATACACATGGACACACACACACACACATGAACACACAAACACATCTCACATATGTGCATACACATGCACACACAACACTTGTGAACGATTAAGTTGTGATAGGGGAGTAGTATGTAGTCTTGTCCATATAAACCATAAGGACAGAAAGTGTTGGGCCTGACCTGTGGTGGTGCAGTGGATAAAACATCAACCTAGAATGCTGAGGTCACTGGTTTGAAACTCTGGGCTTGCCTGGTCAAGGCACAGATGGGAGTTGATGCTTCCTGTTCCTCCCACCTTCTCTCTCTCTCTCTCTCTCTCTCTCTCTCTCTCTCTCCTCTATAAAATGAATAACTAATTTAAAAAATCTTTTAAGGAAAGAATAGAAAGTATTACAGGACATCGGAGCATGAGGAATCGGTGTGTGCTGGGGTGGGGGTCACACTAATTCTTGAAGAACACTCCTTACCCTGTACTTCAGTGATGCTCTATTTCGAGTGTCTATCTGCCCAGCTCCCTGGGCCCTGGGTTGCACAGTGCCATACTTGTTGGGATTGAATCGAATTGATTTGAATTGATATGGGACTGGTCTTGGCAGCATTGGGTTCCCTTGTGAGTATTAAATGAAGGCAGTAGGGGCTGGAAGGACAGGCCTCAGAGGCCTTTTCTTCCTGGTCTCCTGGAATTCAGACTGTGTCTGGAGCCTGGGGCCTTCCTCCAGGGCCTCCAGAGCCAGGCAGCTTCTGCAGGGACCAGAGGACACACAGCAGTGTCATCCCTGGACTGCCCCTGTGACGGCAGCGTGTGCCGGGACAGGCTTTTCCAGAAGAAGCAGTGAGGGCAGCAAGAAGGCACTTTCCAGACATCTGTAGCATCATAGCTCTTCTTCAAGGTTCTACGTCTAGAGAAAGAGGAGCATCCTTCATCCCTTGCCTGCACCAGGTCTAGCCCAGAGCCGTGAATGGGGAGGCGGTTCTTTCCCAGTTGAAAGAACAGGAAAACATATCTGGACATGGGAAAACAAATCAGAGATAAAGAATGAAATGAGCTTGGCCTCACAGGACTGGTCACACTGATGGCTGGTCACAGCCAGACTTTTCAGCCAGGACAAGCTCCACCACCCAGACTGACCACGCAGGAGCCACCAATGATAGTGCCATCTCTTTAAACATTTTGGGACTCGTCCTGGGGACTTGCCTTTTGAGTCTCAGTACTTTCTTTTGATTATCCTCCAGGGACAAAGCTCTACCCTTTATAGATGAATAGAATTTTTGAAAATAATCAAAAGTTATCCACAGCCAATGTGGGTCATTTGATGATAGTTTAGTTTAACAAATATTTAAGGAGTTCTGCAGGCCATGGGTCTCTGTACTAGGTTCTGGAAATCAGATAAATCCCAACTTTGCCTCTTGGAGTTGACGGCTTGGCAGGAAGTAAAGATGAGGAATGACCCGGATAGTGACTGCATCAGAGAGGCAGGTGCTGAGGAAACACGAGACAAGGAGTGTGGTCTTTGAGCCGAGACTTGACGTGTGAGCAGGAGGTGGTCAGATAAAGAGGGGAGGGGAAAGAGAAGAATGTTAGGATTGAGGGGAACGGCATAAAGGATAATAATATTAGCCTAATTTACCGAACACTATGCATCCGACACTATTGTAAGTAGCTTAAGTTCTTACAGATAATCTCACTTAATCTCCACAATAAACATATGTGGTAGGTGCCATTATTATCCCCCAATTAGAGAAGACAAAGCAGGCACCTACAGAATAAGCACCTTTCCCAGTTAGTAAATCTAGAACTGGGATTCAAACCCAGGCCTTCTGGTTCCAGACCCTACTCTGAACTGCGGAGTGAGAGAACTTCTATGTGCTCAAGTGGATGGCATTATTTTAATAAATATTATGAGAGTTCCTCTTGAGTATGGGAGGAGGGACCTGTGGAAGTATGAATTAGCACAGTCTTTCTGTAAAATAATGTGGCAACATGTGTGTAAAGAGCAGTAAGTTTGTGCATACTCCTTGACCCTCAGTATTTTCACTTCTTGAAACATAGCCAGAGGAAGTAATCAGAAACTTACATAGAAGTGTACAAGAGAAATGACTGAAATGTCCTTCAAAAGACATTGGTTAAAATAGTTATAGGCCCTGGCCAGTTGCTCAGTCGTTACAGTGTCGTCCTGAAACACCAAGGTTGCAGGTTCAAGCCCCAGTTAGGGCACATACAGGAAGCAACCAATGAATGCACGACTGAGTAGAACAAAAATGAATGCTTCTCTCTCTCTCTCTCTCTCTCTCTCTCTCTTTCTGTCTCCCTCTTCTCTGTCTCTCTAGAATCAATCAATAAAAATTAAAAAAATTTATACAACCAAACATTATGCAGCCTTTAAAAATTAAAAATTCTTGCCTGACCAGGCGGAGGCACAGTGGATAGAGAGTCAGACTGGGATGTGGAAGGACCCAGGTTCGAGACCCCAGGATAGCCAGCTTGAGCGCGGGCTCATCTGGCTTGAGCAAAAAACCTCACTAGCATGGACACAAGGTCACTGGCTCGAGCGGGGGCTTACTGGGTCTGCTGAAGGCCCACGGTCAAGGCACGTATGAGAAAGCAATCAATGAACAACTACGGTGTCGCAACAAAAAACTGATGATTGATGCTTCTCATCTCTCTCCGTTCCGGTCTGTCTGTCCCTATCTATCCCTCTCTCTGACTCTCTCTCTGTCCCTGTAAAAAAATAAAATAAAAAAAAATTTATTAAAAATTAAAAATTCTTAAGGGTACCTGAAGGAAGGATGAGAGAGGTTTATAAAAAGAAAGTGGGTGTCAGAGTTGTAGCTGGATGGCGCTGGGAGGCAGGGGGCCAGGCAGAGCTGAGGCCTGCGGAGAGCGAGACTCGGCTCCACGCAATCGTGACCCCGGGAGGGGAGCGGCCAGTCAGCGGCCAACCTGGACCCGGGCACTGGCTCCAGGCTCTGGGTTTAAAGAGCTTTAAAAGCTTATTAAAGAGGTTTCTTAGACATCAAATGGCTCTTAAAAATCAATATTTTGATGATTTAAGTGCAAGAGAATCAGAAACATATGGATCAAATTGCCCTTGAATTATACACACTTAAAAAAAAAAAGTGTTGGTCTTTAGCAAGCCCCAAATATTTTAAAAACAGATAAAGACGTTTTTCTCCTCTCCAGACGGAGCTCTGCGGGGTACTGTGAAGAGTCCAAAGAGGAGGTAAGTGGCAGTGGGTAGGGCTCAGAGGGCGACGCAGGAAGTTCTTTTAGCTGGAGCCTTCCCACGCAGGCCCGGCTGCGGGGGCAGCTGTGTGCGTGCCTGCGTGCTGCATGTGCGTGCAGGCACGCGCACGTAGGCTTGGACGAGTGGACTCTGAGTGGACTCTCCTCTGAGTCTGCCCAGACTCCCTGAGCCCACTTCCCACGGCCAGCCTGGTCCCATGTTTATTGTGTCTCCAGGACTAGACTCGACCTGAGGTTTGAGGGTTGGTCCCTTCCTGGGTCCATCCTCTCTCCTCTCTGCAGTCAATGTGCTGCTGTCCACCCCTGGAAAGGTCAAGTCGGACACAGGTATCAGCTAATCCAGAGGTGAGCAAATGATTCTCAGCTGTGGCTCGCTCTGCACATAAGAGCTTAAGAGTGAAGCTCGGTGTGTGAGCAGTAAGACCAGAGCTGTGGCCCAGATTTCTCCCATAGAATGAGAGCAGAATTTAAAAACCACAGATCTCTCCCCAAATCCTTATTTTGCTGAGAAGGAAACTGAGGCCTAAAGCAGGAAGACTGAAGGCACTCCATCAGGGCCAGAGGAAATGTGTCACCCGCATCTGTTCAGTTTACCTCACTCCAAACCCATAACTAGTTATTGCGCCCACCAAAATCCTGCTGGGGAGAGAGGGGCAGGGCTGAGCCATAGGACCTTGGTGTCAGCCTGGTGGCAACAAAGAAGTTTTGACATTGACTCTGGCCGTGCAGGACCTTCTTATGCACAAGTCCACCTCTGGGTTGGGAGTGGGAGCTCTCGCTTTTGAACTCTGCTGCGGGAACCTGAAGAAGGAAACAGGCCACACCTGGAGGCCTGGGCTGAGGACAGGGTGGCCTCTCCGGCCTCTGTGGTTTAGGCCCTCACAGTGCCCCCACCCTGCTGGCTGAGGGCGTCCAGGGTGAGCTGCATGTGGAGCACAAGAGAGATCAGCGCGCTGGAAGGGTTCTTTGTGCCTCAGAAGGCCCCGAGGGGCATCCCTTGGGAACCCCGCCTTCCTGGGTAGAACAATAGGCCTCCCCACTGGATCACCCTAACCTCCATTTCTCTTGCCCCCAAAAACATGCTGGGCCCCAGGGGCCTTGTGATGCCTTTGAAGGACAAGGGGCTTGTTCTCTGTTCTGGCCCCAAGAGTGGCTTGGGGAGCACCAAGCAGGCTGTGTGTTCTCCTCCTGCTCTACCTGCCCACCCCCACCAGCACCTCCATGGAGGCACATTCATTATCCCAATGATTTCTACCTCAATGGGCAGGTCTCACTGGCCAGAAAGGAGGCTTAGGTCACCCTGCCCCACCCCACGTATACAGAATGAGGAGAAGGGACAGAATACTAGAAACAGAAATGAGGGAGGTGTGGGTTGGGGTGAGCAAGGGTCCCAAAGGAGATGGGGCCATCTGCTGGCATCTGAGATTGGCGGGCACCGGCTTGCAGGACAGAGCGGACCACTAGCAGCTGGCAAATGGCAATGTCGCGGTCATTAGATGAGCCAAGAGAGATAAGCTGGCCATGACTGCTGACTGTAGGTTCTTCACAGCCCTGTCCTCTGGGTCGTCTTCGGGGAGTGGTGGGCTGGAGTGGGGAGACCAGGTGAAAGGTGGGAATGCGCTGGGGTGTGGGCGGGGAGAGGGGCAGGAGCAAGCTGGGGGCCCAAAACCTAACCTGACCTCTGTGGAGTGGGCCAGGGAGAGGGGCTGGGAGCTGATGACCACAGTATCTGAGGACCACAGCCGCTTGGGCTAGGACGAGCTGGTGTGCAGCCTGCGAACTGCACAGAGGAAAATGAGGAGGCAAGGGAAGGGAAGGGAATGGGAAACGACACTCAGATCAAGGTTCCTGTTTTGGGACATGCGCTTCTTTCTCTGTCACCTCAGGGCTTGGCCCCTAGAGACTCCCTGTGGACCAGGCAGGCCCTGGGCTCACAGTCCCCTAGGAGGGGCTGCCCCCATAGCACCTGGCCACTGCATCAGAATGGGCTAAGATCTGTTCTCCTTCCACTTCCCCCCACAAAGGGAGGTCATTCTAAGCACCTAGCCCTTGCTCCCAGGACTCCCAGAGGGGCACTAAGCCTTGGCCAGGGCCAGCTAGGGAGACCCCTAGAGTTCTGGAACACAACCTCTCTTCCTGCCTCTGCATCTTTCATCCCTCCCCCTCTCAGGTGAGGCCCCCCCACCCGTCTGTCACCTCCCTTCAGGCTAGCTGCAAGCTCCGCCCTCCCTCCAGTCTTTGCTGAGTGCCCTGTCCCTCACACACAGGATGGGGTGGGCGGACGTGAAGTGGATCTTGAAAGATGCTAAGATCTGGTTTAGCCGAGGGGGGCGGGGCAACTCTGTCTCTTGGACCTCTGTTCTCACTTACCTCACTCTCCCTGCCTCATCCTCCCCACGGACAGTCTTGGAGCTCCAGCCCAGGATTTTCCCCTCCAGACTCAAATCCTTAACAGTCAACCAGATACGTGGCTGAGGCCGACATGTCACCCTCTTCCCCCGATTCCTGCCTGCTCCCTTCTGCTCAGCCGAGCAGACAAGAGTCCTTACCACTGCCCTTGCACTCGTCCCCTCAGCTCAGCTCATCACATGCCTCTCCCACTTGCTCCAGAATGTCTCACATGTGTCCTCTCACCTCCATCTCCCAAGTCCAAGCCATCAGAACTCAGCTGGGGGATGCCCATAGTCTCTCTACCTGGGCTTACTTCCCATCAGCCCTCTTCCACTTGTGGTTTTACTTTTTTTATTTTATTTTACAGAGACAGAGAGAGGGATAGGGACAGACAGACAGGAGAGGGAGAGAAATGAGAAGCATTAATTATTAGTTTTTTGTTGCAACACCTTAGTTGTTCATTGATTGCTTTCTCATATGTGCCTTGACCATCGCCTTCAGCAGACTGAGTGACCCCTTGCTCGAGCCAGCAACCTTGGGTCCAAGCTGGTGAGCCTTGCTCAAACCAGATGAGCCCACGCTCAAGCTGGCGACCTCAGGGGTCTTGAACCTGGGTCCTCCGCATCCCAGTCTGACGCTCTATCCACTGCGCCACCGCCTGGTCAGGCCACGTGTGGTTTTAAAAAGCAAAGCTGCTCAAGTGTTTCCCCTCCTATAAGCCCTCATGAGCTTCCCATTGCTTACCCCGCAGAGCCCTGTCTTTTTGAGCCAGTGGACCTTGCCCTAGGCGACCTGGTCCAGCCTTCCTCCAGCTCCTTCTCTAGCCCCTTCCCTGCCTGAACCTTCTGATCCAGGCCCAGGGAATCCTTGCATGTACCAGGCCCACCCTCTTACCTCTGTGCCTTTGCACATGCTGTTTCCTATGCCTGGCATGTTCATCCTGGTCATACCTTCTCTCAGCTCATACCTGACCTCCCCAGCAGACCGGTGGATCCCAGGGTGTCTCACTGTGCTGGGTCTGAGCGCAGTTCACCAGTATTGTTTTTTGGTTGTCTGTCTGAAAAGTCTAGGTGCATTCTGAGGGCAGGCACCATGTCTCAGAACCCAGCTCAGCTCCTGGTAACTGTGAAACAGATGAGTGAGTGAATGTGTCTGAATGCAACACATTAGCCAGCCCCCCCCCACCCCCCCGCACCTGCTCTCCCTCTGGATAAGGTCACATTGGACACAGGCCTCTGGGACACCCTATGTGCCAGGCATCTGGTCCCTGCAGAAGCAACATGCAACCCAGCTATGGAACCAGATTTTTAAAAAAAGTTTAGTCTGTTTTAATACAGCCACAGCTGTAATGGAGAGGCTCTGAGCATCCCGCTGACCTCTGTGTGGATGGAGTATAACACAAATCTGAGGGAGGGCCTGGGAGTTGACTTGGTCCCACCTACCCAAGATATTAGCCACTCATTTCTTTATCCAATCCACAAACATTGAGGTAGGTTCCGTGTGCTCAGCACTATCCCCAGTGCTTGGACATAGATGGTAAGCAAAATAGACACAGCCCTCCCCTCCAGGAGTTGATGGTTGTGAGGAAGACAGACCTCAAACACACATATACGGAAGCCACATGTGGCTGGAGGGAGAGGAACAGAGAGGCACTGTGGAGGAGAAGGCTGCAGACCAGGGGTGGGACAGGCACTTTAGGAGGAACAGTGTTTAACTGAGACCTCAAATTTGGGAATGAGTTGGCTTCCCAGCGAGCTGAGGAGAGGGAGGCAGCCGGGTGACGGTTTGAATGAAGCCCTCAATGTCTCTCTCTGAGCCTCAGTTTCCCCATTCATGGTGGGGAGCAAAGTCCTGCTGTGGCTGGTGCACAGGGCTTTGGTGGGGGTCGAGGGAGACGGAGGTTTCCCGGCAGACAGAGAGGCCCCTTGATTCCCTTCCTGTGTTTATGGCAAGATGGCTGTCTCACCGTTCCTCCACAGGGAGACACCACCACCTCCATCCTCCTTAAAAAGTAAAGCACCCTGGAAGTAAGTTTTTAAAAAACCTCATAGAAATAAAGTAGTGATTAAGTTGAAGTAATTGGTATCTCTTAATTCCCAGACAGAAATACACCTCATAAATATTATAGGTTTGTTCATCCTTACTAAGTGAAGACTAGAGTCGATAAAGAAATGTTTCTAATTTGGAGAGGAAGAGAAGTAACACCCCGGGAGGGTCTGCTTTTGGCCATCAGCCACGCACTTCTCAGGATGAACGTTGTCATCAGGATTGACCAGAAGACCTGGTTTTCACAGACAGTCGAGAGTGCTGGGAGCTGACACTGAAATGGGTAGAAGATGCCACTAATGGGTAAGTGGGGAAACCAGGTCTTTCTGACAGTGAACTTCAGGGACTAGCTCAGCGCCTGGCTCAGTGCCTGGAACAGAGCAGGCGCTGCACACAGGTTTGCTGCATCAAGTCAATCACCGTTTCCACAACCTCACCCGCAGGACGGAGGCTTCTGGGCAACTCGAGTCTCCCAGTGTCCCCACTCCTTCCCTTTCCCCTTTCAATTCATCTTTCCAGTCTCCCCACACTTTCTTGCAGGCTGCCAGTGGTGTTAATGTTCTCACTTTCGCAGTGGACACTCGGCCAGGTCAGTGGGAACGTGAGTGCGTGGGGGCATGCGGGCTGTGAGGGGCTTGTGAGGAGACAAAGGCCCCTGAATAAGATTCAGGGCACAGTTGAACTGCCCTGAACTTTCCTTTTTGTTTTCAAGGAAATGCATAATCCAAGAACCACCCACGGGCCCTGGCGGCCTTGCTAAGCAGGGCTGGAATGTGCTGCCTTTCCCGTTAGTAATTGTTTTTTCTGGTTAGCCTGTAACCCTTCCCATGCCATTTCCCTGCCGCAGGAGTGAGGACCTCTCTCTGGGGCATCAGCAGAGCTGGGGAGGGGGGGTCGGGTGAGGCTACGGTCTGTAAGATTTCTCCAAACTCTGCCACCCAACTCCCCCAAGGCATGGCCAGTGCGGGTTGAAGACCTGACCTTGGCATTGCATCACAGACCATCTGCCCGAACAGTGATTCTTTCCCCATTCTCCTGTCTGCCTCTGCTCTTGCAAGAGGGGCTAGGGTTTGCCAAGGACCCTGGAATGAAGCCTAGTCTTGCCTGGGGTCTGCCAGCCGCGGTTACACTGTCTGTACATCCAACTGTTGCAGTGCCTGTGATTGTGAATGGGTGTCAGCACGAGCTGGGGTAGAAATGTGTGTTTGTGTGGGTGGCTGTGACCTGGGACACCAAGGGCCCACCTGTGGCTTCAGAGTGTGCATGAGTGTGTGATGGGAGGGGAAAGAGCTGACTCTGCACTTCTCTTTCCCACCCACCTGGTGGAGTGCCTGAGCCCTTGCCCAGGAGGACAACACCCTTGGACCCCATGGTTCCATCATTGGCTGCCCCACCCCACCAACAGGAGGCGGTAAACATGGTATCCTGGGTCAGGCCCCAGTGGGCTCCTTTGCTTTAATCCATAGAGATTCAAGAGGTCAGAGCTTTGTGCTATTTCCTGACCTTCCCAGCCAGGACCTGTGTGCTCAGCTCCTGGAGGAAGAGTCTGGAGCCCCCTGGCTGCATTTCCTAAGGTGGTTATAGCTCAAGGCCAAGGTTAGGCTTCTGCTCAGGTGGGGTTGGGCTCTACAGAGTAAGAAAGAACACAGGTGTCCCTCACTGCACTTCAACACCACCCTCTGTTCAGAGTGACCAGAGGTGCCTCACTCTCAGATCGGCCTGACATGCAGACTTTTATTCTTAGAAGGAGCACTGCCCTTCTGGACAGGGAGTGGGTGCTGGGGCGACCTGGGTCTGTCCCAGAGTGGGAGCTCAGGATCCTGGAGGGGCTAGGAAGTCAGGAGGTGGGGAGAGCTGGGGCCTGCTCTCCCAGCCTTGTCAGACCAAGTCTCGGGTCACAGGCCATGGGGCCTAGGACCGCCTGTGCCCTGAGCAGCTGGCAAGGAGGCAGTGCCAGGCCTGGTCCAGTGTGGCCACTGAACATTTGGTGCAAATCAAAGGCTTTTTCCAGCCAGGAGAGGAATGCTGCCGAGTGGGGTTTGGGAACGGGTCTGGCAGGGCAAACACTGCCCTAATTGAGGCCCTTCTAGACTTTTAATTATAAGCAGTGTTTTCCCAAGCTTCCTAATTGACCATGGAGACCCACTGGTGTTATTGCCCATGCCAGGGACAGGAAAAAAATTGTTGTTAAAGCTTTTTCAGCACGGTTTATTTTAGCCATGTTTTGAGGTGGAACAGCTCACACAAGTGAAGGCCAGAATCATTTTTCTGAGAGGGCCTCCTGCAGACACAGAGAGACCTACACCCACAGGTGTGACCAGACACTCAGACAGAACATGCAAGCACACAGACAGACACCTGTAGAGAAGGACACATGTACAAACAGACACAGTCACAGTCGTGGATGTGGATGTGGCAGCAAATGCTGTAAACACCAGGCTGGAAGTCCAAGCCAAGCGCCCAGAGCGTGTTAGAAAAGAAGACATTGTTCCTGGTTCTGCCGCCCGCTCCCCACCTCCACCTCCCCCTCCACCCCCACCTCCATCCCCACCCCCTCCCCCAACCCCACCCCCACCTCCACCCCCACCCCCACCCCCACCCCCACCCCCTCCCCACCTCCACCTCCCCCACCTCCACCTCCACCTCCCCCACCTCCACCTCCACCTCCACCTCCCCCTCCCCCACCTCCACCTCCACCTCCACCTCCACCTCCCCCACCTCCACCTCCACCTCCACCTCCACCTCCACCTCCACCTCCACCTCCACCCCCACCCCCACCCCCACCCCCACCCCCTCCCCACCTCCACCTCCACCTCCCCCACCCCCACCTCCACCTCCACCTCCACCTCCACCTCCACCCTCACCCCCACCCCCTCCCCACCTCCACCTCCACCTCCCCCACCTCCACCTCCACCTCCACCTCCACCCTCACCCCCACCCCCTCCCCACCTCCACCTCCCCCACCTCCACCTCCCCTCCCCCTCCACCTCCCCCACCTCCACCTCCACCTCCACCTCCACCTCCACCTCCACCTCCACCTCCACCTCCACCTCCACCCTCACCCCCACCCCCACCCCCTCCCCCACCTCCACCTGCACCTGCACCTCCACCACCTCCACCTCCACCCCCACCCCCACCTCCTCTGTCCCTCCAAGCTGGCAGGGCCTGGGCCTGCTTTGAATCCCCTATCCCCTTCACACAGTCTGTTTACAAGGCCCAGGACAGATTTCAAGCCCCCAGCTGGGTATTCTTTATGCCAGAGAAGCCTTTGTCCTGCTTCTGTCCCAGTCCCCAAGGGACGTGACTGTCTAGGAAGGACAGCCCATGCTCTTGTCTGTGGAAAAGAGGACTCAACCTTCAGCACCCCAGCTGAATCCTTCCAAGAGAAACATCTAAAGCAGGGGTCCCCAAACTACGGCCTGTGGGCTGCATGCGGCCCCCTGAGGCCATTTATCCGGCCCCCACCGCACTTCTGGAAGGGGCACCTCTTTCATTGGTGGTCAGTGAGAGGAGCATAGTTCCCATTGAAATACTGGTCAGTTTGTTGATTTAAATTTACTTGTTCTTTATTTTAAATATTGTATTTGTTCCCGTTTTGTTTTTTTACTTTAAAATAAAATATGTGCAGTGTGCATAGGGATTTGTTCATAGTTTTTTTATAGTCCGGCCCTCCAGTGGTCTGAGGGACAGTGAACTGGCCCCCTGTGTAAAAAGTTTGGGGACCCCTGATCTAAAGGGTTCTGGGAACAGCCGGTCCAGGTTACAGATGCAGAAACCTGAGGTGTCTCTGGGCACCTGAGCCCCGAGAATCTCCCAGATTGCAGGACTCTGTTAAGGCAGCAAAATCTGGATCCCATGGCTGGGGCCTGGGAGTCTGTATTTTATACCACTGATCACCATTGTATCTTGAACACCAAAAGAGCTTAGTACATTCAGTAAATGGTTAATACTGGTCCCTGGGCCCCTGATGGCACTGAAAGGGCAGATTCCCCAGCATGGGTGATCCCAGATGAGCCCCTCTCCCTGTCTCCTTGTTCCCTTCCCCTCTTGCTGCATGCCTGTGGGTCTGGACACCCATAGGCAGCCTCCAGGATCGTTTTCTAATGTCCAATTGCGAGCCCAGGACTGGTGTACAGTAGAAAAAGGCAAGGAGAGGACTCCCAATGAGGAGAGGGCCAGACAACTATAACTACTCCGCCATTTTGTCAAGGGTCCCCCTGGGCCCGGTCAGTGCCCGAACACAAGGCAGGAGGCTCGAGGCCAGGAGCAGAGAGGGCTGTTCACCAGGTCCGGCCCTGCCAACCGCGACTTGGGAAGGCTGAGCCTTGGTGGCCGTTACAGGCCGTTGCTATCGCCCCTTATCTGGGGCTCCTGGCTCTTACACCATGTCCCCAATGGGCCCCTGGAGTCAGGGAGGGGGGCCCTACTGCTCCGGCCCCAAACAGACCGTTACTGGGTTTCCGTTGTTTGGGAAGGGCGTAAGGGGCTGTCTGCTTAATTAATCATTTTAGGCCACCCTGGGAAACTCATTAAGCCACCTCTCAGGGCTGGGAGCAGGAATGCTGCTCTCCAAGTCAGAACCTTCTGGTCTGCCACATCGGGGTCCATTTTCCCTTCCACTCGTGTGCACTCACATGCGTGAGAGTGCGACTGTGTGCAGGCGGGTGTGAGAGACAGCGCGCTCGCCAGCGTGCGCTTGTATCTGAGACCGTGTATGTTTGTGTTTCCTAGATTCTGCAAGGAACTTCCCCTGATTCTTCTTAATTACCAGCCTAGAAGAAATTCAAGATGCTTGGAGCAAAGGTCAAACTCCACCTGTTTTCCCTGTACTTCATTTTCTGGCAGTTCCCACAATAGCACAGATAAGTAAAAGATTAAGGCAATCTTTTCTAATTAAAGTAATTTAAAAACAGCGATGATTGCACCTTTCATCTGAAAGGGAAAATATTTACTCACCCAAACTGCAGACCCTTTAATGCATTCAGGAGGTCTATTTTGACAAACAGCTCCTCCTCCCCTCCCCCAGCCTATTCTCTTTCCTCCGGGACACACACACACACACACACACACACACACACACACACACACACACACACACACACAGAGACGCAGGTTTATTTAGCAAGAGCTGGCTTGACAGGGGCACCCTGAAAGTTGGGGGAGTGTGGTAGTCTGGGCAGGTTTTGAGCAAGTGGACACTTTAGCCCAATCCTGGCCAGGTCCTGTTGAGAGGGTTTTGAGGGCCGTTGGGATTTTGATTTGACCAATGGGTGTTCCACTGTTGTTCCTTCCCCAGGGGTACCCACCCCAGAGCCCCCTGCTTCCCTCTGAGACAGCTCCACTCCCATTAGGTCTCTTCCCTCTAAATTGGCTGGCATGGAGAATTCCAAGTGGAAGAACCTGTTGGAGGCTTGGACATAGCCTGTCTCTCTGCCCATCTGCCCATCCTTTATCCAACACACATGCGTTAAGTTGCAATGTCGCACAAGCCTCTGTGCGTGACATAGAACCCCTTCATGAACACTGAAGGGGTGCTGTGGGAGCACGTGGCCCAGCCCTGACCCTCAAGAAATACAAAGTCTTAACAATTTCTTGAGCAAACTGCCCTTGGCTCACCCAAGAGAAATCAAACAGGATGCAAGCTGCTGTATTTCACTTTGAGTTTTTGAGGCAAGTATAATCACTCAGTTTCCTGGCTAATGTGGTTTGATCTCACAAATTACTTTTCCCTAACTAGGGGGTGCTTCCTGTGACACGTGACTGCAGGGCAGAGGTGCTCTGACATTCCAGGGCCAGGACCCTAGGGGCTAGGGTCTTTTGGGGAGTGGGAGGGTGAAGGGGCAGAGTTGTGAACATCCAGTCCCATGGCCTGAGGGTGACCTGATTTCTGCCCCTTCAGCCCCCACCCCCCTATCCCCACAGCCAGGAGATAGGACATGCTTTGGAGCTGGTACAGCTAGAGCTTGAAGCGGCCCCAGTGGGCTAACCCCACTCATAGGCTGTTCCCCTATCCTTAGACTATGGGAACCAGCTCCAGGACTCTCTGGGCCCAGCTGTCCCCTGAGAAGGGCCTGGTTGCCTCTGTGTGCCTAAGCCAGGCTAGACAGTGTCCTCAGCATGACCCATAGCCCTCAGCTGTCCTCCCTGCAAAGGCACCACCTCAAATGGGCAGGTCATTTCTGCAGGGAGCCTACCGTCCAGGGGGGCTGGGCACGGAGGAGGGAAGGCGTGTGCACGTGTGTGCACTTGTGTATGCTGTGTGTCTGGCCTGTTTGTGGATAGGCTCACTGTGTACCCAGAGCAGCCTGGGTGTCAGAGACTGGGGCCAGACGTATAGGGTTCTCCCTGTTCCACAAGTGCACCCAGAGTCAGTCACCAGTGGATTCTGGACTCCGGCAAAGCCATTCCAAAACCTTGCTCTCCTGGCCTTGCCTCTCCACTCGCCGCCTCAGGAGTGGTAGCTCTCACTGTGCCGCTTTCCTGCCTGTCACCTCCAACAGCTCCCACTTCTGGGAAAACAGATTGACCGGCACATCTATAACAAAGGGTTGCCACAGCTCCTCTCATATCTCAGGGGCCTTGATTTGAGCCTGACCCCCACCTGGACTCTTCCTGCTGGTCCCAGACACTGAGGGAGCCCTATGAGAAGCTATGATGGCCATAGATTCCCTCCCAGGAGTAGGGTCCACCTAAGTGTGCATATGGGCCCACCACACAACGGTACAGACAGTGCAGGATCCCCGGTGCTTGGAGCCCATACCTAGAATCCAGGTTTGCAACTTCTAGTCCCATAGGCCCAACCGCCAGGTTTGTCTCTGGGCCACGCCCACCCTGTCCTTCCAACCTCAGTCTAGCCCCTCCCCTGGGAAGCTGCTGTGCCAGTCGGTCCCTCAGACCCAGGAGCCTGAGCCTGCAGGTGGCCTCCAGCAAGACCAGCCAGCCAGGGCTCCCTCAGTGAATTGTGTGTGACCAACCTACGCATGTGGTGATAAAACTGCTCAGTGGAAACAGTCTCCAGAAGACTGGCATCCTTGCTGCAAAAATAAATTTTCTCTCCCAACCTAGTTTCTCTGCATGCATTTACACTATTTTTTTTTTGTCTTTCTAGTACCTCAGCTGCTTTTATCTTCTTCCCTTCCTCCCACAGAGACCCAAACAAACCTCCTGTAAACAGTTTCAGTCCCTGCTCTTAAAGAGACAGTGCATGCTGGTTTGTTCCAGGCAGGTCTCCATTCCTGGTCACGGTCTGCAAGAGACCTGTGGCGTGATGGCCTGGGGGTGTCTGAGATCTCTATGGGACACTCACAGGAAGAAGTTGGCTTAAAGCAGTTAAACAAAAAATTGCCATAGAAGATGCCTCTCCTTTCCCATACCTCATTACAAGACAGAGCAGGAGGTTCGCTATAGCAGCGGTCTCCCAGATTGGGACTGGTAGGGTTTGACAACAAGACTACTATTTTCTTTTGTCTGTATGATCCAGACAGACAGAAACATCAATCTGTTTCTGTATGTGCCCTGACTGGGGAGCAATCCCTCAACCTTTGTGTCTCGGGATGACACTCTAACCAACCAAGCTATCCCGCCAGGGCGAAGAGGATTCTTTTCAAGTGCGATGTTTTAAAAAATATTTTCATCTCACACTCCCCCTCTCATCCCAACCACCAAGTGAACACATCTCTGAAGAGATCATATCAAAGAGAAAATATGATCAGAGGGACAAATCTAGTTTGCACACAAGTCTCCTGGAACTTGACGGCTTTGTGACTTGGAGAGGTTCTGGTCTTCACTTGAATTGATTGTGTGTTGTGCTGGATTGGTGCACTGAAGCCACTGTGGGGCGGGGGTAAGTGTGCGTGTGTTTATGTGCACATGTGTTGCCTTGAGGGTCTCCACCCTGAACAGGGGTCTCCACGGCACTGGGTATGTGGGCAAACAGAGGACACTCACCATCTGAGCTGTTTGGATGGGAAAGACTGGCAGTTCGTGGAGGGCGGGGCTGTGATTTCCATCCTCCAAGGGGCCCAGCCCAGAGAGGAAGGCATTGGGCCTGGGGCTGAGGTTCTTCCTTTGTATTAGTTCCCGGACAAGGCTGAGCTGCTGGGACCCCAGCCCGTGTCTAAGGAGCAGGCCTGGGAGAGGTGGCCCTGTTCCCCTGCCTGCTGTAAAGGCAGGGTCCTCTGTGCCTTTTCCTCGGCCCCTGCTTTGAGGGCTGGCCCCCACTGGGCACGGGCGCTGCCATCAAGGCACATCTGTCCATAGTCCTAAACCAAAGACTCGGTGGAACAGAAACCTAACTGAGGTGGCTTTCTCCTTTAAGAGAACACATTCCTCAGCTTGATGGTTGCCTCCGGGCTCTCTCCCACTCCCACTTGGAAGCCAGGCTGAAAAAATGCCTGGTGGGCAGGATTACAGGATTAGTCAGTTTTTCCAAAACAGGCCCATAGGCTTTGGGTCCCGAAATGAGTTTTGGTTTGAGCCTCTCCCTGTGATTAGTGACAGCTGTGTCAGGCAGCCGCCCTCCTCCTTCTCCTGGCCTTGTCTCTTCCCTGAGTGCTAGTAAGTCACTGTGTTACCTTAATCACAGGCCCCAGAAGTTTGGGAGAAACCTGAGCCCTACGGTTCAGTGACCCTGGGCCCAAGGAGGAAGGAATTACTGATTGAACCAAGGGTTTGGCTTTGCTAATCCCTTCCACTCCCAACCAGAGAGCAGTCCCCAGAGGCCAACCAGTGCTGGATGGGCTGAGAGGGTGGGGGCTATTCCCCGTGATGGTCTATCCATCTCTTGTCTCAGATTGCAGCCAGCCCCCTGTTCCTACTGGGTCTCTGGCCCAGCTCCTCTGGCTCCCCTGCCCTCTGGGGCAGGCTGGGCACCACCACCTCCCTGACCTGGGCCTGCTCTGCATCTCAGTCAGTTGGTGAGTTGCCTGCTCCAGTTCCAGAGCTGGTATTTCCCAGGAAAGGCACTCCTAAAGGATCATCAGCTGAGGCCACCATGCTGGAACAGGCAGATGTCTGAGGATGTCCCTGAGGACAGAGCCAGGGCTTGGCCAGAGTTAGGGAGAGGTGCCTCTCACTCCCTGCCTGGGCCCCCAGCCTCGTCTGCACTTAGAGGCTCCTTGAAGGGGAACCACACGTGCACAGCTGGTCTCCCACAGGAGGTGCTCTCCTTGGAGCTTTTTCTCTCTGTGGAAAGGCTATGGAAAAGAAAGAAAACTGTGGTTCTTTCAACGATACCTACAATCCCTAGAGCCAGTGTGGTCCTCTTTTTAGTCCTTGAGCTCCTCAACAATTTTTTGGTGGTGCTGCCCTGGTGGTCTATCTGAAAGTCAGGTTCTGCTGCCCTTTGAGAGTCACTGAGGGCTGCTGGACTTGGCTCTTCTGGGCAGTTAGAGCCCAGGCAACACCCAGAATCCTGAGACCAGGCCGTATTCCAGCGCCCGACAGGACCAAGGGCTGACACAGCAGGTCCAGAACTCTGTTGATGCTGACCCCAGTCCAGATGGGAACTGGGGACAAGGCTGAGTCCACTGGGCCCTGTGGCATGCTGGCTGTGACTTAGCAAATGTGTTTGTGCCCGTAGCACCCAGTTAGTGCTGGAAATGGAATGGCATGTTTTGTCATGTTCTGGCCTCCAGGCTGAAAACTGTTTATTTGAACAATTAAGAACACAGCTTCAGCTGAACCACAAAATCAGACGGAAACCTTTATCTTGGGTGGCAGGCTCTTGGTTTCCTCCTATGCCCTTGCAGGCTTGCGAGTGGGGCCACATTAAATGGGGCGTGTCCGGAAGCGATTCCAGGGGCTGTTGCCTTGCTCGGGAGCGGTCAGCAACCCTTCTTGGTGTCTTTTGTGTTGATGGTGGGGATGGGAATGGGGGTGTTAGAAGGCGACCCAAGCTTTTTATTCAGAGACCTTGAGGTGAGGGTGGGGCTTCTTCGGCAATTGGCCATGAGACACAGTATCTGCCGGACCATCTTCTACATCAGAGATGACTGTCTCAGATGATCTTTTTGTCTTCCTTCAGCCAAGAAATACGTGAGTTCACATCACCCACTCAGCATACCACAGGGGACCTTGGCTCTGGCATCTCCTGGTCCCTCTCTCAGCCTCCAGAGCTGGGGGTTCCTGGGCCTTTACCACAATAAGGGGTTCGTGGGAAGATAAGTTAAGCATTTGCTTATAATCTTCCTTGAAATTTAAGCTTCTCTCAAAACAAAACCCAAGCCATTCACCTCCCCAGGAGCTCTGAGAAGCGCCAGCCCCCCCTCAGCCACAGCTGGTCATGGTTGGCCACTGTGTTGAGACACATGGCCTCATGACCAGATGCTTGAGGGCTCCCTCCCTGAGCTGCTGTCCCTCACCCGCACCTCCCACAGCAGGCTGCCCTGCTCAGAAACCTTCCAGGGTTCCACCAGCTGCCCACTGGGTCCCTGCAAACACTGACAGGCCTTGTTTCTAGAACCTCAGCTGTTAAAATCCTACATTTTATTCTGTTTCTAAATGATTCACATTTATCAATCTCATCCTCCTAGATGCATGCTGTGAAAACTTCTTGGGGCAAGAGTTTCATCTCCTGCCAATCACAAAGGCCTGCTCCCACCCCACCCCCCACGAGCCACCTGGGGTCTGGGTTGAGGCTAATGAGTGATTTGGGGCATTCACCACCTTGGCTAATGACCCTTGCCACAGGGTGTGTGTATTGGTGTGGGGGGTGCTGCCGGGGCACCAGAACACATCTGACCTCACTTTATCTACCTCAGCAGCTACCTTGGGACATACCCTCCACCCCAGCCCTTCACCACGGGGATGAGGTGCAAGATCCAAGCACCTGAGAGGCAAGAGGGTGACGTTTCCTTTTGGGAAGTGCTTCTCACACTGCCCAGTGTGGATTCCAGCAAAGGCAGGGGATGATGGGAGTCTGGATGGGAACAGTCAAATTTCCATTCTGGTTCTCCTCCATCCTGGCTGCAACCCCAATCTAAAAAGAAGCAAGGCAAAGAAAATAAGCCTGCCTCAGGCTGAGCCCAGGATGGGGGAAGTCAGCAGTCCAGGGAGGAGAACATTAGGCAACAGCATGAAGAGTTCTGTATTGTTTCAAAACTGGTCAATTGCTTCCATATCCATACAGACTTGGTAAAGAGACATGGATGGACTCGATATGGTGGGGAAATAGGATTATAATGACAGAGGAAAGAAGCAACAGCAAAACACTAGGAAAACCTGGGGAGGGTACCATGGGATGCCCGTTAGCCTGCGAGGTCAGCAGCTCAAGGCGGAGGGAGGGCATCCCTAGCCCCCTGCCTGCCCCTTCCGGGACTGCTCGCCCAGCCCACCCCCTCCACCTCTACCTGGGCAGCTTGGAGTTTCTGACTGTGGGCAGACCTTTTCCCCTGGACTGGGTCCTCGCTGTGCCCTGTTTCCTGGAGACTTTGGGGAAGTTGCTGGCTGAGGGCCTTGGAAGAATGAGGGAGGCCTGCCTGGGTGGTGTGGAGGCTGCAGCTCGGAGTAGAGGAAGACGGGACAGGGGACTGAGGGCTCTATGGATCTCTCTCCCTCTGAAGAGGAGACGAATGTAAGAGAGGGGTGGCTCAGTACTTCCTGTCATGTGGCCTCACCCTCAGTAGGCAGCCCCTCTGCTCATCACGCTTTGGGGGAAGAGGCCAGACTGCAGGGGCGGTGGGTAATAATGATCACCCCAGTTTACTGAGTGAGCACCATGCCCCAGGCACTGGGTTTCATGCTTCACACAGTTATTTAATCACCCAAACACCCTCCCAAGGTGGCAGTTGCTCCCCTTTTGCAGAAGAGGAGACAATTTCAGGCCAAGGAGTTTGCTTAAGGTCACACAGTTCTTAACTAGCAGAGCCGGGGCCTGGTGGCAAAGCCTTGCTCTTCAGTCCTCTGTTACCTGACTGAGCCTTGGCCCTCAGGGGCAGCGGCCTGCCCCATAGAGTCCCTGTCCAGGGCAGGCTGGGGCAGTGGGCTGTCCTGGGGCCTCACCTCGCCCTCTCTCAGGCAGTGTGGGATGGTGGCCCTGGCTCTGAAGGCTCCCTGGCATCCTTTAGGACACAGTACTGCTACCACAGAGCCAAGGCCTTACCCTAATCACCTGGGCAGGCCTGACTCCCCAGAGAGGTGTGAACGTGCCTGGGTGTTGGGATGGGAATGAGGCACTTTGATGGACAAGTTGGAATCCGTTTGTGAGCAGTAAATTGCCCCAGTCCCTGGGGCCGTTTTCCATCATAAAATCTCAACAATTTGACTCTGCCGATCCCCAATGGTGGAGCCCCGTCCAGGGAAATGAGAAGGTTTGTTTGAGCTGGATCTGCAAGGAGCTGGACCCCCAATGGAGGCCACAAATCGCTCACCTCTGGCCTCCTACCTCTACCATGCTTGGCACCGAGGGTTCTGCCTTCCTCTGAGAACCTGATCTAGTCTTCTGGGGCAGGCACTTTTCCGGTTATCCCTGGACCATTGAGCTGGCTGCTTCCTATCTCCGTCAGCTACTGTCTGCTGTCTCTCACCAGGTTCTCACCAAAGCTCTCTCTCGCAGTGGTGTCACTCGCGCACACAGCTTCAGGGGGCTCGCTGTGTGCCTGAGCTCAGAGCTGCACCTGGGTCCTGACTTCTCTCCCATGTCCCTGCCTATGAGATTCTCCGCCAGGGTGTTCCACGGGCACCTCAAAGTCATGCTGCCTAACTTGAACTCACCCTCCCCTGGTCCCCCACCTCCCACCCCCAGTGGACCCAGAACTTTTCTGGAATCTACTTTGGCACCCCTCCCCTTGGTCTCCTAGGAAGCTCCATGTCCTGCTTCTGAACTCGAAGAAGTCACATCTGCATTTTCCCTTCTCCAGTCCTCTGGAAACCCCATGTACTGATGGTCCCCGGTTTAAGATGGTTTGACTTACGATTTTCTGACATTTTGATGGTGTAAAACCTATATGCATAATAAATTATGTGAGATATTCAACACTTGATTAAAAAACAGGCTTTCCATTAGGTGGTTTTGCCCAACTATATAGGCTAATGTAAGTGTTCTGAGCATATTTAAGGTAAGATAGGCGAAGCTATGATATTTGGTAGGTTAGATATATCAAATGCATTTTCAACTTATGAGATTTTCAACTTACACTATCAAGATATAATAACCCCATCGTAAGTCAAGGAGCATCTCTACAAGATCATTTATTGCAAGAGCCTCCTGACTAGCTAGTTCCTTTCCATGTTCCTAAGCAATCATCCCAAAGCCAGACTCACAGCATGTTACTCCCAATATCCAAAACTCTCTAAGGCTCCCCATTACCTTCAAAGTAACCCCAAACTCTTCACTGTTCCCACCTTGAATCAACTCCAACCCTGCTTTCCTGCATGGTTACCCACTCTTGCTCCTTAGAAGCTCTGTGTTTCAATTCTTCCAGACTCCCCATGTCCATCTTGCGCTTACTGACTGTGACATGGCTCCCACATGCCTTCTGCTTGGCAAGGACAGTCCTGCCTCTTCCCATCACAGTCCTACCCTTTGATCAAGACCTGGCCCAGAGACCAAACACCCAAGCCCAAATGATAGTTTAGACCAGTGGTTGGCAAACTGCGGCCCATGAGCCACATGCGGCTCTTTGGTCCCTTGAGTGTGGCTCTTCCACAAATACCACATGCAAGCACTACCTTGATAAGGAATGTACCTACCTATATAGTTTAAGTTTAAAAAATTTGGCTCTCAAAAGAAATTTCAATCATCGTACTGTTGATATTTGGCTCTGTTGACTAATGAGTTTGCCGACCACTGGTTTAGACCGTGGAAGCCAATACCTGACTGACCAGGTCCAAGACCAAGTTCTACTATTTCTATTGTTTGACCTTTTGGTCACTTAACCCTCTGACCCTTGGTTTACTCATCTGTAAAATGAGGATAGCAGTAGTAACATTTGCCTCATTGGGTCTCTGAGAATTGAGACTAATTATAAAATTGAACAGTGTCTGGCATGTGGTCAGTACTTTATGGGTCCGTTATAATACCCCAGAATATGAAGCCTACTCTGATCCCCTCAGCTAAACTCCCATACTTCCCAAGCATTTCATTGACACCACAAGCAGCACTTACACATTTGCCTGGTTGTGCAGTTAGAATTCTTTGATGGCAATTGGGCAATTGTCAGAAACTCGTTGGGGCAAAAGGAGGATTTTTATTGCAAGCATATGGGTGGATCTTATAGCACCCAAATGCAGTAGCCCCTCAGGGAGCCTTGGCATGGCAGCTGGAACTGCTGCTTGGGTAGCATTCTCTCTCAAAACATCCACTTAATTATTTCCTTTGTAGACCATAGCTTTAAAGTCATGGCTGAAATCCATTGCCCACAACACTCGAGGGTACATGCCGCTGTCCAACATGGAAAGATGGAATCTCTCTCTTGGTCTTTATTCAGAAGCTCTGACCAGCCTCTCTTGGGTAGAGGTAGGAGCAGGGGCAAGGGTCATGCTATACAGAATTATTGTTGGGGGTGCTCCACTATGGGCGAGGAAATGAATTTATTCAATAGTATGGTCCATGCCACAGACTGTAAGTTAGTCCCCAAAATTTGTTTCCCTATCATTCTTAGTTATAAAACTTCCAGTGTTTGCTGCTTAAATAAAGACTACATTTCCCAACCTCCCTTGCAGCTGGGTATGACCATGTGACTAAGTTCTGGCCATATGACTAAGTTCATTAAAGGGTAGGGATTATACATGTTTTTTTTTCTTCTTTTTCCTAGAAGCTGGATTCTGGAGCCAGACTGAGTTGAAATCTCAGCCTTGCCACCTAGTTGTGTGACCCTGGGCAACTTACTAAAATCTTTTGGCCACAGTTTTCTTAGCAATAAAATGAGAGTAAAAATAATATTGCTTTAATAGGGCTATTGAAGAGTGATTAGAATGGTTTCTGGCACACACCGTGTGTTCCGTAAAGTATGTCTCTGGTGAAAAAGATGGTGATGATGATGAAGAAAAGGATGGCTTCGTTAGAGCTCCCGTGCCATGTTGGGTGAAGAGGTAGAGCCATCTGTTAAGGATGGCCTGGACCTTAATGGTTGTTGAGCCAAAACCAGCCTGACTGCTTGCTTCCTGACTTTGTTTATGAAAGAGAAAAATAAACTTCCACCTTGGTTAAGCCACCATTACTTGGGATTTTCAATTACTTGCAGCCTAACCTGATCCTAAATGATACAAGACCTTGTAGGTTCAGCATACACTCCTGTCCACTGCATCCTGTTGTAGTCCCTTGAGAATATGTCTACTTGTACCGGCTTAGGATTTACATTCCTTAAATACAGGATAGCTTTCCACGCTATCTTTGTGTCTTTTATAATCCTTAAAAAAAAAAATCTTGCTCACAGAAAAGGCTCAGTAAATAAGTGTTGAATAAATGGAAGAATGATACTAAAAATTATTGTTCTGGTTAGGCAGACACTATCCCTGTTCTGAAACCCCGAAGGATCCTTTGTGTTGGCAGGCTGCAGAAAATTGGTGATAATACTAGGACAATGTTTATGCAGCACCATGCTTGATGTTCCAAGCACTTCAAGTGCATTATATTTAACCTTCATGGCAACCCTATGAAATAAATCCTCTCATCAGCTTCATTTTACAAATAAGGAAACTGGGCTTTAGAGAGATGGAGGTTAAGGTCTTAGAGTCAGGACTCACATCAGACAGTCTGACTCCAGAGCCCAGGATCTGAACAGTTTTGCTATGAGACTTTCTCCAGGGGTTTTCTCCTGTGAGCCCTTCAGAAAGGAGATTGAGATCACAGAGGACCTGTTTGGACCAGCGAGAACATGTCACTTCAGACAGACCCTGCTTCTCTTTCTACTCTGGAGGTTTGTCTGAAGAGCCGAGCGTCAGGGAGACTGGCGGGGAAATGTCAGGGTTTTTCTGTGGTTGGTGGGATGAAGAGCCACAGAGGCCTAGACCACTTGGACCAACCCAATCTCCACAGTACTGCCATTTTTGTGGGCATGAACCAGTTGTCTTGGTCTCACTCCTACCTGCCGGTTAAACACCTGGTGTTCTAGTCGGGCCCTTTCTTATAATCTCAGCAAGAAAGGCTTCATTTTGAAAGATGAACAAAATGAAAAGCTTAGTTCTTCAAATGAAAATTTTATGGTGAGATTTTAGGCAACAAAGATTTTGGGATTGGGGAACTTCCTGCTGCCTCTCAAATCACTGTTGTCTACTTCTCTCTCTTCTCCCTCTCCTTCCCCTCCTTCTTTCCCTTACCCTTTTCCTCTTTCTCTCCTCCTCCTTTTCCTTCTTCCTTTTTTTCTTTTTAAACCATTTTGCATGTACCTCTCTCTCTCCCTTCCTGCGTGTCCTTTACGGGCCACTTCCAGTCCCCTGGTCCAGGAAGCATTCTCTGGTCTTCTCACACACGCTGGCCATCTCTGTCACCTGCCCGTCCTGTCGCTCTGGTCATCCCTGGCTCAGGGATCTCATGACATTTACAGCCTGGGCTGCATGCTTTAGAACCTCTTCCTGTACTGGGCTGACTCTCCAGATGCTGCTTATGTCTTTGGTTTGGTTAAACTGTTTGTTGTCCGAGGACCAGGGCCACATTGAATTGCGGGGGGGTGCTGTGCAGGAGTTCCTACGTTGGGAAGTCATTTTGGCCTCCATGACTTCTTAAGGCTCTTTCTGCCCTAAGATTTAAAGATTCCCTGCTCTTTCTCTCATTTCCCCCAAGGTTCCTGGTGCAGTGCTGGGAAAGACAGATGCTAAGGAAGGATTTATTGAGCTAAGCCTGCCTCTTTTTGGAAGCAAGTGTGAAGAGCCATTGAGACAATGGTAGGAAAGCTCTCCTATTTCCAAAGATCTCTCAACAAGGAGGCCAAGTGCTTTCAGGGTTTGGCGATTGGCACTTTTTTGAGGCCACTAGGTTGTCTGTTCTTGCCTGTGCTGTAATGGACGCTCTGGCGCCTCCTCCGGCCTGGTCAGCACTGATGCTCCTCTGGTCCAGTGTCTGGGCTGGAAACCACAGCTGGCCCTTCCTTAAATGACTCAACATCTAACTTGGACTCAGCTCCAGCTGGCTCCAGGCAGCCAGTCTCACAGGACCAGGCCAGGACCACAGAGTTCCCAGCTTTTCTCAGAAAGATTCTGCTGCAGACAGGGGGAACACCATGCCAGAAATTCTGCAAAATGCAAGTGCAAGCACTTTCAGGCCATGGCTTTGTGTCTCCTGTCCCCATGGCCTCGTTCCACCAAACTCCATGATGCCCAGATAGAACACACGTTCCTCCTTGTGAACAGGGGATTCAGATCTATGGCCACCAGGAAACGACTTAGCATATAGTTGGGAGAGGGAGGCAGAGTCCTTGGGGTTGGAGCCACAGCAGAGCATCCTGCCCCTCTGGAGCCTGGACCTCTGGCCCCAGCAGCCCTAGAAAATGTGGCCTCTCCAGGAGCCCATTCTAGGCGAAGCAAGAGGAGGTATTTGGACCTGGGTTTGGGTTTGCATTGTGACCTGGTGTGCAAAGACCCTTTGGCACCTTAGGATATGATACCCCTGTTCCCAGCATTCAACTCAGGACCTCTCTACCTGCTTTTCTCCTTCCCCAGCACTCTGGTCCATAAGATAAAATGAATAGAGTTGGTACTGAAGACACAGGTAGAAACAACAATGACCTTTTTCTACACATTTGCTTGAGACCTCATGGCCTTTGCATGTTGTCAAACCTGCGTTATTCCTCCCTGGGCACATTGAATCCTGCCTGGAATGTCCTTGATGCCTTCACCACTTTCACATCCTCCTCATCCTTCAGGGTGTGGTCCAATCTTGCCTTCACTGCCTCCCTTCCCCACCCTGGAGTCCTCAGGGATCTCCTTCTCTCCTTTGAGCTCTTAACTCTTGGCATCTGCACCACTCTTGTGTGGCATTAGTCCACATTCATCACTGTGATATTGTTTATTGTCTCATGTAGCTAGGAAGTGTTTTGTGCATTCATTTCCCATCCACTTTCTTTTTTTTATTTTAAATTTTCTTTTGAAATTAAATTTAATGGGGTGACATTGATTCATAAGAATACATAGGTTTCAGGTGAACAGCTCTATACCATTTGAAATGTTGATTGTGTGGTATGCCCATTGCCCAAAGTCAAATTGTTTTCTGTCACTGTATATTTGTCCCTCTTTACTCCCTCCCCCCCACTTCCCCCAGGTAACCATTTCACTTTTATCAATGCCCATGAGTCTCAGTTTTATAGTATCTCACCTATGTGTGAAATCATATAGTTCTTAGCTTTTTTTGATTTACTTATTTCATTTAGTATAATGTTCTCAAGTCCATCAATGTTGTCATAAATGGCAATATGTCATCATTTCTTATGGCTGCGTAGTATTCCATTGTATATATGTACCACATCTTCTTTATCTAATCCTCTATCGAGGGGTACTTCGGTTGTTTCCATGTCTTGGCCACTGTGAACAATGCTGCTATGAACATGGGGCTGCATGTGTCTTTGCGTATCAATGTTTTTGAGTTTTTGGATAGATACCCAGTAGAGGGATTGCTAGGTCATGTGGTAGTTCTATTCTTAATTTTCTGAGGAACCACCATACTTTCTTCCATAATGGCTGTATCAGTTTACATTCCCACTAGTAGTGAATGAGGGTTCCTTTGTCTCCACAGCCTCTCCAACACTCTTTATTACCTGTCTTGTTGACAACAGCCAATCTAACAGGTATGAGGTGGTATCTCATTGCAGTTTTGATTTGCATTTCTCTAATAGCTAGTGAAGATGAGCATCTTTTCATATGTCTGTTGGGCATTTGTATGTCTCCTTGGGTGATGTGTCTGTTCATGTCCTCTTCCCATTTTTTGATTGGGTTGCTTGCTTGTTTAATGTTGAGTGTTGAGTTTTTTGAGTTCTTTATATATTTTGGATATTAATCCCATATTGGAGCTGTTGTTTGTGAGTATCAGTTCCCATTTGATTGGCTGCCTTTTTGTTCTGTTCTTGGTTTCTTTTGCTGTGCAGAAGCTTTTTAGTTTGATATAGTCCTATTCATTTATTGTTGCCTTTACTTTTCTTGCCTTTGGGGTCAAATTCATAAAATGCTCTCTATGGGCAAGGTACATAAGTTTAGTACTTATGTATTCTTCTATGTAATTTATTGTTTCAGATCTTATATTTAGGTCTTTGATCCATTTTGAATTAATTTTTTGTGCAGGGGAATAACTGTCATCAAGTTTCATTCTTTTGCATGTGGCTTTCCAATTTTCTCAGCACCATTTATTGAAGAGGTTTTCTTTTCTCCATTGTGTGTTTTTGGCTCTTTTGTCAAATATTATTTGTCCATATATATTTGGCTTTATTTCTAGGCTCTTAATTCTGTTGAATTGGTCTATATGTCTGTTTTTCTGCTAATACCATGCTGTTTTGATTATCGTGGCTCTATAGTATAATTTGAAGTCAGGTAGTGTGATACCTCCAGTGCCATTCTTTTTTCTCAGTATTGCTTTGGTTATTTGGGCTCTTTTATAGTTCCATACAAATCTGGTGATTTTTTGTTCTATTTCTTTAAAAAATGACATTGGGATTTTAATGGGGATTGCACTAAATTTATAAATTACTTTGGGTAATATGACCATTTTAACTATGTTGATTCTTCCAATCCATGAGTATGGAATATTTTTCTATTTTATTGTGCCTTTTAAAATTTCTTTTAATAATGTTTTGTAGTTTTCAGTATATAGGTCCTTCACATTCTTTGTTAAGTTTATTCCCAGGTATTTTATTTTCTTGTTGTTGCAACTGTAAAAGAAATTGTTCTATTCAATTCATTTTCTGTAATTTCATTGTTGATGTATAGGAAAGCAGTAGACTTTTGTATATTGATTTTGTATCCTGTGACTTTACTGCATTTGTTTATTGTTTCTAATAGTTTTTTGGTGGAGTCTTTGGGGTTTTCTATATATAGGATCATGCCACCTGCAAAAAATGAGACCTTTATTTATTCTTTCTTGATATGGATGCCTTTTATTTCTTTCTCTTGCCTGATTGCTCTGGCTAAGACTTCCAGAACTGTGTTGAATTAGAGTGGAGAAACTGGTCATCCTTGTCTTATTCCTGATTTTAGAGGAAAAGCTCTCAGTTTTTCACCATTTAGTGTGATATTGGCGGATGATTTGTCATACATGTCCTTTCTTATGTTGAGGTACTTCTATACCCATTTCATTGAGTGTTTTCAACCTAAATGGATGTTGTATCTTATTGAATGTTTTTTCTGCATCTATTGAGAGAATCATATAATATTTTTGTTGTTGATGTGGTGTATTACATTGATTGATTTGCATATGTTTAACCATCCTTGTGCTCCTGAAATGAATACCATTTGATTGTGATGTATTATTTTTTTTAATATATTGTTGTATTCAATTTGATAGTATTTTGTTTAGATTTTTGCATCTGTATTCGTTACACTATTGATCTGTAGTTTTCTTTTTTTGGATTGTCTTTGCCAGGTTTTGGTATCAGGGTTATGTTGGCCTTATAAAATGTGTTAGGAAATATTGCTTCTTATTTCCTTATTTGAAAGACTTTGAGAAGGATAGGTACCAAATCTTTGAATGTTTGGTAGAATTCACCAGTGTAGCCATCTGGGCCTGGACTTTTATTTCGGGGGAGGCTTTTGATAGTTGTTTCTATTTCCTCCATGCTTATAGGTCTATTTAGGTTTTCCACTTCTTTAAGACTCAGGCTAGGACTATTGCATAGTTCTAGGAATTTATACATTCCTTCTAGATTGTTGAATTTGGTGGCATATAATCTTTCATAGTATTTTAGTATGATGTCTGTGGTAATTTCTCCTTTCATTTGAATTTTGTTTATAGGACTCCTTTCTCTTTTTCCTTGGTGAGTCTAGCCAGGGGTTCATCAATTTTATTGATCTTTTCAAAGAACCAACTCTTTGTTGTATTAATTTTTTCTATAGTTTTTTTTTGTTGTTGTTCTGTTTCATTTAGTTTTGCTCTAATTTTGACTATTTCCTTTCTTCTGCTGAATTTGGGTTGCCTTTGTTCTTCTTTTTCTAGTTCTTTCAGATGTGATGTTAAGTTGTTTAGTTGTGATCTCTCTTGTGTCTTTCTATAAGCCTGTTTTGATATAAACTTCTCTATTATTACTGCTTTCACTGCATCCCAGAAGTTTTCTTTTTCTTTTTCTTTTTTTTTTAAATATGGAGACAGAGATAGAGAGTCAGAGAGAGGGATAGATAGGGACCGACAGACAGGAACAGAGAGAGATGAGAAGCATCAATCATCAGTTTTTCGTTTTGACACCTTAGTTCATCGATTGCTTTCTCATACGTGCCTTGACCGTGGGCCTTCAGCAGACAGAGTGATCCCTTGCTTGAGCCAGCGACTTTGGGTCCAAACTGGTTAGCTTTTGCTCAAATCAGATGAGCCCATGCTCAAGCTGGTGACCTCGGGGTCTCGAACCTGGGTCCTCCGCATCCCAGTCTAATGTTCTATCCACTGTGCCACTGCCTGGTCAGGCTGCATCCCAGAAGTTTTAATATATTGTGTTGTCATTCTCATTTGTCTGTATATGTCTTTTGATCTCTGGTTTTATTTCTTCTTGACTCAGTCGTTTTTTAGAAGTATGTTGTTTAATTTCCACATTTTAGTGGGGTTTTTTTTACTTCCTTTTTGTAGTTGAATTTTAATTTCACAACCTTATGGTCAGAGAATATGCTTGGTATAATTTCAATCTTCTTAAATTTGTTGAGGCTAGTTTTGTGGCCCAGCATATGGTCTATCCTTGAGAATGTTCCTTGCACACTGCAAAAAAATGTATACACTGATGTTCTGAGATAAAATATTATGTAAATGATGATTATGTCCATTTGGTCTAGTGTGTCATTTATGGCAGATATTTCTTTATTGATTTTCTATTTGATCTATCTATAGCCATCAATGGTGTGTTGAGATCTCCAACTATAACTGCATTTTTGTCTTTTTCTATTTTTAGATCTGCTAGTAGATGGTATATATATTTTGGTGCTCCCTGATTCAGTGCATATATATTAAGAAGTGTTATATCTTTCCTCTATTTCTTTCTTTTTTTAAGCTATGTATTTCAGTTTTGGTTTTTTCATGGGTGGTTACCATTAGGTTATTGAGAAAAGAAGTTTCATATATACAATAGTTCTTTGTCTAGTGAGGGCTTCTACACTCCATCCTCTTGCTACCTTAGACCTTTGCCTCTCCCTTTTTATTATGTTTTTGTCACAGATTATCTTTGTTTGGAATGTACCCATTTTTTTTTTACAGAGACAAAGAGAGAGTCAGAGAGAGGGATAGATAGGGACAGATAGACAGGAACAGAGAGAGAGATGAGAAGCATCAATCATCAGTTTTTTGTTGTGACACCTTAGTAGTTCATTGATTGCTTTCTCATATGTGCCTTGACCGTGGGCCTTCAGCAGACTGAGTAACTAACCTCTTGCTCAAGCCAGCGACCTTGAGTCCAAACTGGTGAGCTTTTGCTCAAACCAGATGAACCCATGCTTAAGCTGGTGACCTCGGGGTCTTGAACCTGGGTCCTCCGCATCTCAGTCCAATGCTCTATCCACTGCACCGCCACCTGGTCAGACTAGACTGTAACCTTTTACTTGTACATTTGTTCTTTGTATCTGGTAGACTAACCCCCTTGAGTATTTCCTGCCCTGAGGGTTTTCTGGTGATAAATTCCCTCAGCTTCTGTATATCCAGAAAAGTTTTTACTTCTTCTTCATATGTAAAGGACAACTTTGCTGGATATAGTATTCTGGTCTGGTAATTCCTCTCTTTCAGTATTTTGAAAGTTTGGATCCATTCTCTTCTGGCCTGTAGAATTTCTGCTGAGAAGCCTGATGATAACTTGATGGACCTTCCTTTATATATTAAGTTCTTTTTTTCCCTAGCTGCCTTGAGGATTCTTTCTTTGTCATAGATTTTTGACAATTTTATTACAATATGCCTTGGAGATGGCCTGTTTGGGTTGAGGTAACTATGTGTTCTGTTGGCTTCTTGGATTCTAGGATCTAACTCTTTCCATAGGCTTGAAAAGTTCTCATCAATTATTTGTTTGAGTAGACTCTCCATTCCCTTCTCCCTCTCTTCTTCTTCTAAAATAGCCATTATTCTTTTATTGCTCTTTCTGATGGAGTCAGACAATTCTTGTAGAGCTTTCTCATTTCATTTTTATTCTTGAGTCTCTCACTTCTTCCCTCTGCAGCATCTCTAGTTGCCTGTCTTCAATGTCACTGATTCTCTCCTCTGTCTGGCTTGTTATATTATCTAAACTTGCTAGCTCATATTTCAATTCATGTATTGTGTTCTTCATCTCTGTTTTTAAAGTTTCAATCTCCTTGGTATGGTATTTGTTTTGTTTTCTGAGCTTATTAAGTTGCCTATCAGTGTTTTCTTACATCTTGTTGAGTATTTTCAGAACTTCAATTTTGAATTCTCTATCGTATAATTCCAAGGTTTCATGTGATTGAGATTGCTTTCTGGAGAATTTTTATTTTCTTTCTGAACTGCATCTCTTTCTTGGATAGTCATGGTATTCCTCTTTTTTTCTGCCTTGAGGGCACTTGAGAGTGGTATTGTTAAGAAATCAAGTGAAAAACAACAAAAATAAAGATAAAAATAAATGTCATAATTAAATTAAATTAAAAATTAAAGAGAAAAAGCACAAAAACAGAAAACAACAATCAAAAACAAATAGAACAACAACAAAAACTAAAGAACAACAGAAAATTAGAAGAAAAATTTCCCAAGGGGTTTTTCTATCCTTTTCCAGTAGGTGGCACTGCATTACAAGTTTTAGCTCTGTAAAATCCCAGGCTGAACTTTGCTGAGAAGCCGCTATTGCAAAGGTGGAGGCGGGGCTGCAGTCACGATGATGGGTGGGACTTATGAGGGCTTTATTGCTTTAGCAATGGCAGGCTCAGGCGTCTGGGTGCTCCTCCCTGTGTCCCAACAGAGCAGGGGGCCAGACACAGAGCACCTCTGCTCTTCAGCTGTGGGGTAAGTTGCAGCCGCTTTCCATACCCTAGAGGGGAGGGAGGAGGGATCTGGGAAGCTGGGGATGCCACTCTTTGTATTTTTGTGTCTCTGTTGGAGTGCTGGCTGCAGGCAGACCATGAGAACACTGGCAGTGACCCCACTCTCTGCCACTTTGGTTCAGTACTACACCAAGTTTCCCAAAATCTCTCTACTCCTCTTGACAGAAAGAAACTTAATCACTCTGGTTTCTCTCCTCTTTGGAGCCCAGCCACACGTGTTTCTTATCTTCCACCCCCTGGAGTTTTTTTTACCCTTCCCACCTTTAGTCAATTGGGTGCATGGATCTTTCAGGCACCTCTGCAAGCCTAGCTGGGGTTCCTTGCTGAATTATAGCTGTTAAATTCGTTGAAATTTCAAAGGGAGAGATTGGGGCATCTCTCACACCGTCGTTATTCTGACATCCCTCCATCCACTTCCCGCACATTTTAAATCAGCTCTGTCCAATAGAAATACAATGTGAGCTACATAAGTAATTTTAAATTTCCCAGTAATTACATTGAAAAAGTACAAAGAAACAGGCAAAATTAGTTTTAAAAATATATTTTATTGAACCCAATATATCAAAAATACACACAATTAACATCTTAGGGGTATGTATTTTACATTCACAGCACATGTCAGTTTGGTTGCTAATTTTTTTTTCTTGTTTTGGCTACTGAATTTTCATAGAGAACTCTTGATCTGTATTTAGATTTAATAATGACCTCTCCTTTTCCTCTGTCTGCTAAATATTGGACCAGAGCCTCTTCTTGGTATTTCCAAGATGGAACTATACAACCAAGGGATTTCTGGGAATTGTAGTTTCCAGCTTCTTTCAGTGCCACAAAGGAGACCTTAGAAAGGGATGGTGGTGCTGTTGAGCTGACAACAGATGATCTGATATCCATCGTTTTTTGTTGTTGTTGTTGTTGTTGTTTTTGGATGAATGCTCCTAGGACTTAGTGGGAGGAGTTGCCATGTGGGTGGAGCAGCAGGAGCAGAGCGCACACAGGGAGGGAAAGCAGTAAGCAGTGCAGAGACCCCGAGTCACTGGAGAAGAGAAGAGTCTCTGGTGGTGGTAGGGGAGGTAGAGGAGGAAGATGGAGGGAGGAAAATAGTGGGTCTCTGTGGGGTCTCTAAAATGTTCTGGGCATCCAGATGCTCCAGAGTCATGAGGTGGTCATGCCTCCTCTCACCGACACCCACAGCAAGGGGAGAACACTCAGAGTTGTTCCTCACCCTGACTCTGGGTGATAAGATTAGCTGGGACAAGGTGGTTGCTCCCCAAGTCTTAGATACTCTATGAACTCACAGGCCATAGGAATCTTACCTCCTCCAAGAAGCCTTCCCAGTCAACTCTCCCTTCAACCTGAACCCATGATTTTGACACTTGCTTACACATACATTGTCATGGCTTGTTGACTGTTTTGCATGTGTTGTGTCCTCCCATGTGTTCCTTTGGAGTCAGAGGCTCAATCTATCTTCTCAATCCCACATGGTCCTGGAAGTTTCTCCACACGTCTGGGCTAGACTGAGCTGCAGAAGGGACCTGAAAGAAAGATCTGTAGGCACCAACAAAGCCACTGAAGCTGTTCTTGTCACCGATAGGCAAAGCTCTGGAAGAAGGGACAAAGGTCCATCTAGACTAGAGCCACTTCCCTTCATCCCATAAGGTAACCAGCTTGAATGAGGGAACTGGAAGAGCAAACTCTGCTGAAGGAAATTGGAGGTCAATTGGAAACAATCTTCAGGCAAATGAAAAGAGTGAAACATAGTATGTGTGTTGGGGCTCCTGGTTGCCATGGTGCAAAGGGCACTGGGCCCCAAAAAGGCTGGACTGAAACAGCCACCGGCTCTCAGAGGAAAACTCAGGTAAATGCCAAGTTCTCTAGGAGAGGCTCCCACAGCATTAGAACAACATCCAAGTAATGATGAGATGCCCCCCAACTGAGGACACCAGTTTCTACCAATGGATGAACCACTTACCTCTCTTTCTAGGCATTAACTCCAGAAGTTGGAGGTACCAACAACCTTTCTGTTCCTTCTTAAGGATTTTAGGGCTAGGCTGAATTTATGGCCTAGAGTTCATCTAGTTCAATGCCATCATCTTATAGATGAGGAAACCAACATGAATTCAAGGTCAGGTTGGAAGTTGAGTCGTTTTCTGGCTCTTCCTCAAAGGTTATTCCTTCTCCACTTTACTCCTGGTCCTTTTTACTAGTCTCACATCAAATATTCTCTCTTTTGTTTTCTCTGAGGGTGAGGGTCTTTTTTTCTTACATTTCATCTTCTGAAGAGAGAGCATTTCTCATGTTACTGATTTTAGCAGCATCAGAACAAACTTTGAGTGCATGGCACATCTGAGGATCCTATGAATGGTTAATCAGGCAAATCTCATCTAGTGATCTGAAGAGGAGCATACACGGGATATAAAATTAGACCCCACAGACCCCCCCATCCAAAGTCAGAAGGTGTTGTTTGAAGCAATGAAATCAGTTGATTTGACAAGGCTTGTTGGGGGAGACTGTCCATGCCCCAAACCCCCAGGACTTTGTGCTTCAATTTAAATATCTGGCACCAGATGGCAGTATTGCTCTGTTATGAATTTTGGACAACTTGCTATTCTGAGAAAGGTTTAAATTTCATTCATTCATTCATTCAAGTATTTACTGAGTGCTTACAATCATTCCAGGTACTTGGGATATAGCGGTGAACTAAACATAAAAAGCTGTGCCCTCTTGGAGCTTTTATTCTTGTGTGGGGAGATGATGAATAAATGAGAAAAACATTTGGCATATCAGATGATAATAGGATCTATGTAGAAAAATAAAGTAGAGAAGGGGGAAAAGGAGGGCCTCGATGGGGAAATGCTATGTAGTTAAACGGGAGGTCAGATTATAGATGATAAAAACTGAGAGACTATGGAGGCTTTAGGCAATGATTGGATCATAGAAACAGAAAAAGTTGCATACAAAGGGGCTTTAGATGGGGTTGCTATATTCTACACATGGAGAAACTGAAGGTCAGGGATGGATAGTGACCTGCCCGAGGTGAAAAATCGAAGGAGGAGGCTGGCAGCCTTGAGTTCCAGTTCAGCCCACCTGTCCCTGCTGCCCCCACTTCCTCCCCAAATCCCAGCTTGGTCCTGTGAGGGACCCTCCCTCAGCTTGGCAGAGACTATGAACTCACCAATGCTGTTTGCTTTTCTCCCTGGGCACATTTTCCAGCCTACCTTGCAGTTACCGTGTGCAGTTACTGAGTTCTGGCCAATGGACATTGGGCAGGAGAGATATACACCAACACCAGGCCTGGTCCCTAAAGGCCCCCTGTATGCTCTTCCATGCACTCCCTTTACCCATATATGTGGCAAGAAGCACAGGACTCCAGAGCCCTAGAGAATAAGAAAGTCATTAAGAAGAGGGACACTGGGTCTCTGGATGACTACATGAAGATCACCCTATCACCCTGCTTTGGACTGTGACATAAGTGAGTTTGGTGAGTTAAACCATTGAGATTAGGGGTTGTTTGTTACAGCAGCTAACTTACCCTAACCATTACACCCATCGTGACTGAACTGGACTGAATATATGTCCTGCCAGCCTTAGCTCCCAGCAGTATATGTAGGAGACGCCTGCTGTTTCTGACTGTCTATGCACAACCCTCTCTTTGCTTGGTCATAGCTCCCAGTTTTATTAGAGAAGACACCCCTCTTATTGGTGAAGCTGTTTCTTATGGTCCCACCAACACCACCACCTACAGAGGGGCATGTGATCCAAGTGGCCATTCTGAGTACATAATCTTCTTGGCTAAGTGATCAGTTCAGGACTGGATACATAATGATAAGAATCTTGCTTAAGATTCAGGCTGTGGGTGTTGGAAAGAGAGCTTTCTTCCTCTAACATTGAGTGATGAGGACCAAGAGAGCCTGAAGCTGCCAGAGCCATTGCCCAGAGAGAAAACCCGACTCTACTGCAGCATTCCAATCATGACTGAAGCCAGGCCTACCTTCTGTTTTCCCAGTTACAAGAACCAATTCTCTTTTTAATTAAAAAAGAAAATGGATCCAGTTTAGATTTCTGTCACTTCACACAGAAAGAGTTCTGATTAATTAATAAGTAATTATTGAACTCAGATGTATTGAAACCTCTGCTCATGTTCTGAGCTAGAGATTTGGATTAAAGAGTGAGCAAATTAGACACCAGCCACTAGGACCTCCTGTCCCCATATACAAATATATGTGGCAGGTGGGCTCGATGCCAATGTCAAGTAACAGAACAATCTGTTCAAAAGTTGGGTCTCATTTTTCACTTTTTAGGTGGCTGGCTTATCGAGATGTAAGAGGAAACAAGGGCCTTTTCCTTTACCCTTCTGGAAAACCTAGCTTTTGAGTTCTTGAGGTTTGAGCTTTCCTTATCACCACGAGGGAAGCAACAGTCTTTGGTCTGTGTTTCCGGCCAAATGGAGAAGTCGCCAGGCTGGAGTGGGGGGCCCTGAGATTGGAGGGCCTGTGCCCATCTGATGGTTAATGGGGTTTGTGTCAGGAGGGCAAGGAGAGGGGCACAGCCTTTAGGGATTATGGGACTCTTGAACCGAAAAGGAGAAGTGTTGATTCTGTGGGGCTAAGGTCATGGACACCCAAGATCGGCCCCCATAGAACTGCTGGCGTGGGATTGGGGCTGCTCTGGGCCTGGGAGAATGGGACCTCCAGGTGCAGAGGCTCAAGAATCCTGAGAAAGCTCCCCAGGTGAATCCTGCCTCAGTGTCGCAGGCTCCCTCTGCATGGACCATGTGGGCAGCACCAAGCACAGCCATGGATTGATCATTGACCTCTACTATATATTCTCATGGATAGGACAAATCCTAGGGTCCTTCTATAGCTTTCTTCAGCAACTCTCCATAACTTGACAAATGCAGGTTTTAGCTAGATGTAATTTAACTTGGAAAAATTTAAAATGCAACATTTCTTGAATCCTAAATTTAGTGGCATGATTAATATCTGTACATATCTAATTACAAATTATCATAAACCATGAAGGGTAATTATTGAGCTTCATGAATCTACATAGTGGAGCCTCTGACCTATTCCTGGCCACCTTGTCTGATCTTCAGCTACTTTCTAATACATCATGTTAATTGACCAGCCAACAACCATTCTCAACTCCCCTCTCCTTTACCCTCTTCCAGAAACAGAGGCTGAAAAAGTGACACTTTCCCGGACTCCTTTGTGGCTTGAAATGGTCGTATATTTCAATTCTGGCTGACAAGATCAAAACGGTCATGTAACCCAGTTCTGGCTGACGAGGTGTAAGAAAAGTTTGCTGGGAGTGATGGGGGCTGTGGAGGTTTTGAGGAGTGGGGATGGGAAAGAGTTTTCATCCTCAATGAAGTAAGAAAAGCACATGAAAGGAGCTCTTTCCAAGTTGACGATCCTTCTACATCCCGACTCGGGAGAAAGTCTTAAGAAGATGTGATAGCCTGAGCTGTGGCAGCCATCTTGGAACCATAAGGGGGACAACTGAGAGAATTTGGACATTGACCTGGCAAAGCCAGCTTGATATCTGCTTACCACTAGATTTCTTAGTAAGCAACTGTCCTTATGGCTTAAGTCCCTCTCAGTAAGGCTCGGTTACAGGCCCGGTGAAAGTTGCTGCGCAGACATTGTCTTTAGAATACAGATGAGACCTAGAGAGGTTAGCGGCTTGCCCGAGGTGACCTGCTGTGGAAGACAACCCCCTCTGGGGCTGGCTGAGCAAAGAGTGGACATGGCTGTGGATACGTTAGGCTAACCAAAGCAGAAGCGGGGCATCTGGAACACCGGGAGAGGAGCGGGGAGCCCCTGCAAGTTCCTGAGCGTGAGGGAGAGGCAGGCAGAAGAGGCATGGGCAAGGTCTGAGGGACTCATGCAGGTGAAACAACAAAGGGCAACCCTCCCTCCAGTGGGGGCTTCCTTGTGGCTGTCTCTAGGGAGCCTGCAGGAAGGAAGGAAAGGCAGTGGCTGGGATTCAATGTAGACTAAAAGGACCTAAATTTAGATCAGACGTCTAGGGAGACGCTAGGAAATCCACTTGCGATTTTCTCTCTCTGTAATGCTTCGCCCTACCGCCCTACCGAGGCACATCCAGCTAGAATTTCTATGAGACACCCCCCATCCCCAGCAGTCCTTCGTGTCTGAAAGGGGTGAGAACGTTCACTCACAGGCGAGGTCATCGTGGCACAAAGCCACACGTGGAATAAAGGCAAGAGCCCTGGTCTCATGGGCTCTTGTCTCAGCTGTCTTTCTGGGAGGGGAAAAAAATCCCCAGATTTGTAGCATTTGTTGATTTCCATCGTGTAAATGATTCCACCATGGCTGATTTTGCCAGTGTTTAAACAACTTTCTTGCAAAATTGCTGACGTTTAGCGGTTGGCTCTTGGAACCCGTGGGGTGCCTGCTGGCAATGGCCCCCTGTCCCCTCCCCCCATCTGCTGTCTCAGTTCAGGCCCAGAGGTCTCTCCCTCTTTCTGGTGGCAGGCTGTTTGTCCCTTCCCCGCCCTGACCTTGGCTGTGGTGTTTCAGCTCTTGGCCTCACAACGCGTTTCTGCCATGTGTCCCTGACCTCATCTCTGGTTTGCTGCCTCTGCTTTCCCCTCATCCTGACCCCAAATTCCTGCCCCTGGCCTCTCTTGGTAACTTGCTGGATGGCTTGTTGTGGGACCTGTTCTCTCCTTCCTCGGCCACAGCTGCTCCCGCCATCACCAGCCTGCCTGGACCAGGCTGGGTGTTGCATGGGGGATAACATCCAACCTGTGACTTGAGAGGGAGTTGTCCAGAATGGTTGTAGATAAAAGGACCCCGGGAGCTTGCTCTGAATGTCTTTCATGTTCCAAATGTCACTGTCTCCCCTCACAGAGCAGAGAGCCCTTCAAAGCCTGGATTCCTACTTGTCTTCCTAAGTGTGACCCTCTCCCCTGCCTGCATTCGCTTGCTCTGTCTCTTTCACCGAGCAAAACAACAACAAATAACACCCCCCCAAAAAACCAAAAAGCACATGTCCAAGTTGACCCACAGCTCCTCCAGCTCTTGGGGACCTTTTGTCTGTCTAACCCTGCCCTTTGGATCTAACCCAAAACCCACTGCTCCAGGCTCTCTCCTGGCTTTCTGAAGGTTTTATCATCATCCCAAGACCTAATCCTAACCACAACTGCAAAGCTTAGATTAATGTTTTTCAACTGCCTGTCCGCCAAGAATTTCATGACAATCCGCAAGAGAGTTAATTAACCTCCTGGATGTTATATGAAGATTATAAACCCGATAATCTTAGTCAAATTTGCTTATGCTCAGCGTGATTGCCACCTATGAGCCTATATCATCGATGAAAATGCTATTGAGGTTGTCTTAGATATCTTTGCAACTTGTAGGCTCATTCAAACAACCATTTGCACCATGCAGAGCATTTACAAATCATACACAAGAGACAAAAAGCATTTGGACAAACTTGTGTAGTATTCAGTACATTGTACACGTGAAGTTTGGAAATCAAGCACCAGCTTTTGTACCATGTTGCACCATTATGAGCCGTAAGATAAACCTTATTCATTGTGTATTTGTTTTCAGCCAGCTAGGTCACCAGTCCCCAACTGTAAGAAGCTTAGATCACCTAGCTTAGATCACCTCTGAGTCCTATCCCTGAAGTCCTACTGTACTTCCAGCTGAACTCCTCAGCATGCTCTAGTATCACTTCCTCCAAGAAGCCTTCCCTGCCCTGGCTGGTTGGCTCAGTGGTAGAGCATCGGCCTGGCGTGCAGGAGTCCCAGGTTCGATTCCCGGCCAGGGCACACAGGAGAAGTGCTCATGTGCTTCTCCACCCCTCCCCCTCTCCTTCCTCTCTGTCTCTCTCTTCCCCTCCCTCAGGGAGGCTCCATTGGAGCAAGGATGGCCCAGGCACTGGGGATGGCTCCTTGGCCTCTGCCCCAGGCGCTGGAGTGGCTCTGGTCACAAGAGAGTGATGCCCCGGAGGGGCAGAGCATCGCCCCCTGGTGGGCAAAGCGTCGCCCCCTGGTGGGCGTGCTGGATGGATCCCGGTCGGGCGCATGTGGGAGTCTGTCTGACTGTCTCTCCCCGTTTCCAGCTTCAGAAAAATACAAAAAAAAAAAAAAAAAGAAGCCTTCCCTGATCTCCCCTCTTCTCTCAAGGCTGGCTGTCCTATCTCCCTGCATCCTCAGCAAACCTTGATTGCAACCTTCCTCCCACTGGGATATAGCTATTTACTTGCTGGTCTCGCCCATTAGGCAATGTTTTGGGGGGAGAAGGAACTGTCACTCTGCCCTGGAGCCTAACATGGTACCTGGCACAGGGTAGATACCTATAAACATGGGGTACTTAGTGACTCTTGCAGTCATTTCTCATGTAGCACTGTAAAAGCACTGTCTGTTGGAGTGCCTCCTAGCTCCTTTTCTAGAGTGGAAGTTTCCTGAGGCCAGGAACCTATTCTGTTCCTCAGGACTCCTCCCAACACATAGCTTCAAGCAGGGCCAACGGCTGGGGCACAGTACACACTCGAAGAGAGGGGGTGGGAAGAATCAGGTGTGTGCCTTGTGTTTCTTCAGACACACCCAGCTGTTGCCTGAGTCATCTCAAGAGGTGATCAAGTTTAAGAGAAAGGCTTCTTATCCATGCTCACAAATCCTCACTCTATGTGATTGTGAAGACCCTTGAAGGGGCAGGGGGCCATGTGCTTTCTGTGGAAGCTGGGTGGCAGAACAGTCCAGGCAAGAGGGCCGAGAGCTGGGCAGGCCAGTTCCCAAATGGCCAGAGGAATCTTTGAATCCGTCTGGAACACTGGGGAGCTACTCACGAAGGTGGGACAAGCCCTCTCCCCCCTCTGCCTCCTCTTTCCCGTCTGCCCCCCTTTCCCTCCCCCCTCCCCCCCAAACTTCCCCCCACTGGCATAGCTCCTTACAGGGATATGGACTCTGGCTCCCAGCTGGAACCCCACGAGCAGAAATGTTCTCGTGGTTTTCCTGTTGGAGTCCCACGAGCAGGAATGTTCTCGTGGTTTTCCTGTTGGAATCCTCGGGGCAGGAATGTTCTCGTGGGTTTCCTGTTGGAATTCCATGAAAAGCGCTTTCATTCTTCTAGCCTCGTGCCCCTGAAGCTTCAGGGGCACGGGATCCTGGGGCAGTCCCAAGTTCAGCCCCTCCCAGGCTTTGCCCGTAGGCTCTGGGCATCTAGTTAGTGTGGACATCTCCTGGAGGCGGGCCGCTTTGGCCACATAAGGTGCTGCTGTTGAGGTTTCCGGGCTAAGCTGTGGTCATTTCTGTCCTGCCGCTATGAACAGGGTCCACTGGAAGGGGGCCTGCCCTGCTCTGGAGTGACAAGATCGGTTGGGGTCACAGTGCGATGGAGCCACGCTGCTTGCGTCTGGATCCTAGCTACCTAGTAGCCGGCTGTAGAATTATCAAAAACTCTCTGAAGCTCTATTTCCTCTGCGAGATGGCAATCAAATCTATGCTGGAGAGTTGTTGTTGGGGGAAAGGGGCATAAATGAGGTAACTCTCCCCATCTTCCTTCACTAAGCCCAGGACCAGTTCACATGCTTTCCCCACCTTGGCCTGATCCAGCCATCCCATGCCTTCGCTGAGCTGAATCTTTCCTTTTCCATCGCCACATCTTGTCCATCTCACAACTCCATGTATCCAGGGCCCCTTTCTGTTCCCAACAGCTCTGGCCTGGTGTCAAGAATCACAGGCAGGTCCCCGCGGGCCCCACCCCGGCCCCACCCACCTACCACCACTTTCCTTGGAATTCTTGGTCGGCTGAGGGGCCTCCTTTAGACCACAGGTGTTTGAGGGAAGGGACCAGAGCAAACTGTGTCCAGCTGGTGTGTCTAACCTTCCTGAGGCTCAGCTCCTGGGACTTTGGCTCAGTGATTGCCCCACTGGGCCCCTGTGGTGAGCCGCTCCACCCATCCCTCTCCCTTCCCTCTTTTTCCTACTCCTTCCCCTGTTCCTCTTCTTCCTCCTTCTCAGTCTTTATCCTCCTCCTCTCCTCCTCCTCCTCCTCATCACCGTCCCAGCCTTCTTTGGTATCCTGGGGCACTTACATGGCCCCTTCTCCTCAGAGCAGCCGTCTCACTCGCTGCAATGCCTGAGTTCTGGAAGAGCCATTCCCTTGGTTTGATCTACGCCCCATGAGTGGTGTGAGTGCTCACACTTACTGGGTTCTGCCAAAAGCCGGCCTTAACTGGCCAGTCAACACCCACCCACTTGTACTATTTCACCACCCACAACGGGAAGAATGGTCAGAATGTTGTCCAAGTGGTTCTAGATGTGTTATTGTCTCACTGAATGCCCAACCTGTAAAAATTATCATTCCCATTTTCTGGATGAAGAAAGTCAAACTCTGGGAGCTTGAGCAACTTTTGGTAAGGGGTCAAGCCAAGGTTACGGCTCAGGACTCTGGGCTTCCTCCCAGCACCTGTGAAGGCAGCTCCCTGCCTCCACATGCCTCCTGAGGTGGGAGAGGTGTTGGCCCCCAGACTCTCCAGGAGGGAGGCAGAGCTGGGCCTGCATCCCCAAGTGGCAGCTGTGGAGGCAGAGTGGGCTGTGGGTGAGCCCAAGCAGGGAGGAGGAGGAACTTCTTGAGGGCTGGTGGAAAGGGAGGAGACCTGTTCCCTCTGCCAGCCTGGGCCTCTGGAGACAGAAACCCAGACCCTTTCTGGGACTGCTAAAGGGGTGATGAGAGCAGTTCTTCAGAAGGGCTTGGCTTGCTTGCGGCAGCCGGAGTGATGACCTGTCCTTGGTTTCTTGCTCACCCTGCACATGGTTGGGGGCTGGGTGAGGCCCTGAGTCCAGCCTGCCAGCCTACCTGGCTGCCCTTCTGCTCTTCTGGCTCTGGGCTTTTCTGACAATCCCATAAAAGGAACGCTCTCCCCAGGACGGGTGTGTGTGTGTGTGTGTGTGTGTGTGTGTAGGACTAGGAGGGAGGCTGACCTGCCTTCACAGTGTGAGGAACCGGGGAGGTTGAGTCACTGGCAAGAAGGATCTACCCCCTGCCCCACTCTCAGGCCCTTCATGATCTCAGTGGAGACAGCCCCATGGTGCCATGGATGGGTCAAGGTGGTCCTAAGGTCCACCCAACTTTGGGGCCTACGGTTCCATTAATTACACATGGCCTTCCTCCAGCCCCTTCTTACCAGACATCTCTGCCTCTGCCACCTCTACCTCTCTGCTCTCCTTCCCAACATTCCCGACCACCTCTCCCCAGAAATGCTGGCAATAACAGTCACCATTTATAGAGTACACGCCACATGTGTCAAAGCTGCCATCGTTTATCAAGCCTCACTGTGTGCCAGGCATATGTGAAGCATTTTATACACACACACACACACACACACACACACACACACACACACACACACACACACACACACTATGCTAATTAATCCTTGCAACACCCACATTATCTCCATTTACAGGTGAGAGAACTGAGCAGCGCAGAGAGCCACCCAGCCAGCGAGCACAGGGAAGGTTAGCATGACTCAGAGCTGGGCTCTCTAGGTGCCCCAGTCAGGGGTGGGGAAGGCCCCTGGAACCCAGGTGGGGCTGTGCCCTCTCAGCAAAAGCCCTTAGACACTCAAAGAACACAGAGGCTCCTGTTATTATAGTTGGATTCTTCAGCTCCAAGATTCTCCCAAGCTCTGTCCCAGCCTGGTGGTCCTACCTGGGGGCCTCTTTTTAACACCTGGATGCATCCACTACCCAGAGCTTTCAACATGTGGATTTGGAGAACTGGATGGCTATTGGAAAGCCATTTTCTCTGTGTGCGACCTCTACCCTTTTCTACTGGGGACTCCCCAGGGCGGAGGGGTGCCTGTCACCCCATCACATGGGGCTCCTCAGGGCAGGGCTGTGCCTCCCTCACCAGAGGAGGACCCTACCCCTGTCTGATCCTTCATCACTCCCTCCCTCGCTCCTTCCCATTTCACTGGCTCTCCTTTGAGACCCCTGGGCCTTAGATTCCATTCTTCTGTCCCCTGGACTTGGTGGCCTGTGCTTGTTGCTGACCAGTACAGAGCGGTGGGGGCTGCTTTCCCAGACACCCCTGAGAGAGCATCCCTGCAGGGCAGAGGGGCAAGCTGGGAAGAGGTCCCCCTTGGAGACTGGGTATTCTTTTGGCTTTTCTGAAAGTTGCAAAAATGTGGCTTTGTCTGAGCAAGTTAAAAAAAAAAAATCAGTGCCACCTCCCACAAATGATACTGTTTCTCAGGCCATGGAGCCGCAGTTGGTAGACAAATAAGACATTAAAAATAGCTTTGTGTTTCCCAATCTTACGGCCTCTGGGGGCTTCAGGGAGAGGCCTTGGCTGGGCTGGTTTTTCTGGCCCATTGTCTGCCTGCCCTGGGCAGGGGTGGGCGTGGGGGCTGTGAGCAGGCACAGTAATTCCTGGTCAGAGAAGGGAGGAGAGGGAGGTCTTGGCTTGGCGAGGATGAGCAAGATAGCGCACCCTTGAATGGAGTCGCTGTTTGGTGTTTATTTTAACTCGCCCAGGCCAAGAAATGGAGCACACTCCATTTTGAACTTCAGTTTCCATCAACTCCCCCCCCCCCGCCCCCAACACACACACACCTCTGCTTTTCCTCCCCCCCAAAATTGTGCAGGGGAGACTGAGATACAAGGTCTTATTTCTATCTGGGCTCTGGCCCAAGAGCCCTGACCAAAAAGTTACTTAAGTCATATTTCCATCATTTGCAGATGGTTGTGTATTTATTTCTCACCAAAGTAAAATCCCAAATGGACTGCAGATATTTGCACGAGTCAAAACTGCTTCCTCCTGGCAGGACTGGGATGGGGCTTTGATCCTTCTGAGAAAACAGAAATGTTGGCCCCAGCCCGGCAACAGTGGAGCCTTTGGGATTTTGCACAAGGACCCGAGACCTAGGTCCTCGGGGGTCCACAGGGGGCCACATTCTGGAGAAGGGAGCGGGGACTTGGAGAAGCAAAGAGGGCAGAAATCAAAGCAGGTAGAGTCACTGAGCAGGTGACTGGCCCAGAATAACCCTCTGGAGGATGGCAGCCACCATGTGAACTCTGAGCGCAACTGTGTGCAGAGGGAAAGGCAAACTGTGGAAAGTTACTCGGGGAGAAACCGCTGCTCCTGGACACAGAGCCTTGCTGTTAGGCCTGTGTCACCTGGCCCCCATTTCTTTCTCTGCTCCCTCCCCCTCAGGGCACTGAGCCTGGCACAAGGCGATGGCCCCTGGCCTGGGCAGTTCAGCCCTGGGTCAGGGTGGGGCAGCCTAGGTCGCCCCTAAGAGAAGGCCCCTCTCAGCCGCCAGGGGCGCGCGCACTCAGCTCCCGGGTGGAAATCCTCTGGGTGCCCCTGTCCTCCTCCCTGTTCCCGTCTCCTGTGTCCACAGAGTGAGGACGGTGGCAGGGGGCTCTCCAAGCAGAGGGCGACCCACGTAAGGAAGGGCCGAGGTGGGAACCAGAGACACAAAGGGAATGGTCAAAGACAATGCCGAGAGCTCGAGGTCTGTCTAAACTTTTCTTCCCTCTGCCTTTCCCTGTCCCTCGTTTTCACGGAGGTCCGGTGTGGATTCACATTGTTCTGTCTGTTTCTTGGTTTCTGTACCTTGCGACAGTGCTGATTTCTGTACAGTGAATCGTGTGTCGCCATTGCCATCCGTTCTAAAATCAGAGATGTGTTCCCACAGCCGGGAGAAGGTGGAACTGCGAGCCCCTGGGTGGGAGTTGGAGGCTTCACAGAGAAACAGAGCGCACTGTGAAGGAGGCGGAGAACTGTCTATGCTCTTGCTCTACTTCTAGAACATTCTCGGCTTCCTCAGGGCTGTCCTTCTCTCTAAGCTCTCCCAACCCCATACGATTCCTTCTAGCCGGGGCTCTATTGGTCTCACACACTGCGGGGCCTGAGTGAGACCCTGTGTGCTGGGATCTGACGTTCTGGGGAGGGCGCCCTTGGTAAATTCAGCACCCAGCCTGGGCAGCCGGGGCTCAGCTCTCTCCTGGTTCATTTTCCTGGCTCTCCTTGGCTCCTCTCAATCCCGGTCGGTCAGCAGGCCCGTTCCCCCACCCCAAACCCTCCCTCTCTCCCCCCTATCTTGGCTCAACCCTCTGTTTTCCTTTAAGACTTTCTTTCAACAGAGCGCCGAGTTGGCCACCAGTGCCTCTGGCCTGGCCCACCTCGAAGCCTGACCCTGACTCATGGTCCTGGGTCCCGCCAGGACGTGGTTCGCACCGGTTTAAAACACTCTGGACGGCAAAGTCACAAACCATCTGCACCCTCTTCTTCCGCTCGAGACGTTATTTATGTGTGCCGCTTTGTCCTCGTTGCTAAATGCGGCCTGTGTGAAGGCTGTTAATTAACCCTTTGAGAAATGAGCTTCCCACCGGGGCAGGGACAGGAACCAGGAACATGTTTGCAATCAGGTAGTTAAAGGCCGAAGATTTATCTCACTTCAGATTAATGAAGCCAGAGGAAGGGGTAGAGGAGATGCCCTCCAAAGCGGTTTAAATAAAGCCTGTTCTGTGCGCACAGCTTGTCAGAAAGGCAGGAAATTCTAAATCAGCGGCGCTCCTGGGCCTCAGCGCAGGGACAGGAGGTGTGTATGGGAAGCGGTGGGGGTGGCAGGCTGCCAGGGCCCGCCTGCGTGAGGCGTGGTGGCTGAGGCGGGCACTCAGGAGACGGGGACAGTCAGTTCCCCGCCGTGATGGATTGGGCGGTCACTTCATCTCTTTGACCATCTGTGAAATGGGACCATGTCCTTCCTGCCTTCCTCACAGGGCAGTGTGAAGGAGAGTAGAGGCTTAAAGAGTCTGGGGTGCAACCCAAATATAAGTAGTAATCAGAAGAGTTACCATATGGTGGGGGTATCTTAGGAGAAAGGGGTGACAAGGTAAGAGGTGGGACTTTCATTCCCAGCAGGGCCGGGACATTCGTTAAGTTTCCCGGAGGGATCCTCTATTCCCTCCCCTGTGAAATGAGGGTCATTCTAGAATCTCCACGGCTGGCTATCTGATTATAGTTGCCCCAGTGCTGAAACCAGTCCTTCTACTAAAAGAAGGAGAGGACAATTTGATTTCTTCTTTGATTTCCCAACTCAGGACCCATTGCTCCCCCCACCCCCCCCCCGCCCCTGCCCAGACACAGGGAGGGTGGGTGCTGGCTGGGAGCTGGGGGCAGAGAAGGGCAGGCTGGAAGTCCCACTCTGTCCCAGCCGGGCGTGGGGCTCGGGGACTAAGAGGGCCACCAAAGCCTGCCGATATTTATAACTTCAACTCTTTACATTCCGTGTGAAGGCAAGCCTAAAAAGCACCATTGAAAGCCAGGGCTCAGACGCCTGCTCTCAGCCAAGCTTCCTGTCAAAGCCCAACGAGCCCAGAAAACAAAAAAATGTATTCACAGCTCTGAGCCTTCCCCTCTTCCCAGGCTTATTTCATTTGAAAATATTCAGAGTTGGACAGAGGGGAGGAAAAGGAAGCGGAGTCCAGCCCAATTACCTTAGTGACCCTGCGTCTGCCAGAGGGTGGCACCACCTCCTGGAGCCACAGTTACCGACTTACAAGGACTACAAGGAGCAGATGAGATAATGCGTAAGAAGAACAACTTTAGTAGGAGTCCCGAAAGAGGGCTTCCTCCTTCCCTGCCCTCTCCTCATCTTCCCGTTCTCTTCTGAGCTCTGCCTATCCCCTCTCCAGGGGATAGCTTTCAATAATTTTACTTGCACTTCTCAAAATGATAATGAACCTTGAGGTGAACAGAACCCAAACATCTATATTTCAGCCTGACTCATAAACAAGGTGAAAGTGTACGTGGAAGGGTTTTCACTGAGCTAGCTGTGCATTCGAAAGCTCCCAGGTGATTCTGATGCCGGCTAATGATAGGGAACCAGCGACCCAGAGTTGTGCACGGACTCCTTAAGCCTAGACGTGAGGCAGGAGGGGGTGATGACATTTCCCATGGCAATGGCTCAGGGAGAACTTTGCTAGGAAGGGCTCCTGCTTTGGCCACCTCTTTCCCTGTCTGGGGCCTCTAGTCAATCAATAGGGGCCCGGAAGCCCACTCTTTACTCCAGCAGTGGGGACTTGAAGCTGCCTTTGGTGTGTTCAATGGAAGTTGCTTCTGACTCCTATCTCTACACTCTTGAGGTCCTGAGAAAACTGAGAGGTTTCCCAAGTGTTTCTGGTCTACCTCCTCCTCCTGTACCTCCCCACTTAGGGTCAGTAAAGCTACCGGTCACTTTCCCAACTGGTAGATACATCTTAGAACTTTCTGTGTTGACAAAAACGTTCTGTGTCTGTGCTATCCAATATGGCAGCCACAAGATACGTGTTCCTATGGAGCACTGGAAATGCAGCTAGCTAGAGTGGCCAAGGAACTAAAATTTTAATTTTCTTTCATTGAAATTAATTTAAATTTAACTAGTCACCTGTGACTCATAGCAACTATTGTGAATAGTGAAGTTATAAAATCTCCCACAATATTTTGGTCTCTGAGGCTAAGCTTCTTTGTATCTTTGGCATCTGCTCCTGCCCTTCAGTGTTCTATTCCATGTCATAGAGGGTAAACTGAGGCCCAATACAGAGACGGTGCTCTGGGATGCATAGAAAACTAGGGGAGGTTGGAATCCACCCCCTACTCTGCCTTCCAGCCCAGGCCTTTGGCTAGCAGCCCTATCGGACCCTGGCCTCTGGCCGAGGTATGGGAAGTTGAATGTGATGAAACCCAAGCCCCCTTGGCTGGCGCCCAGCTGTGGTTTCACACTTGAGCTGAAGAGCTGGGCGGAGGTGGCTGGAGAGGACCGTCAGAGGATGGGAATTCGGGTGGCTGGGCCAGCAGGCCCTGGGAGCAGGAGCTGTCCCCAAGGGGGTTTCCAGGCCAAGCAAGCTTCTAGATTCTGTTGGTTCCTTCTGGCAGCTGTGTGACCGAGGCCCTCCTGGGTGTCCCACTGTGGGAAGGGACAGAGAGGAGACAGTGGAGGTGGTGAGTGAGTATGTGTGACTACGTGTAGTGGGTGTGTGGAAGGGAAGGGGGGTAATGGCACTGGCTTCTTTAAGGAAGAGGCCAGCCAGCTCCCTCTACCTTCCCCGTCATCGTCACTGGCTACATAAGTTGCAAGGCCCAGTGCAAAGTGAAAATGCAGGCTTCCTTGTTCAAAAATCATTAAGGATTGCAAGAAGGTGACATCAAAGCATTAAACCAAGTATAGGGGCCTTCTGAACATGGGTCCTGAGTGACTGCACAGGTTGTACACTCATGAAGGTGGCCCTGCCACCAGTGCCTAAGAGAGACCCGTGCACATCTCAAAAAAACAGAGGGCCTGTCTCTTCTGGACCAGGCTTAGAGCAACAGCTGGCTTGTTTCTTTGTCCCCAACTCCATGGGGACTTCTGGGGCAGAGGATTTGAGCCTGTTGTGTATCACATGTCCCCAAACGTTCTCTTAGTGAGGCTGATGCCCTCAGGCTAGGAGGGGAGGCTTCAGAGAGAGGATCTCAGCACCTGCCCCATCCCTGTCCCAGCCTCAAGGAGGCTCTAAGGAGGTGAGACACAACACGGGTCATACAAGTGATGCGTATTTACTGAGTGTGTACTGCATACCAGGGGCCTTGTAACTATCTTGCCTGTACCATCTCGTTCCACCGTCCTAACACACCAGGGGGCAGCCCGCCTGAGCGGCCCTACTGCAGGTGGGAAAACCAGGCGCAGAGCAGGGGCCTTTCTGCAGACAGAGGAATGTTCTTTGCCTTGGTTACGTGGTTGTCATATGAATGTATACATTCATCAAAATCCATCAAGCTGTTCACTTAACTGATGAATTTATTGTGTAGACATTATCTCTCAAAATTTTTTTGTTAAAAAAATATACTTTAAAAACTGAGGTACAGAGACTTTGAGAACTTTCCCAAGGTTCGGTTCCTATTAAGTGACAGAAATAGGATTTTTAACGTAGGTATTCAAGAGTCATGCCATGCTGGTGCAAAGACCACAGATCATGGGGGCAGAAAAACCAGGTTTCAGACCTACTGACTTTTTATTCTTGACTAAGTTACAGAGCCTCTCTGAGTCTCGGGTTTCTCATCTGTAAAATGGGCCTTCATCGTGTGTAGTGCTGTTGGGGACAGGCTGCTGGGGTGAAGACCCTCCAGTGTCCCTGGGAGCTGCATGCGGTGCTCTCGTGCTGACGTTCATGCCTGTGGGCTGAGGGGCAGCCCATCACCCCAGCAGCCTCCTTTCTCCTTTACCTGCCCCTGGGGGTTTCAGCTCAGGCCCACGCACTGGGCGCAGGGCCCAGGAGCCAGGGCAGCACCAGGGGTCTAGGGTGGCCTCTGAGGTCTGAAAGTCCCTGAGAAGCTCCCAAAAGGGGAAATGACTTAGGATTTAGAAACATGGAGGATGGGAGAAGGTGTCCACAGGGCACGTGCTAAGGTCCTTGTGTTTGTTGGAAGGAGAATGGAGTTGGCTATAGGCTTTGTTGGAAAAAATAGCAAGTTAAGACATCTTAAAAAGTAAGGGTTGCCACTAAAAAAAACTAGAAATAGAATGAGTTGCTTCCAGCCTCTGGCCTCTCTCTGTCCGCATGCCCCTCCACTCTGCGGGGCTGGACGCTATTTATTTACTTATTTACTTGTGCCCCGCCCCTACCAACTCCACCCTAACACACAAAGAACTGGAGTTGTGTTTATCACCTGGTCTCCCAACCCCTGACACATACTACATGTTAAGTAAATGCTGGTGGACGGAGAACTGAGAACTGCGCTTAGATCCACGGCACCAGGACTAGGGCCCAAACTCTACCAAACTCCTGAGGGGAAGGCCTGATCCATTGCTCAAGTGGGAAGAAACAATTTGAGCTCTAGGTCCTCACCATCTTCCTGACATAGACAAATGCCAGGGGCCACATCCTTTTTGGTTCTGATTTTGGGGAAAATTCTGTTGTTTTTATCTCCAAAGAACCATCTTGGTCCCCCAAACCTGATAATATGTCCATCAGCAGAGTACCACATGTCATGTGTTGCTCATGAGAAAGCTGAGGCTCTGAGAGGTTAGGGACCCCCCCCCCAAGACACACAGCAATGTCTTGACAGAGCCTGCCCGCGAGCTCTGGCCTCCCGGCCCCCGCCCAGCTCTGCAGTGCACCTCATTGCCTCTGATGCTCTCTGTGTCCCCAGCCCCACCCCCACCCCAGTAATGGAACCCAGCTGGGTGGGGCTGGCCACTGAGAGGCTCCAGGCTTGGCTCAGGCCAGCGGCTCATGGAAATTGGGCCATTTTCCTGGGGCGGAAATGAGAAGCAGATGTGGCTCTGGAGCTGGGGTGCAGACTCATGCCGTGTCAGGGGCTCAGGTTACACGAAGTAACACGTGATCGTGGTTACAAAAACAGCCTGAAACCTCCATGGCCCGCATTGTTGCAGGGTGGGGGCAGCCCAGGGCCTGAGGAGCCAAGCTCCACATCCACCCCTCACCCCTCATCTCCTTCATAGCCCCTGAGATCCTAAAAGGAGCCAGGTTAGCTGGGAGGGGCTGGGAGAGAGCAGGTCCCTGGCTGTCTGAGCCCCTGAACCAAGCCCCTGGACCAAGTCCCTGTCCTTAGAAGGATGCCCAGGAAGGGCCAGGCACCCTCCACAGAGGCCACAGCGACCTCCACCCAGGGCTGGCTGGATGCTGTGGCCCAGGCAGGCCCCCAGCCACCTTTCCCAGCCTCACAGCACCCCTGATGTTGCACACTCTGTGTCAGCCCATTGGGCTAAGGGGTCGGCCCCTGGTCACAGTCCACACCTTTCCTTGGAACGCATCAGGTCTGAGATAGTATTCAGGCAGCCTTACCTGAATGGAGGTTAATTTATCAACTCCTTCCAAACAAACAGCCAGCAGAGTCTGGGCCCAAAGAGAAGGGCTGAAGCAAGACCCTGGAAGAAGTAAGATCCTGGCCCAGGAGGAGCCTAAGAATAATTTGGCAATGATAGCATTTGTGGGGAAGGGTCTCTAATCTGCCTGAGCCAAAGAGAGAGGACCCCATTCATTCTATCATTCATTCAATAAATGATTCTTGTTCACCCACTGTGGCCACAGAGGGTCCAGAGGTGACTGAGCATGGATTCAGTCTCTGGAACCTCACTGAGCACTGAGGGAACCCACCAATAGCTTCCATTCATTCATTCATTCATTCACTCCTTATTGAGTGTGTACCATGTGCCAATAGTATTCTAGGCTCATGTGATCTATCAGTGAACAGAACAGGTGTTTTGGGAAGGGGAGATAAACTATAAAAGTAAAGAATAAGTGAAATAATGTTTTGAAGGTGGTCAGTGCTACGGGGAGAAAGAAAAATGGAGCAGGTGAAGGGGATCAGAAGGTGGGGGCAGCTTGCGTGATCCCAGGGCAGGGAGGGTGGGCTTCCCTGCAAAGGTGAGACTGGAGCACAGACATGCAGCGTTTGAGGGGGATGAGAATGGGTATCTGGGGACTGGCAAAGGCCCAGAAGCAGGAGGGGACCTGGGGTGCTCAGGAGCAGCAAGGAGGCAATGTGGCCGAGATAGAGAGGGAAAGGGGAGTAGGAGGGGAGGTCCACAGTCCAGGGGGGTCCAGGCCAGGAGGACCTCAGAGACCACTGTAGGGTTTTAGCTTTTATGGTGAGATGGGAGGTGCTGGACAGTTTTGAACAGAGAGCTAGCTATTGACTGGCTTTTTCAGAGGCCCTCTTGGGCTGTTGTGGCCACAATAGCCTGGAAGGGGCCAAAGGCAAGTATTCTAGGCAGGGAGACCCATCAGGAGTCATCTACCACAGTCCAGGCAGGGAGAAACGCCTGGCAGAAGCCTGAGTAAGAGACCACGGTAACTTGGAGAAGGGAAGGATTAATTCTGACTAAGAAAGAAGAGAATGATTAACTCTGACTAATGGAGAAGGGAATGATTAACTGGCCAACGACACTTTCCCAGAGGAGGTGATTCAAGCAGGATCTTAAAAAATGAGCCGTTCAGCAGGCACTCCAGAGAGTCAGAGCATTCCAACACCACAGGTGACAGGGCTGAGGTGAGAGAGAGCCAGGCCCATTTGGGGGGCCGTGAGGTAGCCTCACTGCTGGAGCACAAGGGCCAGGACGGGCAGGGCAGGCCAGGCTGGGTCGGGAGGAGCCGCCACTCTCCCAGAGGGTGTGATCCTGTGGGCATTGGGGAGGTTGTAGCGGATTGTTAACTGGGGGTTGGGGATCCTTACGGCCCAGTTCCCATCTAAGTAAAGTCCTGTGGTCACCCTGAAGGGGTAGCAGGGAGGCGGAGAAAGAGACCCAGATGTGAAGGAGAAAATGAGGACCTGACACCCATGCAGTGGAAGAGAGCAGGGGGGTGGGAAGGGTTAAGGAGCATAGAGGACCAGGGCATGTGGGGATGGGAAAAGAGAAGCAGGCCATTTGAGAAGGCGGATGAGTCTGTCTGGACAGGCTGGATTAGCAGCGCTTGTGGGATATCAGGCAGAGATGTCCTGGAGCTGCTATGAGGAGTTTAAAGGGGACTGTGTGCAGGTGCCCATTTCTCAAGGGCAGCGGGCAGTTTAAGCTGTGGACATCCACCAGCCAAGGGGCATCTCCAGACTTATATCTTTAGGGAGATTTGAATAGAGGTATAGCTCCCTCCTCTTTGCCTCCCTCCCAAGGCCTTTGAGAGAAGCAATAGAAAAATAATCTTGAGAGTAAAGAGGAAGGATTCAGGAAAGGACAGGTTTCCTGGGATGACATTGAGAAATTACAGTTGCACACGTGCTCCCTGAACAGCTCCCAGCTCAACCCGAGGGAGTTTCAGTGAATGCCTGGCTATGCTGGGTCTTGGTCATTGGCCTGGACACGGGTCTCTGCATACAGATGCGTGCTTCGTGCACGTGTGTGAAGTGATGTATTCCCCCCGCCCCATGATTCTTGTTCTCCTGCAGTCCATGCCAGCGAGGGCTCGTTGCCTGTGAGAGGGCAGATTCAAAACAAGGCATCAAGTAGGGAAGGAAGCAGAGGAGGTATAGAAAGGCTGCTATCCGACCGTCATAGGACCAGAAAGGAGGACGCAAGGGAGAGAGGATGTGAGAGGCAGAAAGGCAGTGCTATCCTTTACCCCGAGGGGACCTCAGAGGGCAGTGTGGGATCAACTGCTGTCGGGTTTGAGGGTGAGTCTCACTGCAAGGGAGTGAGTGGGGCTTGACTCTCAGATTGCTGCCATGGGAAATTTTAGTAGACCCCGCCCCCAACTAAGCAATGATTCAGAAAGGTGCCAATGGGCCCTGGCCGGTTGGCTCAGCGGTAGAGTGTTGGCCTGGCGTGCGGGGGACCCGGGTTCGATTCCCGGCCAAGGCACATAGGAGAAGCGCCCATTTGCTTCTCCACCCCCCCCCCTTCCTCTCTGTCTCTCTCTTCCCCTCCCGCAGCAGAGGCTCCATTGGAGCAAAGATGGCCCGGGCGCTGGGGATGGCTTCTTGGCCTCTGCCCCAGGCGCTAGAGTGGCTCTGGTCTCGGCAGAGTGATGCCCCAGAGGGGCAGAGCATCGCCCCCTGGTGGGCAGAGCGTTGCCCCTGGTGGGCGTGCCGGGTGGATCCCGGTCAGGCGCATACGGGAGTCTGTCTGACTGTCTCTCCCCGTTTCCAGCTTCAGAAAAAATAAAAATAAAAAAAAAATAAAAAGAAAGGTGCCAATGCACCAGGGTGCTTGCTGTTCAGGAGGAAATTTCAAATAGCTTAGGAAGGGGGTCTGAGATGTGGCTTCATGGAACCCTACTTGATGTGGTGTGATGAGGACCCTAACTAAGTATCAGGGGCCACCGTGACAAGGTCTGCACCACCAGCCATGTGCGGACCACACACTTCAGCAGTACCCTCTCCCCCACCCCCACCAGTGAACCCCAGGGACCGGGGGACTAGCCTTGTTCCATCCCTGTGTGTGGAAGGATGCAGAGGACTCCACGCAGACCTTGGACCCCCTCTTCCACCAGCATGAGGCCCCATAAACATCTCTCTGCACCAGGAAATTATCGTGGCTAGGAGGGGAGAGGTGAGAAAACCTTGGAAAATAGCAATTTTACTCAAAGGAAACTGAGTTAAACATACAGAAATGGAGATGCTAGTAACAGGCAAGTTAAAGGTTTCTTTTTGTTTCCTTTCTTCTTCTTCTTCTTTTTTAACCTGTTATTAGTGTGAATGGTCTCATCAGATTAAAATGAGAAGAGTACAAGAAAAGTTAAGAAAGATGCTGGTTTTACCCATCTGAATAGTATGTGTGATTTTCAACCCTGCCGCACAAGTTTACAAAAGTTTGCCTAGGCAGCTGTGTGTTTTTGATTCCAGACATGGGGCTTTCCTTCGAGACTCACTGTGTGTTTCTTTTTGGCCGGGAGTTAAAAATCCTAAAATCATCAAATCTGTATTAACTATCTATGGTTGCATAATAAGTTGCTCCTAAACTTAGCAACTGAAAACAACAACAGACATGTATTATTTCACATTCTTCCTGTGGGCCAGAATTTGGAAATAACTCAGCAGGTGGCTACTGGCTCTGGGTCTCTCATGAGATTGCAGTTAAGATGTCGGCCTGGGCTGTGGTCATCTGAAGGCTTGACTGGGGCGGGCAGCTCTGCTTCCAAGACGTGCCTGCTAAGTTGGGGCTACTGGCACAAGGCTTCTGTCCCTCACCTCATGGATCTCTGTATAGGGCTGCTTGAGTGTCCTCATGACACAGTAGTGGCTTCTTCAAGAACTAAGTCATCTGAAAGAGCAATGTCCTTTATGACAACCTAGCCTCAGAAGTCACACTTTCCCATGTGACCCCCACTCTCAAAAAGGCTATGATATTGCAAGGAAGATGAGAAGTCCTTACCACAAAACATGATGTCTGAGGCCCAAGAGGAGTGATTGGGCTTTCTGAGGACCAAGCAAGGATCTTCCTTGGAGAGGGCAGGAGAACCTCAGCCCTTCTGTCCTGCTCAGAGTGGCTACTCCTTGTGAAAGCTGGCCTGGTACCTATGAACTGATCAAATGGGGAAGCCCGTGGGTGCCCAGCCAAGTGAGGGAGTTGGTTCTTGACTACTAGACAACCAGGATTTTGTGGAGAGGGGCCCTCCGTGACTGGAGAGAGACTACTAGGGAGTTCCCAGCATGGGGGAGGCAGGGCAGGGCCCCCAAGGGACTTAAAAGTGAGGCAAGGAAGGGTGTGGTCAAGTGAGGGACAGGGTTCAAAGGGAGGGAGAGGGCCAGAAACCCAGGGCTGGGTCATATAGACTTTTGTGGGTCAAGGCACTATCTTCCTGGCTGTCATCCCGGGCCACAGATCCATTCATTCATTCATTCATTCATTCATTCATTCATGCTACAAAGGCCAGGTCCCTGTCCTCGGTGAGTTTGCAGTTAAGTGGTGATGACCACAGTTGGCGATGGTCAGGAAAGACTTCTCACAGGAGGCGATGTCTGAGCTGCTCTTTGAAGGGGAGAAGAAATAAGCCAAGCAAGGGAGGATGTTTTAGGCAGGGAAACCAGTGGCGGTGGAGTAGGATTGTCTGGGAGAGTGTCAAGATGTAAAGCTGGGAGAGGGGTGTCCCTGCTAACTGGTGGGGTGCTCCGGACTTCTTCCAGAGACAACAGGGAGAGTATGCAAGAATTTAAGCAGAGGCATCAAGGGACCAGCTTGGAAAGTGAGAGAGTTTGTCTGGTAGTAGGGAGGTTGATCTGGAGAGAAAGTCCAGGAGGAGCTATGCGCATGGGAGTGATAGGGACAGAAAGGAAAGAACTGGTCTGACAGGGCTGCAGAAGAGCGAGCAGTCCCTCTCCTCCTGGTAGAAACTAGCCTTGGCAAGTGCTGGGCCAGACTGACAGGCGTGGGAAGGCCACTTGGAGGCTGTGGCCACAGGGAAGTCAGAGTAAAGCAACACTGAGCTGGGAGTTGAGTGAACCAGGAGGATATCTGGACAGGGTTCTAGGTCCCTGCTGGTTGGGCCTGAGTAGCAGTCTGGGGACTTGGAAAGTGAGGATGAAGAAAGAATCTACTGTCCAGCACAATGGCCACCTGAGAGGCACCTGGGGTGATAGGAGATGACCCAATACTGGAGCCTGTTTTCTATAGCCCCAAACAGAGGCCATGTTCCTTGAGAAAGCAGTTACCCACACCCTAAATTCTCAACCCACTCAATGGAGTCAGCTGTGTTGTGCCATCCCCACAGCAGGTGGCGCCATCGTGCTGGGATTGGCAATTGAGAGGCCAGAGTTAGCAGGCCAGAAAACCCTCCCTGGGAGGGAGAGGCAGGAGCTTGCACTGGGAAGGCACCCCAGTCCTGCCTCCCCTGTTCCATTCACTCTGCCTCACCTGCCACATCCCCAGCTCTTGTCCACAACATAAGCCTCCAGAAACTGCTCGGCGCCCCTAGCTAGAGAAGGGGGTTATCCAGAACATTCATTAGTGGCAGGAAAGGCAGGAAGGAAAGAGCATTTGAATAAATGAATGACAGAATAAACTACACCAGCTCTCAGCATGGTGAGAAAACTTCTGCTGATGCGTGTGCCTTGTATCTCCATCTCTAGTCCTTTAGTCAAGAAGAAAAACCCAAGGAGCCCCTTGTCTCTTCACTTCTTCCTTTCCTGTGCTCCTGGTGGGCCCCATGCACCTGGCAGAGGGTGGGTGTCAGCCAGTGCAAGTGGAGCTGGCCAGGGCCAGGCACAAAGTTGGGTGGGCCCTGGGGGTAGCAGGTGGGGAGGCAGGGAGGCCTGAGGCAAAAGCCCCAAGAAGAGTTCTCTAGGCAAACTTCCAAAGGGGCCGCGCCCCTACCTGGGGTGGGGCCTGAGGAGCACAAGGCTCTCTGAGGAGAACAGAGGAAACAGGTGTGTGTTGGCTGGTCCCTGCCCAGGACCCATGGACCACCTCCCAAAACCACCCCCTCAGTGCCCCATCCTGGATTCCATAAGGAGAGCTGCCATGTTTTTTAGATTCTAAATTGGTGTTGTTGTTTAATAAGAATAAGGACAGGGCAGAATATTTTAAAGAAGGAGTGCCCATTCCCCTGTGCCCAACCTGAACAACAGCGGGCCCCTAGCTGTCACTCATTCTCTTACCTCAGCAAAGGGTGGGTGGGGTGCTGTGGGTCCCTACATCCTGGTTCTATGATAGCCTTACCTAAAAAGCCAAGTTGTCCCCCTTGGTCTTCCTAACAATGGTGGGCCCTCTCTCTAATAGCTTCTGGTTCACCAGGAATGTTTAGGTGGCCAGTGTTGTATAGGCAATGGTGAGTCTGTGTGTTACATGTGAACTCTTATTTCCAAGTCTCCTGGACAGGGACAGGTGGGTTGGTGCTGCAGAGGTTGGGGAGGAAGAAGAGGGGGAAAATGAGAGATCAGAAAGGAGGACAATAATAGTCAGGCGAGCAGAGGTCACTGGGTGCTGCCCCGTCACTGCTCAGGAAAGGATGCCCCTGGCACTTGGCCCTGAACCTGGGGCTGCCGCAGGCAGGAGCGGCCAGGAGGCGGTGGAGGCCGCACTTAAGATCGAATCAGGTAGACAATGATAAAGATCAGACAGAAATGTTCCATCAGCTCCAAAACCTGGGCACACACTGGCTGGGCTGGAAATGGGAAAGGAAGGGAATGATGATCAAGAGTTCTCAGACATCTTGCACAGCTGGTGGGAGGGAGGAATCTGGAATTTTCTGTCTGATGTAGAAGTTGTCTCGAGTTGTTATTCCGCAAGAAAGTAACTTCTTGCCTGATTTGTGACCAAGAGTGGCATTGCCAATAAACCTACTAATGTTGCTCATTGCCCATAGAGGGGAGAGGCTGGAAGTCTTGGCTCCCAGCCCCCAAGGAGTTCACCATGCAGTGAGGGAGGCAGCAGAGGTACAGAATGAGATAAGGAGCATCAGTGTAGAAAGGACCAAGGGCAATGGGATCAGGGTGGTCTCCAGGAGGGCTTCTTGGAGGAGAAAGGAGATTCAGGAAGGGTTTCTGTTGGGCAGATAAAATATATTATGCTCATTTTGTTAAAGATGGCGCTGCCCACATGGAAGCCCATTGCCCAGGTGATAATATTAGTTGCCCTTCTTGCTTGGGATGGGCGTGATTATATTAATGTGTGTTGGGGGTGGGCTTTCGCGCCAAAAGGTTTTAAAAGAGATCACGTTGTTCTGGGGAAGAGTGATTATGTTCTAGGAGGAGCCCATGCTAGAGGAGAATAGAGAAAGGCCACTTGGAGGAGAGGAGAGGCAGCCAAGATGGTGGAGTGCTGAGGGAGAAGCCAATTTGTGCAGAGTTTGTGCAGAGAGAAGGAGATGGGGAACAGAGGTTAATAAGGCTGGTGAGGTAGAAACCTTTGATCCTAGGAAACTCAGATAAGTCAGTGGCTTTGGGAGCCCTGAATAGAAAGAGAAGTGTTTTCCCACTGTGTGTATTTCTTGTCTGCTGGGTGCAAGCTAGGATAAATATGATGGCCCACCAGTTCTTGGCTCCGTTGTTTCATTACTGTCTGTCCGAATCCACTGCGAACCTGCACGGGCCAGGTGGCTGTGATGGTGGCCGTGGCTACTGGCTTAACAGTTTCCAAGACTGTGTGAACAGTACAAGCAAAAGCATCGAGAAGGAGCAGAGGTGTGGGGGAGTGGGGTAAGATGGGGGGCACTAAGGAAGGAGCTGGCACACAGAAGACACACAGCGAATTTTCTAAGGAGGAAAGTAAGGATAGAGAGGAAGGAAGGAGAAAGGAGTGTGCTGAGAGCTGCTCCCCAAGGCAAGTCACCCACCCCATGAGCCCTGTGGCAGACAGCTGCAGAAGCACCCCTCCTCCCCGCCCGCCCCGGGAGCCACACGGCCCCCACCCCAGCCTGCTCAGAAACAGGCACATGGCCAGACCCACCCATCAGCCTCCTCCAGGCTTATCTCTACCCAGTTCCTTGCTGAGCCTGCAGCCACTCCAGGGCCCTGCTGGAGGAGGGGTGCTCGTCACCCTGGAGTGACTGAATGGCCAGTAACACCCCCTCCCCCTCACCAAGATGGCAGCTCAGTGAGACAGTAGGGCCTCTCTCTGGTTCGAACCCTGTGTGTGTGTGTGGGGGGGCTCCCAGCCTGGCCAGGCCTCCCACATCATCAAGTGGGGCTCACCTGGGCGGGGGAGGAGCAAGCCCTGGCCTCCGGTGAGGATCAAGGAAGGCTGAATCCCTCCCCACTGATAGCTCAATACTAAGTGAGGTACAGAAAGTGCCCAGCCCAGAGAACTAAAAATCTGTAGGGAAACTCCTCATTCTGATCCTCCAGAAGTACAGGGAGAGGCAGGAAAAACACCTTTGGGCCCCAAAGGAAGGAGATGGAGGATGGAGAGAAGCCCCGGATGAAGTGTGCAGTCCCCGGGGAGGACAGAGCTGCACTCTCAGAGCCGGTGGCCCCGCCCCGGACAGCAAGGAGCCGCAGGCTCCCTTCTCCGGCTGATGGAGAACACCAACCAAAGCAGGGGTCGGGAACCTATGGCTTGTGAGCCATTTGTGGCTCTTTTGATGGCTGCATCTGGCTCGCAGACAAATCTTTAATAAAAAAAATAATAACGTTAAAAATATAAAACATTCTCATGTATTACAATCCATTCATTTTCTACCGCTCATGTTCATGGTTGCGGGTGGCTGGAGCCAATCACAGCTGTCCTCTGGGACAACACCAAATTTTTATTGGATAATGCGTAACGTACATGGATCATTGTATGGCTCTCACAGAATTACATTTTAAAATATGTGGCGTTCATGGCTCTCTCAGCCAAAAAGTTTCCTGACCCCCACGCCTGGCCTGACCACCTCTGGTTTCTGGCCCTGGGTGAGTCAGTCAGTGCCTTTGCTTGTCCTGTCCTCATAGTCTCAAAACCCTTCCTGAAAGTGATGTGTATATCAAGAGATAGAAGGTGAAGGAGGAAAAGAGAGAGAAAGAGCAGGAGAGAGGAGGAGAGAGAGACAGAGCTCACTACACTATTTATGGGAATAAGCTCCTTAGAAAGCATAAGTGATCTCAGCTGATCATTTTAAACCACCCTGTGAGCTGAGTGCTATTACTAACCCTATTTGACAAATGAGGAAACTGAGGCTCAAGTTAGTCACCCACCCAAGTCCCAGAGCTGGGAATCAGCAGAGCAGAGGCAGTCTGATTCCAGGCAGACCTATGACCTATACACTCTCTTATCTGCTGGGGCAGGGTGGAGGGGAGGGTGCAGGAAAGGGAAAGACCCCTCTGAGGCCGCAGAGAACAGAGAATAGTAGAGTCCTGGGGGGCTTGGGCTCCTGGATCCTGGATGCCTCTGAGCTGGAAGCAGGCGGAAATCCAGCTTCTTCAGATACCAAAGCCTGATTACCCAGTGTTCTCTCTAGAGGAGGAGACCAGGTGGGCCGGGCCCTGGTGTCTCAGGCCTTCGGTGGGGGAGGAATGGCAAGCCTCTCTCCTTCCCTTCCTCCTCTCCTCTCCCCCTCCTTCTCCCCTCCCCTCCCCTTCCCTCCCCTCTCTTCTCATCTCTTCCTCCCCCTCCTCTTCTCCTCTCCCCTTCCTCTTCTCCTCTCCCCTCCTCCCCTCCCTCTCCCTCTCCCTCTCCTCTCCTCTCCTCTCCTCTCCTCTCCTCTCCTCTCCTCTCCTCTCCTCTCCTCTCCTCTCCTCTCCCCTCCTCCTCTCCCTCTCCCTCTCCCTCTCCTCTCCTCTCCTCTCCTCTCCTCTCCTCTCCTCTCCTCTCCTCTCCTCTCCTCTCCTCTCCTCTCCTCTCCCCTCCTCCCCTCCTCCTCCCCTCCCTCTCCCTGTCCTCTCCTCTCCTCTCCTCTCCTCTCCTCTCCTCTCCTCTCCTCCCCTCTCCTCCCTGCCCCTCCTCTCCTCTCCTCTCCTCCCCTCTCCTCCCTGCCCCTCCTCTCCTCTCCTCTCCTCCCCTCCTCTTCTCCCCTCCCCTCCCCCCTCCTTCCCCTCTCCCCTCCCCCCTTCCTCTCCCCTCCCCTTTCCCTTCCCCTTTGACTTCACCTATGAAAAGTCAATATTGATGTTTTATGACTCAATCTAAACACACATTTTTTTCCTCCCATGGAGAGGTTATCTGGTCTGGAGCGTTAATTAGTGACTATTTGGGGGTAAGGAAGCCTCTGAGAAGAAAGCAGCTATTCAATTCAATCCCCTCAGCCCATCCTCTCCCCTCCCCGCTCCCCCCACCTGCTCCCCTCCCCCACATCTCCCCTGCCACAGGGCTGCCCTGCCAGTGGGAACGGAGTGCTTTGGGAACCTGAGGCTGAAGTCCCAGGGGGCGTGTTTGGGGGACGGTTAAGACGCACTCAGGGAGAGCACTCTCAAAGCAGTTTGCCCTGCACGTGGTGGTTTTCACCACAACGACCGTTTCAGTCAGTTGCCAGGACAGGTGGGTCCTGTGTGTGGCCACCGTGGGCCCAGGCTGGTTAGGCACAGGGGAGAAGGAGCCAGCACTGGCCCTTGGAAGTCATACACGGCAAGTAACTCAAGTCACAGAGCACAGTGATGACTCAGGACAATGTGGTTAGTCCCCAGGCAGGGGCACTGGAGCCCAACCTGTGGGCCAGTCCTGTCTCACTGCTCTGCGACTTTGGCTTTGGATGGTGGCTTCACCTCTGGCAGGGGTCTCGCCTCACCTCCCCGCTGGGTTTCAGGATCAGATGAGATCCTGTGCTTAGAGTGGGGAGAAATCAAGTGACTCTTTAAAACTCAAATGGTTTGTGGCCTCTTCTCACCTGTGGCTGATGGCCCTTGTGCTTATTGAAGCACAGCAATGGGCCTTGGGGTGTAGACAACTGAGGGCCCCTGGGCTACCTGGAGGGGCCGCTGAGATGAAGCAAGTGCTGAACTGGCTGCAGGTAAAGAGAAAAGACTGTGAGGCTGAGGGCAGCTCATGCATGTGTTCAAGGGACTCAAGAGTAGGAGAGAACAGAGCAATACTGGGCATCTGGAGAGAAGGCTTGAAAAATGCCAGGTGGGGGGAGTAGGGACTCACAGAGGAACACCAGAGAGGAGAAAGTCCCTGTGGTGGGGAATGACCAAGCCAGTCTGCGGATGTGATATGTGATCTTGAATTTGAAGACATTCCCATCCTGTACTATAATCTCCCTCCATTATCCCTGAGCTTGATTAAACGTCTGCCACACATGTGAGCCTTGGGTTCTTGGTGCACTGGGAGGGAGGGAGGTGGAGACTGGCATCCGCCTAGCAAGAGGCAGCTCCGAGAGAGAGTGGCAGGCACAGGCTGAGGGTCGAGGTGTGGAGCACAGATACCTCAGAGAGTTGGGAGAAAAGTACTGTTTACTTCGGAAGGCCCTTGGGAATCTTGGGCATGGGAGGTGAATCCACAAGGCTGGAGGACTTGAAGACACGCAGGCTAGGGGTCCTGGGTTACATCAGTGCAGATGCCTTTTAAATACAAATCGTGCTACAAGTGTCCAATATGATGGGATTGGGTGATGGTCTGGGAACACTGCAGTTGAACGTGTATAGTCACCAACCCTGTGCGGGGCACTTGGCTGAGCCTTGAGATGACGAAATGGTAAGACGAGGTCCTTGCTCCTCAGAGAGTTCTCCAAGGACAGACGGGCTATGGCAGAGACGACTAATTATCTCCCTGAAATGCTTCCTCCTTTTTTCACTCTTTGTGACAGAATAGCCCAGAATAAAAACTACATTACATGGGCTCCCTTTCAACTAGGTATATAGCTGTATGACCCAAGAGAGCTGAACAGGAGTGATGTATACAACTTCTAGATTGCCCACTCTTCCTTGCTTCCCCTTTCCTCTTCACTGCAATGAGGCCTTGGGGGCTGACACCCTCCTGGAATGATGGAATAAGACCAAGGAGGCCCAGAGCCCCCATGGCTTTGCAGAGCAGAACCATCATACCAGCTTGGACTCTCTCAGGAGAGAAGAATAAACTTCCATTCTTGTTTAAGTTGCCGCTATGTTTGGTCTCTCAGTTACAGCCACCAAAATCGATTCCATAATTAATTTCAACTACCTGGAGGTGGAGTGCTGTCATAAAATTCCTCGCATACATGGCACTGGCTTCACAGTCAGGTGGAACAGACACAGATAGGCAGACTGGAAAGTTGGTGACTCCTGTTATGATCTGGCAGAAGATTGAGTAAAATTGTCACCTGCGATAGAGACCTTGACAGGAAGCACACCAGTGTCTCTGAGCCTCTAACTGTAGGATAACTTGACAACTGGTGAGAACGGCCCACTTCCTGCTGCATTCAGCAGATTCCTAGAGAAGAGACATGAACTGAGGTTAGAGACCAAGCCCGTTTGCAAGCAGTTTCCCCTGCTAGGGGGACACCCCCACCTGCAATCTAGATTGACTGAGAATCTGGGAATTTGAAGGCTTGAAGAGTTACAAGCCAACTGCCTCTGTACCCCAAATGAAAGCAGTGACCTAAGCTGGAGTTAAAACTGTAACCCAGAGCCTTTCTCAAGCTTTCCTAGCAAGGAATTCTCTGCCAGACAATGGGAGGCAGCCCAGCAGCCAAGATCAGATTAAGGGTGTTCCCTTTCCACCCAAGCCTATTGTCTCAGATGGCCTGAAGATAACAACCACTAAGCCTAGAGAGGGATCTGGGCAGAGCACAGAAGCCAGTAAAACTACAGCCAGGGTTTTCAGCCCGACCAACTTTGTCGGGACAAGACCTTTGGCTGCAGTGACTGACTAGAAGCAAATAGTCAGGAAGCCTGAGAGAGGCATAGTCTTCAGAGCCCACTTCAGATGTGGTTATGGAGGATAATGACCTAGTAATAGCCTCCCAGAGGGAAAAGCCAGAGGCCAAGGAGGACAGTGGACAAGGGAGTTAGTTAACTTCTAGAGAACAGAAGGGCATGGAGTCTTTATAACTTGAAGCTGGCAAGCTTTGGTAATTGCTATGGACCAAGGCCATCTGTGTAGTTCCCACTGTTTGATTTTCTGAATAAGAGTTGCTGTTTTTAAAATTGTGGTATGTGGTTCTTGTCCCATCAACATGTGTAAGAAGATGGTCGGGAGGCAGATAACTTGCCATTTAGTGAGTTAGTCTCCCAGCCACAGGTAACCACATCCAGACCTCGTTGAGTTAGTGGGTATAGAATAGCGTGGTACTTGAAGTTATGTACCTTGGAAGACAGTGTTTGTGTTTTACGTGTGAAAAGAAGGATGATTACAGGTAGTTGGGTGGACTGGCAGAGACTTCTCACTTATTCCCAGGTCCATTTTTCCCTTCCCTCTCCTGACTTTTAGTGCACCTGACTTTTAGTGCACATGGTCGCCCAGGATAAAGCTGCATCTCCTAGTCTCCTTTGAAGTTATATGTGGCTGTAACTAAGTTCTGGCCAATGGGGTGTGAACAAAATGATAAAACAAGTCCTGGATCATATTATAAAAAGGCAGAGACACTCTCCTCTGTCCCTTCCCCTGTCCTGAGGGTGGTCAGAGAGCCGTGTTGGTCCGTGCATATGAGGGCAAAACTCTAAGGGTGATGGAGCAACAAGACAGAAGGAAGTTGGATCCCAACATTGCAGAGCTGAGCCAGCATGCCAGTGAGGACTTTCACGTGAGAAAGAAATAAACTTGCTCAAACCACCGGAATTTGGGGAGAGAAGGGGTTAATGTTTTAGTTATGGCAGCTGAGACTCTATCCTGACTAATCAAGATGAACCTTAATTACTGCAGTCCAATGAAATATGTGCTCTCCTAGACATATGTCTGAGGTGCTGTGGAAGTACAGTGAAAAGAGTAATTAATTCTATTTAGGGGAAATCTGGAAAGACTCTCAGGAGGGGATGATATTTGAAATGAGTCTTGAAGGATGAGAGACTTTTCCAGATGCAAGTGTAGTGGAAGGAAAGAAATACCTGACAGTTGGACAGTTTGAGCAAAGGCTCAAAGTGGCACAAACACCTGACAAATGGTTCCGATACATAAAGGATGGGGCGGTGCTGGAGATGGGACTGACGGGGTAGAAGGGCCAGTTGTGGAGGACCTTGAATGTCATATATGGAGTTTAAATTTCACTGTTTGGAACCACTGAGGGGTTTAACAGGGAAGTAACATGATATAATTTTCAGTTGTTTTTTTTTTTTTTTAAAAAAAGAGAAGTCTGAACCCTGGCCCATGGCTTAGTGGATAAAGCATCAGCCCGGTGTATAGACATCCCAGGTTCAATTCTTGATCAAGCCACATAGAAGAAGTGACCATCTGCTTCTTTCCCTTCCCTCTCCCCCATCTCTCCCTCTTCCCCTCCATCAGCCAGTGGCTTGATTGATTCAAGCATGGCCCTGGGCACTGAGGATAGTCCTGTTGGGGGGGTGCATCAGCCTCAGGCACTAAAAATAGCTCATTACTCAAGCATTGGCCCCAGATAGGGATTGCCAGGTGGATCCCAGTTGGAGTGTATGTGGGAGTCTGCCTCACTCTCTCCACTCCTCTCACTTAAAATTTAAAAAAGAAATAAAGAAAGAGAAAAAAAGAAAAGAAAGAGAAGTCTGGTAACAGTGTGTAAAATGGATTTGAGAAAAGAGAGACTGGGGGCAGAGGGAAGGACCCATATTAATGTAATGTAAGCCAATTCTTATTTTTCTGCAGAAAATATACTATAATACAAGATTGTGCTCCTGGCCAAAAGCCTGATTTACAAATTTTTAAAGAACTGGCCACAAAACCAAGCTCAAATAGCTATAATGGCATACTATAATCTGTACAATACAGAGTTTCTAAATAGTATATGAATAATTAAATAGGGCCACATAGTAACTAACCACAAAAATATATATGTATACTACCCAATGTTCTTAGTCTCTTTTTAAGAAATTTATTGTGTTTCAAAAGTAATCTCTGTTTATTTTTAATAGCATTATTGAGGTATAACTGACCTATCATAAATTGTACATATTTAAAGTGTACAGTATGATAGGTTTTGACATATTTATATATTCTTGAAACCATCCACACAATCAAGAAAATGTACATTTTCATCACCCTGAAAGCTTCCTCTTGTGTAATTTCTTCTTCACATCCCTGCCCCATCTCCCCTGTTCCCAGGCAATTGCCAGTCTGCTTTCTGTTTTGAGAAAATTGAGTTTTCTAGAATTTTAGATAAATGAAATAATACAGTATGTGCTCTTTTTTTTAATCTGAGTTACTTCTCTCTGCATAGTTATTTTTTTAATCTTAATTTTTATTTATTCATTTTAGAGAGGAGAGAGAGAGGGAGAGAGAGAGACAGAGAGAGACAGGGGGGGAGGAGCTGGAAGCATCAACTCCCATACGTGCCTTGACCAGGCAAGCCCAGGGTTTCGAACCGACGACCTCAGCATTTCCAGGTCGACGCTTTATCCACTGCACCACCACAGGTCAGGCCAGCATAGTTATTTTTGAGACTCATCCATGTTGCATCATCTATCAATAGTTAATTCTTTTTTAATGTTGAGTAATATTTCATTGTATAGACAGACCACAGTGTATCCATTCACTTATTGATGGGCATTGAGTTGTTTTCACTATGTGGCTATTACAAATAAAGCTGCAGTGTGCATTCATGAATAAATCTTTGTGCTGACATATGGTTTCATTTCTCTGGGTAAATACCTAAGAGTGGAATGACTGGATCCCACAATCGGTATATGTTTAACTTTTAAAGAAACTGTGAAAAAGTCTTCCAGAGTACTTGGTGCTGTACCATTTTACATTCTCACCAGCTATGTATACAAGTTTCAGGTCCTCCACATCCTTTGCCAAAAACTTGGCCTGATCAGTCTTTTTCTTTTATCTTATAAAAAAATTTTTTTAATTTATTTATTGATTAATTTTAGAGAGAGGGAAAAAAAGAGAGAGTAACGTCTATTTGTTGTTCTGCTTATATATGCATTCATTGGTTGAGCCTCATATGTGCCCTGACCGGAGATCGAACCCACAACCTCAGCACGTCTCTAAGCAACTGAACTCCCCAGCCAGAGCTGTCAGTCTTTTTCATTTAAGCCATTTCAATAGGCATTAGTGGTATCTCAAATTTATTATTTACCAGATGATTTCTTGAAGAGGTCTTTGTCTATTCTGGATACAAGTCCTTTTTCAGATTTACGATTTGCAAATATTTTCTCCAAATTGTAGCTCCTCTTCAGTCTCTTAACAGTGCTAGGAGCAGAAGTGTCTGATTTTGATAAGTCCAGTTTATCAATTTGTTCTTTTATGGATCATGCTTTTGGTGCTATATCCAGGAAATTTTTGCCTACCCCTTGGTCACAAAGGTTTTCTTCTAGGTGTTTTATAAGTTTTACATTTAGGTCTACAGTCCATTTTGAGTTATATTTTGCAGATGGTACAAAGTATAGATAGAAGTTTAGTTTCTTTTGCTTATGGATATGTGATTGTTCCAACAACATTTGTTGTAAAGACTATTCCTCTTCACTGCACTGCCTTTGTGCCTTTGTTGAAAATGACCTGTCCATAGAAGTATGGGACTATTTCCAGTCTCTTGATTCTGTTCCATTGGTCTTTTGTCTATCTTTATGCCAGTATCACACCATCTTGATTTACTGTAGCTTTATAATAAATTTTGGAAGTAAGTAGTGTTTGTTTTTCAATTTTGTTCTTCAAAAGTTGTTTTTGCTATTCTAGGTCCTTCGTACTTCCATATGGACTTTAGAATTAATTATTCAATTTCTGTTTTTTAAAAAAAGCCTCTGTTTATTTTTATATACAAAAAAAAAAAAAAACAAAGAAGAAAGTTAAAAAAGTCACAATAATCTTTCCACTTGAAGATTATTTTGGGTATATATTTCTATAATTTTTCTATGCTTTAAAATACTTGCTTTAGTAAATGTTTATGTAGCATTATGTACTAAGTAAGCACTGTTTGTTTTTCTTACATCAGGTTTATTGAAATATAATTTACATACAGTAAAATTTATTGTTCAAGTATACAGTTTGATGAGTTTTGACAAATATTAACAGGCCTGTAACCACCATCACAATAAAAATTCAGAATGTTTTCATCACCCCAAAGAGTTCCTTCCTGCCCTTTTCTAGTCACCCTTTTCCAAACCCTAGGAATCACTGGTCTGTTTTCTGCCCCTTTAATTTTGCCTTTTTTTTTTCCAGAATGTCCCATAAGTCAGTGGTCCCCAACCCCCGGGCCATGGACCGGTACCGGTCCGTGGGCCATTTGGTATCGGTCTGCAGAGAAAGAATAAATAACTTACATTATTTCTGTTTTATTTATATTTAAGTCTGAACGATGTTTTATTTTTTTAAAATGACCAGATTCCCTCTGTTACATCCGTCTAAGACTCACTCTTGACGCTTGTCTCGTAAGTTCGACAATTATATTTAAAAATACCACAGTTTTTATGCCAGTCGCATAATTTTATTTTGTGCATTTATCCGTCCCACCCTAAAGGCCGGTGCATGAAAATATTTTCTGACATTAAACCGGTCCGTGGCCCAAAAAAGGTTGAGGACCACTGCCATAAGTGGAATGACAATGTCTAAGCTTTTGTGTCTGGCTTCTTTTATTTAGCATATTGCTTTTGAGTTTTATCGATGTAGTGTATGTGGGTATTTTGTTTCTTTTTGTTACTAAGTATTAATAGTATTCCATTGTATGGACATACCACAATTTGTTTCTCCTTTCACCAGTTGAAGGACATTTGGGTTGTTTCCAGTTTGGGGCATTTGTGAATAAGGCTGCTATAAACACTTACTGACAGGTATTTGTGTGCACATGTATTTTTATTTCTCTTGAGGAAGTAGAAGTAGAACTTCTGATTAATTTGTTTTGTGAATATTTAACTTTACAAGTAACTGCCAAGTTGTTTTTGTTAGGTGGCTGCACTATTTTGTACTCTCATCAGCAACATATGAAAGTTCTGATTGCTTTACATCATTCTTAGCTTTTGTTATTGTCAGTTTTTTAAATTGTAGCCATTTTAATTGGTGTGTAAGTACTGTCTCCTTGGGGTTTTCATTTGCACTTCCCTAATTACTAATGATGTTGAGCATCTCTTATCCATATATTTTATATGAGGAAGTGTCTGTTTAACTTTTTAACTATTTTTATTTATTTATTTATTTTTGTGAGCAAGAGAGAGAGAGACAAAGGGACGGAGAGGAAGGTAGAGAGATGAGAAGCATTAACTTATAGTTGTGTCACTTTAGTTGTTCATTGATTGCTTCTCATACATGCCTTGACCAAGGGTTCCACCTGAGCCAATGACCCCTTGTTCAAGCCAGTGACCTTGAGCTTCAAGCCAGTGACCTTTGGGCTCAAGCCAGCGACCATAGTGTCATGTTGATGATCTCATGCTCAAGCTGGTGATCCCGTGCTCAAGCCAGTGATGTCGGGTTTCAAATCTGGGATGTCAGGTCAACACTTTATCAACTGCACCACAATTGGTCAGGCTTTTTTTGCCTGTTTTTAAATCAGGTTGTTGATTTTCTTGCTATTGATTTATAAGAGTTCTTTATACTGTATATTTTTCCAGGTACTGTTTTAAGTACTTTGCAAATATTGACGAATTTAATCTTCTTAACATCTGTATGATGTTCAAACTGTTGCTTTGCTATTTTTTTTCTTTTACAGATTTGGAAACTAAGACACAAAAAGGTTAAATAACTAGCCCAAGTTCACTCAGCTAGAGAGTGGCCAGCCAGGATTGGTCCCAGATAGCCCAACCCCAGAACTGACTGTCATGCTGCCTCTCTCTGTGCATTTTTTTTCTGCCTTACTTGTACATGGTTCATAAGGTGCAGGAGCACTCACACTGGAGCGGTAGCATTTGGAAGTCCTCTTTGGGAAGATAATCATGGGAACTTTTGAAAAGACTTTGGGTCATTGATTGACTTCCTATTTGATGTTTGAGAAATGTAATAGGGGTGTCCTGTTCTCTTCAAGATGCCAAATTCCAAGGTTGGGATTCATGTCCGCAAATATGAGTGGATGGGTCATTATGGTTGTCACTGCCAGATGGAATGAATTTTATGGGTTGTCATAAGTAAAGCTCAATAAACAGAAATTTCTCTAAGCAGGGAATCACTGGGAGTTAGAAGGAGTCTCTCTTTCAAGCAAGAAAACAGGGATTAGGGTGCCAGGTGGTGTAGTGGTTAAGAGGGAGAACTCCAGGTCAAAGCAGCCTGGGTCTACACACCAGCTCTGATGTTTCCAAACTGTATGCCATTGGACAAATTTTCTAGACTTCAGTGCCCTCACATGGAAGCAGGGATAACAATACTGTAACCTCAGCAGATTGTTAGGAAGCTGAACTAAAATACACGTGCAAAGTAGTTAAAACAGAGCCTCGTATATAGTAAATGCTCTATAAATATTAGCTATTTTATGTTATTAGCATCATGATTATTAATTAGGTCATGGGTTAGAGCAGTCTGAGAAGATTTTCCTATTTCTCACAGATTGGGTAAGGAAGGTGACTCAGGAGGTGGATTTAACAGCGGACGCACTGGGCATGCACCCTGGGCCCCGACTTCTGAAGAACTCTGCAAAACCCCAACTTGACACTTTTTTCTAATGTAAGGGGCCCAATATTTTCTTCTGCGCCCGGGGCCTCAACCAACCTTAATCTGCCTCTGGGTGACTCCAAACTGCCTGGCTGGTGCTAACATGATTCCCCAGCCTCACAAACTGCCCCTGGGGTCTCCTCTCTGACTCAACCCCAGGACCCAGTCCCAGTGAAACTCTTTGGCTGGAAGCAACCCAAGGACAGACAGGCTGATTTAAAGTGGTAGCTCAGGAAGCTTTCAGCTGCAAGTGATAGAAACTGGGACTCAAGCTTTAGAGAATAAGATAGAAAGAACCCCTCTATTATCAGGCACATGAAAATAAGGATATTCATTATCTCATGTGACAGGGAGTCTGGAAGTAGGACAGACTCTAGCTGGGTTGATCCACAGGCTCAGGGGTGCTATCAAGGTTCTTTCTATTATTCTGTCTGTGATGGCATGCATTATATTTTAAATCTTTTTCAATACTTTGTGATACAGCAATTTGAACATTTAATTCAATCTATTTTGACTCTCGGTATTCATAACGGCCATACAAGATACTTTGCCAAATGATAGGCCTGTATCTTAAACTATGCCCATTAAATCACGACATTTGTATTTTTTTTCCATCCGTCCATTGTGCAACTTAATTGACATTTCACTAATAAATTTTCTGATTTCAGTTATTCTTACAAAATAATTGGAAGGTTTTTCGGTTTTGTATTTTTAACAGATTCAAAATTCTTTTAAGCTCTTTATTCAGAAAATTTTCCAAAATTATTTTCTAACTGTGTAGAGTTTTTAATAGGTGACATATTTACATAGTTTTCAGTAATTAGCATACCTTGTGATGAAAATATTTCCAAACAACCATTTTCAAAATGCTCTCTTTAGCATACATTTTACTTGAAAAGCTGTTTCTCTCTCACATATTGTTAAAATGTCCCCTGTAGATGGCTAACACTGACTATTTTTGTCTGAAACATTCCCTGGGGTTCACTACTAATGGCCACTTGTCATAGCAAAGGTCGGTGAATCTGGAACCCATTCATCTTTCTGTAAAAGAAAAATGTGCAAATCCTCTTTAAATTTGATTCCCAGAAGACCTGTGGGCTAAGGAGGAGTTTCCTGTTACGCCCCTCTCATTTACAAACTATGAAAATATTCTTTCTGTTAAAGCATCATTTTTTAATGAAACCAACCACACTGGTAACACGCCAGAGCACTTCGTAAGTAATAAAAGAAGCCGTTTGCTGAACATGAGCCAAAATGGAAAAGCATCCCCAAATACTCCACATAGGAGAGCTCACCCTCAGCCCCAAGATCCCCAGGGTTCCTAGAGAACCTTCCCAAACCCAGGACTGTCAGAAACTGGGACTGAGGAAAGTCACAGGGTCAATCAATTTATTAATTATTTGGTAAGTCCTTCTTCAATTTCTAGATTAAAAAAAGAAAAGAAAAGAAAACTGACAATACTTTTAGGCCTCACCCAAAGCGTCATATTGCACATTTCGCATTGGAGACCACGCTACAGGGAGGGAGCTTTGCGGGGGATAAGCTGGAGATGGATGGGCCCCCTTTGGAAGAGTAATACCTTTTCCTTCTAATTAGAAAACAAGCCCAGGCTCCCAAGCTCCTGATACCATCTCCTAAAGTAGGCAGGGTCCTCTGCGCTCTCCTCCTTTAGCCGCCTCTCAGAGAACCAGAAGCAGGAAGGGGCCACCAGCGCCCCGGGACATTTTATTCAGGAGGCTCCTGGCTGCACCCTCACCAGACAGGCCCCCATTTATGGCCTGTTGAGGGGTGGTGGGGGCTTGGAATGCAGGCAGCAGCTGTGGACGTTGGTAGGGAGCAAAGCCCTAAAGTAGGGGCCTTATGGCCCTGAACTTGAAGTTATCCGGGAGGCGGATCCTGGCAAAAGGCCCCTCCCCACCGCTCTGAGCATTGCAGAGCCTTGTGCTGGGAAGATCCTCTGTAAATATTTGCTGGATTTAGTTGAAGGCAGTTGAAATCTCATTTCCTGATTCCAGCTAGGTTGGAAGAGCAGGCTGGGTGGGCTGAGCTCCGATCCGTGGGGGTTGGAGTGGGAGGGATTGAAGGCCAAACTGGGCAGCTCAGCCCTTGGAGGAACATCCTGAACCTGTAAGAGCTTCAGCCATTCCTGTCCTTCCTTCTGCCCCTTCTTGTCTGAAGGTCCCCATCCCAGATGAGGGACTCTGATCATCCAGGATGCAGGGGAGCAGCAGCAGGGAGAGGCCAGGACCGACGTAGAGGAGCCAAATAAAGTTGGCTGCCAAACCCAGGACCCCAGGAATCGGTGTGCGCCTGCGCAGAGCCTGAGTTTCGATTGGACAGAGCCTTGGTTCCAATCTTCCAGTACTTTTCTCCAAAGGAAGCCTCCCTGCCAATTCTGCCTTCCCTGGCCTGGCATATAGGGAAGACACCCTGTTTGGGCAAAGAGAAGACTCAGGCACGTGTGCCCGCTCGTGCTCAGCGCATTACCTGCCTCAGTGCACACACACACACAGACCTACGCGCATGTACTTGCAGTCTCTCCCAACCAGCCCCAAGCGCACATGTGTCTCTACACGCAGGAACAGAAGCACACACACTGAACTGCTCTGAGTCATTCCTATTGGCCTGAACACAGGTGTACACACTGCAAAAAAACAGCTAGCACCCCAGACACATGCCAACCCTCAGGCACAGGGACTCAGGAGAGACATGAAACGACAAGGTCTCCCAGGCTGTATGCTTCTCCAAGGCTGGTGTCCACCCCAGTCAGAGCCACATACAGCTGCTGGAATGACACAGGCTCCCATTGTGCTGCCAGGCCCAGGGGACAATGGAGGCCTATTTCCTCCCTCTCCCTACCACACTGCCTGGCAGCCCCGGGAGCCCGCCCACCTGTTTCAGGGGGTGAGGGAAGCTGCCCAGAGGCTTCGCATAAGGAGCCGTGGAGAACCCTGTTCTGAGGGGGCGATATGATTCCTGCCCTCAAGGACCCTTTGGGAGCTGAGGCCCCCTCTACATTTTGGACAGAAAGGGGAGAACCAGGGTTTCACTTATCCTGCCCCTTGTACATGAAACCAGGCTGAGGCTTGTGGTGAAAGTCCTATTTTGAGGGGGTGGCTGGTCCTGTTGGCCTGTGAAGGCCTCCTGGGACAGTCCATCTACCACTGAGCTGGCCCTGCCTGAGGTGAACTCAGGCCCCTAAATGCTTGGGAGGACAGTTTAACTTTCTCATCAAATGAAGATATGGCCTCTCTGTGAGTCTAAGTTTCAAGGTGTGAAAGCTATAGCCTGCTGGCCACTTGACCTTCTCAAATACCCCATGACCAAAGCCAATGTCATCACTACACCCTCCATGTCTGATTTGACATCTTCATGACTTTTTCTTGCATTTAATACCACCCCCCTCCTCCATGTGTTCATTCCTTCAGTCTTTCAATCACTGTTGATTGTTACTTACTAGCTATGAGGACCTGCTCTGAGCACCAGAGTAGGACTTTTCTCATTTTACTCTGTGACAGATTTGCATATGGCTTATATTCCAGGCAAACTGATTTTTCTTGCTTTCTTCTAAATGCAATGCCTCTTCCTTTCTCTGTGCTTTGTGCTTATTCTATATTAATGAATGCAATAAATATTTATTGAGCATAAAGTCACCGGATAAAATGATGCAATATTTTCTTCATTAGTATTAGTACATTGTTTATCTGGAATAAAGGCCAGCATGCAAGACTGGGCAGATAGAGACAAAGGAAACTCAAACTATGTACGTAGTCTCTGCTTTCTATAAATGGCTGAGGTGTGCCCTGGCCAGGTAGCTCAGTTGGTTAGAGTGTTGTCCCGATACACCAAGGTTTTGGGTTCAATCCCTGGTTAAGGCACATACAAGAATCAACAAACGAATGCATAAATAAGTAGAGCAACAGATCGATGGCTGTCTTTCTCTCTTTTACTTCCACTCTCTAGAAAAACCAACCAATAAATATAATAGACTGAGGCAAAGAAGGACCTGTGATTATAGAATGACTGCTTGGTTCTCAGAAGGGGAAAGGGCAGGTGTCACCTTGACCTGTGCCAGTGATCATCTTGATATTCTTCCTTCCACTAGATCAGTGGTCCCCAACTTTTTTTGGGCCACGGACCGGTTTAATGTCAGAAAATATTTTCACAGACCGGCCTTTAGGGTGGGACGGATAAATGTATCACGTGACCGAGTCAAGCGTCAAGAGTGAGTCTTGGACGGATGTAACAGAGGGAATCTGGTCATTTTTTTAAAAATAAAACATCGTTCAGACTTAAATATAAATAAAACGGAAATAATGTAAGTTATTTATTCTTTCTCTGCGGACTGGTACCAAATGGCACACGGACCGTTACTGGTCCGCGGCCCGGGGGTTGGGGACCACTGCACTAGATGGTCCCCATCTGGGACCTAGGTAGCCAACAGTGGCTGGACATGAGGTGGGGTTATGGCCAGGCACAGATCTGAGTGCACTTGAGTGTGAGCACATATGGCAGAGCGAAGCAGCCCAATACTTGTATGTGTGACATTTATTATGTCTCATTGGTTTGGGTTTGCAAGCCTAGGGCAGCAAATTGTGTAATGGACCTGGACACCCGAGTTTGAATCCTGGTTCTATCACTTACTAGCTGGATCACCCCCATTTAGTTACTTAACCTCTCTGAGTTGCAGTTTCCAGCTTGGTAAAATGAAGGGGGGGGGATCCACCTAAACTTTTCTTAAAACAAACAAATCAACAAATAAATAGGACTAGTACTAATATTTCAGGGTTGTTAGGAAAATAAATGAGATGATGTGTGTAAAATAACAGGCACATAGTAGGCTCCATTAAAGTTAATTTTCTTCCCCTGCAAGTACCATACCCACTATTCTCATGACAGTCAGCATATGGAAAACACAGCAGCAACATTTATATAATGTGAACCAATCAGTAAGGTTTCCTAAGGTATTCATAATTAAGGGACAGAACATAGTACTCTTTTCTAGTCCTGTGACCTTTTATCATAATCACAATCTTTCCTAAACCAATAAGCATAAAGACTTGTTACACACCAAGGGTTAAGATTTAAAGAAATACAAAGAACTGGGCACAGTCAGGTATCATTCTCATTGAGCTTCTACTGAGAATAAATGATTGCAGAAGCTGTTTTCCTTTTTGTTTGTTTGTTTGTTTTTTGTGAGAGTCAGAGAGAGGGACAGACAGGAAGGGAGAGAGATGAGAAACATCAACTCTTTGTTGTGGCTCCTTAGTTGCTCATTGATTGCTTTCTCATATGTGCCTTGATGGGGGGGGCGGGGGCTACAGCAGACCGAGTGAACCCTTGCTCGAGCCAGCAACCTTGGGCTCAAGCTGGTGCACCTTGCTCAAACCAGATGAGCCCACGCTCAAGCTGGTGAGCTCGGGGTCTCGAACCTGGGTCCTCCACATCCCAGTCCCATGCTCTATCCACTGCCCCACCGCCTGGTCAGGCCTGTTTTTCTTATTCTGATTGAAGAGGTTCTCTGGGAACTGCTCGCAGAGCTCCCAGGGAGCAGTGGGCCATCTACAGCTCTTCTAGGCCTGTCAGCATTATTTGCCCCAAGAGAGGGACTAAATCTGTGAGTCTGTTCTGCTAATCTTAAGGAAAGCCTTATTTCCTTGCATACTAAAGAAGGCCTCTGTTAGGGACTGAATATTAGTGTCCCTCCTTCCCAAATCCATATACTAAATCCCTTACCACCCAGAGTGGCTGTATCTGGAAATGGGGCTCTTAAGGAAGTTATTAAGGTTAAATAAAGTTATATGGCTGAGCCCTAATCCAATAGGACTGATGTCCATACAGGAGAGAGATTTCTCTCTCTCTCTCTCTCTCTCTCTCTCTCTCTCTCTCTCTCTCTCTCTCCACACCTGCGCAGAGGGAAGGCCATGTGAGGACACAGGGAGAAGACAGCTGTCTACAAGCCATGAAGAGAGCCCTCATCAGGAACTCAATGAGCCAGCACCTTGATCTTAGACTTCTAGCCTCCAGAACTGTGAGAAATAACAGTTCATTGTCTGAGCCGCCCAGTCTGTGGCATTCTGTCATGGCAGCCCGAGCAGACCAATCGGCCTCCTCTTTCTCCGTGCCTTGTCTGCCTGTGGCAGCTAGGTTTCAGGCCTGCACTGGCACATGAGGAGCATGCACAGGACATGAGCTTACCTCACGGTCCCTTTCTAATTAGCAGTTTCCCAGCAACCAGCCTTGCACCCAGTCCATTGCCTTGCCTCTTAATAAACGTCCAATCCTTACTGAATGGGCTTCTTTACTCACTGCTTTGGGAGCAGCAGATTCTCAACTGACACGTTCTTGGGACTTTTTATCCTTAAAGTGCTCTTTTCTTCCAAATCTATATTTTAAATCATGTCAGAACAACACGGCAGAGTTTTTAAATGGTGATCTTACTTACTGCCTTCGGACTGTTCACTTTGTGTCCTAAGTGTGTGTGTGTGGGGGGGGGGGTGGCAGGAGGGGGAGGGGAGCGTGTGAATGACCCCACTCCCACCCCACCCCCACCACAGGCTGGGTTCCTTGAGACTGCCGTTCCTTTTCTCATACTCCTCCTCTCCTTGGAGCTGCCTTACCCACTCCTTACCAACTAACCCAGTCCTAAACCACCACCCTGCTTGGGTCCATTGCGCCTTTCCCATGTCTTCCTTCCTATGTGTGACCATCAGCCACCCGCGGTTGATGGCTGCGTCTCACTCACCTTGGTGATGCTATTTCCCAAGGGCCTGCTGTGTGCCAGTCAGCTGCTCATTGTGCTCAGTCTTTACAAGCGTTCCCTTCCCATCCTCAGAGTTAGTCCCCTTGGGTGGTCTCTCTCGTCATCCCCGTTTCACAGATGAGGACACTGTGGCTCCTGTGATAACATTTCTTGCTTAGACTCAGCCAGCCAGAGAAGGAGCTGGGATTCACTCTGGCCTCCTGGTAATGACGGGCCCCGCTCCCTCGGCCCCCAGTCTCAGGGCCTCTCCTGACTAGTCATCCCAGAGCCACCGCCCTCTTCCCTTGGTCCGACCCACCGTGTGCTCCCCTAGGTGCTAGTTTTCAAGACTCTATTTTCAGACACAACCCACTGGCATTTCAGTCCTGGGACTCCCCAGCATCTACGAACAGAGCCTGCATGTGGTGTGCTTTTGATTACATTGGATGAAAAAATGAACTATGTTTTCCTAACTTGACTTCAAGTCCTAGGCATCAGAGTATACATGCCTACCTTCTGCCCCACAATAGCATCCAGTACCGGGCTGGGCATCCTGGGGGTCTCCTCCCCCGCCCACTGGACTCTCCGGACTGTCCTACCCTGTCTCCAGCTGTGCATTATAAAAACCCCAGCTGGACAGACTAGCTCTTTTGACCCCCACCCCAGCTGCCGGAACTGACTTTTGCATGATTGCTAATATTTCTTTTCTTTTTTTCTCTCTGAATCAACATTAGCTTTGCTAGCTCCCTTCCCTCCACCTGATAAGGATGGGGTAACGGCATCTGTACGAACTTGGGGCATGCTTTTCTTGCCTTGTCAGAACAGCAGCTCCTATCTGGCTGGCGATGGGCAGGAAGCCAGACCCCGACAATGGAGGCCTTGTGAGCCGGCCCTGGGGGTGTGCTGGGAGCCCACAGTTTAGCACACACACAACCCTTCCTGGTGCCACCTTCTTATCTCCTGCCACTGAGCCCTTGCCAGGGCTGGGGCTGTAACCCAACCCCTGTAATTGCATGTCCCGATAGATAGAGCATTCCTAGGCTTGGGCCACTGTTAAACATTGACTTAGGGTGCTTGGGTCCCGTCACCACAGACTGTGGGGGCTGCTGATTGGGAGAGCCTCTGACTGGGTGTCCCCCACTGTCTTCCCAGTGGTCTTGGGCTGACTGAGAAAGTCACAACACAAGGCGAATGGTCTTGGCTTCCCACACCTCTGAGCCAGTGGGCTGGAGAAGCCCTCCAGTCAGTCAAAACGAATGGTTTCTCTCCCGGCCCCCCACCCTGAGCCCACCTCCTGTGGTCCCTAGCCCTCTCTTTCTCTGGGCTTCTCCATCCCTGTTATTCTGCTTGCCCTTCTTCTGTGCTATTTTACCTCCTTTCTCAGGCTCCTTCCCTCCTTAGGCCAAGCCTTTCTCCCCACCTTCCTCTTTCTCCCTGGGTTTTCTGTGGAGAGCTCAGACAAAAGAAGGCTCTGCTGTCTCCTCCCCCCACCCCACTCCCAGACTCTGTGCAGTGGGGAAACAGCTGGCTCTAAGGCCCTTCCCACCCATCCCAAGAACACCATCTTGGCTTCACCAAGCTCCCAGGGTTGTGTACTCCAAATAGTGTCCAGGACACGGTAGGGTCTGTGACTGGCAACCCTCACCTCCCAGAGCTTCAGGTTAAGGCGAGAAAGCGCATGCTGAATAAGCCTTCGGGTGGCGAGCGCTGTGAAATGCGCCAGGTGAATTCTGGTTTGGGATTCACTCAATGGAAAGCAAGAACCTAGGCCCATTCATCCTAGGCACAACCCTAGTCATCACATTATATGCAGTCTCATTTGTATGTTTCAAAAGAATGCCTCTGGTTACCATGGAAAAAACCCCCACAAAAACAAAAGACCAGCAAAAGAGTGAGAGTGAGCATGCAGAGATAGGGAAACCGTGCAAATAGCACAGGAAAAGCTGTCAGAGGCTGAGCAACTTGTCAGCAGTGGAGAAAACGGAAGGAGGCAGCTGGTTCAAGAGCATCTGGATGGTAGAATCTGTAGGTGAGGGTTGGGATGCTGGGTGGAGAGGGAAGGAAGTGTCAGGACAACTCCCAGGTTTGGGCTGAGCAATGAGGTAGGTAGAACTGCCATTTACCATGTGGGAAAAGGGGAGACAGCACATATTTGGGGCCAGGATGGGACTGAGGGTTCCACTGTGGACATGTTATGTTTGGGATGCCCAGGAGGTAACCTCACATCAGCATCCTGTCCTCCTTTTTAGTACTAGAACCCCAGTTTTTCTTAGGGCACGCTTACCCCCCCACACAAGTGTTTCTGGTTGTGCTATTACACACAGAGCCTCACTTCCCCCAGCACAGGGCGGGGCACAGGCCACAGGTGGATTTAAGGGCAGATGCACCGGGCTCGCACCCTGTGCCCCGACTTCTGAAGGGCCCCACAAAACCCCAACTTTACGCTTTTTTCTAATGTAAAGAACCCAATATTTTCTTCTGCTCCCGGGGCTTCAACTGACCTTAATCTGCCTCTGAGCGTGGTGCAGGCTAGATAAACAGGCACTCAGCTACTGGACACAGAGGTTGCTCTAAGGGTGGGCACACAGCCCGGCGGGGGGGCATTGCTGAAGAGAAGGTTGCACTCCTCTCTAAGTTTGTGAGCTGAAGGGAAAAGTGAGCCTGGAGCTGTCAGTGGCATCTTTGCCACCTCGTGGCATGAGGCAGCCAGAGAATGAAACTAACACAGAGGGAAGCAGAGTCAGGAAATAGAGAGAGATTGAGGTCTGGTAACATCATTTGAATTTCTGGATCTATCCATGCTTAACGTTAGACCCACTCTTTGATCTGGTAAGTGAACTAATAAAATGCTTGCATTGTCCTGGGAGCTAGTTTGAATACTTTCACATGCAACTGATAGAGACAATTCAATAAGACTAACACAGCATCCAAGAGATGTCAGGCAGGTCTTCTGGAGCAAAGACCGATGCAGAAGTGGAGGAAGCCAGGTTCTGTAGAGGGGAAAAAGCAAGTGGGACAAGGGCTGGAAATGGACATGAAATCAAGGGACATGTGGCAAAGACTACAGTATTCATTTTTACTTTCTTTCTTGAGTTTTATTTATTATTATTATTATTTAGAGCGAGAGAGAGAGAGGGGAAAGGAAAGAGGGAGAGAGAAACATCTGTTTTGTTATTCCACTTATTTAGGCATTTACTGGTTGATTCTTGTATGTGCTTTGACCAGGGATCAAACCTGCAACCTTGGCACGTTGGGACGACAATCTAACCAACTGAGCTACTGGGCCAGGACCTCTTTCTTGAGTTTTTAGCTGAGCATGTGGACCTTCCAGGTAGGTGCAACCAAGTGGCTAAGTCTGGCCAAAAGGATGTAAGTGGAAATGTTGTTCCCCACTGTATGGGGGAACACTGGTGGTAAGACCTGCAGGAGCTCTAGGGGACACAGTGACAGTAGGGACTCGTGAAGACTGAGTAAAACCCCCTTCAAAACTGAAGCATTCCTTCCGCCAACTGCCAGAATATCACCAGGATCTTTTCCCCAGTAACTTTGCCTGCAGTCATGCCTCCTCCCTGGAGTATCAAACGGGAGCCTGCATCTAGTGATTGCTGGGATAACGGGCCCAGCTCCTGTCTTAACTGAGACAACTTTGAAGGCCACTCCAGCTCCAGAGCTCTCGTGGGATTGGCTGAGTCCTCTGTTGTGACTGCTTCGGGCTCAGTTCTGCCCTTGGCCTGGTCCTACTTTTCATACTGCCTCAAGAGGGTTAATCCCAGCAGCACTCCCCAATAAAACACCTGTCTGCAAATCTCCGTCTCAGAGTGTTTCCTCAGTAACCCACCCTATGACAGAGCTTTCTTAGACTATGTGATGAAAGCAATGTGTTGAAAATAGTGAAGTAAAAAGATGCAAGAAGCACCTGACCAGGTGGTGGCGCAGTGGATAGAGTGTCAGACTGGGATGCAGAGGACCCAGGTTCGAAGCCCCAAGGGTTGCTGGCTTGAGCGTGAGATCATAGATATGACCCCATGATCGCTGGCTTGAGCCCAAAGGTTGCTGGCTTGAGCCCAAAGGTTGCTGGCTTGAGCCCAAGGTCACTGGCTTGAGCAAGGGGTCACTCGCTCTGCTATAGCTCCCCAGTCAAGGCAATATAAGAAAACAGTCAATGAACAACTAAGGAGACTAAGGTGCTGCAACAAAGAATTGATGCTTCTCATCTCTCTCCCTTCCTGCCTGTCTGTCTCTATCTGTCCCTCTCTCTGTCTCTCTGTCACTATCACAAAAAAAAACAACAAGAAGCCTGAGCCCTTCAAACCACTGAACTATGACATAAGCCCCAAATCATTGACTTGCAAGATAGAAACACAAACTTCTATTTTGTTAAAGCCAATGTAGTTTGAAGTCTTTTTGTAACAGCTGTCTCAACCATATTCTGATAAACATAGAATTTGATATCAAGAAGTGGAATGTTGATGTGGCAAAATTTTAAATATGAGGCATGGTGCTGCTGTCAGATAGTGGGCAGGGTCAGACAGGTTGGAAAGTGGGTGGCTGATGTTATGCAAAACATTTGGTAACACTATCTCCTATGATATTTTGGAATACACGTGCCTATTTGAGCCTCTAGTTCTAGAGGAAGTGGTTAGAAAAGGTGAAAATGTTGGTGGGTATAATCTTCCCACATTTAGCAAGGTCCTGAAAGAGAAAAAACTCAGACTAGAGACAGCAGTTTGTGACAGAGATGAAAGCGAACAGAGCTCAGTTAACGGAGACACTCCCTGCCCGTGGCCAGTCCCATGCTGAGAAAGCTGACTGCTTCAGTTTGTATCTCCAACTGAAGCAGTGATGTGAAAGGGCCCAAAGAGGCAGCTTTTCCAGGAGATAAAACTTTGCCCCTCAGCCGTTCCTAATCAGCTCCAGTTAGGATGCTCTGCTAAGACCAGAATTACTGGCGAGCAGGCCAAAGGAAGCAAGAGGTCAGGGTGTGCCTATAGGTCATCCTGTTTGTTTAGGATGGTGGCAGGAGGTGGGGAGAGAAAAAGATGATGAAGCCAGAGCTGGGGTCTTTCGACGGTGAGGGAGCAGAGCTGGGAGACTGGGAGATGCCAGGGGCAAGGAGAGAGGATGGGACAGCTGGAGCAGGAGTGTCATGTGCAATGGGTGAGAAGAACAGGCGGGAAATGACAGTGAGGAATAATAAGGACACACTCCAACTTGAGTACTGAGGTGCAGAGAATGTAAAAGTAAGCAACCTCCAGTTGAGAAAGCTGCCAATAGGTGGCGGCTCGGGGCCAGGAGGAGAAGAGAATAGTACCCCAAAGAGTCTGAAGATAGAGAGGAGTGTGCTGACCATGGTGCAAGAACTCCAGAGTGCATTGTGCAAGAGGAGAGGGCAGGAGTACAGCAGGGGAGGCAAGCAGGCATGTGCGCCGGGCTGTGGCGGGAGGGAGTGGCCCTGGGCCTCGTGGATTGCCAGCGTGGGTATCCCTCACCAGCTAGGAGCAGCTGCTTGCTCCTCGTGGTAACATATATATGGAGGAGTCATTGCCCAGGATCTTGCCCCCATATCACTATGTTACCAGCCTTGTCTGTCCCTCAGGCTTGATGTATATCATGGGTCAGGGGTGGGGTGGAACTGGTGTCAGAAAGTCAGTATTTTTTGCTTGGGTCCAATGCTGGTATCAGAGTGTGGAGAATGGCCTTGCTTAGTGGTGGGGCCAGAGGTCTCCAAGGAGATCCAGGGATGCAGCTTAACCTCACCTTTCTGTCTGTCCAGGTGGGGTCTGCCTTTGTCCATAGCCCTCGGCTAGTCCAACTTGCCCTATTTTTCTGACCCCGGGCGAAGGGTAGAGACACCATCTTGGCTATGAGGGAAATCCTTCTAAGGGAGGAGGTTGGAGGAAAAGAAGAAAAGGTGAAGCCAGCTGCTTGGGTGCCAAGGACGGCTATAAGAAAGGCGTGGGCCTGCCAGCCATTGTTCTTGAATACAATCGCTACAGAAAGAAAGGAGCAGCCCGGCCTAGTCCCAGCCTGTGCTTCTGTGGTCCGAGGCAATGCTTCCCTCTGATTTCCCAATTGGGCTTGACTCAGTTGTCATTCTTCAATTATGAAAGCTTAGAGTGAGAGTGGAAGATCATCAGACACAAAGTCCTTGCATTATTTTCTGTGCTTCATCTCCTACACTGACCTCAAACTTGACCCAGCCACTGCCTCTTCCCCACCCTAGAAACCTAAGACCCACCTGGCTAGTGCTTTTTTTTCCCTCCCTCTGGACCATGAGCCATTGAAGGTCTGAGTATGAGCCCAGGAAAAGAACATTTCCAGGTGACAGGACAGGAGGCAGTTGTCAGAGGTTTCTCCTGGGTCCTCCATTGCTTGGCTCTCAGTAACTCGGCACCCCCAGTTCCCTGCCTCAAGGGGAGATGGGCTATCTGCTGTGCTTTATATTTCTCCAAGAGAAATATACTCATAAACAAACTCAGGCCCCCCAGTTCAGTGAGGGAGCCATGGCCTACATTCTTTAGGAGCCCCTGAGCTGGCACAGAGTTTGGGCTAACCCATGTGCAAAACACTTTGGAATTTGCCCAGTGAGAGGGAATCAGTATGCAGGGAGAAATGAAAAGAACTTTTCAAGTTAAGGAGAGCAGATCTGACCTTGCGATGTGTCTTGTCACTCTCTGCAAAGGGTGGACTGGTCACAGGCAGGATTTTTCTGGGTTTGGATGGAGTTATACATGGCCAGGGAATAGATTCAGTCCTAGGTACAAGAGGCACAGTTTTCAGCCCATAGCAGTGGGTACCGAGATGTATTATTTAGGTTATAGACTTGGCTGATGCAACAGAGACCTAAAATAGCAGTGGCTCAAACAAGAGAGTTGCTTATTTCCTCCTGTGTAACAGTCAGGGCGTAAATAATTTGGGGCCAAAATGGCATCAGGGACTCGGGTTCCTTCTAACTAGCTTACTACTGTGCCACCCCTATGATCTTGTTCTTACCCATCAGATCCACGGGGCTTCACCAGGACACAGGCTTCCAGACTGCACCAAGTAGGGAAAGATGGTCAAGAAAAGCTGCTTCCCTCCTTTTAAGGACACCATCTGGAAGTTACACACCTTCTTTCTGCTCATATCTCATTGGCCATTTATTTATTTACTTATTCATTTTAGAGAGGAGACAGAGTGAGAGAGAGAGAGAGAGAGAGAGAGAGAGAGAGAGAGAGAGAGAAAGGAAGGAGAAGCAGGAAGCATCAACTCCCATATGTGCCTTGACCAGACAAGTGCAAGGTTTCGAACCGGCGACCTCAGAGTTCCAGGTTGAAGCTTTATCTACAGCGTCACCACAGGTCAGAACGGCCAGAACTATTAAATACATCTTGGCTATCTTTAGCTGCAAGGGAGCTTGGGCAATGTAATTTTTTTTTTTTTATTACTGGCAGCCATGTATCCAATCAACATTTTTTTTTTAATTAGAAAAAAGAGAAATTATTAGAGGCAACTAGCAGTTTTACCACACAAAACCCTAAGTGCGCAGCAAAGAGGTTTTTATATTTGTCTGCTTTGTACTTCATTCCCTTTAGCCACAAGGTTGGACAAGTGGTTCAGTATGGGGAAATCACGGTGACACCCCCCCCAACCACAGCAATTGGTCCAGAACTGGGCACATGACTCAAGTAGAGCCAATCAGAATTCTTCCTCACAACTTTTTCCTAACCAACTCTAGCAACAGATGATGCAATTTCGTCTCTGGTCATGAAACTCTGAGAATGTAACCCTGAACTGACAGAGTGGTCAAAGACTGTCTGCAGAAGAAAGGTGTCACTAGCCTCTGGGTGATGCAGAGAGAAGAGTGTCATCGTGGGGCTGGTAGGTCTCATTCCAGGCCTCCTTGCGGTCTGCTATCCTTGCCCTGATCAAGTGAATTAGTCAATACTCCGTTTTTGCCAAGCTGATTCAAGTTGGGTTTTGGCCAGCAGTGAAAGTGATGTGGTGTTTTTTTTTCTCCCTGGAGGAATCAGAAGGATGGGGGTGGGGGGAGACACAGCTGAGGTTGAAAACCTGGAAGAAAAGAATGTGGGTTCCAGCCAAGCTGTATCTGTGTCTTGTACATCTTTCTAGAGGCATCTTAACTCCCCACAGAGCATCTGATAGTAGAGGCCGCTGGGTGTCTTTGCATTTTTCTAGTCAGTCCTGTTTCTTGCAAGGAAGCCCCCCTCTTACTTAGGCCTGCTCTGGCCAGCCCAGCTGTGAGGAGAGGGCCTGAGGACGGGCAGCCCTTACAAAGGGCCCATTCTCAGCTGGTCCAGGCTGCTATCAAACCTAAACTCTGAATCACCTGCCTCCGTGGGCAGCCCTGTAGGTGGGGCTGCTTGGTTGCCCCTGGGCCTCCCTGTGTCAGGACCTGTGAGTGGGGGCGGACTTTCAATAAAGGTTCATTGTTTTCTGTTCCCTCATGCTATCAAGGTTCTGTCCTTGGCCTTTCTGAGGCTCCTCTTCCTAGTCTCTTTGCTGGCCCACTCTCCCCGGCCCCCATCCCTCTGGGCACCAGCCCATCCCCCTGGGCACCACTCCATCTCCACCTGGTCTTACATACCGGCATAAACCTGTCGGAGGAGGTGGGGTGGCGGCTGGGAAAGGAAGGGCATGTGCATGAACACACTCTCTCCAACTCAGTCAGAATGAGAACACCTGCAAATGTCCTGAACTTCGGAACCAATGACTTCCCCACTTCCCTGGGGCCTCCTGAGTCCCTTCAACCCGCCACAGACAAAACCAAGCTGTTCTAGCCTTGTCATGTCACCCAGTGGCCAGCTCTGGAACTGTCTGTCTCCCAACCTCTTTCCTTCTCTATCTCCTTTCTCCTGCACCTCCTTTTTCTTTGGCAGGCGGGGTGGTGGGGGGGGAGGGGAGGGTCACATATGTACCATAATCTCCTTTTTCTCTCTTTTTTTTTTTTTCCCCCTGAAGGCTTAGGACTTCTAATAGGCTTGTGGTTTCCATTTCTTAGGAAATCAGATAGTTCTCATAGGTTAGCCTGTTTAAAACAACAGTCAACAGCCACCCTCTTGCCCTGGAAAGTATCTCATTCTCTTAAACATGTACAATCAGGCAGTCCCAGTTCATCAATGAGTTATATTTCAAAACTTCATCTCTGTGAGGTGAACTGGCATTCCAGACAATGAGCCAATAGAAAATCCAGGACTTGGCATCATGAATGGGGCTCAGTTTGCCAGGTTGAGCCATAAATGCCCATTTAACCATCACAAAGCTGGGCTGCCACACGCCTACATGGGGGAAAAAAGAAAACCCTAGTGTTGCAAGACCTGTAGGTAGAAATAGAAAAATAATGCTGATCTAGAAAAGGCCGTTTCTCTTGAAAGCTGGTGCTTAAGAGAAAGCAAGTTTCTCAACAGCAGTGTGAGGAGCGGGATGGGCCATTGTGAAGGAATCTTCGAGGCGCTTTTCAAGGACTCGAGAGGCTGAAAGCCTGTGTTCTTCATCATTCTAGTTACTCATTCTGATGTTCAGGTTGCCTTTTTCTTGACACAGGGTGGGCCTGGCTGCATCCTGATGCTCAGTCAGCCAGGATTGTTTGGCTAGATAGAGTCAACTGTGGGGAGAGGACTTCTTGAGGTCATCGGGGTCGAGTTGTCAGCAAGGAGACGAAGGGAGTCTGTTCAAGGGTTTGAAAGATGTCCTGAGCAAGAATGAGCTGAACTGAACTAAACAAAGAACAAAAACAGAAAAGGGAGATTGTGGTACATATGTAACCCTACTCCCCCCCCCCCCCCCAAAAAAAAAGAAGGTGGAGGAGAAAAGAGGTTGGGAGACAGTTCCAGGGCTGGCCACCGGGTGCATGACAGTCCCAGAACAGCTTGGTTTTGTCTGTGGCCGGTTGAAGGGACTCGGGGCCCCAGGGAAGTGGGGAGTCATTGGTTCTAAAGTTCAGGACATTTTCAGATGTGATCCTCATTCTGACTGAGTTGGAGAGAGCATGTTCATGCGCATGCCCTTCCTGTCCTTTCTTTTAAAATGGGCCAAGGTTAGGGGTAGGGGAAGGAAGTGAAAAGCTAAGCTATGCTGTGGGCACAAAGGTCAGGCAGAGAGGATATGAGAAGCACTGAGCTGAGCAGAGGGGGCTAGAGAGAATTCCTAGGACCAGGGACTGGAGAGACAGACCCAGCTAACTTTCATTAAGCACCCTCCACATGCCAAGAAGGGCCCACCGGAAACATGTAGGTACCCAGGCAGGCTAATAATTTTATGTCCCATCAAGCTGGCATTTACTCAATTTTAATGTAGTAGCAACTGATCTCTGCTGGGAGGGACTGGGCAGTGAACAGAGCAGAGGGTCCCTGTTGGCAATAATACTCCATCTCCTTTGAAAAGTTCAGCTCTGACCCCAACTTGCATCTCTGAATTAAACAAACAAAAACTCTGTAGAGACCCTGCCCCACCCTCTTTAGTAAATTGTAGAGACCAACTGTATTATTATAGCCTGCTGTTTTGTGGGCTCCCTGCCACCCCAGTGCAAAGTAGCTCATTAAAGTAGAACACCCAACTGTCCCTTAAAGGAGATCCAGACATAGTTTCTTCATCTCCTTACATTTCCAGGGATGTTTAAGTGCCTTCTAAAGATGGCATCTCAGGCAGCTGTCTGGCTAACTCGCCCCTTAGACCAGCTCTAATGCTGGACACTGAGCACGCCATATGGGTCTCATGACCTCCATTCCACCTGATGAAACTGAGGCTAAGGGTAGTTATGTTCACTGCCCAAGAGGCCCATGGCTGGTGAGTAAATACTACTTTTGCGCTGAGATCTGAATTCAGGTTCACACATCTTATTCTAAAGCCAGATCTTCACTCTCTCCCCTACCCCCCGCTGGGAGAAAATGGAAAGAAAAGCCATTGAGAGCAGGAGGGTGGAGCCTACCAGGGGAAACATTGGAGGTTTGAACAAGGAGCTACAAGCCAAGTCAGAGACTCAGTGGGTGGCAAGGAGGCTGGGTACCCAGCTTTGAGACAGCCCAGGTGGAGTGGGGGAGAAGGGTGAGCCATCAGGAGCTCCAGGAAGGGAGGAGGGGGAAGAAGTCCTGTCCTGGAGATGGGGGTGACATGTAATGCAGCCAGGCCAGGGCCCCCTCCTCTGCACGCAGGCACACAGCAGTGTCCACTGCTACGACAGTGGGCCTGGGGTCTGGCAAAAAGAGGGGGAGCCCCATGGGGATCTTTGCAGGAGAAATGTCTCCTTCAGCCCTAGATTGGAGGCTGCAGAAAGTCATTTGGGCCCAGTGGAGGTAGGATGTCCAAGAGCTGGCTCTGGTTGGTTCTGCTTTTTTCATCGTCCTTTCTTCCAAACTCCCAGTTCAGCTTGCTCAGCTCCAAGGAGGGCATGGCAGCCTGTTCCTGGCCTCACCAGCAGAGGGCTCCAGAGCAGAGCTCAGGACGGCTGGGGTAGGGTTGGAAATCTCAGCCTCCCTCCCTGAAAGGAAGTGCAGGAAGCACTGAGTATCAGCTCTGCTCACACGTGTCCAGGTGTCCATGTGCATGGCTGGTCTTTAGCCGTGCATGGGTGTGTCTGTATTCGTATGCCCCACGTGGGTGTGTGCAGGCATGTAAGTGGGTACATCTGCATTTGTGGAGTGTGGACATCAGCAGTGTGCATTCATGACTACTTGTTGAAGTGTTGGATGGAGTCTGTGCCTATGTGTTTGCCCATTTCCTCTGTGAGCCCGAGGGCCCTGCTAGTGGCCCTGTGTGGATTTGGGAGCATATGGGTACCTGGATGATTTATGCATAGGTGTAAAGGGTTGGCTTGTAAGGAGAGAAAAGAAAAATAAGTGACAGGGGCTTGCTGTGGAATCTCAACATTTCTCAGGGACAGGGGTGTGGGGAACCTGTGTTGTCACACGTCCACACACACTGACTCAGCCTGGCTGCCTCCTGCACTCATTCAACAAAACCCCTGAGTTGTTTGTTAAAGCCCCATTTACCACAGATGTTGCTGACATTTAATTCCCAGGAAGCAAGGCCTTCCAGAGCTCTGCAAGTCTCTTTCTCTCTCCCTCTCTCTCTCTCTCTCTTTCTCTCTCTCTCCTTCTCTCTGTATTCTGATTCCCTCATTTGCAGCTTGAGAATTTTGTACTCTTTGTCAGGAGGAGGGAGAGGAGTCCCAGAGTGTGAGGGGAAATTAGAGGGTGGAGGTAGAGGAACATAAGCCCGTGGCTGGTTCATCCATGACTGAAGGAAGGCAGCGGCCATGAGGGCAAAGTCCTGGCTCCGAAGTCTGGGAACATGGACAGGGCCCAGCTGTGCCACCAGCTGGAGGCCCTGGTTGGTAGGAGGCAGTCCCTCCAGCCCGCCTTGCAGTGGTCTGAGCTGGTGCTAAGCCAGGCTGGTCAGGGGAGGCCAGACAGGAACTCTCCTCACCCTGCGTGTGTTAAAAAGACGCTTGCAGCAGGGAGTGGGGCAGAGTGTGGTACTGTCACCTACCACATGACAAATCACCACAAAGCTGTAGTTTGAAACAACACGTATTTATTATTTTACAGTTCTGGAGATCAGAAGTCCAAAATCAGTCTCACTGGGCTAGAATCAAGGCATTGGTAGGACTGTGTTCCTTCTGGAAGCTCCAGGGAAGAATCTGTTTCCTTGCCTTTTCCAGATTCTAGAGGCCTCTCACATTCCTTGGCTTGTGACCCCTTCCTCTGCTGGCCATCACATCAACTTTTCTATTGCCTTTGACCTTCTTGTCTCCCTCTTATGAAGATGCTTGTGATTATCTTGGGCCCTCCCAAATAATGTAGGACAATCTGACCATCTCAAGATCCTTAACATGATTACATCTACAAAGTCCTTTGGCCTGTGATAAATTCACAGGTTTGGGGAATTAGGAATGTGGACATGGGGGGGGGGGGGCAAAGGACAATCACAGGCAAGCTGACAAAAGGAGGTGGCATCCTTAATCCTCCTGCAGTTTCACTGAGGCATCCAGTGGGATCCTCACTCCTGCTCAGGAGCCATCTAGTCCTGTCAGGTTTCTTTGTTTTTTCTTTTTGTGACAGAGACGGGGGGGGGGGGGGAGAGATAGGGACAGACATACAGTAAGGGAGAGAGATGAGAAACATCAATTCTTCGTTGCGGCACCTTGGTTGTTCAGTGATTGCTTTCTCATATGTGACTTGACCTGGGGGCTACAGCAGAGTGAATGACCCCTTCCTCAAGCCAGTGACCTTTGGGCTCAAGCCAGTGGTCATGGGGTCATGTCTATAATCCCACACTCAAGCCAGCAACCCCATGCTCAAGCTGGTGAGCCTGCGCTCAAGCCAGATGAGCCCATGCTCAAGCCGGTGACCTCAGAGTTTTGAACCTGGGTCCTCTGCATCCCAGTTTGATGCTCTATCCACTGAACCACCACCTGGTCAGGCTTATCTTGTCAGTCTTATCTGTGGGACTGAGAACCAGGAACCAGGGTGTGCCATTTGGGTAAAGGACCTTTCTCTATGCCTGCCTTCCCAGCAGCCCCTGGCCTTGACCAGCCATGACCTTGGTTTAGACCAGAGGTAGAGTGAGTGCCCCCACCCCCAGTATTGCTTGGCCGCACAAAATTGGTGGGCGGGCCACACGGCCGCGAATTTGAGACCTCTGGTTTAGACTGACCCCTTGGTGCTCTGAGTCTCCCTTCCTATGGCCCCCACTCCTTACCCCAGTGGAAGTCTGCCACTTCCAGCCTGGCAGCCCAGGCCAACCCACTTCAGTGCTTGTCCACACATGTGAAAACCACACGCACAGGCTCCCTCCAGTCCCCACAGAAAGCCCAACCTGAAGAACCAGAGTCAAGGAGGGGTCATGCATGACCAAAGATGCTGGGTCTTCCTGGACCTTTGGTGTAATGGGCCTGGCCCCCCACCCGCCCTCTACTCATGCTCCCCAGGCCAGCACTGGGGAGTCTGATGGGACAACTGGCCTCCCAGATGCTTGACAAGACCGAACTCTCCAGCACAGTCATCCCCACATCTGGAACTAAGCTGCGAATTCCAATTGCTCTCCTCTGTTAAGAAATGTGTCAATTCTTCTCAGAGAGTCCGTGAAAGCAGGAAGCAATACTGGGGGTGGGGGCACTCACTCTACAGGACCTGAGAGCTTCGGGGAAATCCAGATGTCATGATGTGTCCACAGTCCTCTGGCTAATGCTTCCTCCCACCTCCCTCAGCGCTGCTCCCCGCCCCATGAAAATTAAAGATGCCTGGAGTAGACATTTCTCATTAGGACCCACAAGTCCGTCCATGTGTGCATGTGTGAAACTATGACTTTTTTTAATAGGGATTGAATTATTTTTTCCTGGAGAGAAAAATGTTGACATGCCTTTGGAGGACTGCCTGCCCAGAAAAATCCCCTGGTGCACAAAGAAGGCACGCTGTTCCCTTCTCTTTAACACGCACACACGTGCACACATGTCTCAGAGGCCTTGGATGTCGCCAATCACGTTCTTTGGGCCCTTCAGCACCTCACCTGCACTCTGGCCCAGCCCCATTCAGTGTTTGACAGGAGTCCACGGAACTGGGCCTGTGGGGTCAGAGAACAGGCTCAGCCACTTACTGGTTCTGTGTCTCTGTGCAAGTGTATGAGTTTCTTGTTGCTGCTATAACAAATCACCACAAACTGAATGGCTTAAAACAGCACTCATTTATTCTCTTATAGTTTGGGAGACCAGAAGTCCAAAACCAGTCTCACTGGGCCAAAGCCAAGGTGTGGGCAGGGCTGGTTCCTGCTGGAGAGGATCCACCTCCTTGCATTTTTCTGCTTCCAGCCGTCAACTGTATTCCTTGTGTCCCTTCCCTCCATCTTCAGAAAACATCACCCCAACCTCTGCTTCTGTCATCACATTGCCTTCTCTTTAATTCTCACCCTCCTGCATCCTTCTTCTGAGGATGCTTTGTGATTACTTACTTGCATCAGGTCACCTGGATAATCCCCATTGCAAGAGCTTTAATGTAATTACATCGGCAAAGTTCCTTTTGCCATATAAGAACATTAACAGGCTCTGGGGATTACCTGAACATATTTAAGGGCCGTTGTTCAGCCTTCCATGGCAAATGCCCTGCTCTGGGCCTCACCTCTAGCTTCAGAGGGTCAGTCTCTGATGTCCTTTTCCAGCTCTGTCACTAAAGATGCTGAGTCTCTGCCTTCCTGGACCTTTGGTGTAATGGGCCTGGCCCCCCACCCGCCCTCTACTCATCGTTGGGTCTCTAGGACTCGTATGTCTCCTCTCCTTTGTCAGAAGTGAGGCCTCGTCTATGCTGCATCTAGCACCAGGAGTCTGACGCCCCCATCCAGAGCCCTCACTCAGTCTATACCTGACGAGCATCCTCAACCTGCGAAGGATTCCCTCTAACTACAACCTAGTTTAGGATCTGAATTATACTTTTCTCCAAGGCATGGTCCTCAACCGACCATCTGGGGATAAGAATTCTGGACCTTATTCAAGGATGTTGGGTAGGTATCCAAGATGTCTGAGTGGGAGATGCAGGAATGTGGGAACTCATTTCCTGCAGTAGTCCTCACTGGCTCAACCTCTCTGAGCTTAGGCTACCCCAGTCACACACATTGTGACCTTCAAAATCCCTCACCAGGGAGAGTCAGAGAGGGACAATTCCAGCTCAGCCTGGGCAGCCCCGTGGGATCCAATCAGACAGGCTGGCACCTGCAGAGGCCTACCGAGTGAAGTGCCCCTTACAGCCAGACCTTCCTTCCCTCCTTCCTCCCTTTCTTCCTTTCCCTCCCCTTCCTTCCTGTATGACCCAGAGCCTTGCCCTATGTCGGGCACAGAATACAGAGCCGGTTCCCTGGCCTATGAGAAGCCACTGGGGACACAGCCACTCAAATATCCCCTCGCCAGCAGTGTGCTGGTCACAGACCCTTGGAGTTCCCCTAAGCCCTAGGGAAGCCCAGTGAGGCTGCCTGAGGTGGCAGGAAGGCTTTCTGGGGCTGCTGGGGCTGCATTTTACACCTAAAAATACACTAAAGCACTAAGTCTGACTGTGTACACCATGTGAGGAGAGAGAGCCATGCTTTGGCTCCTACTATTCCCACTACTTGATTTTTTCCTCTCCCCTCCTGGGTAGCTCATTTTCTGGGACTGCCTCTTTCAGGAAGTCTTCTCTGAAGTCTGGGAAGGCCAGATTTCTTCCTTGATGCTCTCAGCACCCCCAGAGAGGCTCATCATGTCCAGAGGAGAAATTGATTTTAAGAGAAAGCCGCTGCCTCGGAAGGGCCTAGAGTGGAAGAGGGACTATGTCCAGTGGGATGGCGCTGGGCTCTCATAGACCCTGCAGGTCACCCAGTCTACCCCCCACTCTGCACAGAAAGGGCACCGAGGCCCCTTTCACAGCTGTGGGTGGTGGTGCTGAGACCAGAAGCTTCCTCTCCTGGTTGTAGCTCACTGTCCTTTCCATGAACCATCCTGTCGTGAGGGGGGGCTATGTCCTGACCACCTCTGGGTCCACAAATGCTTGATGACATGATGTGAGGGGAGTGAGCACGGGGGACTGAACCCACCATAAGTGGGTTCAGAGAGCACATTTGTGTTAAAGTCACAATTCGGTCACATACTGCAGAGGGGGTAGCCTGGTTCCACATTAGCCCGTCCATGGCAGAGATGTGAAGAGAGATTGGGACCTGAGTCTGGCTCTGCCTCTTCCTAGCTGTGTGACCTCGTTAAGCTCCCATTTCTTCGTCAGAAAGATGGGGATAATAATTGGACAGACCTCATAGATTTGTTCTGATGACTAAATAAAATGTGTGAGAAGTCCACAATTCTCTGGCTAGCACATAGCTATTCCTCTGAATAGTGACTCTCAGTTTATTCTATGTCATCTAAGTACCTCCCTACACACACACACAGATACACACACACACACACACACACACACACACACACACACACACACACACACTTCACGCTCTTGCTCTATGGACTCCAACTTCTGGAATCAGGAAAGCAGTCTGAGTAAACTGAATCCAGCCCTAGCCCTACCGAAGGGATTCTGATTCATTAGGTCTGGAGATGGGTTCCCCAAAATTACTATTTGTATTAATCTTTAATTTTTCAAATAAGGATCCCCGGGGGATCCTGATGTTTAGCCAGGTTGAGGAGCCACTGAAATAACTGATGATGGGATTTTATTTTAATCAAGACCAACTCGTGCCCTCAAAATGGGGGTTTAACTCAGAGGTAGCTTCCCAGGGAACCACAGCCTGTAGGACTCTCACTTCCCATGGGGAGGGTGGCATTCCTCCAGAACAGCTCTGCTGGGAGGGGCGGGGGCAGCGCCAGCTGTGCCCCCTCCTGCAGCTGTCTCAGTGCGGTGGCCCAGTGGAAATCGCTGTGAAATTCATTCTCCACATCTCCCAAAGTGAGCCAGGTGGCTACTGGCTGGAGCAGCTGATCCCACCCTACAAGAGTCTCTGGAAGCCAAGGAAGTATACCCACCCACCTCTGCTCAGCACAGGACTCCCCCAAATACCTGCCTACCTGGACTGACAAATGCCTTTTGTCCCAAATCAGTTCCTGTCTTCTCACGGGGCAGACTTTCTTTACACTGGGTCCGGAAGTGCCCGGCTCTTGCTTTTCTACAGGTTTACCATGACTGCAGGATTTGGGAGGTGGCCGTGGCTGGATTCGACCTGAGCCCAGGGACATGGAGGCCTGGGACGAGCTGGCTGCTCTGGGGGGGAATGCGAGCGGGGGAGGTGGGGAGGCGAAAAGCTGTCGATTAGGACAGGTGTGGCCCCGGCAGATTTCACGGTGGGGGGGGCTTTCCCGGCAGTAGGGAGCTCAGCCTTTTTATGAGCTGCAGGGAGGTGCAGGAGCAGAGGTTTGGCTGAGGAACAAGAGAAAGGCCCAGAATGAGAGCACTGTCCTCCGCCAAGGACACAGGACTGTTGACGTGGGAGAGATGGGCGCAGCCTCTGGATCGAGTCAACGGTGAGGAGGAAATGGTTTTCACTGAAAAACAAAGTTGAAAAACAGTTTACTGAAGGGAAGAGAAAGAGAAAAGAGGGGGAAGAAAACACCTCAAACAGTCTGATCATCAAAATCACCTGGGTAGTTGGTTAAGAATACAGATTCCAAAACTTACTCCAAGTCAATAAAATATTGTTCTTGACAGCTCTGCTTTTCTTTTCCTTGTGATTTAAAAATGTAGATCCCTTGTCAATCATATCTCAGTAAAGCTGGGGGTGGTGGAATTAAGTGACAGGTAATGGCTGTAGAAGAATTAAAATCAGCTGTACAACAGGACAAGTTTCAGAAGGGAACGAGGGGAAGTGGAGGTGAGGAATGTGAGTTCAGCCTCTACCTTTCTAAACTGGACATCAATATCTGAACTGGAAAAATTAATAATATAATAAGCTGTATGTTGTAATTAAAGCAAAAACTGCCACTGTAAAGAAAATATAGATTTTAACTCACATATCTTGGCAGACCCCTGGGTGGGTGGATGGGTGTCAGGGGTGAGAGATCAACATGGATTATGTTTCTAATTTTCTAGCTGGGCTGGGGACAGGAGGGGATGGAGGCAAGGAGACACACAGGGTCAGAAAAAGATAAAATTTTAAAAGCCACGCTTGTGCAGCCAGACTGGGTCTTCCTCTATGTGACTCTGTCCCATCCCTCTTTACTTTCTCACGCGAGTTTCCTGAGGGAGGTGTCTTCACTCCCCTTTTCCACGCCCCCCTTCCTTGACTTCCACCAGCAGCTCCTTGCCACCTGAATAGTAGAAAGCTGAAAATGACACCCCACACACACAGATGCGCATGTCCCAGTCTTTTACAGGACGTTGCATGTGTGATTAAATTAAAAATATTTTGATGGAAAGATTATCTTGGATCATTTGAGTGGACCTACTGTAATCGCAGGGGTCCTTTAAGAAGAAGGCAGGAGGTTAAAGCAGAGAAGACAGTGTGAGGGCAGCGGTGGAGACTGGAGAGACTGATGCTCTTTGAAGGTGGAGGAAGGGGCCAGTCAAGGAATACAGGCAGCCGCAAGAAACTGAGAAAGGCAAGGGACGGATTCTCCGCTGGAGCCGCGAGGAGGAACCGGCCCTGCCAGCACCTTAAATTTAGCTCGGTGAGACTGATTTTGGACTTTGGACCTCCAGAACCGTAGAGAATAAAGCCATATTGTTCAAGGCACTCACTTTGTGGTGATTTATTACACAGCAATAGGAAAGTCATATTCCTCCTGACCTCAGCCCTGTCCACCCAGCCCTCCTGAACCTCACCAAGGTCTTCAGGGACCAAACTCTTGCCAACTCTGAGCCCTTCTCAGCACTTCTCTCTCTTGACCTCTTGACAAAGTTTGATGTTTTCCTCATTGCATTTTTAAATTTTTTTTTTATTTTTTTTTGAGAGAGAGAGAGAGAGAGAGAGAGAGAGAGAGAGAGAGACAGGAAGGCAGAGAGAGGAGGGGAGGAGAGAGATGAGAAGCATCAACTCGTAGTTGTGTCACTTTAGTGTTCGTTGACTGCTTCTCACACATGTCTTGACCAGGGGCTCAAGCTGAGCCAGCGACCTTGAGCTCAAGCCAGAGACCTTGGGGTCATGTTGATGATCTGGTGCTCAAGCCGACAAGCCCACACTCTAGCCCAGGGGTCTCAAACTCGCGGCCCGCGGGCCGCATGCAGCCCACCGAACAATTTTGTGCGGCCCGCAGACTAATCCACGAAGTTCAAAATATTTTGGATAAAATTAAGTAAGCCTAGGGGCCTACTTGTACTTTTCATTTCTCTAGCATCCTAGCTAGATATTAGCTTAGTTAACAGCAGTTGTGATGCAAACTACAGTTTCTGGTTGGTTTGTGACACTGAGTAAACTGCATGTACGATTGTGCTTGTTGTACTGATTTTTTTTTTGTTTTCAACTGCAGTGAGAAAAGTGTTGCGTAACAGTTGCCTTTTGTAGACCTAGTGCGGCCCGCCGAACGGCTATGATCTTGCTCTGCGGCCCACATGCTGAGTTGAGTTTGAGACCCCTGCTCTAGCCTGTGACCTTGGGGTTTCAAATCGGGACCCTCAGCATCCTAGGCCAACGCACAATCCACTGAGCTGCCACTGGTCAGGCACCTTGTTGCTCTTTTTTGTTTTTTTTTACAGAGACAGAGAGAGAGTCAGAGAGAGGGATAGACAGGGACAGACAGACAGGAACGGAGAGATGAGAAGCATCAATCATTAGTTTTTTGTTGCACATTGCAACACCTTAGTTGTTCATTGATTGCTTTCTCATATATGCCTTGACCGCGGGTTTTCAGCAGACCAAGTAACACTTTGCTAGAGCCAGCGACCTTGGGTCCAAGCTGGTGAGCTTTTTTTCTCAAGCCAAATGAGCCCGTGCTCAAGCTGGCGACCTCGGGGTCTCGAACCTGGGTCCTCGGCACCCCAGTCCGACGCCCTATGCACTGCGCCACCTCCTGGTCAGGCTGTTGCTCTTTCTTAAATCTTGTGACAGCCCACTGCCCTGGTGATCCCCACTGCCTCTCAGATCCTCCTCCTTAGCCCCCTCCCAGTGCTCTCCTATTCCACCTCTAGCATAGCTTGTGCTCCAGGGTTCTCTTCTGAACCCACATCTCTCCTCACGCTCTTCTTTCTAGGAGTGGTCACTTATCAGTGATTATCCCGAATCAAGGCCATGCATCCAACTGCTGAATTGTCCCCCTACCCCCTCCTCAGCAAACCAGTATTTCCATCTGAAGTACACTTCCTACCTTTCCTGATTGTTGAAATTTAGTTCACCTGTTCACTCCTCAAGGTCCAGCTAAATTGTCACTTCTTCCAGAAAGTCTTCCCTGTCTGTCATGCCATATGCTTGTTCTTTTAAATTTTTGAAAATTGTTATAAACTTTATTTTTATTTTTAGAGAAGTTTTAGGCTCACAGGAAAATGGAGTGGAAAGTCCAGAGTTATTTTTCATAAGCTATTGTATGACCACCTTTTACTGACATCGTCTTATTTAGAGTATTCAACAACTCTGTGAGGGAGAGACGGGTTTTCTTTTTCTTTTTGTCAAGCTTTTTTGAGGTACAATGGACAAATACAAGTTGCATATATTTAAGGTATACAACACAATGATTTGCTATATGCATACATTGTAAAATGATTAGCACAATTAAGCTAATTAACATGTTCTTCACATACGGTAGTTCCTTTTTTGGTGAAAACAATTAAGATTGACTCTCTTAGCAATTTCAAGTATATAATATATTACTAACTATAATCACTGAACTATATATTAGATCTCCAGAGCTCATTTAAACATGTCTGAAACTTTGTGCCATTTGACCACCATTTTTCCATTTTTCTCACTCCCTAGCCCCTAATAAACTCTCTTCTTCTATGAGTTGCTTCTATGCTCTGCTTCTATGAGTTGAATTTTTTAGATTCCACATTAAGTGAGATCATGCAACATTTGTCTTTCTGTGTCTGGTTTATTTCACTTAGCATAATGTCCTCCAGGCTCATCCATGTTGTCACAAATGACAGGATTTCCTTGCCATGTACTTGTTAACTATGCCCATCTGTTGGCCCCACAGGCCTATAAGCCCCATGGAAGCGGAGTCATGGTCTGGTTAACCCTGGACACTCCGCACCCAGCACGCTGGGATGAAAGAAACTGTCTCTCCCATCTGAGAATTCTCCTTTATGAGATAAGTCCTGGAAGTTCTGGTTTGTAAAATAAATAACAATTTTTATTACCTTCATCTTTTGTGTATAAATAAGTGCATGAATAGTCTAGAAAAAGTTAAAAATTCAGATAAGCAAAACCAAAATAAAAGTAAAGAAAAAGAATGAAATCCAAAGTTCCCCTTTATCATATATGCCTGACCAGGTGTTGGTGCAGTGGATAAAGCGTCGGCCTGGAATGCTGAGGACCCAGGTTCGAAACCCTGAGGTTGCCGGCCTGAGCATGGGGTTGCCAGATTGAGTGTGGGGTTGCCAGCTTGAGCGTGGGGTCATAGACATGACCCCGTGGTTAGTGGCTTGAGCCCAAAGGTCGCTGGCTTGAGCAAGGGGTCACTAGCTCAGCTGGAGCACCCTGGTCAAGGCACATATGAAAAAGCAATCTCTGAACAACTAAAGTGCCGCAACTATGAGTTGATGCTTCTCATCTCTCTCCCTTCCTGTCTGTCTGTCCTTGTCTGTCTCTCTCCTTCCCTCTCTCGTGTGCATGTGTGTGCGCTCGCATGCGTGCACTAAAGTAAAATAAAGTTATCCTTTATCTGACAACCAGTCAATGTTTTGATATATAGCCTTCCAGCTTTTTTAAATTTGTTATTGGAGTCAGTTTAGTCAATAGGTTCACAATAACCAAATCAATCATCATTTTATTGTAAGAAGTATACAATTAAAACTAGATCCAGAGCATATTATCATTAATCTAGCTGTTAAAATTACTGTATAAAATGTTGTAAATGGACATATTTTTGAAGTCAGATTATTTTATTTACCAGCTTTTTCTTTTCCTACTTACTATGCTATAGTTCATTTCCATGTCACTAACTGTTCTTCTACAGCACCATCTTGTAGAGGCTGCACTGCATTCTATTTTCTGGATGGCTCATGATTTATTTAACCCATCCCCTCCTATTGGACATTTAGGTTGCTTCTAGTTTTTCAGGCTTATAAATAACACAGTGAAGAACAACTCTGTAGCGAAATCTTTACACATCCTATGAGGATTCCCCTAAAAGAAATCTCAAAATAAAGTCTCTGAATTAAAGGATGCTAGGTTTTGTTTCCATCCCTGAGCAGGCCCCAGGGAAGACAGGATGTTTCTGGAGGTCTTGGCACTGAGCCCTGCACGCCAAGCTTGAGGGCCGACCCAGCCCCCACGTCTGTGCGCTGCACACGCTCTGAACCTCTCCTCTCTGCACCCCACCCCCAGGCTGCGGCTCACCAGGGAGAATGAATTACACATCCCTGCTGGACACGAGGCCATTTGTCTTCTGCTCTGGAATCCTGATGCGATAAAATCTGAGCAGAGAACAGTTATTTATTTAATGTATTTCTGGGCAGGTGAGCCCTAGCCCTTGGGGATCACCTTCTCCAGACCAGGGTTAAGAGTTTACCAGGAGGAGGAGCAGGTCACAGGGTGCAGAGCAGCCAGCTCCAAGCTCTCCCCTCGGGCCCACCAGCTCCAGTTTTAGCCTCCCAAATCCTGCCTCCCAACCCAGGGCCCAGGAAACTTGAAGGGTCATTCCTCATCATGCAGCTGAGGCTGATAGGATCCTGCTCCTCAGAGAGGGAACTGGGTGCCAAGTGATGAGCCCAGATCTCTCATCTCGTGAGGTGGAGAATCCCCCTGACCCTGGTTTTGGGGCTTTGGACACCATATGGCCTCTCTGGTCCTGCCTCCTGGAGTCCTGCTCAGACTTCTACAGAGATACCCTATCTGGGGTTTTATCCTTGTTCTGGGCTAAAACTCTGTGAATGCCCCCCTTGAAACCTTTCATAGGCTCAGGGTTCTCTAGTATTCAGATGACCAGAACACCCCACCTGCCTCCTGTCCGGTGTGTCACATCTTTGACTCTCTGCAAGTGTGGTATCTCTCCAGACTGCATGAAGAGCAAGTGTACCCTAGGCCAGGCCAGATCACCAGGGGACCTTTGTAAACGTGCGGGTTCCAGGGCCTCGCCCCCCGAGACCCAGAGTCTGCAGGTCGGGGAACCCCAGGAACCTGTATTTTCACGAAGGCTGATCCTCTTGGCTCTTCCACAGAGCAGTTGTACCTTCTTCCTCCACCTCTTCTTCTTTTCTTCTTTTTTTATCCAATTTATTTAAACTAAAAACAAAATGCAGTTCACCCATTTCTCCCACCTCCATCTCTTAAACCCACCAATCTGTTCTTTATATCAGAAGCTTGGGGGTTCTTTGTTTTGTTTAGATCCCAAAGCTGGATTCCAGCTTATTCCAGAATCAGAACGGTCCTCTTGTCCCTCACTGCTGCTGATGTGGGGGGCAGGGCACTTGGCCCCTGGGTCAAACAGGCCCAAGGCTTGTGAAGTAACGAGAAACAGACGGGCTACAAGGCTGCTTCCTCAGGTAACCTAAGTTCAGGAGTTTGGACTGCCAAGCTGGCCTCTCCTGGCAGGGGCCTTGGCCAGGGCAACCTGAGCTGCCGCACAAAGCCAGCCTCTCAGCCTCTCTGGCTGTGAGTCCCCCGAGCGTGCTTGCCCAGAATGCGCAGGCACACTTGTGGCCAGCCTGGCCTGCAGGAGTTTGTGGTCAGGAGAATCAAAGCAGCCGTCTTCAGCTCCGGTGGGCACTTCCTCTAGAAAGCTCTGGAAACAGCACACTGAGTCTGAGAAGAAAGGGCCTCTGTGGGCCAGAGGTGGGTCTGTGCAGACAGAGGCCCACATACCAGCCTCCTGTTCTAACAACATCCTCTGCCTGGGTCCCCCTCTCCTGCCTTAGCCCAGGGACTTGGTGGGACAAACCCCTTCGTGCTGTCACCCCTCCCCGACACCAGAGGCAGGAAGGTGAGCCTCCTTTCTCCACCGGCGCCTCTCGGGGAACCCCTTAGACCAGGGGTCGGGAAACTTTTTGGCTGAGAGAGCCATGAACACCACATATTTAAAAATGTAATTCAGTGAGAGCCATACAATGACCCATGTACCTTACGCATTATCCAATAAAAATTTGGTGTTGTCCCGGAGGACAGCTGTGATTGGCTCCAGCCGCCCACAACCATGAACATGAGCAGTAGGAAATGAGTGGATTGTAATACATGAGAATGTTTTATAATTTCAATGTTATTATTTTTTTTATTAAAGATTTGTCTGCGAGCCAGACGCAGCCATCAAAAGAGCCACATCTGGCTTGCGAGCCATGGGTTCCCGACCCCTGCCTTAGACTATGGTGGGTGGTAGACGGGCAAAGCCCCCACAGATACTCTGCTTGTACCAGCTAGTCCTGATTTCTGGATTTTTGACAACAAAAGCAATTTATTAAATGTACAATAAAATGCATTCTCTATCTCAGGTAGTGGTAACTCCATCCCTTCAGTTACACAGGCCAAAACTTTGGAGTTGTCCTTGAGTCTCTTCTCTGAGACCATATGTCCAATCCATTAGAGAGTACTGAGAGCTAATTCCAATTTATTCTAGAACCCAACCACTTTGACCACTTCTGCACTATCACCTCTTGCCTGGAGAATTTCACCAGCTTAGGGTCGTGACAGTGGGTGCTGATGATGGGTGGGGTGCTGGCCCAGGGTTAAGCCCTGCCACTGACCCATAGGTCCCTCCTGTCCAGATTAGATTTTATCTTGGCTATTTTTACCAAGAAAAGCAGTTCATTAGTCATCTAGAAAATGAGATTCCTTTTACATACCTTCACAGTGTATCACAAATCCCAAGAATTCTTCTTCGGGACTCCTGTACTAATTCAGGGTTTATAAAATCTACCAGCCTCATAGGGACTCTTCTCCAACATTGGGGTGTTGAACCATGAACCACAGTGAGACACTCAGCAATCTGGGGGCCCCTCTAAGACACTGAGACCAGGGCCAGCGGAGCCCCAACATCCTGCTAGAATACACTGTGGGGTGATTCTCCAACAAATGTGATCATGCAGCAGATATGCATGAATGATGTGGGAAAGCTGGGTCCCAGTCCCCCGAGGTGACATTTCTGCCATGTTCTGTCAGCAGGAGAGGGCTCCTCTTAGAAGTTTAAGTGAGGGCCCATTTTTCTGCGGGATGTCAGGCTCAGTGCCGGGTGATACGGGCAGAAACAGGTTTTTCCTGGGACTCTGGTATATGGGTGCATTTGTGTGTGTGGGATCACACACCCTGCTCTGCCTTCCCCGCTGCTCCTCTGCCCTGGAGGGAACAATAACCAGTTCACCCTGCTATCCGGGCCCCACCTCCACTCAAGGCCAAGGCCAAGTCCTGAAGTGGCCTCAGAGGAAGCTCGCAGGCAGCTCTCCCGGCCCGGGTTCTGCTTCGTCTTGGTTCCCAGACCATTGCCATTCGGCTGGTCTTCCAGCTGCCGCTGAGCAGCCCCACGTCAGGTTTCAGAGGAGCCAGGCCGTCTGATCCAAGTGAGGACTTAGGGCTCAGAAAAGAGGAAGCACCAAGTCTGTGTCACCCAGCAGGTTCACAGCAGGAGGATCAGAAGCCAGATCCGATTTTCAGTGTTAGCCAGGCCTGCTCAGAAAGGGTAGGGCAGGGAAGGAAGGACAGGAGGAAGGAGGGAGGAAGGAAGGAAGAAAGAAAGGAAAAGGAAAGAAGGAAGGACTTCTGCCCCCGGGCTGGGCGCTAGGACCAACAATTTCCTCACCCAGCTTAGCCCACAGGCCTGCCTCGTCTCCTGCCTGCCAGCTTCCCCCTGTCTTCATGGGCCCCCAGGGCCTTCCGGAGGCTTCTCGCCCTCTGCTGTCTAGTGTCCATCCCCCTTCAGTTCCACCCCCTCTTGGCTGCTGCTTCTGAGGCTCCAGGCAAGGGCGCAGAGGCTGGTGGGGAGAGAGGGCTGCGCCCTCCCCTTGACAGACTGCCTAGAAGGCACCCCCACCTCCCCCGACCCCACCCCGATTCCCTTTTCCCCCAGCTCTGACTCAGCCTATAAATTACCTGGAGATGGTCGCTGACTCAGCCAGGAAGCCAGAGCCCCCTCCCCACCCACAGGCCTCAGCCCTGCAGCTGGCTCTCATTCTAGAATACTTGGTCCCTTACCCTCAGGAAATTCCTGGAAAATATCAGGGTTCTTGGAGGGGAGATTCCTAACCACAGCCTCAGCAGGGAAGGGAACCGCTGCAGCCTCATCCATCATCCTTTCCCGGGCCCTCCTCCCCCAGCCTGTGTGTCTGTGAGCGACTGAGCACGGAGGTGTCAGTCCCCGCCAAGTGACAGGTACATGGCCGTGGAGGGACCACTGGAGAGGGAGGAGGAGAGGCCAGTGTGGGGTGGGGCAGTCAGGGCAGGCTGCTGGAAAGTGGGACTTGTCCCGGGCCAGGAAAGATGGTGAAACTAGCAAGTGGAGAGATGGAAAGTGTACTCCAGGCCCAGGGCCAGGCCGAGGGATTTGCAAAGATCTGCAAGACTTCAGGGTTCAGGAGAACAGCAAAGGAGTGAGGTAGCCCGGCGGTGGTCGAGGAGATGTGTCTGCAGAGAGATGATTCTTTTTTTTTTTTAATTTATTTATTTCTTTATTCAGTTTAGAGAAGAAAGACAGAGAGAGAAAGAGAGAGAGAGAGAGAGAGAGAGAGAAGAGGGGCAAGAAGCAGGAAGCATCAACTCCCACACATGTCTTGACCAGGCAAGCCCAGGGTTTTGAACCGGTGACCTCAGCATTCCAGGTTGACGCTTGATCCACTGCGCCACCACAGGCCAGGCGAGAGAGATGATTCTTGACCAGCATGCCCCAGGGAACACTGATCCCCGCAACGTGCTGGGCCTCCACGAGCTCCCAGGGTCTGCTCAAACCTGGGGGGGTGGGGGTGGGGGCAGGGCCTCTGCCTCATCACAGGCCAGTCTAACGGCAGAGGTGGGGTCCTGTCCTTGAGGAGCCCAGATGGAGGAGCATGGCATCAGGAGCGCCAGTCTAAGGGAGAGACAGATGTCCCAGACCCTAGCCCTCCACTGGACCCCGCTGCTCCCTTACACCTACCTCTTCCTTGGAAACCTCGTAAGTTTGTGTGGGAAAGTCCAGTCCAGTCTGCAGATAAAACTCCTCTTTTGAGGGTCCTGCTGCCATTTGGATAACAACAACTTATTAAAGTACAAACATCCCTGCCCAACTTCTCCCCAGGAAGAAGGGCTGGGTGACGAGACTGAGCAACTGAGTCACCACCAAAGAGAGAAACAAAGTAAGCTGTTAAGCCAAATTCGGAGGGACCCAAAACATGGAAGACAGGAACAAGGTCCGTCGTTTACACATCAAAGCTTTATTGTCTAGCTTGGCCAAGCGGCGGCAGCTCCGACAGAAATCAGAGGGAGAGCGCGCTGGCCCTTTGTTCTACCTAGTTTTTATAGTTTTGTAAGTGGGAAGTACAGAAGCAAAAATTGTAATTAGGAGCCCTTTACCACTATTGGTTATAGTCATATGTCCTTTAACATGATAGGACCATGTTCAATTTGCAAGTCATACATCATTTTGGAGAAAACAAAATTTACAAGCCAACACAATGGTAGAAAGATGTCTCTTTACATATTAAAGGCATTCCTATATTATCTAGTGTTTATCTGCCATCTCTCTGTCCAGAGTCACACATGTTAACCACACGCATTTACATAAGAGAGGTAGTTTCGGTGGGGACAAACGCCCGCGAATGGCTCATTGCTAAAGAAAAGGTTTATTTTGGCTTATCTCTTCCTGTACCTGGCTAGCCATTCACCCTTTTCCCCACAGGCGTGGTGGAATGTCTGGGAATCCATGTTTTCCTCCCCTTTGCATTTACAATACAATGCCAAGGGCCGTCCTGGTTATGCCAATCACACAGTACAGAGATTACTCTCACAATTTCTCTGCACACTTTAACCCAAATTAATAAAATGTTCTCCAAGCCTCTTAAAATATTAATATTAATTCTGTAGTTTTTGGTACCTTACAACACCTGCGGATGAAGTGGCTCAGTGGCTCCTCATAAGCTAGCTAACCCAAGGGGTGGGTTGGATAGGGGAGCTGTCCTGAGGCCCCCAGATCCTGGGGATGGGACAGCAAGCCAGGGAGCTGGGGAGAGGGCGTTGCTGCTGCATTTCTAGCATTTATTCCCCGTTCCTGGAAATAGCAGTTCTACGGGGCATGGCAGAAAGACAGGGATTGGTGGGATTTGAGATAGAAAAAGATAGGAACAAAGCCAGCCAGACAAACAAAAAGGGAAAGAGGGAAAGACCAGGAAGGGCAGAGACATGGAGAGAAAATTCCTTGAAAGTAGGGACTGGGTCTCAGCTCCTGATGCATCCTCAGCCCAGAAGCCAGGAAAGCTGCTTGGAAATGGGTGTTCCCTGGGGAGGGCATTCTCACTGCCTGTTTGGACTGAGAGTGCCCACAGCGTGCGTGTGTGTCGAAGCCCTAAAAACATCATGTGGACATTCTTTTTTGTTTATTTGTTTGTTTTTGACTGTGCACTTTATTAATCAGTGAGAGTTCTTTTTAACGAAATAAAAAAAATTCTTTTTCGGCCCTGGCCGGTTGGCTCAGCGGTAGAGCGTCAGCCTGGCGTGCGGGGGACCCAGGTTCGATTCCCGGCCAGGGCACATAGGAGAAGCGCCCATTTGCTTCTCCACCCCCCCCCCCTTCCTCTCTGTCTCTCTCTTCCCCTCCCGCAGCCAAGGCTCCATTGGAGCAAAGATGGCCCGGGCACTGGGGATGGCTCCTTGGCCTCTGCCTCAGGCGCTAGAGTGGCTCTGGTCGCGACAGAGCGACGCCCCGGAGGGGCAGAGCATCGCCCCCTGGTGGGCAGAGCGTCCCCCCTGGTGGGCATGCCGGGTGGATCCCGGTCGGGCACATGCGGGAGTCTGTCTGACTGTCTCTCCCCATTTCCAGCTTCAGAAAAATACAAAAAAAAAAAAAATTTTTCTTTTTCAATTACAGTTGACACTTACACGCTGACACTCTTGAGTCTGGTGTTGGGCCACTCCATCCTGCCCTGGATCCCCCAGCCTTGTCTGCTGTTGCCCCGCAGCACCTAAGGGGGTGCCCTCTCCTCACTGCCCGTTCAAAGTATGAAAGAACAAGGGGAAAACGGTGGGCAACAGGAGGCCAGACAGACCCGCCGTGGGCTTGGACAGCGGGGAAAGACTCCAGGGTGCTTGCCTCCTTTTTCGCCCCGTTGCAGCCTTGTCCCTACAGGCTGAGGTGGGGCGGGCAGCCAGGGAGGGCTGGGCTGGGCTGGGCTGGCCTTCCCCTGCCTCCGGGAGGCGTCAGGCCCCAACAGCCCAGAGAGGGTGAGCTCTGTGGGCCCCAGCCCCTGAGAGGGGGTGGCTTTGTGGGCCAGGCTGGTCTCATAAAGGGGAAGGGCATCCTGCCTCATTGTCGCTGGCCCAGGCTGCATTTCCAGAAATTCTTACTGCCAGTAAGAAAAGGAAAGAAAAAAGTGAGCAACTTCTCGGGCTGCCAGGAAAGGAGTGGCCAAGTGGGGACTGGGTTTCCCAGAGCTCTCGTGGGCGGGCCGTGCTTGAGGTCTGGGACCTCCTGCCTGGGCCGAAGGGCAGCTCAGCTCTGGGACAGAGGCGAGGCCCGGAACTGACCAGTAGAACTGAGGCCCACCGTGCTGTGCCATGTCTGTGGCTGCAGTACAGAGACAAGAAGAAAGAGACCCGGGAATCGCAGAGCTTTCCATAGGCTTATTCCATTCCAGGTGACAGAAGACTAAAGCTTATATTCAATCAAGAGTAGTTCTTGCCCCCCCCCCTCCATTTCAGTGTCTAGATTGGGGTCCTCAAACTTTTTACACAGGGGGCCAGTTCACTGTCCCTCAGACCGTTGGAGGGCCGGACTATAAAAAAAAACTATGAACTAAATCCCTATGCACACTGCGCATATCTTATTTTAAAGTAAAAAAACAAAATGGGAGCAAATACAATATTTAAAATAAAGAACAAGTAAATTTAAATCAATAAACTGACCAGTATTTCAATGGGAACTATGCTCCTCTCACTGACCACCATTGAAAGAGGTGCCCCTTCCGGAAGTGTCGTGGGGGCCGAATAAATGGCCTCAGGGGGCCGCATGTAGCCTGCGGGCCATAGCTTGGGGACCCCTGGTCTAGATCTTGATGGAGAGACATAGGAAAAAAATTATTATTATTATTTTCCTGTATAGCACATTTCTAGTGTGTTCTGCACAGCTCCAGCCTACAGGAGTAATCCTTGATAAAACAGGTACAGTTGCAGAACTCAGTACATCAACTACCCTCTTAAAGACTCTGAGGGTGCAATGTAAATATTTATATTAAAGTCACAAGGAAATCTTGGAAACCAAATTCACTTTGGTTAACCCTGTGTTTCTCAAACTTACTTGACCACGAAACCCCTTTTTTTATGGTATACCATGAAAGTAGAATTCCCAGAAACACATTTTAGGAAAAGCTGAATTAAAAGTCTTACTGGGTGGTTTTCTGATTTTGTTATAGCCATGGTGCCCCAGGCGCAATCTAACGGAAAACAGGGAAATGGCCAGCTGGACTCTGGGTCTCCATTCCACCCCAATTCAACCAGCTGGTCCTTTATTCTGCTTCAAATGGGTTGCCAAGAGCACATTTCTTATTTGACAAGAGGGGTCTGCTGCTAAAACTAAGTCTGAGAGCCATTGCTTTATGATTCTTCATGAATATATGAAAAAAAAAGAAAAGAACAGGCAGAATTGGTGGAGTAGAAATCTAGAAAGAAAAATAGTCCACGAAATTTAAAATGCAGTGCATTAAACAGAAAAAGGACATGGTGTCTGAGGACATCACCCAGTGTGTGAATCTCACAGTGCTCTGATCAGATAGGTATCTTGCCATCCATCCTCGCTGCCTGGGCTTACCGGAAGGGCTCCTACTCCCCCCTCCCAGGAAGCTCCCAATTTTGTGGAATAGGCAAAACTTGCTCACCAAAGAATGGTGAATGAAAGCAGTCTAAGCAAAAGTATGATGGGAGGAAGCGAGGCTGTAGGAGGGCAAAGGGAGAGAGTTTAGGAACAAGGAGATCAGGAAGGCTTCTCTCTGAGCTCTGGAATTGCACCATGATATAACCCAGAGCCTGGCATGATCTGCTATGTAAAAACTGACATCTGTCTTCAGTTCAAGAAATTTCTTAGCCATTATCTCTTCAAAGATTGCCTCTCATTCTTTCTCACCTTTCTTCCTGGAATTCTCCTTGGAATAGGTTGGACCATCTCTTTTTATTCTCCATACATCTTGCTCTTCCCTATTTTCCACTTATTTGCCTTTTTGGACTGCCTTTTGGGTGAATTCTCAGATCTCCTTTTCCAGCTGTTTATCTGAGTTTTACATTTCAATGATTATTTTTTTTATTTTAGAAGTTCGACAGTCTGGCTTTTGAAATTCAAATTCCAAGAACTCCAGCCCATTCTCTGAGGCAACAAATGCTGAGTGGTCCAGCTCAGGTTTCCCAACTGGCATCCTGGCCGCTGTGCCCAGCCCCTGCCGCCCTCACTAGGTCCCCTCCAGCCATCCCAGGGGCCACCCAAGCACTCCTGTTTTCAGTAATGCCCCCAAACAGACTAGCTATAGTGTGTGGAGCTGAGGAGTGTGAGAAAATATTAGAGGAAAAGAAAAGACTAGTTAATATTTTTAAAAATATTATCACATATCCCACGAGTGTAGTTGATACTACTATTACCATAATTTTGACACTCTATTATTTTTGCCTTTTTCCATGTCACCTTGGGAATATCTCTATCTCTCTCTAAACACTTGGTTTCTTTTTTTTAATTAATTAATTAATTTTTTATTTATTCATTTTTAGAGAGGAGAGAGAGAGGGAGAGAGAGAGACAGAGAGAGAGAAGGGGGGAGGAGCTGGAAGCATCAACTCCCATATGTGCCTTGACCAGGCAAGCCCAGGGTTTCGAACTGGTGACCTCCGCATTTCCAGGTCGACGCTTTATCCACTGCGCCACCACAGGTCAGGCTAAACACTTGGTTTCCTCACCTGAGGCTGCACTAATCAGCTGCATTTGAGATTTGATTGTCTTTCTCATCATCCCCGAGGCCTCCCCTCCTCACAATCAGTTTGCTCCTTCCCCTTTTCTTGGTCCAGTGAAGAATGGAGGTGGGCAGAGGCCTGGGCCCTGATAACAGCTGAACAGTAACAGTAGAAGCCCCTGAGTGAGGGCGTGGGAAGCAGCGCAGTAATGGGGAGAGGGACTGGAAAAGAGAGGAAGAAACCGACAGCTGGACAGGCAGACACGTCCGCCCCCAGCCCTGCCCTGGAAGCCCTGCCTGGCGGTGGGTGGAAATCATGTTGTTTCTCTTGGATGGTCCCTCCTGGGCCACTCATTCATTCAACAGCTATTTACTGGACACCTACTAGGTAGCAGGCTCTGTGCCAGGAACAACTGTGCCCCTCGGGACTGTCCCTTCAGCTCTGCAAAAACATTCATGACTATTTCTTCTGGGCTTACACCACAGTCCTGTGTAGCAGGAAGGGTTTGAATGGACAACCTTTCTTGAGAAAGCAGTGGCTCAAGAGGGTGCCGTGGATTCTGCAAGAGCACGCAGCAGAGCAGTCTTCACTCCTCATCCTGCCCCCTGACTGGGGAATGAGATTCTCCAGACATCTTACCTGATGGCATCTAAAAGGCATTGATTTGCCACATTTTGTGGCCTCCACTTTGCAGGGAAAAAACCCCTTATGTACTAAGAATAGTTCTTCCAAAGTACTAGCTGTCAGTCGATCTTCCCTTCCCTACAATAGACAAACTCTTTTAAAGAGGTGTGCGGAGTGCCCCAAATCCATCATGGAAATTGCTCAGCTTTCCAGTGAAAGATTATTAGGAACATTTTCAATCTTCGCTGAAGTAGAAGAAAGGTCTGTAAAGTCCAATGAGCAATTTTTTCTTGGACACTGCAAGTCTCAAGGGTTTAAATCAGTCTTCATGAGCTGGAAGCTGGGTTTCCAATGGACTCCTGACACTTTGCTGCTTGTCTGGACTTCACAGGATGTGCAAAGCAAACCCCAGGAATTTCTGACTTCTTCTGGGAAGATCAAACCCCCAAAAAGCCTCAGAGCTCTTCTCTCTCACATCATCTCGTGTCATCGCTAGCTCAAGTTCAAGGTCAGTGTGTCATGGGGTTACCCAGAATGCACACGTCACAGATCCGGTGCACATACATGATGCACACACATCTTATATACATCATACCTACCTATTTAGTACTATATACAATATACACACTGCATGTACCCCACACACCTCTGCCAGAACACATATAATGCTATGCTTTACAGATACACCTATTACACACTTTACATACACACACATACTTAATACATGCACATGTTCATGCCACATTTATGTTACTTAAACATATATACGTCTTATGCATCAACATTCACTACACACATGTACCACATTCACAAATACACCACACACACACACAAATATACACATTTCATAAACATACTCTATTTTCTGATTAATGTTCTCAAGCTTTTAGTTTCTATTTAAACCCAATTGTATAACTGTCAACTTCCATTGGTCTGTTCTTTTCTTTCTTGATACTTTTTTTTTAAGAGAGAGAGAGACTGCCAAACAAGGTCAGACAGACAGGAAGGGAGAGCAACGAGAAGCATCAATTCATTGTTGTGGGACTTTAGTTGTTCATTGACTGCTTTCTCATATATGCCTTGACCAGGAAACTCCAGCTGAGCCAGTGATCCCTTGCTCAAGCTAGCGACTTTGAACTCAAGCCAACAACCTTGAACTTCAAGCCAGCAACCTTTGGGCTCAAGCCAGTGGCCAATCATAGGGTCATTTCTATGATTTCACACTCAAGCTGCCGACCTTACACTTAAGCCGGATGAGCCTGTGCTCAAGCCGATGACCTTGGAGTTTTGAACCAGGGTCCTCTGCATCCCAGGCTGATGTGCTATCCACTGCACCACCGCCTGGTCAGGCTCTTGACACTTCTTATGAATTTTCTTGTTTCAGCAAAAAACAAAACAATAACAACAAAACTTTCCTGGTTGTTGCCTGTAAATGAATGCAGCTGGGCACAAATTTCTCAAAATGCCAGAAAAACAAATGGACCAAGAATTAAATGTAGGGATGTTTGTCCTCCTTTTTTTCTTTATGGACTGGCTATGCCTTTGTCTATACAAAACCAACCAGTAGGTGCTTGGAGCTACCTATCTTCCCTCTGGATGCTTTGCTTTGGAGGAAGATATATAAGATTTGTCACAAGGACTGGGTCTCCCTAGACATACCGAGCCTGTTTCCCTGGTCTCAGCCCTGCCCACCTGCTAGGACAAGCCGAGGGTGCCTTTCTTTCAGATACAGTGCCCTGGCCCTCTATCCCTGGGCCTCTGGCCCCTGGGACCAAGGCGGGGAGTGGAGAGCCTTCAGGGTTCAGACACGTCATCCCCACAGTGCCCTTTTCTCTTCTCCCCCATCTCAGCCCTCCCACCCGAAGCCTCTGGGCCCCACCAAGTTTCTCTCCCCTGAATCTCCACCATTCACAAACAGATGTTAGTCCAAATGCTGGCACCTACCGGCCTCTTAACTGGGCACTGCAGCTCAGCCAGAAGTGCCCCCTTCTGACTGCCACGCCCTTGCCGATGCTCCGCCTCTGCCAGGCAGCCCTTACTCCTCCCCGTGTCTCCCCCCCCACTGCAGAAGTCACCCTGTCTTCCCAAAGCACTCTCGTGCCTCCCTCTGAATCACCAAAACTATGTTTCTGCACTTTTTTCACAACCCCAATGAGATGCTGCTTACTGTTGTCATGAGACTGAATGCTGTCTGGGTTTTAGCTCCTCAATGCAGTGCTTTTAAAGGGACTTCTGATGACCACAGTACTCTTCTCCAGGCGGAGCCCCTCCCACTCCTGGTAACCCCAGACAACTCAGGTCTAGTGCGGGAACTTGTGCTCACCCACACTGAAAGAGCCTTGGCCAGGCCCCAGCTCTGGCACTCTGTAGGTGCCGAGGACGTATCTGCTGATGAGGTGCCAAGAGATGCCCAGATGACAGAGCCCTGCCTTCCAGGTGTTTCTGGCCAATCCCACTCCTCCGGGCACCAGACAGGATGTAGGAGGGCTCCCAGGGATGGGTGCCTGACCTCCAGGCTCTTCATCCAGGGGCATTCTCGTCGTCAGGGCAACAGCTGCGGCAGGCAACTCTAATGGGGGACCCTGCAGGGGAGGCTCCTCCTGGGCGGCCCTGTCACAGAGCCAGTTGGACACACTGCCCCCACCTGTGCTGCTGCGTCCAGACTGGCGTAGGCACTGTGGCTGCCAGGGACATTCTTTTCCTGGGGGTGGGATACAGCTGCTGTGGAAGCTGTGGGGGGGGGGGGAGAGCGGGGGGGGGGGAGGCTGAGGGAACATGAGCCTCAACATTGAGTCACATCACACCCAGACAGACATAAGCTCACACAGACAGACAGATGTGCCATCACTAGTGCTCCTCACACACTCACACAGATACCCCCACACGACTACAAACCTCACAACGCAGTAGCCACTGCCACCAGGAGTTTGGGCAAACCAATACTGGGAGGGGCCGAAATGGTTTCAGACAATGAAGGAAGAGAATACAGCAGCCTAAGGCAGAACAGGAGAAACTGTGTCTTTACTTAGTGGGCAAAGTCTCAGGCCCCATTGTCCCACCCCAGCTTACGTTGGGGCCTTTACAGACCGTCTTTATCGTCTCTGGGCCTCAGAGCCCAAAGCCCTGAGCTTAGCCCAGGCATCCTCATCAGCAGCCCTGGGAGGCATGTGGTAGGAAAAACACTGGGTGGGGGCCCAGGAGGTCTGGGTCTCTAGGCTCAGCAGGACCAGCTGGGTGACTTTGAACCAGTCCCTGGGCTTTTCAGCTTCCTACTCTCTGTGCAAAGAGCAGCTCCAGTATGCTTTTGGCTTTGAAACTATGTAAAAGGGGTAGGGTAAGATGAGAAGAGGAGAGAGTGGGGGATGGGAACTTAGGAAGAGTGACCTTCTGACTGTGGAGTCTGGGAATCATGTCGAACGTCAAAGACAGCCCCTTGAGGACCTCCTTGGGAGAGGAGAGGACAGATGGGATGGAGCCGGGGAGAAAGAGGCTGGCGGTGCAGGGAGGGCAGCAGGGCCGCAGAGAACAGGCTTGGAGGGAGGTCAGGGGTCAGGCCCTCCCTCTACTGGGCTGAGGGGCCATTTCCTGTGGCAAGCCTTCCCCTCCCCACCCTCACGCACCCAGGCTGGGTGACCGGCCAGTCAGCACTTCCAGGAGGCACTCCTGTGTCTGAGGACCAGACTGAGACTCATGATGATGATTCAGTGAGACATGTAGAAAGGGCTGAAGTGTGCACCTGGCGTGGTAATCATTGTTATCCTTACACCTAAAACTGCACGTCTCTCTTGTATTTCCAAGGACCTTCCTGTCCTCATCCAAGGTTGAGGATGTCCTGAGGTAAAAACGGCTTCTGTTTTGTCCGTTGCTCTACTCTGACTCTGCAGTGCTGGGCACACAGTAGGCAGACTGCTGGGCACACAGTAGGCAGACTGAACTGGGGTCCTGAGAGGGGCCTCCTGGCTGCTGCGCCTCTTACTTCCCCAGCCCCTTCTCTGCATGGCCCCCTGCCTGGTGTCCTCCACCAGGACCCCCCTCCCCATTCAACACTCCCTGTTGCACTTCCCACGGGCAAGTCAAGGGTGATGGGAGCACTCCAGACCCCCCTCTCCTGGACTAGCCCCCCACCCCACCCCCCGAGCCCTGAGCCTTGGTTCAGGCTCTCTGTGTTTGAATTCCAGAGACCTTCCTGGGATCTCTGGCCCTACAGGAGCCTCAACCCCACTGATATATTTAAGAGGTACTGTCTTCTCCCTCATGGGGACGAGGCTCAGTGACGCACTGCAGAGCCAGGACCAGTGCTGGGGACAAGCCGAGTGGCCACGGTGGGCACCACTCTCACTCATGTGGGGAGAGATGAGCTCCTGCCCTCAGGGAGGATCCAGCCTGCTCTGGGTGCTGCCCTGAGTGACTCCATGCTGCAGGGCAGGAATGATAACATGGTATCTGTGATCTAGGAGCAGCTTGTGGGCTTCTGCTGCTTTGTTTTCTGAGCATTTCTTCTAGCCAGGCGCTGGCTTCACTCCTGAGCTCTGATTATTGTCACAGCAACTCTCTGTTCGACACTGTCCTATCACTGTTTCACGGACAAACTCGCCAATGCTCGGAAAGACGAAACTTGTGTCCGAGGCCACACGGTAAGTGAGGTGCTTGGGACTCCTCCCAGGGTTGCCTGACAGGAGGGTCTATTCTGTGCCTTCACCTCTCATTGGCGGTCCTACTTTCGAGGTGTTGGGGTTCTTTGGCCATTTATTAGCACATCCCCAATCATTTGCGCCCCTTAGTTGGCCAGCTATCTAGCATGGCAGGATTATTATCCCTACTTTGTAGCAGCAACAGGACTAAGACCCCAGCCTGAGTTTAAATCACATATTTCTCCCCTCTGTCGACATTCTCATCCACAGAAGAGACAACGAGAAGTGAGATTTTCCCTGTTAGAGCTGGCTGGACAAGAGAAAGAGGAGGAAGAAGAGAAAGGAAGGAAGGAAGGGAGGGAAAGAAATTCTCCAAATTGTTTTATCTGTTTCTATTTATATAATTTACAGATGTTCCTGCCTTATCATGGCCCTCTGAACACAGGATGTTTTTTGCAGCTCTTCAAAGTCTGGTAGTGACAGCTGTAATATTTGGTTTCCTCGTCCACGTACAAGTGAGTTATTTCTTATCTCTATGCCCTTTGTATTGTTTTCAAAGACCATTATTCAGAATTATCCCACAGTTTACTTTAGCTTAAAATGAGATTCTCTAGACTTTCACCAAGGAAGAGTTTATGAGGGAAACTCTAAAAGCCCATAAAATTTTGCAATCTGCTTTTTACATATAATACATTTTGAACATAATTTTCAGGTTAATCAATATCAATCAGCGTTATTGTCTTCCTTTTTGGTAAATATTTCTAATTTTTTTTCAATATATATTAGATACAACAAAATGCAAAGGCACTAAGTTTGATAAAATTTTACATACGTGTACACTTGTTTAAACACTGCCCAGATCACGGTATCGACTATTTCTAACATTCCAGAAAGTTCCCTCATCTCCTTTCTAGTCCCATGGCCTCTTGCCCCCTTGGGCTGTTCTGTCCTCTATCACCTCAGATCAGTTTCGCCTGTTTTAGAATTTCATCTAAACAGAATCAGATACTATGTACTCTGTGATTGGCTTCTTCCTCCCCAAGTAATGTTTTTTGAGGTTCATTCACGTGGTTGCACAAATCAGGAGTCCATTGTTGTTGTTTTTATTGCTGTGTAAATTTCCATCTTATAAATATAGCACAATTTGTTGATCCATTTTTCTGTTGACATATATTTAGAAATGCAGATTGAAACCAAAGTGCAGCACCTTTACACATTCACTAGAAAAGCCCAGATGAAACAGGCTGCCAGCACTGAGCGCTGAGGAGGACGGCGGGGGAAGCAAGTAGTGCGCCCATAAACTGTCGGTGGCGGCAGTGTTTGCAACAATCACTATTTAGCAGCATCAGCTCAAGTGGCACATACACACATCCTTTGACTCAACAATTCCTTCTTGGGTATATATATATCCCTAAGAGAAGAGCATGCTTCTGCCTGCCAGAAAACATGTACCAGCATGTTTACGGCAGCTGTATTGATAATTCCATCACTGTGTAAAGGTTACCAAATGCTCCATTGTGTGAGCGTACTAATCTCCCAGTGACTGGTATCGGTTCGAAACCAGGTGGAGGCAAGTGTTCCTATACATGCACTGTGTAGGAACTCACTATTGTTCCCTTAGGACCAATTCCCAGAAGTGCGTTGCTGAGTCAGAAGGTATGTACATCTTTAGGGCTTGAGACCCCACTTCGCTAAGCTGTGTCCCCAGAAGGGTTGTAGTAGTTTTCTCTCCCACTTGTCACATGAGCCTGTGAGTGCCGTGATTTCACAAACCCAGAAGTTACTCCCTGTTGGAACGTGCCCTACCCCCCTCCGGGAGCCCCGGGAGCCCTGACTTTCCTGCCTTTGCGTTTAAAGCTGTCCCACCTGCCCAGCCACCCAGGGAGTAGCGGAGTCAGCATGAGGGAAGGAAGTTATGAGACCACCCCCCCTTCCTCCTAACAGGAAAGGGGAAGGAAGGTCACAGGATGCTGGCTTCCCCAACTTCACAAGTCAGCTGCCAGCTGCAGTGGGCAGGCCAGCTGTTCCAACCATTCCGACACAGTCAAGCCATTTCTCCACGCCGGGGGAAGACCCAAGACTCAGTTTCTCCCAAGTTTTCCTTGCAAGGGTCTGGCTCCTGCCAACTGTAAGACTGACAACATGTGGTTCTTGGAGGCCAGGCTCGGGGGTGGGGGCCAAGGGCAGGAAGGACCGGCTGAGCGGCTCTTACCCTGGCCTTCCTCCTCTGCCCAGCCTTGAACCCCCAGCTCGGGCTGCCGAGCCTCCTGTCCCTCTGTCAGCTCTAAGCTTTTGCAGCCAAGAACAGCTGGTGCCTTGACCTTTCATCCCTGCCCCACAGCCATATGCTCCTGGATCCAGGGGCCCTCAGAGATCTTATAGGCCAGGACTGCATCTCAGATTAGGATCCTAGAAACAGAGCCTGAAATGGCTCTCCGCGTAAAAAAAAAAAAAAAAAAAAAAAAGTCAATCAGGGGAGTGCTCTCAGGAGCAGGGCAGGGAGGGAGGGAAGCAGGATGGGTCAGAAGAGAACCAAAACAGGGCGTAGCCTCCAGCTTCAGCTGACCCCATGGAGCTCTGGAGACCGTGGCACCAGGGCATTAGCCCAGCCTGTGATATGCTGGGTCAGGCATTACCACAGGCTGAGGTTGGGTGTGGCGACCTGGAGGGTTAACCTGCCAGACAGGGGGCCAGGACAGTTCTCCAAAGAGGGAGCAGTGAGCCTTAGCAGCCAAGTCCCCCAGGAAAGGGGCCTGGGTGGGGTACCCACACTAGCCACTACACCCCCACCCCTTCCCCACTCTGGGTGCCCCACCACCCCAGGCAGCCAGCTGGTGCCAGTGCACAGACTTGCCTCAGCCGATTCTCCTGTAGTCCCGTCTGGGCAGCGCAAGGGTCCAGCCCCCAGATGAGCACATGGAGGCCCCGGGAGAAGTGATGAACAGAAGCAGAACCAGGGCTGATGCGGAAGCCACATGCCCTGACTTCTAGGACAGAGACTTCTAGCTGGGGGTCATGGCCTCACCTCCCTCTGGAATGTCATGCTTCTGTGGTACATGCATACATAGGTATTTGGAGAGAGAAAATCCACAAGCATCATGAAGTCTCAAAGGCAAGGAAACTAAGCAAGGCTGTTGGTCCTCACCTGGTTATTTCCATAAACACATACTGTGAAAAGGATTCTGGTCTCAAGAAATACCTGGAGAACTTAAGACAGACTCCACAGAGCCATCCATTCTGCCCTTCCTCCCGGGCTTCATAGGGGCGCTGGGCTGGCAGGGTTGGACCGTACTTCTAGGGCTGGACCTCGCAAGCTTCCTGAAGGCAGTACTGAGACCAGGCCTCCATTTGCACATACTACCCCTCTGCGCAAGCTAGAAACAAACGGGCACCCTCACGAGGAGAGGCAAAGCGCTAAAAACAGCCCCCTCGGCCGTGAACTTCAGAAAGGGCCTTTCCTTCAGGGTTGGTCTGTCTGGGCCCTCCCCATGGCTCCCACCTTGGTTCTGCAGGGCCTCTCTCCACTAGGGAACAAGCCCACCGTCCTCCCTGTGCCCCCAGAAACAGACACCTGTTTCCAGGGTGAGAGAGGGAACAGGAAAAGGCCGGGATGGGTACTTAGGATTCTGAAATCTTGAACTAGGGCAGAGCTGGGGCAGCATCTCAATGAAGCTGCCGACAGATTCTAGGCTTCAAGCCAGCCCCACACCAGACCTGTGAGGGGAACTGGGCTGTGCCAGAATGGTGGGGCCGCTGAAATCAGGGCCAGGGCGCACACAGCGCCTGCCCAGCCACCATGACCATAGAGTGCCCCAAAGGCAGCAGGGACTGAGGGACACGAGGGTCTTGGAAGGCAGACAGCCTGACAGCCGCTGAGTCCTGCCAGGAGCTGCTGTCTCTAGACGTGCGTATGAGGGAGTGGGTATCTTATTTCCTTTCCTCAGCAAGAGCCCACCTGTGGGCACTGGGAGAGGTGCCAGCAGAGGAGTCCTCGTCAAGTCACTTCCATGGACCTCAATCCCTCCATCCTGCCTGCTCGCTAGAATCACCTGGGACTAAAAGCAATACAACTTCTGGGCCCCACAAGGATTCCATCGCCCTGGAGTAGGGCCAAGCATAATTTATCCATTTATTTTTAGGTTCTGGAATACTTTACTGTTCAGCCAACCCAGGTCAAGAACTACTGAATTGATCATTAGCTCCAAGAGATGTGCCTCGCTCTAGGAAGGGCTCTGAGAACAGTTAGGTTTGGGAAATTCCTGCAACTCTAGCTCATTTTTGATGGCAGGACACACTGATATATCAAAGACCTGAACAAGTTGCCTGACCTGTGGCGGCACAGTAGATAAAAGCATCAATCTGGAACTCTGAGGTTGCCAGTTCAAAGCCCTGGGCTTGCCCAATCAAGGCATATATGGGAGTTGATGTTTCCTGCTTCTTCCTCCCTTCTCTCTCTTTCTCTCTCCTCACTAAAATAAAAAAAAAAATTAAAAAAAATGACCTGCCCAAGCAAAATTGCCTTTGTTCTGAAAATGGTTGTTGGTGGTAATGGTGGTACCTTGTGTGTATGTGTGTATTTGTGTGCAACATTGTCTCTGTTTTATAAATGGGACTCCAAGAGGGTAAGGGATTTGCCTGATGTTGTCACTATGGTCAGTGACTGGCAGAGAGCTGATTCAGACCCAGGGCTCTCTCCAATTCACACATTATCCCCAATCAACACACAATGAACACCTCCAGAAATGGGACTCTCAGCGACTCCTCCTGGGGGTCAGCTGGCCCAGGTGGGGCTGTGGCAGGCTGCTTCCCACAGCTCCCTCTCTCAGCTGGACTGGTGTCTCTTCCCTGCAGGCAGGCCCCAGCCCTGCTTCCCACCCATCCCCTCACAGAGCAGGGCTGGCGCAACGTGTCCTCGATGTGAGGGTGCATGTGCCCGTATCCTCCCAATCAGATGCGGACCCTCAATTGTCCCTGCTCTCTGTCCCCTCTGAGGGCCAGGAGGGAGGGTACAGTTTCCGAATTCTTCTATTTCTGCATATCATCCTCATCTACCCTGCTTTCTCAACATTAAGAAGTGAGTCATTCATTCTTCCAAACGCACAGGTGAAACTGAAGGCCCCAGGGAGACTTGGGGGAAAGTGACCGGAGTTGTGCGATCATCCTGACGCAGGGCTGTGGCCCAGCATGCTCACAATCTCCCGCTGTTCTTCCAACCACCACCAGGTCCCTGCCCCTCAGGCTGGAGCAGTGCTCTCCCTTCCAAAGGGGTGTCAAAGGATTTCCCCTGCACCCCAGGTCCCTGCGTTCCTTCAGCAAAAAGGAGCTCTTAGGGCGAGTGAAACCTGAGTCCTGGGGAACGGCCTGGACCCAGAGCAGCCTGAGTTCTCAGAAACTGCACAGAGATGGATGTGGGGAAGTCTCTGGGAGCGTGTTCATTTTTCTCAGGTTCAATCGAATTAAGATAAAACCTTAGCTCTCTTAGGAGTCTGCCACGTGCCATCAAGTAGCTCCTGAGAAAGACTCTGTAAAAACTCTCTGGCTTGCCTGTGGCAAGGCTCACTCATAGTGTGTCCCATTCTCTCTGGGCTCTTGTTCTAGCAACAAATCCATGTCTTCCCACGAGATGGGTGGGTGATAAGCTTCTGCTCCCCAGTGACATTTATGAACGGATAATTCATCCCCCCATACCAGAGACTCTACATATACCTGACAACTCTTTCTTATTCCCTGAACAGATCAGCCAAAAGGAAGTAGGACAGACAGACAGAATCAGAGAGGGGTAGGAAGGTCCCAGGGGGCCCAGGAGAGCTGGGCCACGAATGCCACAAGAGTGAGCTAGGCACAGGTAGAACAGTAACTCACAGTCCAGAGAGGCAGGCTGGGGGCACCTGGTAAGTCTGGTTGGGGACCCAAGTGACCAAGGATAATCTTCAATGACAGAATCTGCATGGGAGGCCCAGCTGACCCAGGAGGGCTGGCACCTTGGCTTGGCAGGATAATCACGTACATGCCAGGTCCTTTTCTATGTACTCTGTGTTTACTAGCTGATTTAATCTTCCCAAGAATTCTGACATACTTACTGTTCTTCTCCCTACTTTACATATGAAGCAACTGAGGCACAAAGAAAGTAGATAACTTGCCTAGAGGCATCCAACTAATACGAGGTAGTCAGGATTTGAACCCAGGCAGTCTGGCTCAGAGCCTATGCACTAAACCACCACACCACAACTCACACACAGGGAAGAGGATCCAGGTATTCGGTGTTCTGGTTACTGTGACTGCACAGCCCCAAAATTTGGAGGCTTAAAACATCATCAATCATCTCTTTAGTTCATGAATCTGCAGTCTGGGTAAGGCAGGGGGAAGGGTTAGGTTCTGCTCTGCAAGATGGTAGTTGGGGCAGCTCGTCTGAGGACAGGAGGACAAACTGCCCGATGACTCACTCCCATGGGCAGCAAGTAAGAACTGACTGCCAGCTGGGCGCCCGGCCAGGCCTGAGAGCCCGAGCCTGTTCCTCTCCACATGGGCCCCTCCACAGCGGCTCAGGCTTCCTCACAGCATGGTGGCTGGGTTCCAAAAGCAAGAATCCCAAGAGGCAGTAAGTGGAAACTGACAGTTTCTTAAAGTCTAGGCCCAGAAACTGGCGCGGCCTCACTTTTGCCACACTCTACTGGTTGAAGATGTCGCATATCTCAGGTTCAAGGGGAGGGGATATAAACCTCACCTCCAAGTGGTAGGAGTGTCAGGATTTGGGCACCATGTTTTAAAACTGTACAATGGGTGAAGGATTCAGAGAAAGAACTGGATCTCAGGAACAGGGTAGAGGCAGCTGACTGGTAGCACTTGTCCAGGCCAGACCAGAGAGAAGGTGACCAGACCGCGCCACACCAACCAAGTGGATCTCAGTTTACCTTTGCAACAACCCTTGGAGCGCTCTGAAGCTCAGAGAGGGTGTAAGCCTTATCCGAGGACACATGGCTGGTGAGCTGGGGGGGGGGGGCTTTTCCAATTCCAGAGCTAAACCCTTAACTCCTCTGGGGTGGCCCCCTGATGCAGAGTAGGGCTGGCCCCAAAGGTTGAACAAGGAGCCAGGCTGTTTTCCCCACCCACTCACCTCCTCCAGACGCCCTCTCAGATCAGGGAAGGGCTCTGAAACACCTTGTCCCAAGGCATCCCTTCCTTGGGGCGCCTCCGCTCAGGCTGGGGCACGCACAGACCTTTCTCCTGGGCCCTGCCTCCCAATCAGTTTCTCTCAACCCTGAGAGGTTCCCGAAATCCTCTCTCTAGACTTCCTTGAAACCTTCCCTGGGGAATTCTCCCAATTCCACCTGTCTCTGCCATAAGTGGTGAATAATCACCAGAATAAAGCCTTCACTATTTTTAATCCAATTTTTATCCCGAAGTAGTTTTATATTCACAGAAAAGTTGGCCTTGCAATGTTAACATTATGATTAAAGTGTAAGTCCGCAGTTTCCTCATATTTCCATAGTTTTTTACCTACTATCTTTTTTCTCAGGATACCACATTACATTTTGTTGTCATGTCTCCTTAGGGTCCTCTGGTCTGTGACAGTTTCTCAGACCTTCCTTGTGTTTGACCATTTTGACAGTTTTGAGGAATAAAGATCGGGTGTTTGGTAGAATGCCCCTCCGCTGGGACTTGTCTAATGTTTATTTCATGATTAGACTGGAGTTACAGGTTTAGGGGAAGAAGATGACAGAGGTAAAGTGCTATTTTCACCACATGGTGTCAAGAGCACGTGCTACCCACGTGACTTCGCTGTTGATGATGACCTTGGCCACCGGGCTGAGCCAGTGTTTGTCAAGTGTCTCCACGGTTTACTCTTCCCTCCCCTTCCCTGCACTGATGGGAAGGAAATCACTACGTGCAGCCCACATTTAAAGGAGTGTAGAGCTAAACCCCTCCTGGACGGTGAAGTCATCCTAAATCATTTGCAATTCTTTCTTCTGCACAGTTTTGTCTCTTTTCTCCCATTTATTTAATTTAATTTAATAAGGTAATTGTTTAGTTAATTGTTAAATCATTTATTTATGTTAGTATGGACTCAGGAATATTTTATACTTTGGGTAATAATCCAATATTACTATGTTTCGTTGCTCAGATTGGTCTAGCTCCGGTTGCTGGGGCTCTTTCACTGGCTCATGTGTCCCTCTGACACAGTCCCACTCATTTTTCTTTAGCACTTCCTTACTCTCTGGCTCGACAAGATGTTCCAGACTCATCGTGTATTTTCCCTGCCCCAGGCCTGGAATCAACCACTTCTCCAAAGAGCCCTGGTTCCTTTTATTGGAGAATGGCATTTATAAACCAAGAACTGGGTGTTAGGTGTGTTCATTGGCACTAGTATCATTGCTTCCAGGCCCTCTCAGCGGCTAGGGCAGGAAAATATGTGTTTGTAAACTAACCTGTGTGTTCCTCAAACTAACTAGATCTATGGAGACCTATGAAATTTTTTTTGAGACCTATGAATATTTATGTATGTAATCATCTGAGTCTTTGTTAAAATTTATCTGAGTTCATACAAATATTCACAACTCTAATCCATTATCACAAAGATCATTCTAGCCTCCTCCCTTTCCTTGTCTATAACCTCCCACCTACCATTCCTGTGGGGGGGGAAGCCTGGCTCCCACGATCCACCATCCATGTATTGTTCAATTCTCAGATACCTGAACAGAGGTTCCAGGAAACAGATGCACCAGCTAGAGTACAGTGCTTCTACAGTCTCCTTCACCTGTAGTCTTATAGACTCTACTCATTTCCAAAATTACTTAAAACAAAAGCTCCCCCCCCCCGCCCACTTCAGTGAGATTGTTTCATACATTCGTAATACAGACTGCATTCCATCCTGGACTCCCCCATCCTCCTAAATGATTTTTTAAAATATACATACATTAATATTCACTCTGTGCTGTAAAGTTCTATGAGTTTTGACAAATGCATAGTTTCATGTATGCACCATTGAAATATCATATGAAACTATTTCACCTTGCTTAAAACAAACAAATAAACAAACCCTGTGCTTCACCTATTTAACCTTTCTCACACCCTCAAGAAGCCTTCAATGTTAAAGTATATTTAATTGTTTTCCAAAGTTCTTTTTATGTGTCTTAGCTCATTTAATCTGCAAAGCAACCCTGTGAGCTGGGAAGAGCTAAAGAATCATCCCCGCTTTATGGAGGAGGAGACTGAGGCTCAGAAGCCTTAACAGACTTGCCTTTGGCCACATGCCTAGAGTGTGCAGACTCCAGACTAACCCTGCTGCTTTTCTCCTAGGCCACTCAGGCCAGGTGCCATTCCCCCTCCCCAGAGACAGAGGCAGGGGACTGGGTTTCACACAGGCAGATGACTGGATCATAAGTGAAAACAAGCCGTGGGCTGCTGTGGGCACCTGAGCTCTAGTCCTAGTTCTGCCATCTGCCCACTGGGTGGCCTTGACCTTTCCTTGGTTGGGTCTCAGAGTTTCCTCTTCTCTAAATTAAAATGAGGGATGATGTGGCCCCTAAGTCCCATTCAGGTTTAACAGGCTACGTCTGACCCTGGGAGTGTGGCTGACCGTAGTCAGCAGGGAAGTTTGGGGGTGGTCCAGGGAGGTGGCCGAGAAGTAAGGGTCAAGTCAGCCATACAGACGAAGAGCAGTGGTGGGTGGCACTGGGGTCAGGGTGGTGTGCCCAGAGTGGCAGCTCCCCAGGCCTCTCTGCCCCCCCTCCAGCAAGCTCTCCAGGTGGTAAAACCACACATGCTTTTGTGTCCCGTCCCATGGGTGAAGGCAATGTTCCTTAGACTGTAGTTGAAGAACCAATGAGTCAAGACTTGATATACTTTTTAACTGGAGTGAAATAACATAAGAATAAATCAATGTATTCAACATAATAAAGATAAGTATAAACTTTTGTTTTGATGGTATATATGTGTGTGGATAATGGATCAAAATGTACAATGTATTGGCCAGAAAAGCTTGGAAGTTGCTGGCTAAGACCACATTTTACATCCTTATCTCATTTTATCCTTACTTTACCCTGCGAGGAAAGATTTTCATTATTATCCCTATTTTCCAGGTAAGGAAACTGAAGCTCAGAGAGACCCACTGGTATACTCAAGCTCTCCCAGTTGGTGATGGGCAGGTTATGAGGAAATCTCCTGTCTCCCAGACCCTGCTGGAGTTTCCTGAATTTGGAACTGTTTCCTCCCAGGCAGAACTGGGCCACTGTGTACTTCACAAAGTTCCATGAGAAGGAGGCCCGGGTTGAAGGGTGTCTGGATGCCTATACCTGCCTGGCCCCATGTCAGCTCGGCAGGTGAAGGTGTTGTTCATTGTCCATCCACCATTATCCCAACTAAAACCAATCAGTGGGAGTTCAGCCAGGACCAGGCTCTGGCAGGGTCGGCAGCTAGGTTGGGGAGGTGAGCTGGTGGGAGAGGCTGAGGAAGGTCAATGGGCCTCCGCCCTCCCCACAGATGCCACGCACACCACACTTAGCAAACACACTCGTGAAAGTACGCTCTGGCTGAGGTCCAGACTCCCTTGGGACCCCACACGCCGGCCCTGAGCAACTGCGGGTCCTGCAGTGTGTCCTTCTGTCCTGCCTCTACTCGCCAGGTTCTCTCACACGGCCTGGGACCAATGTGAGCTCACAGGGGGACTATTTTGCCCCTTTTCTCCTTCCTTGTCCCCCTCTCTGAACACCCACAACGACGCTGTGTTGTCTTGTGATTTAAGTGTTTTTCAAAGTTCTTACAAAACTCACGAATCCTTTTCCTCCATTACCTCAGTGGAAAGAAGCCCTTGGTTTCTCTGCAGATGGGAGGGCCTTGTTCTGTCCTCAGATACCACCACCAGGCTCTGGCCAGGACCCCTCCCAAGGGCTGTGTGGCTTATTGATTATCATTCATTCAAAAGTTACCATGATCAGGAAATCCCTGACAACGGTGAGGAACAGGCAAGAAAAATGAGGGACAGGAAGAATTCTCCCGCCGAACAAGTCTTCCAGCCAGCCCCTTCCTGGCACTGTCCTTTGGTGAGGTGGGTACCTCCATCAGGCCACAGTGGATCTCAGCATCTCCCAGCGACTGGGGCTTGAGGGCCCTGAACAGCCACCTGGTAACTCTGGGGGGAAACTTGTCAGCAAGCCCTGTCACCCTCCTGGAGTCACCCACCTTGACCTCACTTTAGGTTTCTGCTCTAGTACCACCGACTCAGAGAGGCCTGCTCTGACCCCCTCCTCACCCAGCTCCTGACCCCTTCCTGGTTTCGCAGTTTTCCACGGCCCTTTCTCCCAGCTATCTGTTCTAATTCGTTTACCTACAGTCTCTCCCACGAGAATGTAGCTCAGGGTCTTTTTTTTTTTTTCTCATGGCTTTCTCCCTTGTGGCCTAGAACAGTTTCCGGCATATAGTAAGCACTGTAAATATTTGTTGAATGAATGAAGGAGTGGATGAATACATTTCTTGGGACTTAAAGTAGCCAAAGGGCCCATTCCATGGCCTGCCCAGAACCCTTTGGACATGCACTCTCTCTGAACTCTAGAAGAGCCCCAGGTGGGCTGCTCACTGCAGAGTTGCTCCCCTTTCTGGACTGGCCACGGGATTTCGTGAGCTGAGCACCTGGATCCGCCCTGCCCTGGCACTCACACACCGCTGTTAGAGCCCCATCACAGCCGAGCCCAGCTATGAACAAGTCCAGCCAGGGCCCAGAGCATCCCTCGAGAGCAGGCAAGCGGCTTGGCTGAGGCCCAGAGCATCCTTGGCTTCCTCACACTTAGAAGGGGCAAAGAATCCGGGGCCCCCAGGAAGAAGGGAAGGAAGGGCTGGAGGCACACGGGGCCCAGTGGACCCATCGTGAGCCGGTGAGTTGAACCCTGGCCATGGAAGTGATCCGGGAAACGGAGAGACAGACAGAAAGCCTCAGAGTGGTCAGGTGGAGAAGGTGGGAACAGAGAAGACAGAAGGTAACAGGCACACACAGAGGAAGATAGAAAAAAATCGAAGAGAGATAGGAGACAGCCCTGGAGATCAAGAGGCAGAGAGAGACAGGACAAGAAGCAGAAGACACAGAAAGGGGTGGCAGCGGGCCTCGCCGGGCCACAGCGGGGCAGGCGGCTGAATCGCCCTCTGTTCTTGCGCCGCACTGAGGGGCTTTCTTCGGCCGTGGGAAAGCGGTGGGCGAGCGTACCCAACCGCCGTGTGGACGGTAATTAGCCGGATTAGGGCGGGAGCTGCAGGCCAGGCCGACCAGCCCGGGAACAAAAGGGCCCTCTTTGCCCGTGCAAACGGCAGGGTCTTGAGGTCATTGGGCAGGGTCCCCCAGGAGCGGGTGAGGGGATATGCACCAGTGAGAATGGGGCCTCTGTGCACCTGGTGGGGTTGACTTTGGGGTCCAGGCCTGGGGGGATGGGAGGAGATCAAGGAAGAAGAGGAGTGAGGCCAGAGGCAGACAAGGGAGGCCAAGGGCAGGGAGACACCACTGAGGGCAGGGATCTGAACGGTGGGATTAGTAATAGTATTGTTGACATGAACGACATTTAGCGAGTGCTGTGTACCAACTCCGTGCCAAGGCATGTGTCATCTCATGTAACCCTCATAACAGCCTTCTGAGGTGGATCCCCTAATTGTACAGATAAGAGAGGGTTGTGCAGAGATTGTGACTTGCCCAAGGTCACACAGTAAGCAATGTTGCCTCACACATTCCCTGACCCAGAGTAGGCACACAACAATTGTGTTGAATGAATGAATGACTGACAAGTTGGCCCTGACCTCACCCCTGTGGTCACCCAGGACCTGGGTGGTGTGGGAAGTGGGGGCTCCTAACCTCACATAGAGGTCCACTCCCTTCAGGAAAGCTGCCCTGGGTGGTCCACACAGGGGTGCATCAGCACGAATACCCCCACCCACCCTGGTCAGTGAAGGGGACTCCAGTCACTAGAGTCAGAAGTTTAAGGGGTAAGAAATATGACCATTTGGTTTTCTTCCCAGTAGCTCCAGCAGAACTGTGCCTCCATCAGGGGGTCTATGCCTGCAGCCCCCCAACCCTTCCAATGCACAGGGCTGCATGGAGGGTTGATGGTGACCCATGAGGGTGGGAAGAGGAGGACCTGGGGCCTTCTGCTGCCACCTGGCTTTCACCAGCCACTCCAGAAGGTCAAAGGTGCTCCAATTTTACAAAAAGAGTGTTCTCTGGGCTGTGGGTATCGTGCCTCAACTGACTACACATCTGTGCTCACAGAGCACACTCTCCTGCCCACAGCAGCTGGCAGGTGATGGGAATGGGAGACACGGGCAGATGGGCCAGCTGCGAGGCATTGTGGGTGGTGGGGACTGTGGCAAAGCCTGTTGTAAACGTGGTGATGACTTTTCTCTCTGGCCCATTATTTCTTATGTGCCAAACTGGACAGGCCTAAGCTTTTCAAGAGAAGTATTGTGAGCCACACTAAGGTAGGTAGGGTCCAGATGCAGCCGCTAAACAGGTTGGCAGTTCAGAACCCCCTTCCTAGGTGTAGCATTGGAAATGCTCCTGGTACTTCAAGCTTTCAGGAAAAAGGAATACCCCATCCCCTTCCCCCTGCCTCACTTCTTCCAGCTTCTCCAGGGTCAGTGAGTGAGGAAGGGATTAGAGATGAGTATTAAAGGCTGCCCAGCCCCTGCCCAGATCACTGTGCCTGCCTCAGGCTGTCCTCATGACAGAGAAGGCTCAGGCAGGAAGTCTCCAGGACACTGAGATCTGGGTGACCAGGCACACAGCCAGGGGACAGAGATGGTCACACGCAGCTCAGCTGGGGGAAGCCCTATGAACCATTAAATGAGAGTCTTTTTCTGGGGAGGGGGGGAGGGGCTGACAGCACAAGAAGAGGAGATGTCTACTTCTATCCAGATCTCCCTCATACCCCACCTCCATTCACCCCCACAAATTTCTCATCAAGTATAGAATTGCTGTTAACCCACTTCTCAGATGAAGAAACTGAGGCACAGAAGGCTGGAGTATTTTTCTTAATGGAGTAGAGTGAGCATGTGGGGGCATAACTTGAAGGGGCTCCAAGTTAGAGATTTGTTTGAAATGTTGTTTTCTTAAAAATTGATGTGAATTGTGCTTCTTACTTCAAAACATATACATGGTTATTTTGATATAAAAATAATGGTAGTTTTTCCTCCCACGATCTGGTAAAAACTGACCTTGGGAGGAGAGCCGTGTTTATCCTGTGGCATCTCACTGTGAAGCACAGCAGTGCACATCCACAGAGGGAGAGGCCCGGGCTTGGGAACCAGCTCTCCCCAAGTCAGCTCACAGCAAAGTAGATGTGAATCCAGGGCCCCGACTCTCAGGGGGCATGGTAGGCATAAAGGAGGGTTGGTTACCGTTCCTGTCTCTTCTTCACTCCCCATTTCCACCTCATGGAAGAGGGGGCACCTCTTCTGCTTCCTTGGGGCTGGCACAGCCACGGCTCAGAACTGAGTCCCGGAAGAGCCACTTGTCCTGCTGCAGATCCTGACACCTGAAAAGCCAGGATACAATCTCTTCTTTCCTCCTCCCTTGGTTATCCCCTTGTTCTTTCTTTTTAAAAGGATAAACCTTTGGCCCTGGCCGGTTGGCTCAGTGGTAGAGTGTCGGCCTGGCGTGCAGGAGTCCTGGGTTCGATTCCCGGCCAGGGCACACAGGAGAGGCGCCCATCTGCTTCTCCACTCCTCCCCCTCTCCTTCCTCTCTGTCTCTCTCTTCCCCTCCCGCAGCCAAGGCTCCATTGGAACGAGGTTGGCCCGGGCACTGAGGATGGCTCTATGGCCTCTGACTCAGGCGCTAGAATGGCTCTGGTTGCAACAGAGCATCGCCCCCTGGCGGGCAGGGCATCGCCCCCTGGTGGGCATGCAGGGTGGATCCCGGTCGGGCGCATGCGGGAGTCTGTCTGACTGCCTCCCCGTTTCCAACTTCAGAAAAATACCAAAAAAATTAAAAAAAAGAACAAACCTTTTGCTAGAGCAGCTGCAGCCTCTAGCTCCTGAGAGGGCCAGGCCTGTGTGGCAAAGCCCTCCCAGGCCCTGCATGTGGGATGCGGTGAAAGAGACCCTGATGTTACCGGTACTGGCTAAGACATGGTGCTGGGAGTGAAGGGCCAGGCCGCTCTCTCTCCTGACCCCTAAAAGAGCATGAATCAGGGAGCCGGAGGCCACTGGGGTAGGCAGCCAGACAAAGGGCGGGGTTAGTTCTGAGACAGTTGCCCTCCAGGAACGTGGGGCAGTTCCACGGGGTGAAGGACAGTTTGAACCCAATGAAGGAGCTTTAGAACCAGAGAAGAAGAAAGAACTTTCTCTCTTCCCAGGGTTACTCATCGTGGGACCTCGCCAGCCCAGTGGAGTGCCCACTTTTCTCTTATAGAAGCTGATGGTGATTTTAGAGACAACCAGGCCAGAATGCCTAAGGCGTGGTGAATGCTTGCTTCCTGCCCCCCCCCCCCCCTAGAGTACGAGACATGCTTAGGGGGAAGGATTACTCAAAAGAAACTCAAGTCCTGGTGAGAAAGCCCTGAGGAAATGTGGGGAACGGTCTGGAGCTGTTACAGCCCCAGATCACATTTCTGAACTCTGATTTCTCAGCCAGGCCCAGAATATTTCAGTCGCATAGCCCCTCTCTTTCCCTATCTCCTCACTTTGCATATAACCAACTCGGGGACTTAGTTCTCTCTCAGGAAGCACAAGGTACCAGTTTGTCCCTTCCACCAGTGGGAGAGGAGGAATTTTATTCCAAGGCTTATGGCTAATTACATTGACCACTTACTTATTCAAGCTTCCATCCTGAGGAAAACCAAATTCCCACAAGTTCCTCCCCTCCCCAAGCTTTTTACCCATCCCAGCTCATATTCTGGGTCACAAACATGGACATAGAAGACTCCCAGCTTAGAGCACTTGAGATGGTCAACTGCAGGGTAGAGATTCCAATGCAGGCCTGGGTCTCAGGGTGGGGTACAGAGAGAAACCTGCTTTACTCATCAGTGAACTTAACACCATAGTCCTAAGGGAGGAAATGTCAGGCCCTTTACCCCTCCTCCCTGAGGAGGAAGAAACAAGAAGAATGCAAGGGAGAGAACCTATAGGGGCACCTGAGTCAGCTAGTTATAGATTAACTACATTATTTTTCACTCCATAAGATGTACCCTCCCCCTAAAAAAAAAAAAAGTGGAGGGGAAAATTCCCATGTGTTTTATGGAGCTAATGTTCATTATTTTTAGCTGCTGCAGGGCGCTGCCCTGGTAAAAACATATATAGAATGAGTGCCAGCGGGAGTGTAATCATACCTGCCACAGCGGCGTGTGGAACCCTGGCATCTGCTGAGTGATCTCCTGGTTCCAGTTTCCACACTTGCATGCAGCACAGGAGGGAAGGCGAACAACGTTGTGTGGGTGCATTCATCCTGCATCATCGAGGGCAGACGTGAGAGGCACGCTGCAGCAGTGGAGGGCTGCGCTGCAGCTGCTGGAGCTCTGTGTGAAGTGCTGACGTCACTTGCTGCCTTATTAGTGCTTGACCAGTTTAGAGCACATATTAGTGAAACCAAAAATAATAATAATAATAACTTTAAAGAAGTGAAGACTCATCTAGCTGTAATTCCTGGGGGTCTTACCAGCTAGTTGCAACCTCTCAATGTTTCCATCAACAAAACATTTAAAGTCAGTATGCAAAAAGAGTAGAACAAATGGATGGCTGCTGGTAATCATGATCTGACGAATGAAGAGGCCCACTAACACTCAAGTTTGTGAATGGGTGAAAATATCATGTCAGTCTCAGTAAAGAATAAAATTATAGTACGGTCATTCAAAAAATGTGGCATTAGCAATGCCTTAGGTGGCACTGAAGATGGTATCATATATGAAAATAGCGAAGAAATTGATACCAGTGATTGTGAGCAACTGAGCTTCTTAAATTCTGACACTAGCGATGATGAGTTCCTGGGGTTCCCGGACAACTGGAAGAGTATTTGAACATTAAAGTCTCTTCTCATTTGTTAATAACAGTGCTAATGGTTATTAATACTGCTGTAGAGTTTACATTGTTAAAATATTATTGTGGTATATTTTATTAAATATTTTAACACACTATTTGGTTCAGGATATTTTTTTTCTTGTTCTCCTCCTTAAAACCCTAGGTGCATCTTATGGTCAGGTGCATCTTACGGAGCGAACAATATGGTACTTCCTATAGTTCTCTGAAAGGGTGACTGGGGCCACTTGCTACACAGAGCAAAGAAGATAGAACTTATCTGAAAACCTCTTCCCCTTTTCTTTTCTTAAAAGCCTTTAAGAAACAATGCTTACATACCTTAATTAAAAATTCCAGCACTTATCTTATAAACCCACCTAAAATCACCCTCCCATCCTGGAGTCATGAGAGTGACGTATACCTCTAGACAAAGGGGTCACGAGCCCCTTGCATGGAAACCTGTATTCTATAAAAGGTATATGACCTGTAAGAAAATCAACTTCAGGGAGTACTTGTCTTTGGAGCTACTAGCACTGTGTGTTCCACCAGCTTTTAATAAATTTTCTTTTCCTCTAGTAAAGTATTCTGAGTGTCTATCCTCCATCGGGTTGTGTCCTGCTACAGTCCTGGCCACGTACCATGGAAAGAAGGGTTTATGCATCCAAAATGCAATAATCAGTGAGCTTAGAACCTGGTCCCGGTGGCCTTTATGTCCTCTGATGAGACGAAGGAGGACACAGCCTCTGTGGCTGGATTTATAGCATCTTCATTATAGACACTTGGAGGGGGGAGTGGTCCATATCCTGAGGACTTGGGAGTCCTCAGGATATGGCCCTCAAGGCCCATGGCAACATGGGGAAAGCTTCCTCTACAGTTTGGGCCTGGCCCCTTTCAACATGCTTGTTGGAGACTTAGATAAAAACATGGGGAGTATAATTCTCATGCTTACAACCCATCAGAGCCAAAGAGAGTAGGAACTCTGCTGAATAATAAAATCCAAACACTTGGGTCATACAGGGTGGATAGGCCACATTTAAAGGTGAGGCTGAAGTTCAGTGTCAGGTTCTGTTGATGCGGTCTGAGAAATCAACTGTTTCAGCAGAAGTAAAAAACCAAAGGACTTGGGGTGTTCAGCTCAATGCCAATCAGCTGTGTGATGAAGCTGAACAAAACAGTGGTATGTTCTGCAGGTGCATTTAAGGAAAGTCTTGTTTTATGCGATATCTTTGTTCCATAAATTTCACTGAGGGCCTTCATGCCAGTCCACTGACAGCTTGCATCAAAAACCTTTGGGGCTTGGTAAAAATTCAGATTTTGGGGCCCACCCCAGATTTTTCTATCAGACTTTATAGGGATAAGGCCCCAAAATATGCATTTTCCACCACCTCCCAGGTGATTTTTGAGAATGTTTTCAGCTCTACCTCCCTCTTTAGGCCACACTGGGCCCTCTTGACAGGACTATAGTTTTTCTTAGCAAAGTTAGAAGAATGACTCCCAGCCCACCAAAACTTCCCTCTATACTAGAAATGTCCCTGGTGGAGCTTTGCTCCTTTGGGTTAGGACTCTGCCCCTGACAGCCTTGTCAGTGAAGATTATAAAAGATAAAGACAGCTGGCTTAGAGTGAAATTGTGGTGGGGGCAGCGGGTGGAGACACGGGCTGAACTTCCCAGACAAAGAACAAGGCTTACTCATACTGCTGCAGGGCCAGGGGCCAGCTCGGCCCGCGGCCGTGGAGAGACTAAGAAATAAGCCATTTGTTCCTCGCTGGCGTGGGAAGCACCCAGGCTTTGGAGAAGCAGCCTGACCTGAGTGTAAATCCCGCTCAGGCCCTTGGCAGCTGTGTGACCTTGAACATTGACTTCAACTTCTCTGAGGCTCAGATTACCCCTCTGAGCTAATGACACATTCCTCACCCAGCTGTTCTGAGGAGAAGAGGAATAACGTGTTACTTGTATGTAGGTAAAGACCCCCGAGGCTTTGGCACACAGCAGGTGCTCAGTGTTGCCTGTGGAATGCAGGAATGGGTAAATATTATATATAGTGAATGGATGGATGGGCATGTGGGTGCGTGGGAAGATAGGTGGAAAAGTGAATGGGATGGACCGACAGACAAATGGACAGAAAGACAGACAGGTGGCCTCTGTGAATTCTTCCTTCTTACAATTAATCTCTGAATTATTATACTTTTCCCACCCAGGGTGATTCTCTGACATTTCACAGATGTCTTGATGTGAGGTCCATGCTGCGCCTCATAGGAAAGGCCGCTCTCCCTTCCTCAGCCCTCTCCCCCCAAATGCCTTTCTCCAGCCCCTGTTCAACTGCTAAGGCATTCCTCTTGGCTGGCATGGGGTCTCAAATTCCACACAAGGGCAAATCTCAGGGTCCCCTTTCTCAGGGGTCCCTGATATAGGCCTGCCGCATGCTATGAATCAGCTCAGTCCACCTCTCTGCCCCGTCCCCGGGCACAGCCTGTTTCAGGCCGGCTGGTACCTGTGGAGGACAGTCAGCTGCGTGAAGTTCCTGCCCTCCTGGAACCTGGACTTTAGGAGGAACACAGGAGACAGACAGTCAGAAGGTGTTAACCGCCAAGAGCGTGAGAAAGACCTCCCAGCCATGGAATAGGGAAGACGTCATGAAGGGGTTAATAGTTGGATCTTGAAGGATGAATAAGTTTGGAAAACACAGAGTTTGGGGAAGAACATTCGAGGAAGAGGGGACAGCCGACAGAGAGCCCAGAGAGGGCAGAGTAGGGGATGGTTCTGTCTCACAGGAGTATGGGCGAGAGGGAGGTGGGCCAGGAGAACCGAGCGGTAAGATTGGTTTGGGAAAGGTTGGTGCAAGTGCAATGCCAAGCTGAGAGGTGTGCTGGGCTCCCCTCAGATGCATCCGGGCAGAAACAGTAGCTGTGGCATGGGTGTGGTCCCTCTCCTGCTCCCTCAGGGCCCCAACCACAGCCTCTCTCTGTCCCCTGCTCTGTGCTGTCCCAGCAGGCATCTGTGACCTCTGGCCTGGGGGCCTTCAGTGATTCATGAAGGCCTGGTGGGCCACCCCTTCTGGGGCCATCTGCACGTACTGAGCTACACCAACTCTGCCCATCCCTGCTCCCAGAAGAATGACTAGAAGAAGTTCAGGCTTGTGCAGGCTGTGGGGAGAGGTCTGCTGATGCTCAAGTAAGGGTGAGGGCCTCCCTGCCCCAGGCACATGCAGCTGCTTCTTTGGTGGTAGGTCAGTCACCTCACGTCCTCTCACCCCCTGCGGACTGCGAGGGGAGGGTCTTGCCCCTGCACCTTCCCCAGCTAATCTGAGCCACACAGAGAGCAGCCAGCAGCCAGCGAGTCCTGTTTCACTGGAATGTTGGCATCAAACTTGAGATCGGAAATGAACTCATTATCTGATTATTTTTATTTATGAAAATGTAACTGTTCTGGGAGAGGTCTTTCTTGAACAGTCTTCTCAGTAATGAGTAATTCTCTCCCCTTCATATTCTCTCTCTCTCATTCACACACACACACACACACACACACACACACGCAGCCACATGTTCCAGCAGAGACATTCTTTCAGGTATCCACACAATCACATGGAGATACATGTTCTGCATCTGAAAAGTATTTTTGAGGGCAGGGACCAGATCTCTTTCATTCACAGAATGAAAGAGAATCCCTGGTGACATGTAATAGGCAATCAGTAAATATTTGCAGAATGAATAGCTGGGCTGTACTCAGACACACACATACATGTATGCACACATGCCCAGCCACTCTCCTTTCTTGGAAAACAGCCAAGTCAGAGAATCCCTCATTCCACAGCCCAAAGTCTTCATAGCATGAACCACACTTGGTATTAGTTGAGAATGCACTTTCTAGAACCTCTCAGTGGAGATGTTCATCACCAATTCCCAGGAGGCCAAGGCGGCACTCCCCCCTGACCTGCTAAGACCTCACCAAATGCTCAAACTCATCCCTGCCAACCAGCCTTGCCAACCTGAGACCTAAAATGAGTCTGGCAAAGAAAGCCTGAGGTGATTATTCAGGGCACACTGTTTTCCAGGAATGTTTTCTGGGGGCTGCCCCCACTCATCCATGGCTGGCTCAGTTGCAGGTCCCGGCAGAGGGTCTTGGGCAATGCCAGCCTTTGGGCTCTGCCTCTCTCCTGCAGTTCATGACCATGACTCAGGCTGTCTGAGGCTTGTAAATATCTCCCTGGAAGGGGACTTGACCAGAGGCAGGGCTGGTGGGCAGGCAGAAGTGGAGAGCCCGAGAAAGTTTCCTTAAAGTCAGATCTCAGGGTGGAACACTCGGGAGGACCCTGACCCTGACCCCTAACTGTCCTTAAATGACTCTCTCACTAAGAGAGTGCCATCTGCTGTGGCTGAAAGAGCTCTGGACTGGAGGGAGGCTCACCTGAGTTGACATCCTTGCTGGCCTCATACTAACTATTTGACTTTGATCAACTCAACTAACCCTGGAGCTTAATTTTCACCAGCATCTTGAGCAATCAAATTTTTCCTGCCTCATTGCCCTAGGTCCCACACTCTCCTGACCTCCCTTTCAGCTCCCAAAGAATAGCCTACATCACCCTCTGTAGCACTTCAGGTCTCTTTGAGTGACTATTTAAAGGTACAGAGCCCTCCAGGGTGGGTCGTCCAGTTCCTCATACCTACCCTTGTGTTAGAGCTGCCAGACCTTCCCAAGACGCTGCCTCAGTAGGTAAGAAGGCACTGGGAGAAGGGGACAACTTGTTTTGCTAAAATTTCTGTGTCACAAGGCCTAGCCAGTAAGAAAAAAAAACCTGTGACCTCTTAAAACTCTAAGTCACCCAGCAATTCCACTCCTAATTATATACCCAGGGAAAGGAAATGTATGTGCACACAAATATACTTTATTCATACTACCTCCCACTGGGACAACCCAAATATCCATCACCAGTCAGGGTATACTCATTATGATAGACACAGCAATAAAACACAACAAGCTTTGGCTACATCCAATAGCATGGATGGATCTCCCAGGCATGGCGCAGAGTAAAATAAGCCAGACAGAAAGATAACATATGATACCATAAGTAGAAAAGATCAAGAATGGGGAAAGTGACTCTATGGCGATATTTATTAAGGAGGGGGTACAGAGACATTCTGTGGAGCTGAAATATCTCATATATTGATCCTGTGGTTCATGGACATATGTGGCAATCCACCCAACTGTGTGAACACTTCAGCTCTTGTTAACTCTATTATATGGAGGTTATACTAGGGGAGCAACCTAAGTCACAAGGGTTTAACCCTTGTGAAAGGAGTTCTGAAGGGAACTCCCAGGCTTTTGGAGTGGAAGGCCCGGGGACAGGAAACGAGTGAAGCTTATACAAGAGTGGAAAAGTGAAACCCCAGAGCAGCTCAGCGACCTGACCAAGAAGAGACTGCCGTAAAGACGGGGGTAGGGACCTGACCCTCCAGCTGACCCCACATGTGCTAGCCCAGATCTGGTGACCCTTCCGCTGGGTCTCCTACACAGGCTGGTGCACTGGGGTTGGAACCCAGGGTGGAGGCTTGTCTCAGTCCCTCTGTCTCCTCCCGCTTTTATTTCTTACCCACAGCCTTGGAGCAAAGAAGGGACTGAGTCCCCAAGCTTCCCTTTTAGCCCTAGTTAATAGATAAATTCAATCTGCCCAAATGTGCTTAAATAAAAGGTGGAAGGGAGAGAGCAAATTCATTCTGCCTGGCTTTATCTTAAAGTCCTGAACTAAATCTCTCACAAGAAAGAGCGTTCCAGAAACCTGCGTGCTGGCCCCTTGATAATGGTCTGTGGGCCTGTGGGTGGGTAGGAGTATACAGTGTGTCCGTAAAGTCATGGTGCACTTTTGACCGGTCTCAGGAAAGCAACAAAAGACGATAGAAATGTGAAATCTGCACCAAATAAAAGGAAAACTCTCCCAGTTTCATACCTATTCAGTGCAGTTCGATGTGGGCTCACACACAGATTTTTTAGGGCTCCTTAGGTAGCTATCCCATATAGCCTCTACAGACTCGTCACTGACTGATGGCCTACCAGAACGGGGTTTCTCCACCAAACTGCTGGTTTCCTTCAACTGCTTATCCCACCAAGTAATGTTATTCCTATGTGGTGGTGCTTCGTTATAAACGCGCCGATATTCACGTTGCACTTTGGTCACAGATTCGAATTTAGCAAGCCACAGAACACACTGAACTTTCCTCTGTACCGTCCACATCTTGACTGGCATGGCCATGGGCTGCTCTGCTGTATACACGGTGTTATGTCATCATCTACGCATGCACACATGCTGCCACATCATCCTACAGAAACTGGGTGGGTTTTCCTTTTATTTGGTGCAGATTTCACATTTCCATTGTCTTTTGTTACTCTCCTGTGACCGGTAAAAAGTGCACCATGACTTTATGGACACACTGTATGTCTAAGGGTGTGTCTACCTCTGCATATTGTGTTTCCTTATAATGGGGTCCTCTGATTCTATCTTTCCACACCCAGTCCCTCCTTATTACGCTCTCTTGCCCTTGTTCAATACCCTCTACACCAGTGGTCCCTAACCCCTAGCCCGCAGACCGGTACCGGTCCGTGGGCCATTTGGTACCGGTCTGCAGAGAAGGAATAAATAACTTACACTATTTCCGTTTTATTTATATTTAAGTCTGAACGATGTTTTATTTTTTAAAAATCACCAGATTCCCTCTGTTACATCCGTCTAAGACTTACTCTTGACGCTTGTCTCGGTCACGTGATACATTTATCCGTCCCACCCTAAAGGCCGGTCCATGAAAATATTTTCTCACATTAAACCAGTCCGTGGCCCAAAAAAGGTTGGGGACCACTGCTCTACACCTTCTAGTCATGGGTACTCCTAGTCTTCCTGCCTTGACAATGGGGTTTGATTATCTTGTCATAATGATACAGGCCTTGACAATGGGGTTTGATTATCTTGTCATAATGATACAGAGAGATTGTCTTCAACCCTCTTAGACTTTTTTTAGGAAACTCAGAGAAGGCAAAACCTAGTCTTAAGGCATTGCTTTCAAGTATCATGACAGGCAACTCAAAATTTCTTCACACTATGGGCCTTAAAGTCTGATCAGAGATAGCTGGTGGCAGATTGAGGACAGAGGAGTCAAAGAACATGGCACACCCCTCTCTTTATAGAGTCCCAGCATCTCTATAAGTGACCATATGAGTTCAGTGAGGAGAGGCTGCAAGCCTTGGCAGCTCTGGACGCATCTACCTACCTGGAATGATGGAGGTCATCAGGGGCCAGTGGCCCAGGCACAGGTTGCCTTCCCCCAAGCCCGGCCTTGTCCCCATCTCCTTCCCTGGACAGACCCTGCTACAGTCAGGCTGCTCTCCTCACGAAGCCCACAGCGATGTCCTTCTTCCTCCTCCCTCCATCCCCACCCATAGCAGGCATGTGTTGCACATTTACTACAGAACCCAGTGAGCACTGTGAGTCAGGTACCTACCAGGTAGGAGTTGGTACTATGCTCACTCCAAAGGTGAGGAAACCTCAGTTGAGAAATTGAATGACTTCCCTGAAGTCATACAGCTGCTAATTGGTGAAGCCAGGATTTGAACAAAGGTGGTCAGAACCCAGAGCCCAGCCTTATTAAGCCCTGACTCAGAGCCCAGTCCAGCTCTCATCCCTTCATAAGGAGCTATAGAGGGGGTGGTCAAGGGCACAGGCCTAAAGGCCAAGCTGCCCGGTTAATGTCTCAGATCCTTCTCTCCCTTGGTGGACACGGGAGCAGGTCACTTAGCCCCTCTGTGGCTCATTTCCCTTACCCTGAAATGAGCTGCACCCACTCACCCACCAGGGCAGCCTGGCCAGTAGGAAATACATAAAAGACAGAGGTTTGCCCTGGGGAAGGGCTGGGGGTGCAGCCAGAGCTGAGAACCCCTGGGTTCTGGGGACACAGCTCTGGAGGAGCACAGAGCACTGGACCAGGAAAGAAAGACCACACCTGGTCTCATTTCCAGGTTTTCAGACTATCCCAGATCTCTGCCATGATCACAGTCGGGGAGTCCCTGGCTTCCTGCCACTGCCATGCCCAGCCCTGTGCTGTGCTGCCCACCAACCCTCAGCCTGTGCCCTCAATGGGTGGGCAAACCATGGTAACTGGGGGATCTAGGGGCTTCCCAGCACTGATGGCGTCCTCTTTGGCCAGGTCTACAATTGTGACTGTGACTCTCACAGTCAAGGAAACTAAGGCTCAGGAAGATTGTGAGCGGCCCCAAGCCACACAATGGGTCAGGGCAGAAGCAGATCAGTATCCAGGTCACCAGAGTTGGGGACGGGGGTACAATGGCAGCCTGAATGGGTAAGGGTCTGAATTGCCCTCACGGCAATCCAACCGCAGAGGTTACCTCTCGTTCAGGGAAGTCATGGGGAGGCGGGAGTGAGCACAGGGCCAGAGAGGTGGCGTGAGGAGGGTCAGGCCGGGCCAGCAGTCACCGAGAGCCCCAGAGCCTGGTACTCTTCAAGGGGGTCTGCAAGGCTGCCCAAGGCCAGGGTTCTCACAACGGCAGGTGGGCATCCAGCGAGCCAGGCCAAACAGGGCTAGGACCAACTCTAGCGGGGCTGGAGGTGCCAGCTCTCAGCCGCCAGCCAGCCTGCCAGCTGGGGAAGCTTAATTAGAATTCCTCAGCCCTCCAACCCATTTCCTTCCCGGTGAACAAGACAGCTAATGGCCCCCGCTGCCTGCTGCCAGGATGAGGTGGACTGGCTGGCAGCTCAGGCAGGGCTGGGCGGGGGCACCCTAGCAGGCTCAGGAAGCGTGCCTCTCCCATGCCTGAATAAGGGAACAGCCCCCAGTGTGACCTGAGATTTCCCTAAGTCAGAGACCATCTGCCTGTCTGTCTCTCCATCTCCCGAGAACCCAGGAAGGGGGGGGGGGTACTGGTGAAGGCAGACAGACAGACACAAGCTGTGGGAAACTTCAGTGATTAATGGATGATGAAAACCAGACTCTGTCAGGATGAGGGTGGGAACAGAGAGGCAGAGAGAGGCTGTCTGTTTTATGCTTGGCTCAGCTTTAAGCCCACAGCCCGAGGGAGGCAGGCAGAGGCGGCTGAGAGCAGTGCCCGGCCCCAGCCTCAACGTTCCGCCCAGGCCAGCGGGCCCTGCTCAACAATTCCTGCCTGGCACCTCCTTCAGCTTCTGCCCCAGAAGGGAGCCCTGCAAGGAAATCAGCTTTGCTCCCAACGCCAGGTCCCTCCTTCCAGAACAGCCCCGGATCAGCACCTCCTTGGCAGGGAGGAACGAACACAAACACCGTTACCCCACCCCTCCATCCCGTCATCTTTCCCCTTGCTGTGGGGCCAACTGTCCCAGGACCCAGGCCTGACGCTCCGCTCTCGTCTCTCAACCCTCAGACACAGGGCAACCACATCCTCTGTCCTCAGGGCCTGCTCCGCTCAGCCCTCACCAGGGAAACTTTGGAAAGTTTAAATCAAGCAGATTTCCCCCAAAACATTTCTGGACAGCAAAAGCTACAGCTGAGAGGGTTTAGATCAGGAGTCCCCAAACTACGGCCCCGCGGGCCGCATGCGGCCTCCTTAGGCCATTTATCCGGCTCCCTGCCGCACTTCTGGAAGGGGCACCTCTTTCATTGGTGGTCAGTGAGAGGAGCATAGTTCCCATTGAAATATTGGTCAGTCTGTTGATTTAAATTTACTTGTTCTTTATTTTAAATATTGTATTTGTTCCCGTTTTGTTTTTTTACTTTAAAATAAGATATGTGCAGTATGCATAGGAATTTGTTCATAGTTTTTTTTATAGTCCGGCCCTCCAACGGTCTGAGGGACAGTGACTGGCCCCCTGTGTAAAAAGTTTGGGGACCCCTGGTTTAGATCAAGCCTCGGAACACGCAGTCTAGAGAAACTAAGCAGGAGGGAGCGCTGCACAGCCGCTTCGCAGGGACCCCACCAGACAGACACCTGGAGGTCCTCACAACACCCTCCTCCCCAGCTCCCAGGTGCCCCCAGCTGCCACGTCCCTGCCCGGGCTTCCACCATTCCGTCCCCAGGGTGAGAGTGTGCCCTCCCCCCCTGCTACTGAGCTGGGGGAGTGTTTCAGAGACACCCCCCCCCCTTGTGTCTACCCCCAGGGCCCTGGGATCTGGCCAAGCAGAGCCCGAGGGAAGGAAACCGGGTGCAGACAGAGGAAGTGGCTTGCAGAAGGTGGAGCACTAAGGCAAACTTTGCTGACTGGAGACTTTTGCCGCTGACGGACCAGGCCTGTCATCAGAGTAAAAATTATTTTCTGCTTGTCAAAAACATTTTTCCAATGCAGGCAGATAAGGAAGGCACTGTTTATTCCTTCCTCCTTGCCTACCAGGCACGCATGTGGACTTGTGGCTCACACAGCTCAGAAACGGTCTAGCTGAAGAAACGGGGCTCTGAGGTTGCTCGTCCCCTACCCGCCACTCAGGGGCTAAGGTGACAGAGCCAAGATCCCAGATGTGTCAGACACAATGCCCTTCTACTTTCTGAAGCCCAGTCTTGCCAGGGGCTGAGGGGGAGAAAGCTGGATACCATCTGGGAAGAGTCAGGGAAGATTTTTAGAAAGGGCCTCATGTGAGAATAAGAAACCCTTCAACTAAGGCTTTTTAATCAGTAGAGCAGAAACATAACCTTCCTCCTTGCAAACGTTTCTGGACTCCGAGGATACCTGACTATGTGTCCAACAAATGACTAAGAAAGCAAGTATAAAGTTTAAAAATCTCCATCCCAGCCAGAGAATGCTTTTTACTGGAGGGGAGGGGCTGTGGGGGAGGGTGCAGCCAAACTGACGGCTCCCTGCATCCCAGCTCCTGTCTCTTGCCTTGACAGAGTCCAGGCTTGTCATCTGAGAAGAAGGGAGAGGACGAGGTCGCTGCCCTTCTCTTGTTTCCGCCCAGAGATCTGCTCTGGAGCGGGGAGTGCAGGCAGGGGACAGCTTTCCAGCCTGCAGGCAGCAGCATGCAGGGAGCTGCTGGGGGTTCTTACAAAGAGGATTGTAGGAGGCAGCTTTCTTCCCTCCCCACTGAGTGGGAAGACAGGACACCCTAGGCTAAAGCCAAGAGCCCTCGGTTCATCTGTGGCTTTGCAGCTGGGCCCAGGCCTGAACCCAGCTTGGACTTGTGCAAACTGAGCACCACACTTAGCCCGCCCCATCTACAAAGCGGGAGTCATCAGGCCCTCTTCATAGACCTCAGAAATGAAATGAAAATGTGGGTGTGTATTCATTCTTTCTTGCTGTGTGACAAGTTTCCACTATATTAGCAGATTAAAATAGTACCCGTTCTATTATCTGAGAGTTCCGTAGTCAGAAGTTGAGGTGGGTTCAGTTGGATTCTCTGCTCAGATTCTTGCAAGGGCAAAATCAAGGTGTGAGTTGTCCAGGCTTCTGCCTAGAACCTCTGGGAAAGAACTTGCTCCCAAGTTTATTTCAGTTGCAGCAGAACTCTGATCCTGTGGTTGTGGGACTGAGGTACTATATTTCCTTGCTGGTCGTCTCAGTTCCTGGGAGTTGTTCTCCCTCAAGTCCCCTCCATCTTGAACTCATCGAAGGTACATGGAATCCCCCCTCCCAGGCTTCAATTCTGTGGTTTCCTCTTCTGCCACCAGCCAAAGAAAACTGCTTTTAAAGGGCTCATGTGCCTGACCTGTGGTGGCGCAGTGGATAAAGCGTCAACCTGGAATGCTGAGGTCGCTGGTCTGAAACCCTGAGCTTGCCCGGTCAAGGCACATACAAGAAGCAACTATCAGCTGATGCTTCCCATTCCTCCTCCTGCTTTTTTCTCTCTCTCTCTCTCTCCTCTCTCTAAAATCAATAAATAAAATCTTTAAAATACATAAATAAATATAGGGCTCATGTAACTATGATAGGCATACCTATCAGATAATCTCTCCTTTGATTAATTCAAAGCTTTCTGATCCATAATCTTAATTAGGTTTTTAAAAATACTTTTGCCATATGATATTACAGAATTAGGGGCTTGATATCATATTCAGGGACCAGGGAAGGAAAACTTGGGGGTCATATTTAGAATTCTGCCTACCATGAGGAGCCAAAGCCCTCTGGCCTTCTTTTCTAAGTGCTGGACTAGACTCCTGTGACAGGGTTTTCTTCCCTCCGCCCCAGCTTCTCAGAGGAAGGGGTGGCATGTGCTCAGTGGCTGCTTGGCAACTCCTAGCCCTTCTGTCCTCCTCTTGGGCTAGCTTCTGGGGCTTTTCAAGATCTGAGGGGGAAATGCTGCTTCAGGACCTCTGGGACTTGGCGGCTGTCCATCACGTGTTCCCTTCTAGTGCTTCAGCCACCTCCCCTCCCCCCAAGACTCTGCTGGGCTCCACCTTTCCCTTCACGCTCTGAGCACGACAACATCCAGGTGACCGGTGGTGGCCATCTATACTTGCCCACCCTCTGCCCGCAGGAATCAGGTCTCTACTAGTCCCCACTCTCTTGATCTGCTCTCTCCCCTGATTCCAGTGGACGTCTTCCAGGCCGTATTTTCCAGGCCTTGCTGCCAGGGCGGGGATGGGTTCTGTCTTGTATCCAGCTGTATTCCCAACACCTGGCTCCATGGCAGGAGCAGAGCAGACACTCAGCAAACGTTTGTGTGGTTTCTCTTGGTTCACATACCTGCAGAGTCCATTTACTAAAGTGCTTCTCTCACCTGACTGGTGCTGGCGCAGTGGATAAAGCACTAACCAGGAACCCGGAGGTCACTGGCTCCGAGTGCAGGCTCATCAGCACAGGGTCTCTGACTTGAGTGGGAGAATCGTCCACACAATCTCAGAGCGTGCCGGCTTGAGCCCAAAGGTCGCTGGCATGAAAAGCCCAAGGTCACTGGCTTGAACAAAGGGGACACTGGCTCTTCCCACTCAACGCACATACGAGAAGAAACAACTCAAAAAGTGAAAGCAACTACGAGTTGATGCTTCTCACCCTTTCTCTCCCTTCCTATTTCTCTTTTACTCTCTCTCAAAATAAATAAATAAATAATTGTTGGGCAGATAAAATATATTATGCTCACTTTGTTAAAGATGGCGCTGCCCACATGAAGGCCGTCACCCAGGTGATATTAATGTGTGTTGGGGGCAGGCTGTGGGCAGGCAGAATCCTTGTAGCCTGGGGCTTGGTTTTAGAACTAAGCCATTCCCACCCTTTTTGATGTGGGGTGGTACAATCTCATCATGCCCCAGATAAGTGACTTTGTATTAGAGACTTCCCTATTTTGTATATTGGATTAAAGGTTTTAATTTCTACACTATAAAATGGGGGCAGAACGGGAGCTTGCTCTCTTGGTTCCTGAGATTAGCATTAGAGGAGAGAGCAGAAAGGAGAGCAGAGAAAGGCCATGTGGAGGAGGCCAGGAGAAGCAGCCAAGATGGCAGAGTGTTGAGTGAGAAGCCAGTTTGTGCAGAGTTTGTGCAGGGAGAAGGAAGGAGATGGGGAACAGAGGTGAATAAAGTCTGGTGAGCTAGAAACCTTTGATTCTAGGAAACTCAGATAAGTCAGTAGCTTTGTGAGCACTGAATGTGAGTGGGTTTTGGAGCCCAGTGTGTGTTTTTACTTGCCCACCGGGTGCAAGCTAGAATTAAAGGTGATGGCCCATCAGTTCTTGGCTCCGTTGTTTCTTTACCGACTGTCCGAATCCAATGCGAACCTGCATGGGCCAGGCGGCAGTAGTAGTAGCCCTGGCCACTGGCCATACAATAATAAAAATAAAAAAGTGCTTCTCTCCCTGCCCCAAACTCAAACATTTGTCACCACCCACCCCTGTAGCAAGGAAAGCCCCATATCACACTCTCCCTCAGCCTCAGGGCAGTGACCCTAGCAAGGGGCTGACTCTCAGGATGAATCACCACTGACTCTGTTTTCTCTCTCCCTCTTTCTCTCTCTCTTTCTCTCTCTCTCTCTCTCTCTCTCACCCCCCCCCCCCCACACACACACACTTGAGAAACTCTGTGTCCCCTTTGGCCCACAGCTAGGGAAGGCAAGAGTCACCACCCACAGGTTTCCAGCCCTCTCCAAACCTGGGCCTCGGCTCAGTGATCTCTCTAGGAGTTTATTTGTGCCGGCCTTAATCTCTTTTCATTTTGTCCCTGAATTTGGGCCTGTGTTCTGATCCCCAGAGACCCACCCACTTCCTCTTGGGAGTCATGCCGAGGACAGTGTGGTTTGAAGAACATTCTAATCCCAGCCCCGAAGCTCTGAGAGAAAAAAGATGACTAAAACCTCTGGAATGTGCAGCCTGCTGCTTCCTGCAAAGCATTTTGAATGAAACACGTAACCAACAGCTGCAGCGCAGAGAATGGAAACTCTGAGGGACGTCATGGCTCCAGGTCTTCAAATGGCAGAGTTGTGAGCAGAACAAGTTTATTATCTCGGCCCAGCCTGGATGCCCTCGGCGCCCACCCCTCCCTGCCCTCCTTCCAGGAACCGGGCCTGTCGTGCCAAGAATGTGTTCCTGTTGCTCACTTACTCCAAACATCCCATAGCTCCCCCCAGAAGTCCCAGGCTCTTTGTGGGGAGTGGTAAGACCCTTTTGCCACCCCCCAGTGCCCAAAGGCATCTAAGACCCCACAGCTGAGACACTGTGCCCTCTGAGGAGCAGAAGGTCGGCACATCCTCCAGTGCAGTCCCCATCCTGGAATCAGCCCCAGCCAAGTCCGGCAGTGCCAGCCTTCTCATGCAAAGCGCTAGGATGGCATCACCTAAGCCTTCTGTCAGGGTGGATTTGGGCATGCAGGGAAAGACAGACAGTCCCATGGGGAGCAAAAGGCCTAAGAGTCAAGGAATTCCTAAAGATCACTCCTGCATGAAGGGAGGACATACTGACATTTTCAGCACCTGATTGAGTTGTATCACGCAGGCAGCAAAGTGCATTTAGTCTTCACAGTACAGCCTGATACATACTTTCTGAATCAAAAGATAGAACATTTTAAATCCTCCTTTTCTCAATCAATATCCATCCCCTTCACAGGTAAGCATCAATTAATTTTTCCCTTCATTTTTGGACTTCATTAAAATGGAATCACAAATAATATGCACTCTTGCCACCCACATAGTTGGCTCCCATCAAGCACCCATGTTGCAGACGTATGAACAGCCTCATGGCACCTACCAGGCTCCAGGTGCTATACAGAGGATGGCATGTTGACTTTTCACACTGAAGCCTTATTCTTGAGCCCACTTTGCAGATAGGAGGTCAGTTCAATCAGTAATGTATTGCCACACAGTCAGGACATGGAGAACTTGGAATTCAAACCCAGGGTAGATCCACTCCACAGCCAAATCTTTCTTCTCTTTCCTCTACAAATATAAGGAGACCCGCTCCCTTTACACCAAGAAGTGGGAAAGCATTGCCTTAGAGATCCATAGCCTGGAATTTCCTCATGAAGGAGACTCATTTCAGGCATGTGCACACTCAAGAACCTAATAGGAGCCTCGTGTTACTTTGCCCCCACCCTTCCCCGGTCCACGGGGATGTAGGTAAGGCAGAGGCAAAGGGGTAAGCAGCGAAAGGGGAGGGCATCTAAAAGCTCTGGGCTCAGAAAAAGTTTTGGGAGGAAAAGAGTGAAGAGGTTCATTCATTTAGTCAACCAATATTTATTGAGTACCTACTATCTGCCAGGCATTGTCTGGGGCATTTAATTTTGGGTTATCTGTAGCCACATAACAAACCACTCTAAAGTGTAGTGGATTACAGTGAGCAATAAACACTTAGCATCTCTCATGATTTTATGAGTTTACTGGAAAATTCTTTAACTGATCTCACTGGGGGTCTCTTATGCTGCTACAGTGAAATGACAGCTGAAAGCTTTACGAGATGGCTGAGTCAAGATGGCAGATTCTCGTGTGTGGCACCTGAGCAAAAATCCAGGGCGGCTGGGCTCACCTGGGCCTCCAGGATTGCTATATCCCCTCTCTCTCCATGTGCTCCCAGGGTCTCTCTCTCTCCATGTGACCTTTCCAGGTCTCCTTTTCATGTGGATTTCTCCAGCAGGGTTTCCAGACTTCTTACATGATAGTTCAGCACCCCCAAAAGTACAGAAATGGAAGCCCCCGAGCTTTGTCCTGCACTGGCGGTGACAAAGGCTTACCTAAGTATAACGGAGGTGTCGTCAATTTCATTTCTTGATAGAAAATGTGTCAACAGATTTGAACCATATTTAAAACCAGTCTGTCTTCCGGCAGTAAATTATTTACATTACTCTCACATGCAAGATATACTTCCTCCCTCCCAACAATCCCCCTAAGTCTCATCTATTATGGCATCAGATGTAAGCCAGAAGTTTGGAATCCCATTGTCTAAACCATCCAGGTATGAAGGAGATTCCTCACATTCAACTCCTCAAGCAGCTCCTTGAATACCATTTCCTTTATCTAAACACTTTTAGCCTTGGCTGGATAGCTCCGCTAGTTGGAGCACTGTTCCGATATGCAGAGGTTGCTGATTCAATCCCTGGTCTGGGCACATGCAGAAACAGATTGATGTTTCTGTCTCTTTCTCCCTCCCTTCCTCTCTCTCTGAAATCAGTGAATAAGAAAAAAGACTTGTGGTCCTGGCCAGCTAGCTCAGTGGTAGAGCGTCAGTCCGGCATGTGGAAGTCCCAGGTTCGATTCTCAGCCAGGGCACACAAGAGAAGTGCCCATCTGCTTCTCCACCCATTCCCCTCTCCTTTCTCTCTGTCTCTCTCTTTCCCTCCTGCAGTCAAGGCTTCATTGAAGTAAAGTTGGCCTGGGCACTGAGGATGGCTCCATTGCCTCCACCTCAGGCACTAGAATGGCTCCAGTTGCAATGGAGCAACACTCCATATGGGCAGAGTATTGCCGCCTGGTGGGCATGCTGAGTGGATCCTGGTCGGGCGCATGCAGGAGTCTGTCTCTATGCTTCCCCGTTTCTCATTTCAGAAAAATATATATGAAGGGGAAAAAAAAAAGACTTGTGAACTAAAGGGAAAAGTTATCTGCTCCAGGCACATCCAACACACAATGATGGGACAGGCATAAGATAACCACTATATACACTCCCATTCTAAAGTGGGAGAGAAGAAGGCACACAGCAATCAATTCGTCCATAGCAATTTTAAAATCCAGACAGATATGTATTGTCAGTTTCTTAATTAGGGCTCAGTTCTACTGCCTGGGGATGTTCTCAACAGCTCTTAGCTCTGTCCTCTGGGCTGTTGGTTCCACTTCTGAATCATCTTTTCTTTACTATAAAAAATGACTGGCGCCTGACCTGTGGTGGCACAGTGGATAAAGCGTTGACCTGGAACGCTGAGGTCGCCGGTTCGAAACCCTGCACTTGCCTGGTCAAGGCACATATGGGAGTTGATGCTTCCTGCTCCTCCCCCCTTCTCTCTGTCTCTCTGTCTCTCTGTCTCTCTCTCCCCTCCCCCACTCTAAAGTGAATAAATAAAGAGAAAAAAATTAAAAAAAAAAAAACGACTGGCATTTACAGCTGAGTAGTTTTCTCAGTTTGCTTCCTTCCTGGGGACCCAACATTCAAAAACACTTGGGGAGATGTTTTTATTTTGCTCTATTCTGTCTCTTTTATTCCAAGTTGGTGGTGCTTCTGACAATATAATTTTATTTAAAATGTGGTGGGTTCCCTATGGGTTGTATTGAGCTTCACTTTGTTAGTTAGAAACTACACCACAAACCTCATCAAGGTCAACCATTCTCTACCTTAAGCTTTTATGGGGCTGTTGAGAGAAAATTCCTTAAAATTCTTAGAAGCCTTATTATTTAATAAAGAAAATCTGTGAAGTATGTTCTTGAAGTATTCAGAGAGCCTTTGTCTATCCAAAAGATTTTATGAAGCATTAGACCTGTCTGAGGTTTTAAGGTTCTTATAGTCCCAGTCTGGATTTCACTGTTGTCTTGACACTTTCTCAGACTTCGAGAATTTTTTTTTTGGCCATCTGGGAAGGGCTGAGAATGAGAAACAAGATTTACTTTCAAACTCAGCAAATTTCTGGCTTTTTAATATTTTTCTATAAATTTGGCTGGAAAATTCCTTTTTAATTTTTTTTTCTATCTTTATCTTATGTGGCTAAAATAATCCAATAAGCACCTTCAACATTCTGCTTTAAAAATCTCCTCAATTCAAATTAGGTTATTTTGTATATTTCTGTTGTCTTCATCATGCCAAGTGACAATGTTGCTAAATTTTCCTCCACTACATAATGTGGGTCCCCTTTCCTACCTCTTCCAAGAACATTTCCTCACTTTCCTTAAAGAACTCAGCAGCAGCCTCCTTGAAAGCCATCACGCTTCCACTACCAATATCATCAAAACCTTCACAATTTCTACCCAGCTCTCAGTGCTAAGCCACAGATTTAAGTTTTGTTATAGCAGCTCTCCCCTTCTAGGTAACAAAATGTCTGTATCAATGCAATAGATTGTATCAGCAATCTATTGCATTATAACAAACCATCCTAAAATAAAGGTCTTAAAAGAATAACAATCATGTCATTTGTTCACAAATTTGGGAGTTGACTGTGGATCAGCCAGACAGTTCTCACTTAGGATCTCTCTCATGAGTTTCAGTAAATTGGTGGCTGGGGTTAGGGTCAGCTCAAATGCTTCTTTATTTCTATGCCTGGGACTAAGACTGCATAACCAGTCATGGCGGCCCTGGCTGCCCACCATTTGTTTCCAGGCTGATTTGTCCTCTGCATCAGGTGTTACTCAGAATATGAAGCATTGTTCCAGACAAGGTTTCCTGGACATGGTGGTCTGTCTTGCAAGCCCTATTTAGGACTTCAGTGCTCATGATAAAGATGTAATGTTTAATCTGTTGTAAGGTACCAAAAAGCTGAAAATTGATATTGATATTCTGGGAGGAAAGGTCAGGCTTTCCATCCCTCCTTTAGGGAAGGGAGGGAGAAGAATGTAGAAGTTTCTTTCTGGCTTGCAAGAACAATAGGTCATCAGTTTTAAATCTAAAATAAAGGTTAACCTAGAAATTTCTTCTCTTTCAATAGGAGGCAGAATTTACATATCACCTTGCATTGACTGTAGTTCCTCCCCCTTCCTGGAATCTTGAGGGTAAAATATACATACCTCTAGGCTTGTGAGGGAAGATGAACCCTGAAAGATTTGTAAACATCTTTGATTGTGTTACCTTGAGAGTCTTAATGTTTCTGTGTATCCCCTAAACCAATGTTGCCAGCTTGTACCATGATGTCATGCTCTCCTCCTCCCGTGTGTGATCAAGGGTATATAAGCAGCCCCTGAACTATTTTTGGGACTGCACGATTTGGGCTTGCAGATTCCCCGTGTTAGCCATATGTGGCAGGTATATTAAAAAAAACTCTTCAAAATTCATCTGGACTGGGTGTCTCTACGTGAACTCGATGAAATGAGGTACAATGCCTTTCAGAATCTGGGGTGTGGTACTTTATAACAAATCTTTGTGAGTCTAAATCTGTTGAAAGTCAAGCCTTAAAGGATGTTTAAGAAAACTTCATGGCCTGGTAAAGTCAACAGAAGCCTCATATTTTGGAGGCAGCTTCCCACCAAATTCTGATAGACATTCTTGAAATGTCAAGGACACTCGTCCTTCCTCCGTGGGAACACACCTAGCGAGAAGGTGAGAAATAGTATACAGGAGTGAGTCTCAGGTTATGGGGAGAGTGACATGGAAACCACAATCAAGGTACTTGGGGGCCACGGGGAAGAAAATGACCTCAGGAAGGAGAAACTGACTTGGGAGAAGGCCCAAAAGGGGCTGGCCAAGGAAATAAGAGTGATGGGCCTGAAACCACGCCCCACATTTCACTGGCCAAACCTTTCACCCTGCTGAGGGGCTCTGTTTGCCTGGAGGAAAGAACAGATTTTTCTCATTTGTTTACCCAGAAGGCTACCTTTTTTTTTTTTTTTTAACTCAGTAACAATACCACATATACCAGCAGCAGCACTAGGGGAAGGCTGGAAGATATGATAAAATATGATATTTACCTATTCCATATGAAAAGTAACTGAAATCAACCCTTGCAAATAGCAATAATAAATTTATCAAATTTCAAGAGGGGGTTGAAAAACAACCTCAGGAAAGGCCAGAGCTGGGACAGTTCCAAGGACCTGAGCACCTAGAGTCAATAAACCTTCCCCATTCCAATAGCTCCCAGTCTCTGCCTTGCACTTCAGAATTCTAGAATCTTGAGAGAAAGACTCTGATTGGTCCATCTTGGTTCAGCGATTCAGCTGTTCCCTCCATACTCATTAACTGTGAGGAGAGGGGACAGGGGGAGACAAGAGTCATATAGTATAGAACGTTTACTACAGATTCTCCTGCTGAGCCCCTCACCATTGAGTATCACGGTGTTTTCAGAAACCAAGTCCTAACTGTGAGCTGTACAACCCTGCAAGAGCTGTATAGATGTTCCATAGAAATAGCAAGGCCAATAGACCATATTTCCCCATGTGTAAGACACACCTTAATTTTGGGGCCTAAAATTTGAAAAAAAAATGTATTACATAAAGTTATTGAACTCAAGTTTTAGCCATCATAAAATTCATACAACTCCTCAGCACTGTCAAAACTCCCATCCATTAGCTTGTCCTCATCCATGTCTGATGACGAATCACTGTCTTCAACAATGAGCACAAAAACCAGCACAAAAAAAGCAGGAAATGGAAGGAAAAAAATCTAGAACCACTGTATAAGACGCACCCAGTTTTTGGACCCCAGATTTTTTGGGAAAAGGTACGTCTTATACATGAGGAAATACGGTAATCAATGCCCTTCTCACAAAGTCCTGAGAGCCAATCTGACCCAACCAGTCAGAAAAAAAGATTCCCATAGCTATTCATCAGTTTGGTTTCACTGTATATGCAGCAGGCAATGGTATTTCCATTCACCAAATATCTTATTTATGAGCTCTTTTACCACCAATAAAAAGCAAAGCAAGCTCTTCATAAACTTCTCTGTATTGGGATTTACGTCTCTGACAGCCTAGCACAGCCATTCAGCCCTGCCGAGCTTGTCAGAGGCCGATCTATGGTCAGAAATGAATTCTGGCAAAAGTCACAAAATTATTTTGCAGTGTCTTGATTGGCAATCTTTTAAAATATTTTTAGAATTATATCACTTTTAAAGATAATCTAATAGAAGCCCATGTAGCCAGCCACTTTCCAAATGCAGCATATGTTAATAATTTGACATTTTGCTTTAAATTTCCTTATCTTTTTAAAAGACATCTCTTTTTTCTTTTTCTTTTTTTTTTAGAAACTAAATTTAATGGGGTGACATTGATTAATAAGAGCACAAAGGTTTCAGGTAAACACCTCTATAGTATTTGAACTGTTGATGCATTGTGTGACCACCACCCAAAGTCAAATCATGTTCCATCACCATATATTTGTCCCTCTTTACTCCCCTGCCCCCCGTCCCTCCCTCTGGTAACCACTTCACTTTTATCTAAAGGCATAAAATCTTACAGCTACAGCTAGGTCCCTGCCCCCTATCCCTCCTCCCTCCTGCCCACACAGATATGAGTGCTGTCCTAAAGTTGGTAGTATCATTTCCGAGAGTGATTTGGGTTTTGATTTTTCTTTTTGTTTGGACTTCAGGTGCAGAACTGAGTCCAGTGTTCTCAGTGGCCCACGCTCATCACTGCTCATTCCACACAAAAGCCCTGTCTTGCTTTATTTCTTTATTCCTTTGATCCTTGTTCACTGCCCAAGTCCCCCACCCCTAAAGAAAGGCAACTGTGTTAATAGGGTTGACATCACGTCTTTGTACATGTTCCTATAAAACATAAATTGTCTTCCTCTGTTCGTGTACTTTTAGTTCACAGAAACAATATTGTAGTGTAGATTTTGCTCTGCTTTTTGCCTTCTTCAGTCAGCACTGTTTTTAAGGTCCACACACATTGGTTGGTTGTATAGCCACCCCGTTTGACTTAGCTCACCCTTCTCTCATTCCCTCAGCGAGATGGAGGAGAGAGGGGCAAGCCGAGGAGATGGCTAGAAATAGGCTTAGTCTTTATACTCTATCCCAGAAAAGAGATGTGCCCCTGCCCCTGCCCGACCATGTGCATGTGTGCATGCATATACACTCACATTCACACACACACACACACACACACGCACACACGCACATACACTCACATTCTCTCTCACATACACACACACACACACACACCTTTAGCAAGTGGAGGTGGGGGAAAGCAAGCTGGGAGTTCTATCAAAGGAAGTCCTGTCCCAGAGCTGTGGTACTTTTAAATCCAAGTCTTTGTCTCCTCCAAGAAGCCTACCTTTTAACGGCATTTTATAAAACCCATTCCACGAATGTTTCTCACCCTTCTGGTGGCTATGCCTCTCATCTAATCATGTACTAATCTATTCTAGTCTTTCTGTTGCTATCTCCCTAATCAGATTGAAATCTTCTCAAAGGGAAGGAAAACCTCATCTTTTTTGTTTAATCCCCCGTTCAAGGCCTGGCGCAGAGGAAATGAAGGCAGGGTATGAGAAATTGAATACTGATTTTGCTTAATTCAGATTCTGCTTCCTCTATTTTTAGGACAGGCCATTTTTCAACAAACACTTATATTAAAGGTTCTTAGAAATTCAGAGAGGACACATACATTGTTCCAGTTCCCAGGGAGCCCTTTTATGGGGAATGAAAATATCTAAACATAAGGTTGTAGGACAATGTGGAAAATGCAAAGACTTCAGCATATACGTGGGGTACAGAGGAGGAAACTCCAGCTCAGTACAAAGGGAGACCAAGGCGCTCCTAGAGGAGGTGGCGTCCAAGCTGAACCTGAAGGCCCAGTCAGAACAGGTGCTCAGACAGGACAGGAGGTAAGTTTAGAATTAAGGTTACATGAAGCCTGACCAGGCGGAGGCACAGTGGATAGAGCATCAAACTGGGATGCTGAGGACCCAGGTTCGAGACCCCGAGGTCATCATCTTGAGCACGGGCTCACCTGGTTTGAACAAAAAACTCACCAGCTTGGACCCAAGGTCGATGACTCGAGCAAGGGGTCACTTGGTCTGCTGAAGGCACATGGTCAAGGCACATATGAGAAAGCAATAAATGAACAACTAAGCTGTCGCAATGCACAATGAAAAACTAATGATTGATGCTTCTCATCTCTCCGTTACTGTCTGTCCCTGTCTATCCCTCTCTCAGGCTCTCTCTCTGTCTCTGTTTTTTTTTAAAAAAAGAAGATTACATGAAGGGATTATGAAATAATATTGAGAGGATGCAAGAAATATTAGTATTGTGTGCATTTCAGTTATTATGGCTGCATAAGAAATTATTGCAATTTGGCATCAAACAACCATTTATTATGTTTGCAGATTCTTTGGGTCAGGAATCTGAACAGGGCATAGCAAGCAGGGCTTGTCTCTGCTCTGTGTTATCTGGAGCCTCAACTGAAAGCACTAAAGACCAAACTCTGGAATTATCTGAAGGCTCATTTACTTACAAATCTGGTGGTTGGTCTGGCTGCATGCTGAGGGCCTCAGTTCCTTTCCATATGAGTCTTTCCATTGGTCTCTCCAGAGAGGTTAGTTTGGGCTTCTTCATACCATGGCAGCAGGGTGAGTACCCCAAAAGTGGTAGAGCGTCAGCCTGGCGTGCAGGAGTCCCGGGTTCGATTCCCGGCCAGGGCACACAGGAGAAGCGCCCATCTGCTTCTCTACTCCTCCCCCTCTCCTTCCTCTCTGTCTCTCTCTTCCCCTTCCGCAGCCAAGGCTCCACTGGAGCAAAGTTGGCCCAGGCACTGAGGATGGCTCCATGGCTTCTGCCTCAGGCATTAGAATGGTCCTGGTTGCAATAGAGCAACGCCCCAGATGGGCAGAGCATCACCCCCTGGTGGGCATGCCGGGTGGATCCCGGTCAGGCGCATGCGGGAGTCTGTCTGACTGCCTCCCCGTTTCCAACTTCAAAAAAATAAAAAATAAATTAAAAAAAAATTAAAAAAAGAGAGAGAATGATCCAGATGGAAGTTACATCTTTTATATGACTTAGCATCCAAAATCATCTTTTATGCCCTACTCTGTTGGCAGAGCAGTCACAAGTCCCTGCCCAGATTCAGTAAGAAGTAACATAGACCTCATGTCTCGGTGGGAAGAGTGCCAGTCGCATTGCAGGAGGAGCATGTGCAGTAGGATATATATTTTGGTACAGCCATCTTTGGAGAATACAATCTTCATGGCATTTACTGATAGAGTAGAGGGACAATAATATATAGACAGACGTCTGCTATTGTGGAGTCTAATATGCAAGATGGAGGCAGCCAGATACAAGGCTACAAGGATTGGGTAGGCCAATCCTTAAAAACCACACTTAGGAGAATGCTCATAGGTAAAGGAGTACTTTGGAAGCCCCAGGATTCCTGTTCCCTCACTTTTAGCACCCAGTACCCGCTCTGTGCTTGATCAGAAAAGATCTAAGGTCCTCTTTGGGTGGCTAAATGAAGGGACTTTCAGGGCTGGCCCGTACCCTCAGAGTAAGAGTCCAGGGTAGCCCCTATCTTTGTCCCTGTGTGCATGTGTATCCACACCTACCCGGCCAAGCCCAATCTCTCAACCCCACAGAGACACAAATGTTGCTGCTGGGGTGGTGAGCATGGACTCTTCAGAAGTGTCCTTTCAGGTTCATTCTGAATGGTCCTGGGCAGAACAAAATCCATATTTTACACACACAAACACACTCAGAGGTCCATACAGTGTAGGCTAAAAGTGTAGCATCATATCAAGGAGAGAGCCCTTGTTTGGTAGTCAGGAGACTTGTGTTCTCATCCTGTCTCTGCCCAACCAGCTGTGAGCCTCAGGGAGGGCATTTGCCATGTTGGTCCTAGTAGACAAAAGCAAGAATTGCATTTGATAGGCATTTTCTCCAAGTATAGTCATTGGAGCTTTGCAATGAAAGTCACCTGACCAGCCTGACCAGGTGGTGGCACAGTGGATAGAGTATTGAACTGGGATGAAGAGGACACAGGTTCGACACCCTGAGGTCACTGGTTTGAGCACGGGATAACCAGCTTGAGTGCAAAGTTGCTGCCTTGAGTGTGGGCTTATCTGGTTTGAACAGAGCTCACCAGCTTGAGCCCAAGCTCGCTGGTTTGAGCAAGGGGTCACTTGCTCTGCTGTAGCCTCCCAGTCAAGGCACATATGAGAAAGCAATAAATGAACAACTAAGGTGCTGCAATGAAGAATTGATGCTTTTCGCCCTGGCCGGTTGGCTCAGCGGTAGAGCGTCGGCCTAGCGTGCGGAGGACCCGGGTTCGATTCCCGGCCAGGGCACACAGGAGAAGCGCCCATTTGCTTCTCCACCCCTCCACCGTGCTTTCCTCTCTGTCTCTCTCTTCCCCTCCCGCAGCCAAGGCTCCATTGGAGCAAAGATGATGGCCCGGGCGCTGGGGATGGCTCTGTGGCCTCTGCCCCAGGCGCTGGAGTGGCTCTGGTCGCAACATGGCGGCGCCCAGGATGGGCAGAGCATCGCCCCCTGGTGGGCAGAGCATCGCCCCTGGTGGGCGTGCCGGGTGGATCCCGGTCGGGCGCATGCGGGAGTCTGTCTGACTGTCTCTTCCCGTTTCCAGCTTCAGAAAAATGAAAAAAAAAAAAAAAAAAAAAAAAAAGAATTGATGCTTTTCATCTCTCTCCCTTCCTATCTGTCTGTCCCTCTCTCTGTCTTTCTCTCTGTCTCTGTCAGAAAAAAAAAAAAAAAGAAAGTCACCTGGCCTGAAAACTACAGTAAGCTACTACCTTATACCCATTAGAATGGCTAAAATGAAAAGGATTGATAATACCAAGTGCTGACAAGAATGTAGAGCAACTGAAACTCTCATACCTTGCTGGTAGAAACGCAAAATTAGATATCCACCTTAGAAAACATTTTGGCAGTATTCACTAAAGCTAAACAACTTCCCTAAGACCCAGTAATTCCACTCCTAGATATTTACCCCAAAGACATAAAAACATATGCTCATACACAGACAAAAAGACTTGATAAAATTATTATAGCAGCTTTATTTGTAACAACCAAAATTGTAAATAGTTTAGGTGTCCATCAATAGGTAAACAGATAATCCTTTTAATAAGAAGAAACAGGAGATTCCAAGATGGCAGCAGAGTAGGTAGACACACAGACTGCCAACTCCTGTGACCAAACTGGATTAGAAATTAATTTAAGAACAATCATCATGAAAAACTAACTGTGGACTATAAGAAAAAGACGCTAAAACCAAGGAGCACAGAAGAATCCACACCAAGCCTGGTAGGGAGTGCAGGGGCCGAGTGGGGGCTCCCCCATTCCCAGGAGCAAGGAGAGTCTGAGGCTGAGGGTCCAGAAGGTCTCTCATTGTGAGGAGAGAGACCCTGGGAGGCAGGGGTCCTCACTCCCAGGACCAGAGCCCCAGCCTAGAAACCCAGGGACTGGAGGAGACAGCCTGACAGCATTGAGTGGGCAGAAGAGTGAGAGTTCTGTCTGTGGGAAGTGGTTGGTGAAAAAAGTTCCAACCTTAAAGGGCCAGCACAGAAAATATCGCTCACAGCCACTTGCCTGGGGCTCTGGGGGCAAGGAGGGCTGAGAGGACTGGTCTTGCATGAGGAGAGCAGGGAGATCGAGACACAAGGACACAAACTGTGATAGGAAGAAGAATACTTGAGCTGAGTCATTCTCCAGTGCCAAGGTGGACATAGCTGTGGGAGGGGTCGCTCACTCCATCCTGCACAAGTCTAGCATGCAACCAGTTGAGCCACCTCCAAAAAGCTCTCCAGCTCCAATCAGCATGAAAGGTTGTTCGGAAAGGAGGAAGTAAAGTGGAGGCGCAGTAACTCAGGTTTCCGGGGAGACCTGAGCTACACCTACCCCTTCTGATATGGAGAACACACACCACCCCCAGGAGAGTCACTGGGCAGACCACACCTTCAGGTTCTCAGAGGTCACATCTACCGCATTCCTGGATAGAGTTTCATCTGGGGCCAAAAAATATATACATTCACTTCCCCACTCCTAAATACAGAAGCTCCCTGCTGGGCTCAGCAAACACAGAAGCTCCCTGCTAGGCTCAGCAAACAAACAGCAGGGAAATTAAGACTTTTAAGTAACTCTACTAGTTAAGGAAAATTAAAATTTGAGCAACCAGCAGAGGCTTAGGGATAAAGTCCTGGAGGAGAAGCCGCATTCCATAAACCAACCTCAGACCGACAACCCAAATAAGCTTGCAAACTGCACACAGAAAGAATGAGAAGACAGAGGAATGTAAACCATACTAACCAACAAGAGAAATCCCCAGAAAAAAAACTGAATGAGATGGAAGTAACCAAATTTCTAGATGCAGAGTTTAAAATAATGATTGTTAGGATGCTTAAGGATCTTAGAGCTACAATGGATGGACTTAATGAGCACCTAAATAAAGAAATTGCAAGAATCAAAAAGGACACTGAAATCATAAAAAAGAATCAATCAGAAATGGCAATTACAATATCAGAAATGAAGACTACATTAGAAGGAATCAACAGCAGGCTGGATGAAGCTGCGGATCAAATCAGTGAATTAGAAGACAAGATAAATAAAAACACAGAAACAGAGCAGCAAAAAGAAAAGAGGCTCACAAAGTCTGAGGAAACTATAAAAGAACTCTGTGACAATATGAAGAGAAATAGCATCCACATCATAGGGAGGAGAAGGAGAAGAGAAAGAACAAGGGATAGAGAACCTGTTTGTAGAGATCATAGTGAAAACTTTCCTAAATTGATGAAGGGAAAATGTCAGACAAGTTCAAGAAGCACAGAAAGTCCTGATAAAAAGAAACCCATTGAGGCCTACATCAAGACTCATCATAATTAAAATATCAAAATTAAGAGATAAAGAAACAATACTAAAAGCAGCAAGAGAAAAGAAGTCAATTACCTATAGAAGAGCCCCTATAAGGATGACAGCCAACTTTTCAACAGAAACACTTGAGGCCAGAAGGGAATGGCAAGAAATATTCAAAGTAATGCAAAATAAGAGCCTACAACCAAGACTTCTTTATCCAGCAAGATTATCATTTAAAATTAAAGGAGAAATAAAAAGCTTCCCAGACAAAAAGAAACTCAAGGAATTCATTACTACCAAACCAGTGCTGCAAGAAATGTTAAGGGGCTTGCTGTAAAAAGAGAAAAGGAAAAAAGAAATCAAGAAAAAGAGAATTATAGATTTAAAGAATAAAATAGCAATAAACAAGTACATATCAATAATAACCTTAAATGTAAATGGATTAAATGCTCCAATCAAAAGACATAGGTTAGCTGCATGGATAAGAAAACAGGACCCGTACATATGCTGTCTACAAGAGACCCACCTCAGAACAAAAGATACATATACTGAGAGTAAAGGGATGGAAAAAAATATTTCACGCAAATGGAAAGGAAAAAAAAAGCTGGGGTAGCAATACTAATATCTGACAAAATAAACTTTAAAACAAAGGCTATAGTAAGAGATAAAGAAGGTCACTACATAATGATAATAGAAGCATTACAACAGGAAGATATAACTATTATAAATATATATGCACCTAATATAGGAACACCTAAATATATAAAACAGATTTTGATGGACAAAAATGGCAAGATCAAGAGCAATACTATAACAGTAGAGGATTATAATATCCCACTAACATCAATGGATAGAACCTCCAGACAGAAAATTAACAAAGACCTGGCCGGTTGGCTCAGCGGTAGAGCATCAGCCTGGCGTGCGGGGGACCCGGGTTCGATTCCCGGCCAGGGCACATAGGAGAAGCACCCATTTGCTTCTCCACCACCCCCTCCTTCCTCTCTGTCTCTCTCTTCCCCTCCCGCAGCCAAGGCTCCATTGGAGCAAAGATGGCCCGGGCGCTGGGGATGGCTCCTTGGCCTCTGCCTCAGGCGCTAGAGTGGCTCTGGTCGTGGCAGAGTGACGCCCCGGAGGGGCAGAGCATCGCCCTCTGGTGGGCAGAGCGTTGCCCCTGGTGGGCACGCCGGTGGATCCCGGTCGGGCGCATGTGGGAGTCTGTCTGACTGTCTCTCCCGGTTTCCAGCTTCAGAAAAATGCAAAAAAAAAAAAAAAAAAAGGAAAGAAAATTAACAAAGAAACAGTGGCCTTAAATGATACACTAGATCAACTGGATTTAATAAATATTTTCAGAACCTTTCACCCCAAAGCAGCAGAATATACATTCTTTTCAAGTGCTCATGGTACATTCTCTAGTATAGACCACATGTTAGGACACAAAACAAGTCTTAATAAATTTAAGAAGACTGAAATTATATCGAGCACCTTCTCTGACCACAATGGCATGGAACAAGATATCAACTACAATAGAAAAACTAAAAAACATTCAAACACTTGGAGACTAAATATCATGCTTTGAAATAATGAATGCGTTAACAATGAGATCAAGGAAGAAATAAAAAACTTCCTTGAAACAAATGAAAATGAACATACAACAACTCAAAATTTATGGGACACAGCAAAAGCAGTCCTGAGAGGGAAGTTCCTAGCATTACAGGCATACCTTAAGAAGCAAGAAAAAGCTCAAATTAACAACTTAACCCTGCACCTAAAAGAACTAGAAAAAGAATAGCAAGTAAAGCCCAGAGGAAGTAGAAGGAAGGAAATAGTAAAGATCAGAGTGGAAATAAATGACATAGAGGCAAAAACAAAAAAAACAAAAAAACCCCAGAAGATCAATGAAGCCAAGAGCTGATTCTTTGAAAGGTAAACAAAATTGATGAACCTTTAACCAGACTCATCAAGAAAAAAAGAGAGAGGACTCAAATAAATAAAATTAGAAATGAGAGAGGAGAAGTAACAACTGACACAGCAGAAATTCAAAGGACTGTAAGAAAATACTATGAAGAACTGTATGCCCCAAAATGGGACAACCTAGATGAAATGGATAAATTTTTTGAAAAGTATAATCATTCAAAAATCAACCTGGAAGAATCAGAAAACCTAAACAGACCGATTATACCAAAAGAGATTGAAACAGTTATCAAAAAACTCCCAACAGCCTGACCAGGCGGTGGCGCAGTGGGGAGCATCAAACTGGGATGCCGAGGACCCAGGTTTGAGACCCCGAGGTCGCCAGCTTGAGCGTGGGCTCATCTGGTTTGAGCAAAAGCTCACAAGCTTGGACCCAAGGTCGCTGGCTCGAGCAAGGGGTTACTCGGTCTGCTGAAGGCCCGTGGTCAAGGCACATATGAGAAAGCAATCAATGAACAACTAAGGTGTTGCAATGCGCAACAAAAAACTAATGATTGATGCTTCTCATCTCTCCATTCCTGTCTGTCTGTCCCTGGCTATCTCTCTCTCTGACTCTCTCTCTCTCTGTCTCTGTAAAAAGGAAAAAAAAAAAACTCCCAACAAACAAAAGTCCTGGGCCTAATGTCCTCACAGGCAAATTTTACCAAATATTCAAAGAAGAACTAATTCCTATCCTTCTCAAGCTATTTCAAAAAATTCAAGAGGAGGGAAAAGTTCCAAGCTCCTTTTATGAGGCTAACATAATACTCATTCCAAAACCAGGCAAAGACACTACAAAGAAAGAAAACTATAGACCAGCCTGACCGGGTGGTGGTGCAGTGGATAGAGCGTCGGACTGGGATGTGGAAGAACCAGGTTCGAGACCCCAAGGTCGCCAGCTTGAGCGCGGACTCATCTGGTTTGAGCAAAAGCTCACCAGCTTGAGCCCAAGGTCGCTGGCTCGAGCAAGGGGTTACTCGGGATGTGGAAGGCCCGCGGTCGAGACATGAGACACGTATGAGAAGGCAATCAATGAACAATTAAGGTGTTGCAAAGCGCAATGAAAAACTAATGATTGATGCTTCTCATCTCTCTGTTCCTGTCTGTCTGTCCCTGTCTATCTCTCTCTCTCTCTGACTCTCTCTCTCTGTCTCTGTAAAAAAAGAAAAGAAAAGAAAACTATAGACCAATATCCCTGATGAACTTAGATGCTAAAATTCCCAACAAAATATTAGCAAATAGGATCCAGCAATACATGAAAAAAATCATACATCATGATCAAGTGGGATTTATTCTGGGTAGGCAAGGCTGGTACAATATTTGCAAATCAATCAACATGATTCATCACTTAAACAAAAGGAAGGATAAAAACCATATGGTAATATCAATAGATGCAGAAAAAGCATTTGATAAAAATCCAGCACCTATTTATGATCAAAACTCTCATCAAAGTGGGAATACAGGGAACATACCTCAACATGATAAAGGCCATCTATGACAAACCCATAGCCAACATCATACTCGATGGGCAAAAATTAAAAGCAATCCTTTTAAGAACAGGAACAAGGCAGGGATGCCCCTCTTCACTACTCTTATTCAACATAGTTCTGGAAGTCCTAGCCACAGCAATCAGACAAGAAGAAGAAATAAAAGGCATCCAAATTGGAAAACAAGAAGTAAAACTTTCATTATTTGCTGATGACTTGATACTGTAAATAGAAAACCCTAAAGTTTCAGTCAAAAAACTGCTGGACCTGATAAATGAATTCATCAAGGTGGCAGGATATAAAATCAATATTCAGAAATCAGTGGCATTTATATACACCAACAATGAACTGTCAGTAAGAGAAATTAAGGAAACAAGCCCTTTCACTAGTACAACAAAAAAAATAAAGTACCTAGCAGTAAATTTAACCAATGAGGTTAAAGACCTGTTCTCGGAAAACTATAAAACATTGATAAAAAAATCAAGGAAGATACAAACAAGTGGAAGCACATACCATGTTCACGGATAGGAAGAATAAACATCATTAAAATGTCTATACTACACCAAGCAATATATACATTCAATGCAATTCCTATTAAATTACCAATGTCATACTTCAAAGATATAGAACAAATATTCCAAAAATTTATATGGAACCTAAAAAAACACGAATAGCCTCAGCAATCTTGAAAAAGAAGAATAAAGCGGGGGATATCACACTTCCTGATATCAAGTTATACTACAAGGCCATTGTACTCAAAATAGCTTGGTACTGGCATAAGAACAGGTATACAGATCAATAGAACAGAACAGAGAACCCAGAAACAAACCCGCATCTTTATGGTCAATTGATATTTGACAAAGGAGGTAAGAGCATACAACAGAATAGTCTCTTTAACAAATAGTGCTCGGAAAATTGGACAAATACATGCAAAACAATGAAACTAGACCACCAACTTACACCATTCAGAAAAATAAACTCAAAATGGATAAAAGACTTGAATGTAAGTCATGAAACTATGATCATCTTGGAAGAAAACATAGGCAATAAGCTCTCCAACATCTCTAGCAGCAATATATAATATTTGCTGATTTAACTCCATGGGCAAGTGAAATAAAGGACAGGATGAACAAATGGTACTATATCAAAATAAAAAGCTTTTGCACAGCAAAAGACAACATGAACAAAATAAAAAGACAACCCACACAATGGGAGAATATATTTGCCAACACATCCAATAAGGAGTTAATAACCAAAATCTACAAAGAACTTGTAAAACTCAACACCAGGAAAGTAAACAATCCAATCAAAAATTGGGCAAAAGAACTGAATAGACACTTTTTCAAAGAGGACATACAGATGACCAATAGGCATATGAAATAATGTTCAACATCACTAATCATTAGAGAAATGCAAATTTAAAACACAATGAGATACCACCTCACACCTGTCAGAATGGCACTCATTAACAAAACAACACATAACAAGTGCTGGTGAGGGTGTGGAGAAAAGGGAACCCTCTTGCACTGCTGGTGGGAATGCAGACTGGTGCAGCCACTGTGGAAAACAATATGGAGATTCCTCAAAGAATTAAAAATCGAACTGCCTTTTGACACAGCTATCCCACTTCTAGGAATATATCCTAAGAATAACAAATCACTAGTTCAAAAGAAGAAATGCATCCCCATGTTTACTGCAGTATCGTTTACAATAGCCAAGATCTGGAAACAGCCCAAGTGTCCTTCAGTAGACAAGTGGATCAAAAAGCTGTGGTAGGCCCTGGCCGGTTGGCTCAGCGGTAGAGCGTCGGCCTGGCGTGCAGGGGGACCCGGGTTCGATTCCTGGCCAGGGCACATAGGAGAAGCACCCATTTGCTTCTCCACCCCCACCCCCTCCTTCCTCTCTGTCTCTCTCTTCCCCTCCTGCAGCCAAGGCTCCATTGGAGCAAAGATGGCCCGGGCACTGGGGATGGCTCCTTGGCCTCTGCCCCAGGCGCTAGAGTGGCTCTGGTCGCGGCAGAGCGATGCCCCGGAGGGGCAGAGCATCGCCCCCTGGTGGGCAGAGCATGGCCCCTGGTGGGCGTGCCGGGTGGATCCCGGTCGGGCGCATGCGGGAGTCTGTCTGACTGTCTCTCCCCGTTTCCAGCTTCAGAAAAAAAAAAAAAAGCTGTGGTACATATACACAATGGAATACTACATGGCAGTGAAAAAGAAGGAAATTTTACCCTTTGCAACAACATGGATGGACCTGGAAACTATTATGCTAAGTGAAATATGCCAGGCAGAGAAAGAAAAATATCATATGACTTCACTCATATGAGGAATCCAATGAACAATATGAACTGAGGAACGGAAGAGAGTCAGAGAAGAGGTCAAAGAGTCCAGAGAGAAAGAGGGCAGAGGGAAAGGGGATGAGAGGAGGGGATCAAAGAAAGGAAAGACATTAAAGTATATACACATAACACAGAGAGATAGAGGGCAGGATAGTAAATCATGGAGAAAAGGGGGGAGGCAGTGGGGGGATGGGGCAAAGGGGGTACCAAGGAGAACAAGGGGGGAGGGAGGGAGATATATTCGGGGATACACTTGTAACTATGTAAATGTAACAAATTAAAATCAATAAAAAAAAGAAAAGAAACAGGCTCTGGCTGGTTGGCTTAGTGGTAGAGAGTTGGCCTGGCATGTGGAAGTCCTGGGTTTGATTTCCAGTCAGGACACACAGGAGAAACGATCATATACTTCTCCAACCTTCCCCCTTCTCTTTCTCTCTCTCTCTCTCTCTCTCTCTTTTTCCCTCCTGCAGCCAAGGTTCCATTGGAGCAAAGTTGGCCTCGGGTGCTGAGGATGGCTCCATGGCCTCCACCTCAGGTGCTAGAATGGCTCCGGTTGCAATGGAGCCATGGCCCAGATGGGCAGAGCATCACCCCCTAGTGGGCATGCCGGGTGGATCCCTGTCAGACATATGCAGGAGTCTATCTCTCTACCTCTCTGCTTCTCACTTCAGAAAAATAAAATAAATAAAACTACTGATACAACATGGATAGATCTCAAACAGTATGCCAAATGAGAGAATGTATACTGTATAACTCCACTTATCATGAAGTCCAAAAACAGGTGGAATTTAATAGATAGATGATGATAGAAGTCAGAACAGTGGTTGCCTAGGGGAGGAGGGTAGTTGATGAAATGTAGGTAACACAGATGTATATGTTTGTCAAATGCATAGAACTGTACACTTAAGATCCGTGCATTTCACTGTTATACTTTAAGTTTTTATTTTATTTATTTTTTTTTCTTTCATTTTTTAGAGAGGTGGAGAGAGAAAGAGAAAGAGAGGGGGAGGAACAGGAAGTATTAAATTCCATATGTACAGTACCTTGACTGGGCAAGCCCAGGATTTCAACCCGGCAACCTTAGCATTCCAGGTCAATGCTTTATCCACTGCGTCACCACAGGTCAGGCATGCTATACTTTAATTCAGAAAATAAAGTAAAATCATCTGGACTGCAGCTTCCTGGGCATCCCAGACCTACTGTATCAGGTCGTCCTCTGGAGCGGGGCCCAGGAATCTGCAATCAGAATAGGCTCCTGCTTCCACGAGAGCATTATATACTATTTGAGACCCATGTCCCAAGGGGGCTATGGCCACACACTCCTCTCCCCCCATGTCCCCACCACATATCATCCAACCCGGCACTGGACGCCTCCTGCTCTCCCCAAACCCCCTGCCCTCTGCCCAGTTGCCCCTGGTAACCAAGAAAAGGCTTGAAAACTCTCCAAGTGCGGCCGCCTAGGGAGGGGCCATCCACAGTGTCAGCGAGACAAGGGCCAATACAAAGTGCGGGGTAATTGGCGGTTTTCTAATTCGCGGCCCTTTGTGCAGCTCGAGGAGCCTGCGGCCGGGCTCCCCAGCCTGGCCTTTCAGCCGCAGGCCCGGGCCGCTCCCGTGCTCCGCAGCGCATAATTAATCGGGCTTCGCAAGGCCCTGGACAAAGGCGCCCATTCACCCCGCCGCTCCTCCCCCCGGGATATTGTTATTCCTGAACACTGCAGCCAGCTGGGCCACGGAGAAACGTCAGCTCTGCGGGAGAATGAGCGCCCGGCCCAAGAGAGAGGGAGCTCTGTCTCCGCGCTGCGAGCGGGCGGGATTAGGCGGCCCGGAGCCCGGAGTGGGCAGGGGGCTCCGGGTCTTTTCTGAAGGCTGCCTGACTCCTCAGAAAGCCTCGTGATTTCCATGGGGCCCTGGAGAAGAGCTCCATGGAAATGGTAATGGGGGGCATTGAGGCTGGTTCTTAGGGAAGGAGAAGGGGGTGCATTCAGGCCGGCCTGACCGTGGCACTGCTCCCGGGTGGGAGGCGCCCATGAATGGCGGTGGGGGGTGGGGGAGGCTGGGGTGCCCCCACCTGTACCATGCCCTTCCGGACACCAGGGAAAATGCGTCAGGAATAAAGGCCTGAGTCTGGGTCCATAGAGCCTGTAGTGAAGTCAGGGGCTGGGGATGTGAAGACCCCATAGCCACCTGGCTTCTTCTCCAAGGACGGCTGGCGAATTTGTTCACAGTAATACCTCTCCAGGCCTGGGCTTCATCCCGGGAGAACCCAGTTCCCCAGTCTTGGGCTATGGCCAGGACATCGGAATTTCTATGTCGGATTACCTCCCAGCACCGAGGGGATGGCTCAGGTGCTCCACTTCCTGGTTCACAGAGGAGGAAGCAGGCCCATGGAGGTAAACCGATTGCCCAAGGTGCCCGAGCAGACCCTGGGTGTGCTGGTTGTTGTGCAAGAGTAGAACAGAAGGAGGGATAGGCTGCTGAAAAGGGAGGTTCACCTCCTCCCCAGAACATCTCTTGACTGCTCCAGCCCACTTTGAGCTCTTCCTTGCCTGGCCTCTCCTAGCAGGAGACCGACCTGCCTAGTTAGATGCCTCCGGCATGTTGTGTCTTGTGGGTTCACTGGGGTTTCTCCTACCCTCGAGTGCAAGCCTGCCTCACGCTGGCTTGTGTCTGGGCCCGTGCTGGGGGAGCTCCAGCCTCTCGTGACTCCAGGGTCCAGTCCGCTAAGCGTCGTTCCCCTTCAAATCCAGTGTCCTCCCAGGCCCAGCAGAGGGCTTGGTCCCAGGTCAGCAATACAGGGCTTCACCTTTGCCACTGAACCCAAGAAACAGGCCCCCATTCATCCCTCCTCCCAAAGCTGGGAGCGGTCCTGAACAGCCAGCGTGGATTTCCAAAACCTCAGTGTCCTGAACATCTCCCAGAACAAGCAACAGCCTTTCCAAAACCCTGCCCATCCCAGCCCATCTCGTAGAGACGTTCTGTCCCTCGGCTATCCTCTGGAAAATGTTCTCTCAGCCTAGACTGCCAGTCCTGAGCAGGACCACAGGCCCGGGAGCCAGACCGCACCAGAGAGCCCCGCTCCTCTGTGAGTTGAGGACATGAAGCCTCCTGTATTTTCAGAGAAGCCCAGACTGGCCTCCGCAGCCCAGAGAGGGTGCCCAGCCCAGCTCACTGCTTCCACCAGGCCACACTGGACACCGGAAAGCCAGTGTAATGCGACATTCATGTCTGTGGGTGGGAGAATGTACAGAAAACTCAAGAACAGGCATCCCCAAACTACGGCCCGCGGGCCGCATGCAGCCCCCAGAGGCCGTTTATCCGGCCCCCGCCACACTTCCGGAAGGGGCACCTCTTTTATTGGTGGTCAGTGAGAGGAGCACTGTATGTGGTGGCCCTCCAATGGTCTGAGGGACAGTGAACTGCCCCCTTTGTAAAAAGTTTGGGGACCCCTGCTCAAGAACAAAGTAAAGGGAAAGAGAGCAGAGAGTTCAGTCACAGCCTGGCCAGGCCTCTCAGGAGGCAGATCAGCTGTCCAATAGCAAGCCGACTCAGGCATAGCCACTGAAGACAGCAGTTTCCCAGGGGGACCCGGAGACCTAAACAGCCCCCAACAGCCAGGCAACCAGCATGGTCTCAAGCAGAAAAACAAACAACTGTCTCTCATTAAATAAACTTCAGTGATCTTATGCTGTCTAGAAACAAGAAGAAGAAGGCTCAGCTATAAGGAAGCCAGATACCTAGAACAGTGACCTTGAAATAGACACTGGGGTATTTAGGGGTCAAGAAGCAAATTATCTCTGACTTGTTCTCAAATGATGCCATGAAATGTAAATTACTGGTGAATCTTAAAAAAGGCCTTACAGAAATTACTTGTAATAGTTTTACAATTTTTATGAAGTAGGAGATTTAAATAAAAAAGAAAACAACAAAACAGTAGGAAACACACAATACAGAATTGATATTCCAAATCCAATTCCCAGGGAGGGCCTGTATTGTTTATCTCTATAATCTTATTGAAACAACTAGTTCTGTGCTTTGTAAACAGCAGGCATTCAACTGAACGCAGCATCCAATCCTTTGCTATGAAGGGAAGAAGAGGAGGTGAATTGGCCAACAGGAAGAAGGAACCAAGAAAGATGGTAGAGTCTATATTGATTTTTCACTCATGTCAGAACTGATCATTATTTTCAAGATTAGTAGTCGGGCTCTTCCATTAATCAGATCTTTCCATTCTTCCACAAAGCTTGGAAAGTAACTCGACCCCAGTGGGGCTGCCCAGTAGGGTCCACCCAAGAGCACTAACAGACATACACAGCCTGAACCTGACCACATTCACTTCAATATGTGGTTGCTAGAGTCAGGAATCTACTTATTTAAACATTGGCTGGTTCTCTGAGTGTTTTATGTATGTGAATCTTGTCTCTCCAAAGAAACCACAGGGTTTAGTGTCTTGCCTTCTCCCACTGTTCCCCATAGCCATCCTCATGGGATTTACAGGAACACAGACAGGATGAGCTATCAAGTGCTTCCAGCAGGGACTAGGTCTGTTTTGCTCTCTTTACATCTCCAGCACGTAGCACAGTGGTGGGCATATAGCTAGTGCTCAGTAGACTCGTTGAACGATTGAGTGAGTGGGAATCCTGAGTTGAGGTGCCTTCTTTGTCAGGGTACACTGAGAAGGCTCTTTGAGGCCTCCGATGCTCAGCCATGGTGACAGAACCAGTGCAGGCCTCCCCTCTCTGTCTATCCTCAGAGCGAGTCCCTCTGATTGCCAATTCTACCACATCCCTGAGAAAGGCTGTCTCTGAGTTCTCTTTTCACGTGACAAGAAGCTCAGCACATTTCTGGTGGAGGCAGGATCTCCTATAAGGGAGCTCTGGGTTGAAGTATGGTGTCCCCCACCCTTACCCCTTCCCTCCAACACATACACTGATAAGGACAAGGTTTAGCATGGAAGCCAACAGAGTGTAGCACCAGTTATAGATGCCAGAGACCAAGGGAGAGCAGTGGGCTTGATGGGGTCAGAGAGAGGGTAACCAGAATGGTCATCAGGAGTTCCATTTTCCTCCCTGGTGCTTGGGGCTGGGGCACTTGTTATAGGGCAATGGGACTGTTCCTTCCAGTTATTAGCAGGATGGGAAACTGAGGCATGGAGATCTTCAATGAGGCCCTTGGAACCTTCCAGGTCTCCAACCCCTAGGACTAGGAGCCTTGTGCAGTATTCTTCCTGCTACTATAATATGCCTGAGCCCCACGTCAGTCCGGGGAGGAGTTGGATGCATTTGTGTCCTTAGTAAAGGGGTATTTCAGGCTGCCCAGAGAAACCTCTTCACATCTTGGGAGAGGGGGAAATTCTTCCTTTAACATCCCCACCATGGGGCCGGGCTGTGTTGATGAAGCTCCTCTCCAGCATCTCTCACCATCGCCCTGCGCCCCTGTAGAGAACCACTCGCTGGGCCTTTGGGGCAGGACTGGGCGTGCTCCCAGCACACTTCATGTTTGCTTCCAATCCAACAAAAAGCCAGGCCCCCTGGCTGGGAACTTATTCTCCCTCCCCCTTCTCCCTTTCTTTTCTTTTTTCTTCCCCTTCACTTTCCCCCAAACCCTACCACCAGCCCTAAGAGCTTCCAAAGTGATACCATGTGGGCCCAAATCAAACCCTGTCCTCGGGCTCCTGCTGGCTTTTCTCCCGGATCGCCCACCTTCCTCCTCTAGCTCCACAACCCAGCCACCCTCCTCGCCCCACCCCCACCATTCCTCTTTGTGGACAACTTTCTAAATGCAGCCAAACTTCCCCTTTCAGTCCACAGGCCCCATAAAACAGCTGCAAAACAGTCAGCAGCTCTGCAAAGATCCTCTTGCAGAGCCTGGCCGAGAGCAGCCCCGTCCACATCCAGCCACTGTTTCCCCATCCCAGGCTCTAGGAGGCCAGTCTCCTCCACAAACTGTGAGGAGACCCCCAGTAACACAATCTCCCCATCAAACTAATCTATAGAGCCCAAGACTGTAGTCGGAGGAGACATTCTAAGACTGGCCTGGTTTCCTGGCACTGCCGACCCCTGTGCTACCCGGGGCGGTCCACTTACTCCCTCCGGACACAGTCCTCTCATTTGTTAAACTAGACTGGTTGATTTTCCTGGCCCCTTCCAAGCCTAAAATTTCACAAATTTGTGATTTCTCCTTGGGGGGCTTCTGCCCCCTGACTGGACAGAGAATGGGCTTGCCCAGGGAGGGGATGCGTGGCCAGATGAGGGCTGTGTAGACTTGAACCCTATGTCCTAAACTGCACTCCATGCTCTCTCTGTGATACTCGGCCCTCGGTAAAACAGCGGCTCTCACTCCTGATTCCTGATCGGAGCACCTGGGGAGATCTTACAGCACATTAGTCCCAAGCCGCACTCTACACTGACAAAATCAGAATCTCAGGCTGGGACCTGGTCATCAGTCTGTTTGCAGAGTTACGCAGGTGATTCTAGCAGAGCAGTCTGGGTTCATACCCACATGGAAAAGGCTTCTAGAAACTGAAGATGAAGCTCCAGCTAAACCAGAGGAGCCTGCCCACTCCCGACCAGACCTGAGCCTCCCCATGCCCTGCCGAAGCGCGCGGCCCCAGGACTAGCGTCCAGGGGGCTGCAGGGCAACCTGGGCCCTCTGAGGGCTTTGTGTGGATTGAGAGAAGGGAAACCGAGAAGGGAAACTGAAGCTGGGCCGAATGCAGTGAAGGAGAAAAAGACAAGAGAAAGGGGAAGGACTCTGAGGTCAGGGAGTCATGTGAATGGCCTTTAGGGAACAAAACCCCTTCTTTCTGCCCCCACCCCACCCCGCCCCGCGCGCTCAGGGTTCATCAGTCATCCCCTGGGTCTGGTAAGAAGCACTCTTCTGCCAGGACCCAAGGCACAGAGAGCATTGCTGCCCATAGAGGCCCAGGACAGAAAGTCCGCGTCCGGACACTCACCAATCTGAGTGTGTGAGCGCTGCACCTCCTTTCCCTAGGCAGAGCTGGCAGAGAGAGAGCCCTCACCGCACAGCGTGCTTAGGTGCCCCCACCTCCTGTGCTCACCAGAGCCAAGGGCTCCTATCAGACACTTAAGCATAAATCACTTGGCCATTCCTAGGCCACAGTAAAGGCTAAATCCAGCCCTCCCCGCAGCCCAGACACTTGGCATCAGATCCAGGTGGTCCAGGTGATGCTGTATGACCTTGAACCAGCCACCTCCCTCCCCTCTCTGGGCTCGGTGTCTGAGTTGGTCTGCCATCCTGTGAAGGCATATGGAAGGACGGGATGTCGCTGTAGCCCAGGGTTCAGGAGACAGAGCTTACTTGCTTTGTAAGTTCTGTGCTTCTGTGTCCTCACCTATAAAGTAAGAGTTCGTTGATGACAAAAACGAAGAAGACAACACAAGTCCAAAACAATGTGAGACTGATATCTAGAATACACAAGGCCCACCCTTTGCAAATCAAAAGAAGATGGTAACCCCAACAGAAAACTGAATGAAGGATGTGAGCAGGCAATTAATGGAGCTGAAAGAGTACACACGGAGTTAATGTGTCAGAGAGGTTTCTATCAGGGAGGGAGATACAAGTGCAGAATGGGCCTGACCAGGCGGTGGCACAGTGGATAGAGCGTCGGACTGGGATGCAGAGGACCCAGGTTCAAGACCCCGAGGTTACCAGTTTGAGTGCGGGCTCATCTGGTTTGAGCAAAGCTCACCAGCTTGGACCTAAGGTTGCTGACTCAAGCAAGGGGTTACTCGGTCTGCTGTAGCCCCACGGTCAAGGCACATGTGAGAAAGCAATCAATGAACAACTAAGGTGTTGCAATGAAAAACTAATGATTGATGCTTCTCATCTCTCTCTGTTCATGTCTGTCTGTCCCTAGCTATCTCTCTCTCTGTCTCTGTAAAAAACAACAACAACAAACAAACAAACAAAAAACAAGTGCAGAATGGGACAGAGGGATGGTGGTTCCCAACTTGGGGGCAACTGTGCCTCCCCAACCACCACCAGCAGGGGACATTTGATCTTGTCTAGAGCTGTTTCTAGCTGTGGGGCGGGGGCGGGGGAGAGAAAGGGTGCTACTGGCATTTAATAAGCAGAAACCAGAAATGCTACAAAACATCCTACAATGCATAGGATAGAACCTTACAACAAAGAAGTTTCTGGCCCGAAATGTCAGCGCTGCCTGAGCAACCCTGGACTAGATAGCTGAGTAGACAGGTAGAGGAAAGGGCCTTGCTAGGCCAATGACAGAAATGTGCCATGAGTTGCTGAGGCATGGGGTTCACTACAATAAAAAATGAGAATGGTTCCTAAGTGTGTGGCACACAGGAGGGTGTTCAGTTCATGTTCACCCCTCTTTCCTTGAGGGGTCGAACTCCTCAGCCCTTCTCTGCTCCTGCAGCAAAGCTGTGGGCCTCAAGCCCGAGAGACTCAGTGTCGTCCAGAGGTGGGTGAGCAGTCGGAGTCGACAGCCCAGCTCTCGCCCCTGCGCCCGGGCAGTAGGATGGAGGGAAGTGGTAGCCATAGAGGGGCAAAGAAGGAAAAAAGAAAAGATGGGTGGGGAGCAAAGAGGAAGAGAAAGGAGACGCTGCAAGTTTCAATGTTTCACAACATCACAAAAATACCCAGAAAGCTGGTGGGGGATGGGGGTGGCGGGAGAGGCACAAGGAGAAGTTCTCATTGAGCAATGGCTGCAGTTCTCAAATTCATGAAAAATTCTTTTCATGCCCTCTGGTTCAATAAAGCCAGACCCTTCAGCACCTCCACAGTGGCCCAGATGCCACAGCCACAGTGCCTTCCACCATCTCCTCCCCTGCGAGTCTCCCTCATCCTTCTCCCACTCGCCCTGGCCAAGAGATCCTCCGGCAGTCTTAAAGCTGAGCCCCAAATTTGGCTCTGAGCTTCCTGGCAACCTAAGCAAAATGAGAATTGGGGTCAGCTTCATGGGTCACATTGCTCATCATCTGAAGCCCACCAGTGTCTCGGAAGATGCAGAGTTTTGTTAGGAACTGGAGCCTAAAATATCTTTGGGCTCATAGGTCGTATAGAGCGTACTGGCTGAAGCAGTGAGTACTGGCAATGCAGGATCCCCAGATAAATGCAACAGCGGGACTCCTCCGGCCATTTTCCATCAAGCCCCATCATAAGGGAGGGACATAATGAAGATCTTGTGGTAGCTAAATAATGTGCTCCAAGAACAGCCCAGCTTCATGACAGTCTGACTGGGTTCAGGGATAAGTCTCATCTGGAAGAATGGCTGGAATGCATGGCCTTTAAATAACCCCCATGAACTTTATTTCTCTCAACTGAGCTTTTGATAAAACTTGGGCAGCGGGAGGCAGTTGGAAGTTGTAACTGCTGACAAGGGTCTGGCAGGCAGTGCTCTGGTGCTGGGCGAGGGTGGGGTCATGGGTCCCCGGCACCTGCAGAGACATCATTCATGGGTTCAGCTATTCATAGGCTCCCCCACAGGCCCAGGACAGGCAGGACTTTCATATTTTGCTCTGGCTTGAAGTGGAACTATACAGAGAAGCAGGCTACGTAGAAGCAGGGCTCGGAGCTGGTGGGGACACTGGCCAGCACTAAGAACCCGCCTCACTGGGAGGTATTATACAGGGTAATTAGTAACTTTCACTCATTGTGGGTCTACACCACCTCTTCACATCCTCAATTGATCCTCAAAGCCAAGCTCTTAAGGAGATACATTGGACAGATGAATAAAATGAGGCTCACAGGGCTGATGTAACACAGTAAGAGCTGAAGCTACAATGCCTACTTAGATCTGTTCGATTCCAAAGTTCACACACTCTTAACCGCTACACCATGATAGCCAGCCACAAAGAATGAGAGATAAAATCTGTGGGAAAAGTGAAATTTGCAGCATGAGAGCACAGGAAACACATGACTCTCAGAATGTGATCGGGAGAGAGCCGGTAAGCCTGCAGCAGCGTTTTGAATTTAAGACCGTGGGGCTTCTCAAAGCCTCCTCAAGCATCCAGAGCCTGCTGGGTTGTAAACATCGGTGGTACCCAAGTTTCGGTAAAAGCCGGGGAGTGTTGCAGAGAAGGGTCTACCTTAAACAAAGGCTGCAGGGCTGTGGATAAAGAAACCCTGACACCAAGCTCAAGATACCCCTCAGGAGCTGCTGGGGATCTCTCTGCATGTCAATGAGCCAGCAATGCAGAGCCCATAGTCTGGCTAAGAGCAAGGCCAACCTGGTTTGGGGAACCCTGCTGGGCAGAGCCATATGTGCATCCTGTCATTTCCTATAAAACCAGCAGGTGGGTACATCCAGAACAAAACAGAACCTGTGAAGTTGTCCTCCCAGCAGGTATCCCTGTGACTCCCTCACACAGAATACCAAAGCCCCATCTCCTGTGATTGGATGCACTGACCTTCTTTAGCAGCTCTCTTTAGAATGTGAACAGGAGTATCTAGACCACAGAAAAGCTCTGTCAGGGAGCAACATGTTGACAAGCGAGCCTCAGCTCAGCCCCGCATAGTCTGACGACTCAGGAGGATGTGCATTCTCTCCACTACAAGTTTACCAGGCACTGGCAATGGGCCCTCCCTGTGCCAGGTGTGAGGGTGAGGACAGGAATCAGGCCCAGTTCTTGCCCTTGGGAGGTTTATAGTCTAGAAAAGGGAACAGAGGTGAAAACATCACAATGTATCTTCTTGAGTCCCTTCTAGAAAACAGAAAAGAAGGAAGTGAGGGAAGGAAGGAATATCTACAAAATAGACCCAGACTCTAACAACTTCTCCCCTCACCACATCACACTGTTACCAATATCATCTCTGACCTAGATTATTGCAATGGGGGGTTCTGAACATAGTAGGTCTGCTCCTACCACAGGGCCTTTGCACTTGCTGTTCCCTTTGCCATTCCACAAATATCTTCATGTTTTGGCATCTTCATGTTTTTGCTCAAGTGTCCCTTCTCTATGAGGCTTTCCCTTCACTAAGGCCATTCAATTCAAGTTCACAACAATGCCCCTCTCTGTCAGTCCACAAATGTTTTAGTAGGTGCAATTCAGGTGGTCTTTGCTCACTAACTCTTCACAGCCGTCTCTCTTAAGGAACTCAGGACAAGTTTCCCCTTGGCCCAGCCAGAGTCTATTTCCATGACCCATGAAAACGCACCCAGAGTGGTCCTCCCTGCCAGCTGTCAGTGTGCTGGGGTCAAGCCCAGCTTCTTCAACTTGCTGATCCCAGGGCTGGTCGTCTCTCATCCTGGGAAATTCCAGCAGAGCCTCTTGACCAAGTTGTAGCTTTAACCTTATTTAGCAGGACTGGGTAACTGGTCACCAAACTCATTTCCTCCTCTTCCTGGACACCCTTCTGGACTACATTTCCAGCTTCTCTGCCAGCAAGGGTGGTCAATGGAGCATGAGCAGAAGCCATGTGTCTCTCTTCTGGGATGAGGGCATCAAGAAGCACATGTGCCTGACTGGTGGTGGCACAGTGAATAGAGCATCAACCTGGGATGCTGAGGACCCAGGTTCGAAACCCCTTAGGTTGCTGGCTTGAGCACGGGCTCATCCAGCTTGAGTTCAAGCTGACCAGCTTGAATTCAGGGTCGCTGGCTTCAGTGTGAGATCATAGACATTATCCCATGGTCACTGGCTTGAAGCCCAAGGTCCCTGGCTTGAGCAAGGGGTCACTTGCTCGGCTGGAGCCCCCCAGTCAAAATATGTATGAGAAGCAATCAATGAAACAACTAAAGTGACATAACTATGAGTTGATGCTTCTCATCTCTCCTCCTTTCTGTCTGTCTCTCTGTTTCCTTGTGTCTCTGTCTAGAAAAAAGAAGAAGCACATGGGCTTCATCACCTCTCTTTCCCTTCAGCCATGACCTCATGGTCCAGGAGACTGAAGAGCCACAAGATGAGGGAGCCTGAGTGCCTCAATTTCCCTTCCAAAGAAAGCTGCCTACCAATCAGAACATCTATCTTGGACTTTATATGAATAAGTAAAAAAACAAACAAACAAACAAAAACCCAAAAAAGTTTGTGACCACCCCACATTTTAGAAGTTGGTTTCTATATGAACTTGATGTTTAATGTGATGCCTTTCTGAGGACTCTGAGCCTGCCCTCTCTCCAGTGCTCCTCTGTCCCCACCCCAATTGCATTTTGCACCTGAAGTTTGTCACCCCTCCACCCCAGGCCTCCAGTGATGACTGAGCAGCTATGAACCCTCTCTGCTCTTGGGATCTATGAGCTGATGACAAAGGCAGCCTGGCAAAGAGGAAAAGCTCTTCCCACTACCTCTCTATGAACCTGATTTCAACAGTGTGTGACTCTGGGCGAGACTCCAGCCTTACAGAGACTCATCTTTTTCATCCTTAAAAAGAGAATCACAGCATCTACCCTTACTACCTCCTAGAGGAAGACAAGAGGCCTTGATATGCAGGAACAGCTGCTCTGAGCTAGACCTTCTGTGAACATCAGCTTAGATAGGGCAACTGGAGCGCACAGAGGTTTAAAAGTACCTGTCAAGTTCACCCAATTAGTAAGTAGCTGTCCCCCGCCCCTCACTAATCCTCCCCATCTTCTTTTCCTTCATCAAATGACACTACCACCCACCCAGGTGCTCAACTCAGGTCACCCCTGAGTCCTCCTTCACCCTCACCTTCCATACAGTTCAGCACCAAAGCCCAGTTGTTTCCCTTAATAAATAGCTCTCCAATCTAGCCCTTCCCTCGGTCTGTGATGCCACTACTGTGGTTCGAGCCCCTGCACATCTCTCCTGAACCCTTACAGGAGCCTCCATATTGGTCCCCACACAGCTCTTCCTCCACGAGCAGCCACAGGCATCTAGAAACTCAAATCTGACCATGCCAACTCCCAGGTTAAGACAGTTCAATGGCTTCTCACTGCTCTTCTTGTTCTTCTTGTTCTTGTTCTTCTTCTTCTTCTTCTTCTTTTTTTTTTAGAGAGAGAGAAACATCAATTCATTGTTCCGCTTAGTTATGCATCCACTAATTGCTTCTCCTATGTGCACTGACGAGGGCTTGAACTGGCGACTCTGGGATCGAGCTGGAAACTCCAGGACAATGCTCTATACACTGTGCCACCAGCCAGGGCTCCACTGCTCTTCTGACAAAGCCTTGCTATGGTCTGCCTCTCCTTGAGCCCCATTCCCCTGTCCTTCCTCTCTCCATTTCAGTCAGGGGTCTTTCTTTCCAGTCCCCCGAATGCCCACCACCTCTTTCCTTGGTGGGAGCATCCTTGGCGCATGCTGTTCCTTGTGCATGGAACATCCTTCCTTTGCCTCTTCACTGGTTTACTCCTAATCATCCTTTATATCTCAGGTCTATGTCACTTCTTCAAGAACATTTCCCTGATTTCCTTGATTAGATGATATCCCCCTATAGCACTCATCACTGTTATTATTTTATGTCTGTTTGAGTAATTATATGGTGAAGGTACATATAATTACTTACATGACTTTAAGCTCCATGAGGACAGGAACTGTGACTATTGGCTCACTACTGAAACTCAAATGTCTAACACATGGTAAAACTTCAATATTGGCCAAATGATTAAATCAGCAAAAGTTAGAATTAAAACCTGAGCCTGTGTGACTCTTCACATCCAGCTGTTGCGAGGAATTACATTGTCAACTCAGGCTGCATAACTGAACACTGCAGGATGGGCACTTAAACAACTAGAATGTGATTCTCATGTCTATTTCTGGATGCTACCGATTTGGTTTCTGGTGAGACCTATCTCCTCTGCTTGCAGACGCACCTTTCTGGCCTCCTCTCTGTGCACACAAAGATAGAAAGAAATCTGTGGTGTTTCTTCTTCCTATAAAGTTACAGTACTATCAGATTAAGGTCTCACCCTTAGGACCTCAGTTAACCACAATTACCTCCTTAAAGGCCTCGTCTCAAATACAGTTGCAGGGCTTAGGGTTTCAACATACAAATGTGGGGGAGACACAGTTCAATCCATAACCTTCTGCCATCCAGCTCCCTACATTCACAGCCTTCTCCCCATTAAAATACATCCACCCCATTCCAACAGCCTCAAAACAGCCTCTTAACTCATTCCAACATCCATTCCAAGTCCAAAGCCTCACTAAATGTCATCTAAATCAGATACAGGTGAGACTGGGGGCATGTTCATCCTGGGGCAAAATTCCTCTCTAGCTGTGAACCTGTGAAACCAGCCAAGTTATATACTTCCAAAACACAATGGCGGGGCAGGCATGGGATAGGCATTCCCATCCAAAGGGAGAAAGGAAAGAAGGACGAGGTAACAGTTCCCAGGCAAGTCCAGAATTAGCGAGGCAAATTCCTTTGATGTTACAGCTCCTGGTTAATCTTCTTTAGTTCAATGTTCTGCCCACTGGAGCAGCATCATCACCACAGCCCTAGGCAGTGGCCTTGCCCTCTCCCTTCTGCTGGGTGGCCTTGTCCCTTACGCACCTGGTGGTAGCATCCTGGTGGAAACCAGGGGAACCACCTTGTCCCAGGGCCTAGGAGTGGCACACAGGTGGCCCAGGGTAATCTCTGAATCTCCTTCAGGGTTATTTTTTTACTTTTCTTGAAGGATAACTACCATATTTCCCATGTATAAGACGCATCATTTTTTCAGAAAATTTGGGGTCTTATACAGTGGTTGTAGGGTTTTTTTACTTGCATTTCCCGCTCTTGCACGCTTGTTTTTGCACTCATTGTTGAAGACTGATTCATCATCAGACACAGATGAAGACAAGCTAATGGATGGGAGTTTTGACAGTGAGGAGTTGTATGAATTCTATGGTGAATTAAAAACCTGAGTTCTGCCTGACCAGGCAGTGGCGCAGTGGATAGAGCATTGGACTGGGATGTGGAGGACCCAGGTTCGGGACCCCGAGGTCGCCAGCTTGAGCGTGGGCTCATCTGGTTTGAGCAAGGCTCACCAGCTTGAGCCCAAGGTCACTGGCTCGAGCAAGGGGTCACTCTGTCTGCTGTAGCCCCCCGGTCAAGGCACATATGAGAAAGCAATCAATGAACAACTAAGGAACCGCAACAAAGAATTGATATTTCTCATCTCTCTCCCTTCCTGTCTGTCTGTCCCTATCTGTCCCTCTCTCTGACTCTCTCTGTCTTTCCCACAAGAAAAACAAAACAAAACAGAAAAATACCTGAGTTCAATAACTTTATGTAATATACTTTTTTTCAAATTTCGGGCCCCTAAATTAAGGTGCATCTTATACATGGGAGCGTCTTATACATGGGGAAATACAGTATGTTTGAAGCTCTATTGTTTCGTGCTATGGATCTCAGAAACCTGACAGCCTTCCTTCATTCCACTTTCTCCATCCTCTTTAGTCCCCGCTGTCTGTGCCTCTGCTGGTACAATCACCTGTCTGTGCCTCGTGGCAGCAGGATGGCTAAATAAATTTATGGCTAATCTCTTTACAGAACAATCATCCAGCCACACCCTTGCTCTTTTCTCCAGAATGCCCTTTCTCGTTTTCTACAGTATGGATAGGCTGAGAACTTTCCACATCTTCAAGTTCTGATTTTGGGGGGAGGATGGTTTAACAATTCCTTCCATTGAACTTTCTTCTCTCACATTTTACTATATGCAATAATAAGGTGACCAACTTTTTTACAATGAAAAAGAGGACAAAAGTAAATTGAAGAAAACAATATCATAAATAAAAGAAACATTTTATTCATTGCAACAATAATACACTATAACATGATAAATGCATAATAAAAACATTTGTATATTTTATATTGTAATTATGCTTACATGCCTATTAATTTTTAATAATAATTGTAAGAAAAAAGTATTCATTTAGATACAAATACGTCACATCACACGCAATGGATAGACTCTGAATTGATCAAATATGGACATTTACAGATTAGTCTTCTAATATCAAAAAGAGGACATGTAGGAGGACACTTTTCAAGGGAGGACGGAACTTACAAAAAAAGGACTGTCCTCCCTAAAGGAGAACAGTTGGTCACCTTAGCAATAAGGAAGAGCCAGGCCTCACTTTCAGCACTGCTTAGAAATCTCTGCTAAATATCCAAGGTCAACATACAGAAGTTCTACCTTCCACAAAACACTGGAACACAGTTGAGTCCAGTTCTGTGCTGCTTTATAACAAGGATTGCCTTCCCTCTAGCTTCCAAAACTCTGGTCCTCGTTGCTGTCTGAGTTCTCACCAGAAGCACCTCTGTTATTCATATTCTGAGGACATTCTTTCATGATGACATATGTGTTCTCTATAGCTCTCCTCTTCCCTGTCCTTGGTGTTTACCAAAATCACCTTTAATATTTCTATTTCTACTAATAATCCCTCCAAGACAATCTCGGATTTTCCTACCATGCACCTCAAAGCTCTCCTGGCTCCAACACCACAACCACAGTTTCAGATATTTGTTATATCAGCACCCCGTTTTTATGCCAATTCTGTATCATTCAGCATCCTTAAAAGAAATGGAACTAGGCCCTGGCCGGTTGGTTCAGTGGTAGAGCGTCGGCCTGGCGTGCAGAGGTCCTGGGTTTGATTCCCGGCCAGGGCACACAGGAGAGGCACCCATCTGCTTCTCCACCCCTCCCCCTCTCCTTCCTCTCTGTCTCTCTCTTCCCCTCCCGCAGCCGAGGCTCCATTGGAGCAAAGATGGCCCGGGCGCTGGGGATGGCTCCTTGGCCTCTGCCCCAGGCGCTAGAGTGGCTCTGGTCACGGCAGAGCGACGCCCCGGAGGGGCAGAGCATCGCCTCCTGGTGGGTGTGCCGGGTGGATCCCAGTCGGGCGCATGCGGGAGTCTGTCTGACGACGGTCTCTCGTTTCCAGCTTTGGAAAAATACAAAAAAAAAAAAAAAAAAAAAAGAAATGGAACTGATAGGCCATATCTATGCATCTATCGCTAAAGAAATTTATGATAAGGAATTGGCTTATGCAGTTGTCGGTGCAGGCAAGTCCCAAACCTGCAAAGCCAATGTCCCAGTTCAGCCTGAAGGCTGGCAGGCCACTGTAGAAGCAGGAAACACTGATGTTCCAGTTTGAAAGCTATCAAGCCAGAAAACTCTCTCTTACTCAGGAAGAGTCAGCCTTGTTCTAGCCAGGCCTTCAACTGATTAGGTGAGGCCCACCCACATTATGAAAAGCAATCTACTTTACTCAGCCTACCCATTTAAATTTTAATCTCCTTCAGAAACATCTTTTTTTTTTTTTTTTTTTTGTATTTTTCTGAAGCTGGAAACGGGGAGAGACAGACAGACTCCTGCATGCGCCCGACTGGGATCTACCTGGCACACCCACCAGGGGGCGATGCTCTGCCCCTCCGGGGCGTCGCTCTGCCGCGACCAGAGCCACTCTAGTGCCTGGGGCAGAGGCCAAGGAGCCATCCCCAGAGCCCCAGCCATCTTTGCTCCAATGGAGCCTCGGCTGCGGGAGGGGAAGAGAGAGACAGAGAGGAAGGAGAGGGGGAGGGGTGGAGAAGCAGATGGGTGCCTCTCCTGTGTGCCCTGGCCGGGAATCGAACCCGGGACCTCTGCACGCCAGGCCGACGCTCTACCACTGAGCCAACCGGCCAGGGCTCCTTCAGAAACATCTTTACAGCAACAACTTTTCAACTGGTATGCCGCAAGAATTTTTAAAACATGCCATATCTGACTTTTTAGGGCCACTAACTTCTTTTCCCTCAGAATGTCAAAAAAAAAAAAAAAAAAAAAAACCCAGCAGCCAACACCACAATAGCTGTCTGGTGTGAATAAATCAAAATTATGCCTTATTTTTTTCAGGTCAGAAAATAAAATTTTCTGTGCCCCAGAATTTTAGTCATTAGTTCATACGTACCATGAGATAAAAAAAGGTTGAAAACTGCAGCTTTACAGAAACACCCAGACTATGTTTGACCAACTACCTGGGCATTTCACATGGCCCAGTCAGAATGACACATAAATTAACCATCACAGGCATCACAGCAGGAAGTCGATGTGATCAAATTGAACAAGTGTGCAGTGCAGTGTGAGGGATTAGCACCAGCGCCAGCATTGTAATTTGCTGTTCGCTCATTCCATTCGCATTTATAACACACACCTACTATAAGTGTCTCAGTTATTTATTGTTATGTAACCAATGGCTCCAAAACTGAGTGGTTTGAAACAGCAATGATTTATTCTTTCTTGTGACTTTTTGGCTCAGGAATTTGGATGGGGATCAGCTGGGTGGTTATTCTGCTCCAAGTGGCATCAGCTCGGGTCACTCCTTCAGCCGGGCTAGGCTGGAATCCGAGGAGGCCTCTAAAATATCTGGTGCCTCAGCAACTCCACGTGGCTTCTCTATCCAGCTGCTATCTCCTCATTCACTAGTCTACCCATGCCTCTTTACAGCCCAGTGGCTGGCTTCTCCAAGAATGTTCCAAAAAGACAAAGCCCAAGAAGAGAGGCAAGCGCTTGTCAGATGTATGCTTGCTTCACACCTGTAATAGCACATTGCTCAGAGCACGTCCAAGCCTACATATGGAAAGGAATATCCAAGGGCAAGAACCTCAGAATGTTTTAGGGACCCCCAGTGAAACAGTCTGCCAAGATAGGAGAGGACACCAGTCCTGACTCTTGCCCTCACAGTCTCATAGTCCAGCACAGCATCTCCAAATGTATTGGACCACACACAGCATCTCAACATCATTCCTGCAATGAGCAAGCCCCAGTATGAATTCCTGACCTCTTCAGACAGAGCATCCCATTTTGTAAAGGTGGGTTATCATACAAGTGTATGCTATTTATCACTTTTTGTACACATATTTTTTAAAACAAAGTTTTAAAGAAAAATAGTGCTGATTTTGTGTGTTTATGGGAGAATACTTATTATATTCTATGGTATGCTAATGTTACTCAAAAGACAGTTTTGGAAATGCTGGTTTGATGACTCCAAGCAGAAATTTAAGCTTGGTGCAAAAGGCCTTTGGCTTCTAGAACCACAAGATGCAGATGGCCCACAGTGGGTTGGAGACACCTGTCCCGGAGGGCTGAGAGGGCCAGGCTTTCTGTAGGACAATCTGTTTGGTCTCTGTGGCCATGAGAGATGGGAGGTCAGGGAGCATCATTCCTATACCACTTGAGTAGGGGCTGGGACAACACATGTCAGGTGATCCTAAATATCATATTGTATCACCCTGTGCCTTCTCTGCACCTAGCACCAGAGGGTGCCACTTGTTACACACACGAAACAACGCACATCCCATCACATCCCACCCCGCTTTCGAATGACTGAAATATCAGGCAACAATTATCCAGAGCTTGAAAGTTCCGTCACAAGGCCCAGAATCCCCAGTAGCTACTAGGAGATTCCAGTGCATTGGTCTGGAGGGGGGTCCAGGAATCTGTATTCTCAGCCTCTGCCATGAGGCACAGGGTGCTAGTCCCTCCTCAGACTTATGGTTTCCACGTGGTCATTTCTGAAAAAAACCCCGCGGGGTGGGGGTCAGGGAGGGACAACAACTCTGAATGGGCCCTAGCTTATGGCTACCACAGGCAGAACACAGGTGGCCAGAAGCCAGAGATTCAAGTCACATCACATACCAAATGGGCTTTTTGTTATATATTATTTCTCTTAAAACTTCAGAGGCAACTTGCCTCTGCAGGTTCCCCTCACAGAACAATCCTCAGAGATTAAATCTGTTTTGAGTTGTTTGAAAAAAGAGGAAATTGGATCCTGGTTCTGGGTGGGAGGAGGAGTGAGGGGAGGGGAAGGAAAGTTCAGAAAGGAGGCAAAAGGCAGAGATGTCCAGAAACTTCCTCATGCTTTCCTCTCCCCTGCCTCTTGCCCTGTACACTCCCACCCTGCCAGGACAAAACCTAGCTTCAGCTCGATACTCCTACCTCCTCCGCCCTCCTCCTCACTCCAAAGGTGTGCACAACTCCCCTCAGAACCGGGGTCTGGGGAAATTGGTCAGGCAGAGAAAGACAAATACTGTCTGATCTCACTTATACATGGAATCTTAAAAAACAGAACTCATAGAAACAGAGAGCAGATTGGTGGCTTCCAGAGACTGAGGGTGGAGGGGCGGGGGGAAATGAGGGAAGTGGTCAAAAGATACACACTTCCAGTTATAAGATTAATAAATTCTGGGAATGCAATGCACAGCAATGCGACTCTAGTTAATGATACTGTAGTGTACATTTGAAACTTGCCAAGAGAGTCGATCTCAAAAGTTCATATCACAAGGGGGAAAAAATCGTAACTGTCAGGTGATAAATGTTAAATGAATTTATTGGATTATTTCACTATATAGATATCATTCTTGTATACCTGAAATTAACACAATGTTATGTCAGTCATATCCAGTAAACCTGGAAAAAATACAAAAACAAGAGACATTGATCCACAGTGAGTTAAAGATTAATTCCAGTGTCAAGTATTTGGAATGCAGATATTTGGGATTAGCTCAGCCTAATGTCTTAACAATCAGTCAGACTGCAGTTAGAGTTGACATTCTACAAGTCTAAACTTTATGAAGTCTAAACCATTCTTATTATAATGTTCTAACTCCTGTGACAATATTCCTATGTGTATGTGCTTTCACATAGCCGTTAGTGCGATGCGATTTCGTTCCCTTCTCTCTAAAAAAAAAAAAAAAAAAAAAAGGCAGAACCAGGATCCCAGCTCACCCGGTCACCAGCTCTGCTTGAGGCTCTCCCCTCAGGGCCTTCTTTCTAGAATGCCCCAGACCTCAGGGCCCCAGTCCCGAGGTCTAGCCACACTCCACACTAGGAGAGAAAAACACCCAAGGGCTGCAATGCCAGCTCGGGAAGTGCAGGTGGGAACACCATGGGGCCTCCCCAGGCATCCTGTGGGCAGACACAGTACAGCTCCACCATGACCCCCACCCTCTGGCTGCCCATCACGTTTCTGTCTGATCCCCCCCCCCATTTCTAAGTATGGGTGACTGTGGCAGGGACTCCAATTTAAGTTCTTTTGTGGGATTTCCCTCTAGAGCAGGTGCCCTTAGCTTGGGGTCCTCAGATACCTCCCTGCCCAGAAGTCTCTCGGGATAGAATTCAGGGGTCCATGACTTCAGATAGGAAAAAACAGCTTCATTTTCACTAGCCTCTAACCTAAATGTAGCATTTCCTTTCATTGCAAATGGAGGGAACAATCTACAGTAGTATTTGCAGAAACTGTGACTTTGTCATCAATAGAAATCACAGGCAGTTTTAGATCCCCACTAGAGTTGTTGCAAATCTTTTAAAATATCATGTATACATGTCACTGCGTTAAAACTATCACCACTAAAGGATCAATAAAAAAAGCACATATATTGCTAAATCATAACGCTGTTTCCCTGACATTTTGACATGCGTATTTTTGTACCATTGATTTCTTTTGCAGTCCTCTGGACTTAATGTCACACATTTGAACACATTGTTATTAGAAGGGGTCCATAGCTTTTACTAGACGCCCACTGGGTCCAAACACATGCAAGGTCAAGTTCTAGAGTCCTTAGTCCTCATAGTCCTCAGACTTTTCCAGTATAAAAATCCCCAAACTGTCCCTCCTCCCTAGTAATGACACTTCGGTATTCTCTTGATGGAGAAAAAGATTTAATAACCAAAAGCTATTATGTAATTCTTGCCTTTAAACAAATGTGCATTATTTATCACAATAGTACCTTTGGACTTTTGAAAAATAGTAGCCACATGTGTCAGAGAGCTCTCATTGACCAGTCTGGCTTCCAGACCCTGACTCCACACTCAGCTCTGCTGAGTGAGCATGTGGATCTACCTGGCAGAGGGCGAGAGGCTCGGAGCCTGTCACCTCCATTGCTCCTGGCATAACTCTGGCCCCAGGAAACACTCAACAGGCACAAGCTGACCTGGGTTGACCTCAGTTGGCTGTGCCTTGGTGGAACAAGACTGGGGCCTTCCAATTTCTCTACCCAGCCCCAGGCCATTGACCCTGGACTTGAATCGCCAGTTAGCAAATACAAACATAGGGCACCCAGTTAAATGTGAAGTTAAGAAAAATAATGAATTATTTTTTAGTATAAGTATATCCCATAGACCAGTGGTCCCCAACCTTTTTTGGGCCACGGACCAGTTTAATGTCAGAAAATATTTTCACGGAGTGGCCTTTAGGGTGGATCGGATAAATGCATCACGTGACCGAGACAAGCGTCAAGAGTGAGTCTTAGATGAATGTAACAGAGGGAATCTGGTCATTTTTTAAAAATAAAACATTGTTCAGACTTAAATATAAATAAAACAAAAATAACGTAAGTTATTTATTCTTTCTCTGCAGACTGGTACCAAATGGCCCACGGACCGGTACCGGTCTGCGGCCCAGGGGGTTGGGGACCACTGCCATAGACTATGTGGGTTATTCTAATACTAAAAAAAATTATTTTTATTGCTCATCTGGGAAACTTCCCCTCTAGAAGCCTATTTCTGGAAAATCTCTGCCTAGGACCAGGTTCCCTGCAGAAACTCCTACCTCTGCCTAAGAACTGGCCCCAGGAAAGGACATTCAGGATAAAAAGTGAGGTCAGGGAAACTCCTGCAAGCAACCCACAGTCCTGACAGTTCATACCTGAACCACCTCAATCGCTGTCATATCCTCAGACCACTCCCACCTATAAGCTGAGAGAGCTGGTCCAGGGCAGAACTCTAGGCTCCTACCTTGCTCAGAGTTAGTGTTAGTAAGTACACTGCTCACAACAAGTAGGGGATATTTCAAAATGAATATGAAGCGATAAAAAAAAAGTATTTGATTTTTTTTTATTAAACAAGAACATCAGAAAAGCAAACGACAAGTCAAAGAAAGTTGTTCAATTATGCAGATGAGATGCAAAACCAACTTTTATTTCATTGGTGAAAATGCACTATACAAAAGGCTGAAAGTACTGGAGAATCTGCATGTTCCCTGATCCCCTAATTTTTGTGAGCAGTGTGTTATTTTCTCTAAGAAAAAATCATCTTTAACCTCGCTTGCTTGAAAAGGATGGTTCCAAACCCAGCCCCCCTTAGGCAGCAGCCTGAGCCCCTCTTGTTCACCTCAGCCTGGGAGCCACTCACTTGACTACATGCAGCACCCACAAGTCAGTCTTACAAGGACATCAATGAAAGGACCCAATGACCAAGGACCCACAAAAATACACAGCAGCGACAGAAAAAGCACAAAGAGACACAGACACGCTCACTGAGGAAAGAGTGAGGAAGATAAACCCAGCGGGAGCAGACACACAGAGAAAGCCTCACATGCACAGGATGGGCGAAGTTCCACTCGCACACACCCAGCACCCCACCCCGACCCTGAGTGCGCAGCACATGCCACACTCACACTCACTCTGAGCACAAATCATGTACTCGCTGAAGGCAGCGGAGACCCTGCCAATGTCAGCTGCATCCCTAGTCATCCCTCATCTAGGTTGTCATCCTGAACCCCAAATGTCCAAGGCAGTTCTGGGGCTAAAGCTTTTCCCCACTGTGCCTCCTCAAGCTGCTAAAACAAACAAAAGTCTCTGAAAGTGCTTCCAAAGACCTTTGTTTTTTTTTTACAGCAGGCTAAAGCAACAGATACCTAAAATCTGGGCTCTGGAAAGATTACCCCAAAGGGTAATGATGATGATAACAACAACCCCAACTGCCAGCATTTACTGAGCCCCAGCAACACCCCAGGAACTATGGTAAGTGCTTTACATACATTAACTCAACCCTCGAAAGAACCTGCCGGGGAGGAACTGTTACTATGCCCATGAACAGATGAGGAAACGGGGCAGAGGAGTTTAAGGAATGTTTTGGACGAGATTCCAGCACCTGGCTTCAGGCCTATTTGACTCCCAAACACACTCTCATCTCCAAGGCCACAGCGGAAGACCCTCAGACGTCGCAGCTCAGTCTCCACACACCATGCGCACGCCGCCCTGCAGGAGGGGCTGTGGACAGTTCCAAAGGCGCACTGAGCAGCAGAGAGGTTTCAAGCTACCTCTGCCTCCTGCCAGTTCTCTGCAAGGACCACTCTTGTCCCGACAGGTCTGGCCCCCAGTGAGGCAGGTCTGTGAGCTTTGGGAGAGGCTTGCTCGGCGTCCTCTCACTAACTGGAAACTCAGCCCCTCCTGGTGGGCCCCTCCCTGGGGATTCATAGCCAGGTGCCTCACAACGAAAGAGCTCCTCACAGTCAAGAAAGCGGCCTCTGCTCAGAAGCCAAGGGCCCTAGTCACCCAAGCCCACCCAGGGAAGGTACAGAGAAGGACCCTGAAGCGCCCCTACAGAGGGCTGTCTCAGGGTGACCAACCTCTGGGACATTCTTAACCCCAACCAAAAGGGGACACTCTTCACAGTGCCCACCTCTGCAATGGGGCCTGGCTAACAGCTGCTCCCAGCTGGAGGCTCTTTCTGCCCCACACCCAGACAGTCCCCAGGAGACATGGAGGCGGCTTTGGCAAAGCTTGTCAAAGCATTCTTGTTCCGACAACTGTTTCCTGGGAGAGCCGTTGGAGCCACAATGACCCCCCACATCTCCTTAAGGAGCTGGAGGCTGGTACTCCACTCTCAGCCCTGTGGGAGGGCTGCTGCCCCTCAGCAAGAGGGGATATGACTATGCACATCCGGGAGGCACCGTTTAGGACCTTTGACGATTAAGACTGAAAGGAGTCACTCATCCCCATTTTACAGATGACTAAGCTGAGGCCAACATACCCTGTTCCTGAAGGTTCCTCACACAGAGCCTACTTCCCCATAGACTCTCTGGACAGTCTCCACTTACACAAGATCTGACCAGCCCAAGAAAAGGGTGTGGGGAGCACATGTGAGTGTGCAGGCCACGCGGAGGGGAAGCTGGTGTCTGCTCTGAGGCGTCTGTCTCTCCTTCTCCTGCATGAGCCATTGCTGCTTCCCTGGTCACTATCTTAATATCCAAGCTGTGACTTCGTTTAAGTCGAAGTTTCTCAGTGTCAACACTGTTGACATCTGGGGCTGGGTGTTTCTTTGTTATGAGAGCTGTTTTGTGCATCGTAGGATGGTTAGTTGCATCCCTGGAGTCTACCCACTAGATGCCAGTGACACCATCTCCTAATTGTAACAACCAAAATTTTCTCAACACATTACCAAATTCCCGGCTGAGAACCACAGATGTATGTAAGTGGACTTAAAGGCGCATGTATGGACTGTCCTGGTTCTTGCCAGGGATGCATGGAAGGAGGTGACACAGGCATTCCTTCCTGAGGCCTGGAGCTTCTGTGGGACTAATAGGATAATGAATGTACCCAGGGCAAAGCAGTATGTACCAGAAGATCCTGCAGAAGTCTGAAGTTGGGAAAAACCATTGAAGCTGAGATCCATCTAGGAAGGCTTCCTGGAGGAAGAGAAATGTGATCTGGACCTTATATAGGCAGTCTGGGGAGGATGCAGTCTGAAGAGGATGCAGTTTGAGGGAAATGTCTCAAAGACTGAGCAGAGCCCAGGTTGGAGATTTTCCAGGAAGGGGACAGGAGGGTGGTCACAACTAGCTGGGCTTTAATCTCAGGGACTTTACAGTTGCCTTTCTCCAAAAAGGGTCCTGTATCCTAGAGCAGGGAAACTGTTGGAGATGAACAGGATGGGGGGGAAAGTGGCGTGTCTGAGCTCTTGGGGGGCCAGCTAGGGGTTTGTTTCTCCCTGAATCCCCAACACAGAAGGAGGCTAAGGAAATGCCGACATGACACAGCCGCTGGTGATGTGGAGGTAAGTCCTGACAAGCAGGAAGGCAGGTCTGGGCTCCAGAGGGCTGGGATGGTGTTAATGAGGGAACCTAGCCTTGGGCAAGGAAGAGACCTTGCTGCCCCTTCCTCTGACTTCTTAGGATCTGCCCTCACCTGATGTCTCCTGCCACGGTCCATGTGGGGTGGGGTGGGATATAGCCCTAACCAAGGGGTAGCTGCTGGGCTTGGAGCAGACCGCCCAGCTTACTGTCTGGCTGCAGGTCTTTTTTTCTTGAAGATTTCAGCAAGTTCATTGGAAAAGAATGGTGAACTCCTTGGCCTAGGAAACTCCCTATTCAGACAAAACAACTGTTCCTCATCCCCAGTCTGAGCTTCCTGAGCCATGACTGCAAGCCCACCCTCAGACTGGGCTCCCTGAGGTCAGGGACAACGCTTTCCTATTGGTGGTCACAAGGGAATGAAAAGTGTGGGGCTGGAGCTGCCCACAGGAGGCTTCTGGGCTGACTCACCAGCAGGCGGCGCTGTGGACTCAGGCACAGGCTGCTGGAAGGGTGGAGACAGTTGGTCATGAGGCCTCCTTTCCCTTCTTTCACCTTCTATTTATTATATCCCCCACCCTAGCCAGGCTTGCCTGCCTTGTACACAGCAGGGACCCCACCTACACACAACTTCCCTGCTCAACCACCTTCTTCTTCCTTCTTCTGGCAGAGAAAGAAAGAGAAGGAATTATGTCCATTTTACAGATGAGGAAACTGAGTCATAGATGCAAAAAAAGGCAAAGGGAAAGCAGCAGGGAAGAATGGGTAGAGTCTTGGCTTTGAAGACATTAAGACCCAGGTTTACTAGCCTGCCAGTTCAGCATCTTTCTTCCTCTGTGTTTGGGGGCAAACTTTGAGGTCTCGTTGAGCAAACCACTGCCCACACTGCCCTCAGGCTGAGGACAATGCTAACGCTAGCACCATCATAGCCCTGTGTGGTGAGCACTGGATCTTGGGAGGAAAGGTTGGCAAAAGCCCTTGTCCAGGTGGAGAGAGTGGACAGCCAGAAAGGGGGCCAGCAGGGGGTTAGACAAAGGGGCTGTGCAGGATGGCTCTGGGGAGTGGAGCAGAGGGCCGAGGCGGCAGCGCCCGGGTTATCTGCACTTTCTCCCAGCTCCTAGTAATCACTTACAACAGCAGAAACTATGGGTGGCATTTGCTATACTCTCAGGGTGAGCCAGGCTCTGTGCCAAGCACTTGACTGGCTCAACTACCCATCCTGGGAAGCAGGTAATGATGCTAACCCATTTGATAGATGAGAGAAAAGGAAAGCTCAGAGAGATAAAGTAAGTTGTCTGACTTCCCCAGTGGAAAAGGGGCAAAACTGGATACTACCCAGGTCTTCCTGGTGCTTACCCACAAGGGCCAGGGTCTAGGTGGCAAGAAATTGAGGCCCCTGTCTATAGCTGGGGAGGCACCCTCAACACAGGATGGACAAAGTAGAGCAAGGTACCTAGGAAGGAGCAACCCACATGTATTTCCAGTCTGGGAGGACTCCTGAAGAAGGAAGGTATTTTCCAGGCTGTCCCAAGAAGAGAAACGGCATCTCCAACAGCCTGAGCTAACTCCAGGAAGCAGTTCGGGCCCAGCCATTTCCAGTATGCACATGGTCTGTCTGTGTCCTGTAGTCCTGGGTATGAGGCTGGAGGAGCAGGCAGGAGCCACCAGGAGGGAAGGGTGCCATTGCATTGGCAGGGAGCCCCTGACAGCTGTGTGGAGTCTCATTAGTTCCACTGGTAATTCTTAGTGAAAGAGATGGGGATCTAAACTATTATAGAAAATGGGGAGGGTAAGGAATAGAGGGGATGGGAAGAAGGGATGAAGCCTCAAGATATCAGTATTGGAATCTACTAGATGAGAAGGCTAATCAGATGTGGTAGACAGGAGGCAGTGGTCAAGGATAACTCAGCCTCTGGCTTGGGTGATAGGGATTCTTACTATGAACTAAGATCTAGCACCAAAGTGGAGGAAAGGGTTAGTGAGAGGAAGGTAAACTCAGTCTGGAGTAAATGAATTTGAGGTACATGTGGGTTGTGTAAGTGGAGGTGAGCTTTGGGCTCACGGTTAAACGAAGACAGGGCTCAAAATATAATCAAAACCAGGCTATACTCTCTAACTAAAGAAAGCAGTCTGGGTTGACTACAATTTGAGCTTAGTCTGCAGGCAAGGAGGGAAGTACTACAGCAGAACAGTCATTAGATTAAACTAAGGGTACTGTGTTCTCAAACCTGAAAGAAGATCCAAAGGTCTAAGCAGACCACAAGCTGAGTTCAGCAGTGGTGCCCATCATTCTCAAAGTGTGTACGTCACTAGGAGCACTAATAAGAACTCAATTCGGGGCTTAAAGGGAATCTAAAAGGTACAAGAACAGATGTAGTCAACTGGCATAATGTTCTTAAATCATTGCGGTATGTGGTCTTCTCTGAAACCCTCCCTAACTCCCCTTTCCCTTCTCTATGGGACCCTGGCCTCATTTGCTGGCCAGTGAGCACTGCCAAGCACTTTCACAATTATTATCTCATTGGTTCCTCAACTGTTTCCCCCATTTGATAGGTGGGGAAACAGAGGCCCAGCAAGACTGGGTTGTGTGGACCTGAACCAGGCTTGCTCCTCTAGGCTCCTCTCTGTGGGCCCACCCCCTCCATACTTGGCACAGCATTTTCTGGTGTTGCAGGATGCCAAGGCGGCAGCCGGTATTTAGGCACAGAGTGGAGAGCAGATCTGCCGGCTCTCAGGGATGGGGTGGGAGGCAGTGTAGCAGAAGGTAGTAGCCCTGGCCCAGGTGTGCTCTCTGCTCTCTGGACCTGCTAGTCAGCTGCTGGGGAAATAGGACGGACCTCAGTGGTGGATTTTGTTCTTTGTTTTTCTTTTTTTCTTTTTCCTTCTAAGAACAATTCATTTTGATCAAATAACTAGAGTAAAAGTGGCTGGTGTTGAGAAAGCTCCCCCTCCCCCTTCCCCAGCCCCAGGCAGTGACATATGAGGACTGTCTCTCCTGGGGCCACAGAGGATGCTGTTTGGGCAGTTCAAAGAGTTGGCTCTCCTCCCCGCCCAGCCCCACCCACTTCCCCTCACTGCCTCCCTCCATGCCAAGTTTGGGCAGCCTCTCAGCCTGGACGAAGGTCCAACCTGCAAGGCCTGGGCTGAGCTTCGCCCTGCGACCTCTCAGCTTCAACCCTTTGCTATCCCTCTCAAATGGTGGGAAGGGAGCAGAGTAAGACAGTGCAGGAAAAGGAACTGAATCCCCCCTTCTCAACCATGTCTGTCACCACTCTGCCGACCCCATGGCATCTCCCATGTGCCACTGTCCATTGAGAAGGGTGACGAGGTGAAGGGAGAAGAGAGGAAATGCTAGGCTATGAGCAAGAAGGGCTGGCACGTGCTCCCGGGAGGCTGCCCAAAGGGACTGGGGTAGAGGAGAAGGCCGGGGGATCTCTGAGGGGGTTGGGTCCCGGGCTGGGTGGCTGGGTAGAGAGGCAGGTGGAAGGCCAGCAGGGCAGCACAGGCTGAGCCCGGGAGAGCTGGGGAACTCCATCACAGAGACTTGAGACGGCTAGGCGTGCGTGAGACAGAACTTGAGAGCAAAGGCCTGAGCCAGCAGAGGCTGGATTGGGGGCTGCACCCCAAGGATACAGTTGGACCCACATCTGAGCAAGTGTAAAGGGAATGAGTGTCGAGCAGGGTGGAAAATTCTCTCTCAGAACCTGGCTCCAGACTGCACATCCTGGGAGGTAAACTGAGGCACCCAGGCAGCAATGCAAGAAACTAGGCCAAGCACTTTGAGGCTAATGGCCAAGTAACTGGGGGGTCTCAATTTACCTGCCCTGGTAGCTTCTGGCAAGAGACGTCTACCGCCTTCTTTTCCAGGATATGCCAGGCTGCAGGCGGCAGTGCCGAGAAGAAGACGGAGGCGGCAGTGATGTCAACCAAGGAATTAAGTAAGCAGAGGAGCTGATAACATCGCCCAGCAAGGCTGGCGATGGGCAAGGTGACTCATCGAAGAAACCCCACAATCGCAGGGTGGTTGTTGTTGTGCCTGGGGGGGGGGGGGGACTGGGACAGGTTCCTCAGGAGTCCTCAGCTCAGTGGAGAGATCTCAGAACATAGTGTCCCCTGCCTTCAGAGCTCTCTGTGGCTCAGGAAACAGCCCTCCCTCCCACTGCTGTGATTATCTTTGTCTGCAGCGTTTGGTGTGTGTTTGTGGGGTGTGTCAGGGTGATTTCCCCACCCGCATCGTCCTGGGCGCTCCAGGTACTGGAGATTGTTAACAGCAGAACAGTTGCTGCCCCTAGTTGGACTACCGTCTGTGGAGCAGGCCACACCGGATGGCAAAGTGCTAACCGCGACCACGTGGTGTCCTCGTGGAGGGTACAGCCTGTTCCTCCTGCTGCAGGCACCTGTAGAGCTGCCTCCAGTCCCTCACTCCCTCGGGTGGCCCTGCTGAGGGAGCCAGAGCTGTTGTGTTCTTCCCCATCCCCAGGGACGTCATGGGCCGTTGGCCAAACTGTCCAGCTGGAGGGGACACCATTCACTTCATTGTCTGTGTGTAAGATCACACGGCTGTACATTTGGCCCTGCCCTTTCCCTATTCTAAAGTACTTCCCCCTCCCCTCCTCCACCTAGAATGATCTATTTAGCTTGCCCTTAGTAAGGTTATCTTCACACCAAACTCCCTCAAAAGCATACATTTCTTTCTTCACCACCTGACTTCATTCATTCATTCATAAAATTGTTAAATTTGTGCCAGCTACTATTCTAGGTGAGGGAATCAGTAGACCCTTCTAGTGGTGATACATAATAAAAGTGCAAGTTACAGTAAAGTGTCATGAAGAAAAACAAAGCCAGGCCAGGGGTAAAGGATGACCAGGCCCTACTTCAGCTAAGACTGTCCAGAAAGGCTTCTCTTTGAGGCCGGGGTCCTCTGCAGGGAGACCTGGAGGCAGAGAAGGAGTCTTCCCAGCAGAGCCCTTCCTGCTAGGCATCCAATGCCAAAAGAAAGTTCTTTATTCCTGCCTGGTTCTGCCAGGAGCCTGTGGCATGGCCCAAGGCACTCGCTTCATAGCTCTGGGTATCCATTTCCTCCTCGACAGACAAGCAGCCTAGTCTCACTGGCTCCCTGTAGGCATGAGGAACTTCTTGACAGGAGCCTGGGTTGGAAGGCTACCTCTGCCACCTATAGACTGTGTGACCTCAGGCAGATTACTTAGCCTCTCTGAGCTGATTTCCTTATCTGTGAATTACCTACACCTCAGGGTATTGTGAAGGATTAAATGAGTTTAATTATATGAAACCACCAGATATATAGTAGGTGCTTAATAGATATTTTCTAGGGCCACACCTAGGAGAGAGGTGAGGAGATGGGGGTGGGGAAGAGGTGCTAGTAACTGGGCCTTTCATGAAAAGAGCCTGGAGGGAGCAACGCTGACCTAAAGACACAAAGCTCTGCTGGCTGCCCAGATGTGCAGAGAATATGGTGGGGGGAGCTTCCCGGCTTGGACCAGGTGCCCCTACCGAAATCAGGGCCTGGAAGAAGGCGAGTGTGTGTGCGTGTGTGTGTGTCTGTGTGTGTGTGTGCCCGCGCGCGCGTGCAAGGGTCATGTACTCTCCAACTGACGTCAGCAGGTGAGGGCAGGGTGGGGACTGCCCTGTAGGGCCTTGAACTGTCACACCACTTCGGCTCAGCTTTCAACTTCCTCTGGGGCCCAGGGTGTGCTCACTCCCCCTCTCTTCCTTCCTCCTTCATTCAGGCTGTCTGGGGCGGGTCCAGTCCACACTCGGGCTCCAGTCATTGTGCTCCCTGCTCAACTCAGAGTCCAAACAGGGAGGTGCAACGTCCAGCCCACGTGGTCAGCAAGCTTTTCCTGAGGCCTGCTGTGAGTCTGGGTTCCCAGGCCCTGCTGGGAGCCCCGAAACCCAACGGTTCTGGATCCAAGCAGGACCTGCCAGGCAGCAGGTGCACACAGTAGCAATAGCTAGCCGGCCATGACCTCACATGACATGAATCCCATCATGTGGAGTTTTGATCCCATTTCATTTTTTTTTTTTTTTTTAGGAAACTGAGGCTCCAAGAAGTAGGAGCTATGGGAGCTCAGGCAGCAGGGTGGACAGACGTTCTCCCTGCAGGCAATGGCCTGAGAGGAGCCGTGTACGACAAAGGGGACATGGACATGGAGAAGTGGGAAGACGAGGGAGGGCGGTGGGGGGGACAGACTGAGACAGGTTGGGGGACCTGGCTGCAGATGGCTGCTGGTCCAGGTGCCGGTCCCCCTCCTTCCACCCACCTGCTGCGTTAGAACCCCCAGCGTGGCCTGGCGCTCTGAGGCCCCAACAGCTCCCCGGGGGCCTGGAAGCTGCAGGCTCAGTCTGGGAGGCCAGAGCTGGGCCACGAGCCTTGACAGAGACCACCTCCCAGGCCTCCCCTGGCTCTGAGGCAGAGAACAATAGCAGTGACATTTGTCAACTAGTTTTTATTAAGTACAGCTAACATTTATTGAAAATGTCACTGCACAGCAGGCCCTGTGCTGAGCACTTTGCATATACGAATCTATTTCATCCCCACAAGATGGGGGCACAGAGAGGTTAAGTGACTTGCCCAAGGTCACGCAGAGCCCACATTCAAACCAGGAAGCCTGCTTCCGGAGGCCACACTCGCCTTCCCCCAAAACTGGGTATTCCGGGACAGGGAAGGCACTGGCCCAGGCTTGGGCTGGACCTGTCAGGGGCAGAGGGGCTCCACCCCACCAAAGGCTTAATGCCAGACCCCTCCCCAGGGATGTGGTTTTGACAGGAGAAGGCAAAAGATGTCTCTGCCAGAGGAGGGAAACAAGGCTGGGTGGCTGTGCTGGGGATGCGGGGGGGCTGAAGCACCAAAGGTGTCAGCTCAGGTGCGGCAAGGGGCCCACAGCTACTTCCTCCGCTCCTCCTCTCTGCCCGCAGTGGGGCCGGTACAGACGGGTACACAGCTCTCGTGTCTGAGGCTGAGGAGCAGCCAGCCTGGTGCCCACTTGTCTGTGTGCACATGTGTGAGGAGAAGGGGTCCCTGCGTGTGCTTGTTTGCAGGGGAGACTGTGCCCCCCACCCCCACTGTAGCCGCAGAGAACAGGACGCCCTGACTCTCATCTACACCTCTGGGGCCTGGAAACCACAGCCACGTCAGCGACGTGTGCACAAGGGCTCGGTGGGAGGTGGGGCCGTGGAGGCGGGGTGTGCAGGTGTGTGCCAGCATGCATGTGCAGGCGAGCACGGGGTGTTGTTCCTGCCCCAGCCACCCCCAGGGGAGGAGGGCTGGTGGGGTAGAAGGCATCTGGACTCCCCCAAGACAGAGGGACACAGACTCCAGCCCCTCCAACCACAGGGCCTGAGGTTCCAAAACTGGCCCCCAACCCCTCAAAGAAGCACCCATTTCTCTGATGCTTTTTCTCTTTTTCTCAGCAACATTTCCAACGACGACCAAAGCCAATGCCTATGGAACATCTAAATGGCCCCACACAGTTCCAGGCACTTGGGAAACATCAGTGCCCACCCTCATGTGGCCAGGGTTCTTACGGGGGAGACACCCTAGACGGAATAAGTACAACCTGTGGTGTGTGAGCAGGTGAGGGGTGATGAGGGCGAACAGCAGACGGAGTGGAACTGGGCAGTGGACGGCGCCCGTGGGCAGGAGCTGGTGGGAGCTGACATTCTAGGCGATAGGTCCCCTCTGAACCAGCCTGACCGCCACCGAAGGATGGGGCTAGCCCAGTGTGTGGTTCTCACAGATTGGCCACGGCTGTCACTAAAGGGAGGAGGCAGACTTGACAGGGGCCTTTGAGGATAGGAACACATCTGAATGGGTAGAGGGGACCCCTCTGTTACACATAGGCCCCTCGGAAATGGGCCTGGGAGAAGATAGAGATGTGTCTGCAAAGCTATGGAGGATAGGAGGTGGTGATGGGGTCAGAGGGAGACAGAGTGACAAATAAGGAGACCCAGAGAAAGACCCATCACAGACACACCCACACACAGGCCACACCGGGCCCCTTACTTGTCAGCCTGAGCTGGACTCACAGCCTCCCTTCCTGATGAGGGACACCACTTAGCAATCATACGACATCACACATGACACAATGTCATGCCTCTCCAAGGCTGGATTTTCTCTCTATCAAATGAGAATTTGATAACACCAGCCTTTCATGCCAGATTGATTCACTGTGAGTTAACAGATAAATTCTCTCCAAAAAACCTGTTCAGAATCTGGTCACTTCTCCCACCTCCACCACAACCACCCCGGCCAGGCCAGCATCCCACTGGCTTCCCTGCCCCTCCCCTGCTCCTCGCTGCAGTCTCTGGACCACTCTAGAGCCACTGCCCCTCCTGCAGACCTGCAGTGCGTGTTCATCTCATCCACAGTAAAAGCCAGAGTCCTAGCCACAGCCCGGGGGCCCTGCCCTACCCAGCTCCTTCCTCTCTCTTCTTGCTCCCAACCCCTGCCAGCCAGGCCCTCACTGTTCCGCAGACGCCCAGACCTTCCCTCTCAGAGCCTCTGTGGGGACTGGCCTTCCCTCAGCCTGGAACATCAGCTGGAATGTCATCGTGGCTCTGCCTTCAGGATTCACTCACATGACACCCTCAGCGGCCCTTTCCCGGCCCGCTAGCTAACACTGCTGCTCCCCACCCTGTCAGCACTGTCTATCCCTCTCCCCCACTTCTCTCTTCTTTTTTTATTTTTTTAAGATTTTATTTACTGATTTTTACAGGGGGAGGGGGAGAGAAGTATCAACTCATAGTTGCTTCACTTTAGTTGTAGGTTAGTTGCCTGGCATAAGCGCTTTGACCAGGCAAGCCCAGGCTTTCGAACCCATGACCTCAGCCTTCCAGGTCGGCGATCTGTCTACTGCACCACCACAGGCCAGGCCACTTTTTTTTCTCCTCTCAGCATCTTCCACCACCAATGTAACTATATATTTTATTTATTTACCTCATCTTTTTGTCTCTCTTATCAAAATGTAAACTCCATGCAGGTAAGGGCATTTGTCTGTTTTATTCTCCTCTGTGACTCTCAGCTGCTAGAGCAGCACCTGGGTCATATGACTCAAGAAATACTAGATACATAAATGACTAGAGGAAAAAATGAATGAAACGAGATAGCAAACAGCAAGATTAAAGGAGAGGAACCAACCCTGAGTAAGCCATTGCCTTGTTCTAGGAATCTCCCATATTCCTTATTCTCAAACATCCTTGAGAAGTAAGTAGAATTATAACCTATGGTTACTATATTTTGTCTCCAAAAACAGCCACTGACAATTCCTTCTATCTCTGTATTTTTTTAAATTTATTTCTTGATTTGAGAGAGAGAAGGAGAGTGAGGATGAGAAAGAAAGAGAGAAATATCAATCTGTCTCTGGATGTGGCCTGACTAGGGGATCGAACCAGCAACCTCCACGTATCCAGATGATGCTGACCAACTGCGCTATCTGGCCAGAGCAAGAGCTTCTCTTGACATGCGCATATTCTGCCAACACTCTCTACCTTTGGCTTGCTGATGAGTAAGGAGTGTCTGAAAGGAAAAAGAACTATCTATGGAGGGATAGGAAGCAGGAACAGGGTGGACATGCATATTGTGAATTATCTCCTCTGCTGCTGCACACGCTCCACTGTCCCATGGACTTCAATTACAAAACACAAAACCACCTGGAGAACAATGGAGCTGTCCCGCCGTGCCCTGCTCAAATTTTAGAACTGTTAGCAAATGAAGAGGTGTTGGCTTGCACCACTGAGTTGTGTGGTTGCCTATTACACAGCAGTTGCTGACTGATACAGTGGTTGAGATCACAAGGCTAGCACGAGACCAGGCTGTGCTTGAACCCGCATGAGTCTGCTTCTCAAGTCCACAGTCCTGCCTGCCCCACTGGGGCCTCCTTACAGACATTTCATAGTGTAACTCCCATTCTTCTCTTTGGAGAGTTGGTGAATTTAGAGTTGAGCTGGGGGGCAAAGGTTACTTAACCACAACAAATCAAAATTATTATTAGAGCTTGGAAGGAGCCACATCTGGATTCAATGTGAGGAACAGGGGGTTGGTGGGTAGGTCAGAGCTGAGAACAGGCCCAGCCTCTGTCCAGGGTGAGGCTAGGCCCAGCGGGGTGCTTAGACATCTGTTTTCCATCCTGATTCAGTAAATAAAGCTGCTTTCCTCTGCTGACCCAACAGGAAATGAGTGTCAGAAGTTCGGCTGACCAGGAGTGGACCTCTTTTCTGGTAGGAGCCCTCCCACATGCCTGGGCAAGATGCAGAACACAGGGCTCGGGCTGCTACGCTCCCTCCCCTCTGAACCAGCAGAGAGAGGAATTCTTAGGGCTGCCTTTGGCCAAGGAATCAGGTTTTCTTCATTTAACCGTTTCACCAAGGGTGGTTGTCCTTGCTGTCAGCTATTAGTACATCAAACTAGTACATTGGGTGTTTTTTCTTCAGGCCCCATGGCTCATACATCAGTAAAAATGTTTGCAACAGCCAAAAACAGGGTTTCCATTCAATTGGCTTAGACAATAAGGAAAATGTATTATCTCACAGAATAAGAAGTCCGGGGGAAGAGTGGCTTCAGCAAAGGTTAATCGTGCAATTCACCATCGTCATCAAGGACCCAGGTTATTTCTTTTCCTTCCCCTCTGCCATTCTCAGCACATTGCCTTGTCCTTGGCTAGCTTGCCCTGCAGTCACGATATGGCTGCCACCACCCCAGACATCACATCGTCACACAACAATATCCATAGCAGCAAAATGGAAAACAAAACAAAACAAAAAAACAGGAAACAACTCATCATGTCCAATATTAAGATTAAGGAAAATTATTTACAGAAGTCCCCAGGAGACTCTCCCTTACTGTTCACTGACCAGAACTGAGCCACATCCTATGCCTGAATCTACTCCAAGCAAGAGTAATACTGCCACGATCACTGCCACAGTACTAAGCCTGAGCCCGGAATGAGACCAACACCCAAACAAACCGGGCTCAGTGGCTCCTAAGGGGAGGGTAGTGGGTGGGAGAAAGACCGTTGTGTGTGCTGAGCTCATTTGTCTGGACCTGGCTTTTTTACAGGTTGGGGGAGAGGAGGGGAGGCTTGGTATTTTCAAAGTGAGCCAGGCCCCAGATTCAATTACTCAGCTAAAGTGCCTCACAAAATACTGAAAGAGAGTATATTTTACTTAAAGTGCTCAAAGGAAGCATATACTGTAAAAGCTCAGAGGTGTCGGTCCCGAGTCTGAGCATCTGCGTCAGTTCTTGAAAGCATCCATGTTGCAGGTAGACCCAGATTTAAATGTTGGCCCTGTCCCTTTCTGCTTCGCTGATCTCGTAGAAGTTATTTGATCTCTCTGCATCACCCTTTCTTTACATGTGAAATGAGAAGAACAGTAGCCATCCCCAGACTGTTTCATTAACCAATACACTGCCTGGAAGATAGAAAAGTGTCCAAAAATATTTTGGGCAGATGGAACTATGTCACCCAGCTTGGCTGTCTCCTCCTACAAAGCCCACTCCCCCCCACCCCCAGTCCTTTCTTGAGCTCATCTCCCTCCTCCCTGCCCACCTAGCACCAAGAGGAGGTGCCCCATCCACATTCCAGATAAGGAAACGAGGTTCCTCTACGGCTGCCCACCTCACAGAAGCACTGCTCACCAAGTCCCGATGTGTCCACACTCTAGACCCCAGCTCCTCTCCAGGGTTCTTGGTTGCAAGCAACAGAAAGCTCACAGACTCCTTGGGTTGACTGGAGAGCCAGGCTCAGGAACCAGGGCAGGACTGGACCATAGCCAGCATGGCGGCCCAAATCACACCTCAGGGCCAGACCAGAAAAGACAAAAATGTAACTGGCCCTGAGGCTCCATTGCCCCTGAAAATTGTCCCACAGCTGCTCCTGCAGCAGTCTGTCAGATACATCCCACCTTCGCTCCCTTGTATCACCTGCTTAAGATTCAGAGTCCCTGGGTGAGTGTCTGGTCGGCTGAGTCAGATCACCTGCCCGCACTGCAGCCGCCAAGGAGTCTGGGAAAGTGAGGTCTGGCTTCCTGGTGGGAGGAGAGCTCTGCCTCCCTGTGGGACTCACAAGGTAGGGATGCTCCACACAGATGCCGGAGAGCTGTGGAAAGGAGAAAAGCGCACTCTGTTGGGATGGCACCATTTGCTCCTGGTGTGTAGGGCCTATGCTGCCTACCCCTTCCCCCACTCCCATCATCAGGAGCAGCAGTGTTCTCCAACAGGCTTCTTGAAAGTCTCTGGTGATCTGCCTCGCCTAGAAACAGCGAACATTTGTGCTGGGGGGAACCACACCTTGAGATCCCTGCAAAAGAAGTTTAAGGGTTAACAAAGGATCTCCCACCTTTTATTGTACCAAGTAATAAAATACCAAAAGCAAATAACAGATAAACCACTTTCTACTCTCACCATCATTTCATTAAAAGGTGGACATCTTAAACACCAGTAAAAATAAACAAACAGTGGAGAACATGATTTAGAATTAAGCACAATCCTTCAAGCTAAATACATGTTGGCTTTAAGAAAAACCTCTACATTGTTCGTATTTTTCTACTTTGGCTGGAAATCTATGAAAAGGTCATGACACAACTGACTTTGAACATGGACTGTGGACTGGATCAGAGTATTGTATCAATGCTAAATTTCCTGGTTTTGTTAACTGCAGAGGTTATGTAAGTCTTACGTTGTAAAAGAATGTCCTTATTCTTAGGAAATAAACCCTGAAGCGTTTAGAGGTAAAAGGGCATGTGTCTGCAATCTACCTTCAAAGAGAGAAGAAATTGTACACACACACACACACACACACACACACACACACACGATACAGAGAAAAATCAAGCAAAAAAATGACAAATGTAAACAACTGATAAAACTGAGTAAAATCTATACCAGAGTCTTTGTAGTATTTTTGTAACTTTTTAGTAAATTTGAAATTATATCAGAATTTAAAGTTACAAAATAAATTAGCAGTAAGTTAGCAGTGATTCTTAATAAGAATTGGGTTTCACTTAATACATTACCTAATTTGGTACTGTTTCAATTTTCATGAAAATATGTGATGTTTGTAATAAGAAAGAATAAAGCAAAAATTATAGACATTAAAAAGAAAAACTAAAGGCCTTCACAGACTCCATCTAGCATTTGACATTTGCTGATCTGGTCTAAGCACCCATTTTGCAGAGGGGAAAACTGAGGCCCAGGCATTTGCCATGGCTTGCTCAGTCGCTCAGAGTGGTATCATCAGAATCAGGATTCCACAAGGGCTCCTGCCCTCGCACAGGTTCCTTCCATTTCAGGATGCTGCCCCTGTTTGAATCGGGGGTCTGCGTGCACAGCCGGCCTAGCAGAACAGGTCGGGATGAGGAGATTCATTCCCTCTGAGAATGCCGCATCAGGTCAGGGTGCGTTCCTTCAACCTTTATCTCCACAAGGTCCTTAAAGCCAAGGAGAATCATCGAGAATTGCTCCATACACATTTAATTATTTCTTAGCTGCAGAAACTGAGACCCAGCAGAGGTTCTGGGTCTTGCCAAGACCATACTGCAAATTCCAGACTCTGTAGTTGAGGGACAAATTAATTGGTCAAGGCCAAGTTAACAGGAACAAAGGAAGGGGGTGGGCCTTAGGAATTGGAGGGAAAAGGAGAGGAAGCAGGCAATGTCCGGATTCGAGATCCTCTTCCCTTACCCGTGTCCCTCTCGATGTGGCTTCAGTTCCCCTGTGGCCAAAAGAAGAAGAAACAGGGTTTTGCAGGTGCCCCATGTCCTACACCCTCAGGAGGCATCACTCATATACAGTCTAGGAAAACGGCACCTTCTGGGGTTGTGCAGTGGGCAGCCTGCACAGCTGTACCTGGCGCCCTGAGAGTCATTTGCTGTTGTTGTTGTCGGGTAGTGAGGAGGTATGTTAGGGAAGGGACAGGCGTGTCTAATACTGTGGCTTGGCTTAACCAGTGACTGATTCCATCCATTCAGTCAACCACTATTTATTGCCACAGATTATATGCCAAACATCATGCTAGGGGCTGGGACTTTCCAGGCTTGAAATAGATGTACTCTCTAGGGAAGGACTTGGGGTAGTGGTCAGTGTGGAGAAGCAGCTGTCCTAGGACAAAAACCCACAAACTTTCCCCTACTTCTCTTTCCCCTCTGCCCAGCTTTCTCCGTCCTCAGGTCCTCCTAGAAGAAACCTCCAGAACCCTCCCACCCCTCCTCTATAGTCCAATAGACGATTGGTGGCGGGAGCCGCTGGCCTTCGGGCTGCAGTGCGGCTCCTTCCTCCCGTGGCAGCTAGACTTATGCATTTGCTTCACAGGTTTTATCTCACAGGCATCTGTTTGCTAACTGATATATTTTTTAATTAATCATAGAAAGAGCAAAAAGTAATTCTTCCTTCACCTTCCCAGTTTCTTTCTCAGAGATAACCATTCTTTCCAGTTTCTAAGTCTCTTTCCAATTGTGTCTGGGCATTTCCTAGTATATGTCATGTATATTATTTTCCTTTTTCTCAAAAGAAATAATGCGGTGCACATTGCTCTGCACCTTGATTTTTTTTTCCTCACTTAACACCGTATCAAGGTATTTGTTCCGTATCCACATATACACATTCTTCCCCGGCCACGTGCGACTCCAGTGTGGGGCTGTCCCACCAGTTTCATTTCACTCCTCTATTCGTTGACATCTAATCTGTTTCCCAACTTTTATGGCCCTAAAGATCTTTCTTCGTGCATCCTTGTGCATTTCCGGGAGTTCAGATTCCTTGAGGTATAATGGCTGGGGCAAAGGGAATATGTACTTTGCAGTTTGATGGCTATCATTCAATAGTCTTCCAAAATACTGCACCAAATTATACCATCTTTTTGTCTTTGCCAGTCTAAAAGATGACAAATTATCTCGTTTTAACTTGCAGTCTTTATTATGAGGTATGTTAGCATCTTTTTTCATGTTTCCAACACATAGTATTTCTCTTTATCTTACCTCTCTTCAACAGTATTTGGGAGCCACTGTGCTCCAAGCTGCTTATTCTTCCAATCACAGAGTCATTATATCTGGGATCTATGAAATGTCAAGGTTCTGAAAAAAGTTTGAGACCTGGGAGGGGGTGGCGTGTATTGGCTTTAAAATATTTTTAAAAGACTAGAAAATAGAGCCTGACCAGACGATGGTGCAGTGATAGAGCATCAGACTGGGATGCAGAGGACCCAGGTTCGAAACCCTGAAGTCGTCAGCTTGAGCGTGGGCTCACCAGCTTGAGCACAGGGTCACTGGCATGAGCATGGGATCATAGGTATGACCCCATGGTTGCTAGCTTGAGCCCAAACATCACTGGCTTGAAGCCCAATGTCGCTGGCTTGAGCAAGGGGTCACTTGCTCTGCTGAAGCCCCCGGTCAAGGCACATATGAGAAAGCAATCAGTGGCCTGACCTGTGGTGGCGCAGTGGATAAAGTGTCAACCTGGAAATGCTGAGGTCGCCAGTTCGAAACCCTGGGCTTGCCTGGTCAAGGCACATATGGGAGTTGATGCTTCCTGCTCCTCCCCCCTTCTCTCTCTCTGTCTCTCTCTCCTCTCTCTCCCTCTCTGTCTCTCTCTCCTCTCTAAAAATAAATAAATAAAATAAAAAAATAATAAATAGAAAGCAATCAGTGAACAACTAAGGAGCTGCAACAAAAAATTGATGCTTCTCATCTCTCTCCCTTCCTGTCTGTCTGTCCCTTTCTGTCCCTCTCTCTCACTCTCTCTCTGTCTCTGTCAAAAAAAAAAAAAAGACTAGAAAATAGAAACTAAAATGATGTAAGTTAATATCAATCAAGCATAATCTTATGGCAAGTTTATTCACTGGAAAACCCAGAACTCATGAACATTTCATTACATTTGAAAGCAATTTGTTGGTTTAGATGTTCTCATTTTGAAGAATTCCTAAATATGCATGATGCTTTTAAAGAAATTAGAGTCAATTTTAAGTTAAATGCATTAACTGTAGTTGGAAAATCTCATAATTATTTGAAAACCCTTTTTAAAAATTCACTAGAAAATAACACTCAATGTGGGATCAGAGTGTGTTTTCATATGTTTTGAGGTGGGGATGCCAAGAGTAAGCAGGTCAAGGGTCAATGGTGGTTTTTATTTTAAAAGCCTGTAAACCTCTGACCTAGAAAGACAATGTTTCTGCCCTCATGTAGCTTCTGGTTCAAGAACAAACTGGTTTTCTCAGCAAAAGTCAAAGACAGTGAAAAGGATCAGATCTCAATCTTGGGCTAGCCAAGGACCCCTGGCTTCTCTTCCAGCCTGGTTGTCATGGAGAAGAAACCTTCTTATGTATCACCTTCATCCAGTGGATCAGGCAGGACCCTGGGATTTTGGAAAGTGAGTGGAGTAATGGGCGCATGCCAGGAAGGGTGGGGTAGGAGTGATGTGATCTGTGTTCTCAGGACCAGCCTGGAGTGAGGGTGGGAGTAGAGGGACAGAGATAGGGAATAAAAGGGACAAATTGTCCCCAAATGACATCATGAGACAGTTGTCCCCATGAGACATCAGAACAAAATGTGCTTTTCTCTTTTCTACTCTCCCCTCTTTTAATGGGAAATGGAGATCATTCCTTGAAAGGGAACATCTGGAGGTCTGAGTCACAAGTGTGAACGTTTTAAGACCGGGAGGTGAGCAATTCAGCACCTGTCCCTCCTCCCTGTCTGCCTTCCCTCCCCATTTGAAACAGGGGAAAGGGCCGAGGGGACCTATGGGATGTGGCATTAGGACCCTGTGCGAGGTACAGATGTGCATGAGTGTGTACCTGTGTGAGTGTGTGTTCAAACATGTGAACGTGTATGTGTGTGTGTGTGCCCTCTCCCCTAACACTCTCTCTATCCCAAGTAGCTGGCATAGGACTTGGAGCCGTCACATTCAGGGAAGAGCTAACTCGTAAATCCAGGGGACCTGGATGGCCCACTGGAGTCAGGTGAATGGTGCTGAGTCCCACTTGTGCTATTTCTAGCTGTGTCGGCAAGTTGCTGCCCTCCTCTGAGCAGTTTCCTCATTTGTACAAATTGCACAAGAAAGCCTAGCTTGTCGGGACACTTTGCAGGTTAAATGATAAGTCAGTAGATGCTTAGCTCCAGGCATGGCCTTTTTAAATTTTCACCCTTTAGCTGCACTGGAAGGAGAGCAGCGCGCAGAGGCCCGTGGCAGAGCAGGAGCATGGTCTGCCTGGTGGAGAAGGGGCTGTTGGGGAGGAAGGGAGGGTGGGAGCACAGGAAAGGCTGCGGGCCAGCCTGAGAGGACCTGGAGCTGGCCCTGATAAATGCCAGTAGGGAGCCATTGAAGGTTCTGTAGCAGGAATGGAGCCAGCGCATGGGAGGTGGCTGGGATCCCCTTGCACATTTTCCATGGCCATAACCTAGATCCTAAATGTATCTGTCGTTCCTTCCTCCTTCCGCACACCCTTTCCACAGCCCAGGGAGGGGCTCCCAGGCCACAGCTCTACACCCACCGAGACCATGCAAGACCATGTCTGGCAGAGCCTGAGCCAAGGACAAGGTATAACTAAGGACATGCCCAAGCCTGGGCTTGAGCCCGTACTCTGCACCTTCCCCGCTAGGTGACATGGATCCATCTGTGCTGCCGCTTTCTCCCTGTAAAGTGGGATAACAGAGCGACCTCACAGTGTTGTCGTTGTGATGGTGAAATGAGAGAACACATGTAAAGCACTTACACGTGCCTGCCATGTAGTTGGAGCTCAGGGCACATTGCTATTGACCTTCTTTAGAAAGATGAGCAAGGCAGACAGAGGAGGTAAGATGGACAAGACAGAAAAGGGAGAGAATGAAGAGGGACCAGAGGCAGGGGAGGGTGACACACAGGCAGCCCAGCTTCCGCTTTGCTGGGCTGGGCTGCTGTCCACCTGCAGCCAGGAAAGAAGCCCCTTGGAAGGAGGAGCTGGTGGAGGGGCCCAGCCATTCAGGAAGAGAGGAGGTCGTCTCTGACCTATCCCTCCTCCCAGACCCATGTAGCCCACCCCTCAGAGTGACAGGGCTGGACCTAGTGGGCCAGCAGCATCCTGGAGGGTTCCAGAGCTGGGCCTCCTGCACAGGGGGTGGAGGTGGGCGTTCCTGGGAGAGAGGAGTGAGGGCTACAGGTGTGGGGCATGGGAGTTGGGATTCCCCATCAATGGATCGTGGGGGCCCCAGGCACAGCTCACCCTGCTTAACTAGAGGCCAGAGGCTGCTCTGTTTGAAGTGTGGCCCTGCGTAACAGAGAGCCGGTGGCACTGGATGAGACAGGATCTCTCTTCTAGCAGGCCAGCTGGGCCCTCCTCAGCGGCTGGGCACCTGAGCAGGTGTGTTGGGGGATCTACAGGATGTCACTTCTAAAAATAGAGCCCCACAGCCTGGGAGTCATCCAGGTGTAGCTGCCACACAGCCTCCCAAATTGGCTGATATGCAGGCACACGTCAGTTCTGGGCCTGCACAGACACACTCCAACTGCCTCGCACAGACCCCAGGGGACCACGGACACCCACAAAGACACACACTTAAGTTTACATGCACAACCCTTGGTCTAAGCCCCTGACGCACACACACCCTCTCACCACACTCACACTCCTCAGTACACACTGACATGCACCCAGCAGTTCCTAGGTCTCCCCACCTAAAACACCAGCCTCCCGAGAGCTGTGTGCCTGCTGGTTTTGTCCTATTTGCTGTTCCTTCAGTGCCTGTGGCGGTGTCCAGCACATAGCCGCTGCTCAGGAAATGCTTGCTCTATAAATGAATGCACAGACACATATTCTTATTTCATTACCCCCTTCCTTACCCCCATCCCACACCAATGTTAAGTTCTATTAGGCCCTGGGGTGGGTGGAACCACAAGGAGTGGCATTCTCTGGTCTGGTTGATCCCCTATACTCAGAGTCCAGGCCGGGGAGAGGTCTGGGGTGGGTGGGGGGTCCCGGGGACACAGCAGAGTGAAGCTCCTTTTTGGGAGGGGGGGGGAATCTGTTTTCTACAGGAAAGCCTTACTGGGAGAGCCACAGCACTGTGCTGGCGCTCCAAGTGGGAAGGGCTGGCTGGGCCATGTTCCTGGAAATCCCCAGTTTCAGGGCCCTTGCTCTGAGCTCTAGGCAGCTCCTCCCATCCAGGAGCACTGGGCTCCGCCGCTGCAGGGCCTGGGATGGGCCTCCCACAGCCGCAGGCTGCTGCAGTGGAGTGAGCTTGCAAGGAGCAGGGCAAGCAGCTTGGCAGCCCTCAGTGGGTGGAGAGGAGTCTTGTACAAGGAAGACGGGAGGACCTTCTGGGAAGGGGCTTGAAAAGGGCATCTGTGTATCTTCAACTCTAGGACTGATAAGGGAGCACCGTGTCTGTGCTAGGACTTCACACGCCCATGGAGTGAAGTGGAGGCTGACTGCGCCTGACCACCAGTAATGAGGAGATCCACTGTGACCCACGAGCTACTGAGGGTTATTGCCAGGCCCATGACCACAGCTCAAATCAGAGGACTCAAAAATGAGGGGCTGGTCCTGGCTGGGTTGCTCAGTGGATAGAGTGTCATCCCGGCATGCTGAGGTTGTAGGTTCTATCCCCGGCCAGCTCTCATGTAAGAAGCAACCAATGAGTGCACAACTAAATGAAACAACTAAGTGGAACAACAAGTTGATGCTTCTCTTACTCTCTCTTCTTTCCCCCTTTCTTTCCCCTCCCTCTCTCCCTTTCTCTCTCTCTTTTCTTCTCTCTCTCTCAAATCAATAGAAAAATAAAAAATAATAATAAGGTACCTGAGGGGGGAAGGTTGATGGAGGGGAGGACCAGGGGCAGTCAGGTGGCAAATGGATGAAGAAATGGGTAGGTCAGCAGAGGGACTGAAAAACACTGGGTGATGAATGGGCAAAATGGAAAGACAGAAATGGGTGGATGGCCACTGAATAGCTCCCCCTCAGTCACTCTCTGAGGCCCCACCAGGGCCTGATGACCTGGCTACTCCCACCCCAGACAGTCTCCCCCAACCCACTGCCATCTCTTCCCCAGGCCAGGCTCCCAGGGAGGCTACCACCTGCTCAGCCTGCTGCCCAGGGATGCACCTTCCAGCCAGGTACAAGCCCAGATGTGGAATCATCTCCAAGTGTTCTCACTTGAGCAGGTGTGCATAGGATGGGGTGTGGGTAGGGCCCATATCTATGGGCTAACCCTCTAAGAATAGCCCTTCCAGAGTAGCTGGGGAGTGCCCAGATTGTGGCAGATGCACACACGCATGTCATTGGCTGAGTCACAGTCTCACACTCACTGATACACACACAGTGAGGCACTCATTCACTGACACCTGGACACCAGACTCCCAGATGCCACCGGGCCACCATGTTACACAACTCCAGAATGAGCCAACCATGTGGTACAAAGTCTGGAGCAACCTGGACCCTCTGATATACTCCGACACTACACTGTCATCAACCTGCAAAGGTGCATTGAACAGTCACTGGTCCCAGCTGTACAGGTTATCAGAAACATCTTGTCACCTTCTGGATATTTGAAATCTCCCCTTCAATGACTCTTTTCAAAGAAAGCCATAGCCTGAGTCATGGGGCCCTTCCTGATGTCACATTCCAACCCTGTCTCCTGCCCTGAGAGAGCTTTGCTCCTCCCTCCAGCCACATTTCATGCGTAGGCGCTCCCTTTCCAATCCACCTTGTTCACACTCTTCCCAGAGCCCAGAATCCCTTTCCTGTCTCCATCCGGACCCCATGTACTAATTCTATGATTCCAGACAGAGACCTCAATATATCATACCTAAAGTTTAGTAGTCTGACACTCAGTAAGGACTAATGAGTCTTTATAAACTGACTTAACCAACTGAATAGTTAGCTAAAATCATTAGAAATATAAGTCAACTAAAACTTAGTGCAAGGTGGACTGCTAAGGGGTTCTAGTCAGTGGGGGCTACATTGAACCTCCCAAACACACACTGGTCACTATAGTCCCCACGGAATGAGTACTGTACCCTCCTAACCTCCACTTTCCATGGAAAAGATGCACCACTGACTAGTCAGCCAAGCCCAGCCCCGCAGCAATGGCAGGGGAGGTCAACAGGCCACAGAAGGAACATTCAACCATGGTCAGAGTCTCCCAATTCCCTGTTCCCTCCATCCATGAACACCTGGAAAAGCCCTGGAATTTTTCGAGGGTTTTCTTCAGGGCTGGGGAGTGCCAGGACAGGCCTTCTGCCAACTCAGCAAGTCCAGGGACTTTGGATGTGCTGATGCTGGCGGCCCTGCCACACCCCATGTGGGCTCAGCCTTGGCCTGGGCACTGATTGATTGATTGATTGATTGACAAGGATTTTATTCCTTCTGGACCAATCACACCTATGTAGTGTTCACTCTGTGCAAGGTCCATTTCGAAGCACTTCACTTAATTCTGACAGTGATCTTGTAAGGTCAGTATGATTCTGATGCCCATTCTACAGTTGTGGAAACTGAGACAAGGAGATGGACAGAGCAATTGACCTGAAGTCACAGCAGCTAGGAGTGGGTAGAGTCGTCTGGATTCAATCCCAGGCTGCCCAGCTCCGGAACCCGCATTTTAATCTACACTATACTATTGTCTCTTTAAATTTGTATTTGTTAACAATAAAAAAGGTTACTTGATCTAGGCTGCCTCTGGCATTAGAAAGAGACATGTGACATTCCAGGTGATTCCCAACCCCATGTCTGTCTGTGTATATGTCTGTCCCCCCACCACCACCACCACCAAACATACACGCATTTTGTCTCATCCCCGTGCTGCCAGGCATGTCCCTGTCACCTCCAGGTTCCTCCACAGCCAGGCATTGGGCCACGGGAACACACTGTGATCTCATGCCCACCCCCCACCGCCTGCCCAGGCCAGCATTCCTGGAAAGCCCAAAGGCGACTTCTTTCAGGGGAGATTTCCCCACAGGGCTTCTGTGGCCAGAATTGGGATAAACTGAGAAGGGCCCCACCCACAGTCCCATAGACGCTGCGTCTTGGGACCACAAAGCTTGAAGTGGCCCTGTGACATCAGGGCTCATCCCCTTCTTTGTGACGTGGGTCTTGGCAGGTGCTCGGCCCACAGAGCGCCCCTCCCCACCCCGGTGTGTCTGCTGGGGCTTCTTCCGGACTCAGAGGTAGTCCAGCACTTTTGTTTCCCCACCAGCTTTCCTCAGTTCCATTCCATCACCAGAGGCCGTGTCACTGTGTGCCCAGCCCTGTGTCACTGTGTGCCCAGCCCTGTGCTGGGTGCCACAGGGCCTGGCCTGACGGCTCACCAGGCTGGACGAGCCGTGCAGTCTTCCCAGAGCTGTCAGCGACACTGCTGCCGCAAATCCCCAAGGACCTTCTGGGCCTGTGCTCAGCCGCCTGCCTCAGGGACCTTTGCCTGCTGCGGGAAGTGGGGGGAATAAGAGCATGTCCTAGCCTGCTGTCCTCAGGCTCCAGCGCTCAGTAAACTCGGACCTGGGCAGTAGCCGGAAAGCCTCAGCAACACTGTCCCCTCCCCAGGGCTCAGTGTGGGGCCTGCCACCCTCCGCAGAGGACTACACGGGCTCCTCCCCGCCCCAGGCACTTCTAGCCCCTCCTCCTTGCCCAGCCTGAGTCAGAGGCCTGTCAGTCCCCACTGCCCTCAAGGCCCAGTGAGTTTGGGTAGAAAGGAGCTGTCTGGGTGCCAGCGCCTGAGGAGGTGGGCCAGGCCCTGACTCCTTGCTGACCTTTAGCAGGACCTTCTGAGCATTCTTTGATCTAGAATTGCCACATGTACACACACATACACACTCCCATTCACACCCAGCCAAGTTCTGATTAGAGATGAAACAGTCAACAGTCCAGGTATGGGGCTGAGGCAGGTCAGGGAGGGGTGCTGGGCTGAGCCAGTACGGGGTGTGGCCGCCTGTCTCTCCTTAAGGAGGCCCCAGCACCTCCTGGTACTGGAGAGCAGAGCCCGCCCAGTCTGGGAAGCAGGCCCTCCTCAGAATGGGCGCAAGTTCTGGCTACTTAGGGGGCCCTGCTCCTTGGCATAGGCCCCCAGTCTCTCTCTCTCTCTCTCTAGACGACTCCTCTGCAGCAACTCAAGGTCTCCTCCCTGCCTCTATTCTAGCCTTATAGAAAGAGTACCAAAGCCCCACAAAGCCTTGGGTCCCTGATTCACCCCCCGCAGGCTGAGCTCAGTCCTGGTGGCCCAGTTTCAGGGACTTTCCCGATAGGGTCTGCCCCGACTGGGCCCCGCTGCCCGTTGGCTGGGCTTAGCGGCTGCTGAGCGCCCGCAGCACACCTTCCCTGCCCCTGCCCTGCACACACAGCGGCTCTGCACTGCTTCCCAGGGCCTGCAGACTGCTTACGGGCAGAATATTTTGTTTTCTTTTTTTGTTTTTTGGGGTTTTTTTGCCCCCTTGTACACATTATTGATGGCTCTGCACGAAATGTCCTCCCTCCTTACCTTCCTGACCATAAAGCCAGCAGTCAACATGTCAACACTTGAGCATTACTATTGGCCAGGCGCTGTGCTAAGAACTTTCTATGTCTTTATTCATTTGACCCTCACAAGAAGCCTAGGAAGAAAGTACCATTAATTGTACCCGTTGTTCAGGCGAGGAAACTGAAACTGAGAGGTTAAGGGAGATGCATTTCTGCCCGCCTTCCTGGGTCCCTCCATGCTCCTCTTCACCACTTCCCTTGCCCACTGCCCCTTCTCCTCCAGTACGAGCTCTAGGAGGGCTGGCAGGCAGGCCTGGGTGTGAGTCACTGCCCAGCACTGAGCCTGGCACGCTGGCAGGTAACTCTGCTGCCTGGAGAAGTGGCCACAGGAAGGATGGTCCAAGCCCTCCTCCCTTCTCATCTCCCTCGGCCTCACCTGTTCCCTAGCCACCCCCCCACCTCCCCCGGCATCCATCCCTGGCCAACCTTGTTCTCGCCTTTCCTATATATAAGGTCCCGAGGAGAGTCGCAGCTTCTGCCTGCTCTCAGGTTGGGCATCACTAAAGGGAAGCAGAATCTGTGCTGGGCTGAACTGGGAGAGCTGGGGAGCTGGGCCCGCCAGCCACGTCCCCAACTCAAAGGGGCCCAGCCTGGACCTGAACACTGGCCCAGGCACAGCGCCCTGGTCACCTCTGAGTGGCTACTTCAGTGTGTGTGTGTACACTTGGGGGGGGTGCGAAAGACGAACGGAAATGAACCATCAAGCCAATGCCGCATTTATTTAAGGGGCACTAGGTTAAAAATAGACCCCGAGTGCCCAAGAGCGGGCAGCAAGCACATTGACCTTTGGCTCAGACAGGGAGAGGGATTCCAGCAGCCCTGAGAACTGTCCACGCCCTGAGGCCTCTTCTGCAGACAGACTTTTGATTCTGTCAAGTATCACACACACTTCAGCGTTGCTGGGTGGCACCAGCAACATGTTTTGTGTGCTTCGCAGATCGCAGTGTTTTGTAGCAGAAGAGCATGAACTTTAGACCTAGCAGGACCCCAGGAGGGGATTACTGTATAACTGCCCCATTTTCACCCCCACCCCACCCCCCCTGGATTGCAGAGTGGAGGACTGACGTTCCAAAAGAAATGACTGGTTCAAGGTCGTGCCCAGCCAGGCTGGAATCAGGTCTCTTGGCACCCAGCTCAGGACTCTTTCCACTGTTACATCATGCTAATCATATTAGATTGCACAATGTTCTTTCGTGTTGTTATGTAATGTCATGTAGGCAGGGGTATGGGCTAAGGGTGGAGGTGGAGAAGTCAATGGAAGGAGGTGACAAAAAAGCCATAAGGCTGAGGTACAGGCAGTGAGCCTATGTCTTCCCCCACCCAGCTCCCCCACCTGCGATTTCTCCCCATATCAGGTGTAGTGGGTGTGGCTCGGCACCCAGTACCCTAATTAGTGTGTGTTGACAGTTTCTGGTTTGTGTGTTATCACCTTGGATCCACTTATTCTTATCAGAGCCAAAGGTTGATTGGAGCACTCTAGCCCAGTCTCAAAGCAACTCCACTAGTACTCCAGGGAGTGTTTATGACCACTGTGAATAACAGCCCTCTTTCCTCAAGATGGCAGCATGGCTTGTCTGAGAGATGTCCCGTGGAGTCTAGGGTTCAATCGCCGCCGTGCTCACCGAAAAGAGAGCGCAGAGTTCTCTCCTTGGCCAGGGAAGGAAAGTGATGGCTGGCCAAAGCAGGCCGGGCACGGGCCCAGGTCTCCTGACCTCCAGCCTCGGGCAGCCCACAACGATGCTCCAGGTACCTAACCTGACAGAACCCCTACCAGGGGCTTCGGCCTCTGCTCCTTCAGCCACACAAAGGTTCCTGGGCCTCAGCAGCTCAAAAAGTGGAATAGTAATCTGGCCATCTGTGCCCCCAACCCGCCCCTCACAGCAGCCACCCACTCCCCATTAGGAAAGGGAAAGGTGGGGTCATGAGGGGTCTGTGTGGACACAGGGGCCCTGCATGTGGCTTTTTGGCCACAGAGGGGGCTCACTCTTGGTCTGTTGGCCAAGTTAGCCTCAGAACCAGAGACCTCAGGTCCTTCCTCCATCCCCTCTGAGCCTCAGGAAAGATAGCTTCTCCGAGAAGTAATTCATCCCTTCCTGATCCTGACATTCCCATCTGGGTCTCCTTGGTCCAGTGGTGTCAGAGCGGACCTGGGTTCCACACCCAGCTCGGCCTCTGTCTTCTCTCACGGGACCCTGGGCAAGTCACTGCATACCCAGGCTTCCACTGTATCACCTGTAAGATGGGACTGAACTCGGCTCTATTTCAGAATACCCTCCTTCCCGCGGACACTTGGCACCTGAGTCTGGGTGACTGCCTCTCCCCCTCTGTACAGACCCACCTGGAACAGGATCCTGGGCCCTGGGTGTAGCTCTTTTGTGTCTCACACATCATTGGGCTCCACTCACAGACACCAAAACTCCCTGAGTTTCCGGGCCTGGTCTCCAGGAACCTCCTAGGGGTGATGGAAACACCTGGTGAGGGTGTCCTCAGATTCTTCAAGGAAGGACAGGTCCCTGCCTAGCAGGTGTGTGTGTGTCCACCCACCCTCCCAGGGCATTTTCTGGAGGGGGCATTGTCCGGGACCTGGGCGGTTGCCTTTATGGCCAGGCATAAAAGGTAATCATTGACCACATCAATGCCGACCTGCGCGTCAGCACCCGTCCAGGCTCGACCCTGCCAGGCCCTGGATTATTTTACAGTCACATAAAAGGAGCCTCCAGACTGGCCCCTGGGGACTTTGGCCCTCAATGGGGGAGCAGGAGGGAACCGTTCCCTAGAGACGGGCTTTTCTTGTAGTAATATTGACTTGGCCAGAGAAGAACCTCCACCTTTTATCAAACACCACTGGGATTGTCTCGGCCCAACCTGCCTAAGCCACAGAGCTCCCATCAACAGGGACCAGCCCTCTAACCCTGCTTCCTCGCCTCTCCTGTCAGGACCTACCGGCAGCCTGGACAAAGCTGGCACAGCCCCTCCTCGGGCTGGGACTCAGGACACATCTTAAAGGTGTTATTTCCTTCACAAGTTTTATTTCATTGAGCTCTTGCTAACCCCATGGAGTAGGAACCAATATTATTCCCACTTACACACAAGAAAACTTGGGCTCAGAGAAATCAAGTAACTTGCCGAAGTCACACAGCCAGTGAATGGCAAACTTCAACAAACCGCCTATAGTCTGCACAGCAGCAGCCTCCAGATTTGTTTGGCTGTGCACTGCTATCACTAAAGCAGCTCTTAGCACACACCTTTGATCTATTTATACATGTCCATAAATCATATACATGTGTGACTGAAAATCTCTATGTTAAATATTAGCAAATATCGGCCTATCATTCAAACCAGATCAAATCAACTCAATAGACACTCCTCAAAGCTGGATTCCAGCAGGGACACCTGCGGCAAAGAGAGAAAGTGGGAATTGGGCTGAACTCTGGAGGAAAGGTGAACATATTGGGAAAGGGCATTCCAAACAAATGCTTGAGCAAAACCCAAGAGGCAGAAAATAGGAGAAATTGTTCAGGCCCAGAAGAACCTGGGAATGTGAATGAGTATAGCCAGAGATGATTCTGGAAGGGTCGCAAGGGGCCCAAAGTAGCCAGCCAGACTGCCAGATCTTGTCTAGAATGCAGTGGGGAGCCACAGCAGATTCATGAACAGGGTGTGTTTTGAAAACTTCCCTCAGGCCACATGGTGCAGCATGGATACATTCTCAGACCGATGTCCCTGGAGTGTAATGTGGCCCTTCCAAAGGCGCTAGGCTGAAGGCAGTTAGGAGTTGCCACACCTCTGTCATCTTCACATACGCTCTGTCATTTACGGGCTGCCCAACCTTGGGCAAGTACAGCGATCTTGCTGGCCTTGGTTTTACTCATCTATAAAATGGGATAACAATAGTCTACGCATCATGGATATTGTTGTCGCTTTGACAATAGGGAGAATTGGCTGAAGTGGCTGATTCAGTGTCTTTTACATAGCAGGTGCTCTTCCTATTAAAACACACCTTCTCTCTATTCTGCCTGAAGAAATCAAACCAACCCTCAAAAACCTAGTTTAGACTTCACTTTCGAGGACCCTAATGGATTTACTACTCCCTCCCCTGGCTCTGGACTCAGACCACTAATGTACCACTTCGCACACCATGCAACAGTTACTTACAGATTTACCTGTCACCAGACCATCTCTGTGCTCCTGTACCAGACAGTCAGTGGGCCTGGATAAATTTTTGTGACTTGGTTCAAAGTTGCATAAAACGTGAAACGATGTTAGAAAAGTGGGGGGGGGGGGCAGCATGTTCAGAGGCACTCTGTTAGCTCTCCACGGGCATTTTTTTAAAAGCTTCTTCTTTTCTTTTTTTTTTTAAAGATTTTATTTATTTATTCTAAAGAGGAGGAGGAGAGAGAGGAAGAGAGAGAAGGTGGAGAGAAGCAAAAAGCATCAACTCCCATATGTGCCTTGACCAGGAAAGCCCAGTGTTTTGAACCTGCGACCTCAACGTTTCAAGTCGATGCTTTATCCACTGCGCCACCACAGGTCAGGCCTCCACATGCATTATTTTATGAACCCTCTCATCTCCCTTATTAGGTAGGTATATCATGCAGGATATACTATGGTAACAAACATCCCCACATTTCAGGGGTTTAAAACGATATTTACTTGTCTCTCATGCCAAATGATCAGGGCAGGTCACCCAGAGTGTTCTTTCCTACGCTGGCCTCACTCAGGGACCCAGGCTGAAGGAAGCTCCTCTCAACATTATCGTTCACCATCACCATGGCAGCAAGCAGGAATATGAAAATTCACACATTAGTTCTTCTTGTTGCTACCTGCAAGTGGCATGTGTCAATTCTTCTCAGATTTCACTGGCCAAAGCAAATCACTTGATCACAATTAGTGAAGTATAATCTTGCAAGGCCTGCGTTTCCAACTCAGTGTCATGAAGGCCACATAAGGTGGGTCAGGTCCAACCCCAGCCTGTGCTAACCACTCCCAACTGGGCCACCCAAAGCCCCCTTGTGGCAAAGAGTAGATGCCCCTATCCAGAGACTATACATCTGCCCCCTTCCCTGGAAACCATCCCTCCATACATCAGAACATAAGGAACTGGGTCTGTCTTTATCTTCCAGGGAAACTGAACTCATCGAGGAATCAGCCTCGACTTTGGTTAGGCAGGAAAATCACAACCATATTTCACATCCAATGCCGAGACGTTGTGGGTCTGGCAAGGAGCACGGGAGAGAGGGAAAAAAGCCAGGGGCAGCTGGCTTGGGTTTGGAATGTAATTTATTACCAAATAATTACATGCTATCTGCAGGCTGGGATCACACGCTTGAGTTTGTGCCACAAGGAGAGTCTGCCCCGTGCATTTCCCAGAGCTCATTGCCTGTTTTTTCCATCATGTTTGCAATGGAGATTGTGTCGACTCTGACGGCCAGTCTGCTGTGGGTGGGTGTGTATCTGTGTGAGTGCAAGCAGCAGCAAGTCAGAAAGAGAGCGACACGCAGACGAGGAGCATCACCTGTGCGCATGGTCCCTGGGGGTGCTGAGGAGGGAGGTGGGGGGACAGGTCTCTGTCTAGCTTCTCATCCCAAATTTACGAAAAGACTTCCACATGCAAAAGTATGTGCTAAGCCTGGTTCCCTATGAGACATAGAAATGTCCTTAACCCTGGGCAAAGTTCCCTCTGTTCCAGGAGCGAGTTAAAGGAGATTCATGCAGACAGAGGGGAAGGGGCCTGGGGGAAGAAGAGGGGCAGAAATAGGCAGAGTTTCAGGCAGACAAAGCAGAGCTCAAGGTCAGAGATGAGCAGAGCAAGACACAGAGAGTAAACGGAGACGGAGTGAGGGGCAGCTGAGGGAAAGGGGTGCTGGGGGCAGGACAGGACCCCGTGGGGAGCCCAGGCTCTGGGGACCTGGGCAGTTTTCCAGCCCCTAGAAGCCTGAGTGTCCTCAACTGTAAACTGAGGCTGAGAACCCCCACGTCATAGGGCTATTGTGGGGTAAGCACAAGCGAGCTCATGAGAAAAGCCAGAACAGGCCTGGCTCCAGGAAGGTGTACAGTAGAAGAGGCCCTGCCTGCTCGCTGGGCCCCCTATGAGGGGAGGGGAGAGAACCTGGTGAGAAGTCCTTCCTCTCCATCCCAGCGTCCCAGCCTGAGCAGCAGAATGGGGTGGGCCCTGTCCCGGAGATCAAGGCCAGAGGGAAACCCATTACCTAGTGGGCAGAGACTCAGGAAGAGCTGCTCTTGCATTTTTGGTCTTTCCTGTCCCTTACTGTTCACCCCTCAAGACCTTGCTAGTTTCCAGGACCCTGCTGGTGGGGGGTGGGGCAGTAGGGCAGTTGAAGTTCTGGATACATAAGAAGAAATTTCAGAACCTGCCCGTTAGGAGCTCAGAGTCTAAGTGAGAGGCTCACTACCCAGAAAATAAGGAGTAGAAACTGTGGTTTGGGGCTGGAAGAGTTCAGGGCCAGGAGACAGCATTAGGAAGGAGCTGGAGCCTGGAGGATTGAGAGGGTGAGTGGGGGGCAGTGAGCACAGCTGGAGGAAAGGCCCCATGTTGGCAAGTATGGGGCCGTAGAAACCAGAGCAGCCAGCCGGGCTGCGAGCAGTGTGGAGAGGTCTGACCTCAGAATCATGGGACAATAAACAAGGCTCTGGGCTTTGTTTGGTCAGGAATGGGGAATACAGCCAAAGCACCTAGAGATAGGTCCAGACACAGGTGTGGGGAATGTGTGATGCTGAGTTCACACCCCTCAGGTGCAGACAAGAGAAGGGCAACTGTCTCAGGAGGGGGTCCCCACCTCCTGGTCTGATAGGCCTGGGGACAGGACCTCACTTAGCATCCCACAGCCAGGCCCCTACTGTGTTGACAAGTGGGCCCTTCCCCCGGCTGGGGAGCTGAGATGTGGCATTGTTAAGCTGGAAGTGAGTCACAGAGCTTTTCCTTCCTTCTCTTCCTCTCCACTTTGCTTGTCTGCATATTCTCATATTCTCTCTCTCTCTCTCTCTCTCTCTCTCTCTCTCTCTCTCACACACACACACACACACACACACACACACACACATACACACCTTTCAATCCATAAACTATAAATTAGTGGTCTATCAGCATACACAGCCTGATTCAGCACTAGGGAGGTGAGGGCTTGGCTCAGGGCTCAGGGCGAGTGTGTGTCTGCAGAGTGCGGAGTGTGTATCTGTCCGTGTGCACACAGGCGTGGTAGAGTCTCTGACATGCTGGTGACTCTGAATTTGCGAGCTCATCGGTGTGGTCAGGTGGTATGTGTGACAGGAGCTGTGGCACATACGTGTCTGTGAGGTTGTGGCTGCAGGAAAGTTTCCATGGGGGGGTGCTGTCCACTCCTCAGCTGCGGGGACGGGCACAGGTCCATTCTCCCCATCCGTGTGGTCTGACTGCACCGCAGAGGCCTGAGAGAGGGTGGCGGGAGTGCATCTGTGCTAGAGGTGTGTCCGTGTAGATACTTGTGTTGTGAAGGAAGTGGGTGCTGGGTGTGGAGGCATCGTTTCTGTCTGTGTTTGTGTGGGTGTTGGGGGGTGTCTGTGCCTGGACAGCCCGCCTTGCCTCTGACTCTGCGGGTTGTGAAAGAATTTCGGTTTGTGACTGAGGCTAGTGTCGCACCCTCTAGTTACATTTCCTTCTTCAGCCTGGCCATCCTGTGGGAGATGACCCCAAGTCAACAGTGGTGGCATTGGTCAAGGGCAGTGTCACATTCACAGGGATGAGCCAGGGGGTGTGGAAGCTCATCAGACTGAGCATCTGGCTCAGAAAAGGAGTGAAGGTAGGGCCTTGCTTCCTCCCTCCGACTCACCTGCCCACCCTCACCCAGGTCCACCCCCCACGCTGAGCTGGGCAGAGAGAGGGGCACCGGAAGCACAGGGCATGCTGGCTACCACCAGGCAGGGCTCTGCTGAGTCACCCCAGAGAGGTGCCCCTCCACCCAGCATGTGGATCTGTCCCCCACTTGTGAGCCCTCCCAGCTAAACCCCAGAAGGCAGGCCCTCAGTCTTCCTGTCTCCGTTGTATATAAAGAGGACAATGATATCTACAGAAAGGGGTTGCCAGCACCTGGGATTAGCCTGGAGTCACACAGGGAGCAGAGTTTAGTGTCCATTCTCGCGGCCTTCTCCCCTCTCCTCCCTGGGGAGAAGCAATTCAGTCTGACCCTCCCTTGGGGGGAGGGGGAAGGGATGCAGGTCCTTGGGCCATCTCTAGGGGGCGCAGGCAGGCAGCCAGCACGGGCCTGCGCTTGTCAATGGATTAAATGAGCAAAAGACGAGGCAGGCCTGGGGAAGGGTGGCAGGGGCTTAAGGATCAGTGTGAATGGGGGAACAAAGCTCAGTAAGACCTACGGAGGGTTTGCCTGTAAAATGTATGACTTCTGTCACCCACTGGCCCTAGAAAGAGCACCAGGGGCCCTCTGAGGATTCAACCCCAGGCTCACACACAATGGACTCCACAGAGATGGCCAGGTTGTCTCTGGATGCTTGATTAGGCCCACTGCTCCTGAGATGGCCGAGGAAGGGCAATGTGGGGTCATGGGGGTCTACCTGCCTTCTCTCTTCTCTGCTGTCCTCACGAAGGCAATGCCCTCCTCCTAGAGCCCCTCAAGGAGTTGAATATCCCCTACTTTAGCCACAGGAGGTGGTGGCAGACAAGGTGAGGGGACCATTTCCCAACCCTTGAGGGACTCTTCTAAACCTGGCTGCCTCCTCCTGGGATGTATCCCAGTGACTGGGGGCCCCTGGGGGCAAAGCCATGCCCTTCCACCCCATGTGACCAGGCTTCCTGCGTGCCTATCTCGCCAGGTAGGAAGAGGCTCCAGATTCAATTCTGAGTTCTGGGGGGTGGTCCCAGTCCAAGGAGGTGCTGCCTTCCTCCAGCACTGCCCATTCATAAAGGGCATTTGTGCCCAGGCAACCCCGCCCACCTGGGCTGGGGGGCAGGGGCTGCTTCGAACACAGTGCCACAGTGAAAGCAGGACAAACGCGCCTGTGTGCACCCTGGCCAAGGTGCCGGAGGAAGCGCGGTCGGGCCCAAGTGTTAATGGGCCTCCTTCCTGCCCTGCCCACGCCAGCTCCTCGGTGCTCATCCCCTCTCCCCCGAAATGCCTGCTTCCGCTCAAGTCCCAGCACACTCCCTCCATGTCCCTGGCCGCAGATCTGTCCTGCTCTGACAAACATCCCTCTCAGCCTTCAGGTTTATGGCTTTTCCGTGTGCCTTCCTTCATGTGGTTGGGAGCCAACACTCCGGTCCCCGGCACAGAGGCTGGACCTGGGGTGGAGAAGGCTGGGGCTGGGTGTGGGGCCGGACCTGGCCAAGCAATCCGAGGGGAGACAGGGTCCAGAAGAGAGCAGCATAAGAGAGGCATGGGCATGCTCAGCAGCGCGAGCTCTGTCCCAGAGGAGGCCGAGGCAGCTGCTGGAGCCAGGAGGGCTCCCTGGAAAGGATAAGGAGACCATTCCCAAAGGGGCGTCACCCCAGCCCACATGATGGCAAGCAGCAGCTCCCAGAACCCAAGCAGGAGAACTTGTAAGCTTGTTTTTATATTATGTTTTTAAATAGAACATATGTTAAGCAACAATAGTGACCTGTGCTAAGTAAGTCCCATGAATTCATTATCTTGTTTAATTTTCCCAAAACTCACCATTACTATCACCCTCATGGTACAGATTACAAAACTGGGGCCCAGAGAGGTTAAGGCACATGTGCCCATGTCACAGAACTGGTCAGTGGCAGAGCAAGGCTTCAGGCCCAGGCAGTGTCCACATGTTAAAGAAAAGCCACTACATGATTGGCATTCCTGTCAGTCACTGTTGGGCTTTTGCATCTGGGCCTGTGACTGCCCAGTAGAGAAGTTTCCCCGATTCCACAATACTGGGCCCAAGGGACACACATACACATATATCAGTGGAAGGAAGCAAAGAAAAAGACATATCTAGAGCATTCACTGCATGCCCAACACTGTGTTTTTACAGGTTACTATTTTCCTTTGGTTTTTAACCTCAACAATCCTATAAAGCAGATCTGACAGCTCCCATTTTCACAGTTCACCTCAGAGAGGTGAAAAGCTCTCACAAGGCAGAGCCAGCACCTAAGCTTGACCCCACACCACCAGGCCTGACCTGCTGTTCTGGGGGCTCCATCCTGCTGGCAGGGAGGCAGGAGGGAGAGGGAGGTGAGGCCCAGCCCCCGCTGCCCCTGCCCCAGCCCCAGCGAACATCCTCTCTGCCTGCCTTTGTTCATAAAACCGAAAAAGTGATGATGGTTTTCCTTCCTCTCTTTAAGAAAACAACAGAATCAAAACAAACAGAGAAGGGGAACTCCCCTCCAGCAGCTTTGCCAGAAATAAAAGGAAGAAATAGTCCCAGTCATGCCCTGCACCACCCCGCTACTGGGACGGGGTCTGGGAGAGGAAGAGAGAGCACCCCTTATGAAATCCCAAAGCTTCGAGCACCCCCACTTCCTGGTCCTGACCAGAGGTTGGCCTGTCCCCTAGGAGTCCTTCGCCCATCCATCGCCTCCCCTCCCAAGATCCCAGACACTGATGCAACTGAAAGTTCCCAGAGGGCTTTAGTAAATACCAAGGGAGGGCAAAGAGGAAATAAAAACATGCAAGTCCCAGAGATAAAACAGCCCCCCAAAATGCACATCATGACCTCCCACAGCCAATTCCCACTTAGGGCTCCCAGGCCCTGCCCCATGATTACTCCTGAGCTACCTTCACTGAAGCCCGCCAAAGAACTACACAGGGTCCCTTCCTTCCCAAATTCGGGTTTTTCTGTAGCTTAGCAGTCACAGCAATCAAGGTCTGGAGTAGCCTTGGGTTTGTAGTTAATGCAGAATCCCCACCCCAGTGCTGGTCAGGGCCCTCCCATTATCAGAGATCAGCTTGTAGTTCCAGATGTCTTGTGCTGATTGGCTCCTTTGGAGTGACCGACAGCTACATACAGGTTGGCAGCCTTAAAGGCTCAGCAGCGTCCTCCTAACTGAGCCTGTAATAACAGGAAAAGACTTCACAGAACCGGCTCATCAGTCAGCCTCACTCTTTGACAGGGACTGAAGGGCCAACAGCACCTCTTGAAAACTGCCTAGTTAGATGAAGGAATTTGTGGTCTGGGTTCATGAGTCAGGCTGGAGAATAGTTTTTCCCCACTGAGACAAATTAGTCTCAGCAAATACTAAATGAATATTTAGCATGTACTCAGAACTGTACCGGGTCCTACGGGAAATGTGTGAAGACAGAGGAGTCTCCCAGGAACCTGGGAAGATGATGGCAGAGAGAGGATTGCACCTAAACAACTACAGGAGAGGCTCTGGCCAGGTAGTTCAGTTGGTTGGAGCATCATCTCTATACACCAAGGTTACAGGTTCGATCCCTGGTCAGGGCACATACAAGAATTGACCAATGAACGCATAAATAAGTGGAACAACAAATCAATGTCAATTAAAATAAAACAATTAGAGAAGAGTCTAAACTCTCAGAGTACATGGGTGTTATTGCTAACTGGTTGTTTTTTGTTTTGGGGGGTTGTTGTTGTTTTTCTCTATCCTTCCATTTATTTGAGAAGGAAAGAAAGAGAAGCATCAACTCACTGTTCCACTTAGTCATTTCATTTTCAGTTGTACACTCACTGATTGCTTCTCATACTGCCCTAACCAGGGATTGAACCTGTGAAATTGGTGCACTGGAAGGATGCTTTATCCACTGAGCCACCTGGGGAGGGCCTGTTGCTAACTGTTTAAGGATTACTTCCCACAGGACTCTGAGCTCCCTGAGGACAGGGACTGTCTGTCTTTTATTCCAGAGCCAACAGGTCCTGCACAAAGTAGGTGCCCAGTTGGCATTTGCTACACAAATGGTCACTGCATGGGCTTCCCTGGTAGCAGATGGTCAGAGGTCAAGCAAGGATTAGTCTCCTGAGGATGAGGCCAGGGCAGGGCTAGGCTGGGTCCTCCACCTCTCTGAGTAGCCCCTTTCCCTCAGCACCCAGTGCCCCACCTGATCCTCTCTCATCTGACACTAAGGCAACCATCCTCCTTTGCTTTGTGCCCCTGATCTATCCTCCAAGTGGCCTCTGTAGTTATTCTGCCAAAACACAGTTGTTTAGGTGCAATCCCCTCTCTGCCACCATCTTCCCAGGTCCCTGGGAGACTCCTCTGTCTTCACACATTTCCCACAGGACCTGGTACAATTCTGAGTATATACTAAGTATTCATTTAGTACAGGGGTTCCCAAACTACGGCCCGCGGGCTGCACGCGGCCCCCTGAGGCCATTTATCTGGCCCCCGCCGCACTTCCAGAAGGGGCACCTCTTTCTTTGGTGGTCAGTGAGAGGAGCATAGTTCTCATTGAAATACTAGTCAGTTTGTTGATTTAAATTTACTTGCTCTTTATTTTAAATATTGTATTTGTTCTCATTTTGGTTTTTTACTTTAAAATAAGATATGTGCAGTGTGCATAAGGATTTGTTCATAGTTTTTTTTATAGTCCGGCCCTCCAACGGTCTGAGGGACAATGAACTGGCCCCTTGTGTAAAAAGTTTGGGGACCCCTGATTTAGTATTTGCTGAGACTAATTAGTCTCAGGTGGGAAGCCTTTGCTGGCTCCCTATCGCCATCAAATAAAGTCTAGGACACCTGCCTCCCTCCTCACAACGGAAGTAAAAACGGTGGATGGGGGCTCAGGTTCCACATTCAGGCCCCTGAGTGAAGTTTCTTTCTGTACCCACAACCTACCAGGGGGTGGCCCAGGACAAGCTGCTGATACTTCCCAAGCTCCTGCTTCCTCTCCATGAAATAGGGGTGTCAAGAGTACTCGTTCACAGCAGTCTGGCATGGGTTAAATGGGGCGCATCCTGCATAGGGCTTCACAGTGCCTTTTCTCAGGGCGAACCTCTCCCTTGGGATGACAGTTCTGTCTCTCCACTGGCACAGAAGCTTCTTGAGGGCAGGCCCCGCGTGAAAGCCGCCTGGCAGCCTCTCCCAGGTCACAGCTCACTGTTGTGCCATGGCAGTGCCACTGGAGGAGATGTGTTCTCCCACGGCATCTGAGCTCAGCAATGGCTGGAGACCAGGCTAGAGCCCAGAGAGGGTGCCCAGAGAAGGTGGGTTTGATGTCTTTCCAGTCCAGAACACCCTCCCCTCCACTCCCCGGTCCTGGCAAACTCCTATTCAGTCTTTAAGACCCTGCTCTCTCGGACTCCTCCAGGAGGCCTTTCTGGATGCTCAGGTTGGGTCAGGCCCTTTTGCGTCCCCACTGCACTCGCGGCAGATAAGTCTTGAGGAATGCACTATTATTATAGAGTAGTTCTCGGTTTAGGCTCTGACTCTGGGGAGCCTGTAGCCCCCCTCTGTGAGATCTGGCCAGCAGCAGCCCAATGGGGTTTTGATGAATGAATTAATGGAACTTGCTCTACAACCTTGAGCAAATTCCCTCTGCCCTGTTCTAACAAGGAGAAAGCGCTATATTTCTCAGAGCAAGGAAGGGTTCTGTGGAGGGTAGAATGGCGTGGTTTGTGACACCCACTATGGCCAGATAGGATTGAGAGAGGTCACAGTCACTCATCCAGTGAGAGCCAGAGTACAGAATTGCTGTATGCCCTAATGTGCTCCTGGCAGGGGAAGGGGAGGCTGTCCCACACAGGATGGAGGGCATGGTCCCTTGGCAAGGTCAATTTTTTAAAAGGAGGTGTATGTTTCCAGCCTCTTCCGGCCAGTGACCTGGTCCCTGAGACATCCCACAGGACCTGCCACACCCTCCTGGCCATTAGGACCAGAGACCTTGAACCAGTCACCATTCTTCTCTGGACCTCTAAGCTCTCCTCTCTACTGAGTAGGACTTATGTTGCCATCATGGGCAGCTGCCAGGGATAGAGTCCTGGCTGACCCCCTCCCACCCCCTGGGGTGTTGGTCCAGGCAGCCTGGTTTCATGTTTCAGCTTTCTGAGTGTTTTCCTGTCTAAGGCACTTTCTATTTTTCAATACTTTTCCTATTGCAGCCAAACAACAAAGAAGGAAATTGCTGAGCCTCCTAAGGGCCAAGAGGGTGGGGGGTGAGCAGAACCCACCATGGGAAAGGCCAGAGGCAGGACTAGAGGGGGGAGAGGCCCCTCTAACTTGTCCCCACCCTCCCACTCCCCTCCCTGCCAGGCTGACTCATTGTTTTGCAACGAACAGTGGGCAGTCAGGCAGCTTCTCCAAGTCCAGCCTCAAAGCAGGCTGGGTTTAGTTCTGGTCCTCCCGTGGCCCAGGCAGTCCCAGAAGGATTGGGCTATCTCTGCGCGCATCTCCTTTGTTTGGGGCTGCCACTTGCTGTACCCACGGTAAACAAACTCTGGGCAGGTGAGAAAAGAAGGAACCTTATTATCTGTTATCTCCCAGGGCCCACAGAGGCCTGACGCCCCGTGTGGATGAATGGGCAGGACAATCAGAGAACCCTCTCCCCCAGGGCAGCTCTGCCAGTAGAGAGGAGGAATTTCAGAGCAGAACACCCAGAGATTGGTGCCTCGGTCCAAATCCTGCTTTGTCATACACTGCTGGTGACTTTGGACAAATCATTGACCCTGTCTGCTCCACCCTCCCTATCTGCAAAATGTCCGCCACAGAGAGTTGTTCTGAGCATTGATGGGTTCATATTCACAAAGGGCTATATAAAAGTGTTTTTTTAAGCACGATATATAGGTGAAATTAAATGGGGGATGTGGGGACAACTATAAAATAATGTTAATTAAAATTAATCCCACCAACCGAGGCCAGGCTCTGAGGGGGTTTCCCAGTCCCCTGCCCCCCCACCCCCACCCCCACCCCCACCCCCGGCAGGCGGGACTCCCTCACTCTGCATCTCTGAGCTAAAGCCATTGATGAGCCTCAGCAGGATAGGCCACCAAGACCCCAAGCTCCTTTTCAAATGGAAGTTGTGCAGAGGAAATCCTCCAGGGAGGTAGGCGCCAGCCTGGGAAGATCTGGCCTCCTGAGGGATTGCACGGAGAGGCTCTTTGGTTTCCTGCAAGAGTCTTTGGAATTCCAAAAAGACCTCACCATGAACAGCCCACAGGGGTGAAGCAGTGGAGGGAGGGCGGCCTGCTGCAAACTTTCCCTGAGGTCCCCAGGTGGGACCTACCCCATCATTTTTTCTGGACTGTTTTCCCCAAATAGCCGGTTTCTTCATCTCAAATTTCAGATTCACATTCTGGTTATGACACTTAATAACCGCGAGCCTCTCAGCAAGTTGCTTTCTCTCCCTGAAGCTCCATTTCCTTGTCTGTAACAAGATAATCAACCCACCTTGCATGGCGGGCGGGGCATTAAATGAGGCAACACAGGCAAAGCTCTTTCCACGGTTCCTGGGTGCTTGACTCCTTACCTCCAGCCTAACTCCTGCCACCAATATATTGATTCCCAGCCCCTCCCCACCCCATCCTCAACTCCTTGCTTCCTGCATCCTTTCTGAAGAAACTGAGGACCCAAGACCAGCTTCTCAGTCTCTTTCCTCCTGGTTCCTCCAAAAGTGCCCGAAGAGATTAGGGTTGGCATCCAGACTCTCCAATCACTAGCAACATGATCCTGGGCCTCACGTCATGAGTCTTCTCCAAGCCTCTGTCACTCATTCATTCACTCAGCAAATATTTCTGAGTACCCGCTCAGTGTCTGACACTGCAAGGTGCTGCGGGTACAGTGATGAATGAAATAGATCTGATCCCTGCCCTCAAGAGAGCTCTGGTCTAACAAGGGAGACAAACATGAAATGCACATCCAAACACATAATGACGAAGCTCTACAGAGAGAGTGATGGGTGCTGTGGGACAATAATATCTATTTCCTGAAGGAGCTGTCCTGAGGTTTGTTTCTGCCAGGACCTGAAGGATACCTAGGAATAGTAAGAGCTGAAGAAATGTTAAGAACACTGTACAGACAACACAAATACCATACACAAAGGCCCTGAGGTCAGAAGAGTTTCGAACTTATGCTGCAAGAAGTTCATGGAGAATGAGTGAAAGAGAGGCTCAAGGTGAGGTTGGAGAACAGAAATGGACAGCTCTGGTGAGACCACAAAGACCTTGGGGGAGACTTAGGACTAGAACTATTGAGTAACCTTAAGAAGTCGGGGGACGTGGTTAGAGATATTTAAAAAATGTCTCCAGAGCTGAATGGGGAATGATTTGGCATGGATTCCAGGAGACCAGGCAGGAGGTTGTCTCCCAGGGACAAGAGACATGATTGGACTAGGAAAAAATAGTGGAGGTGGACAGAAGGGAACAGAGACAAGACTTGCTTAGGGAGTGGGTACAATAGGAAGTGGTGATAGAGTAAGTCATGCAGGTGAAGGAGAAGGTGTCACATATAACTCCTGGGTTTCTGATGGGAGAAAGTAGGTGGAGTGTAGAGCCAGTTACTGAGGAAGCCCCAGGGTAAAGGCAGAGTCACAGGGATGAGGGCTACGAGGAGTTTAGTCTTAGAGATGTGTGGTTGAAATATGTATATCAAGTAGACAGCTGGATACATCAGCCTGGAGTTTAAAAGGGAGGTCTAGATTGAAAACTGCAGATCGTAGAAATGAAATGAACATGGGAATAGACAAGATTGCCTGGGAGAGAATAATTAATTCTGCTAATCAAAGAAGACCAGGCCCAAGGCCTGAGGAGCACCCCAGTTAAGTGCCAGGCAAAATTAGAGCCTCAGTTTTATCATCTGTGAAGTGGCGATGATAGTACCGACAGCTCACAGCATAAGTGAGGATAAGACTATTAAGTAATGGATGTACGGAGAGGACCCGGTATCTAGCACACAGAAATTTCAAATTAATGATGGGTAGGAAAGCTGTGGTGATGCACTTAGTCAGCCATGTCCTTCGTTTGCAAGTAGTAAGAACTCAAATTAGTTTTAGAAAAAAGAGTTTATTTGAAGGCTGTGCGATCTCTCCTACAATCAGAGGAAAAACTGAATTACCAAACAGGACAGGAACTTGGTTCTTCAAGAGACTCCCATTAAACCTCTCATCTCTGCTTCCTGTTGGGGCTGACTTCTTTTTCTCCCTGATTCTCTGGCTTCTCCTATGTGACAGGGGACATAGCTGCTAACCGGGCCTGCATTGCACAACTTAATGTTCCCTCCACCAGATCTCTCTCATATTAATAGTCTTTCTGATACCAAGCTAACAAAATCTCAGGGAGGGACTCTGAATGGCTCAGCTTTGTTCAGAACCTACCCCTACAAAACTCAGTAAGGCGAGCAAAGGGGCTGGTGTCCACAATAACATGACATTGCCACACTGGGGGAGGGGAAGGGCTGCTAGGTCAACAAAACAATCTAAGGCCCCCTCCAATTACTAACCTGGAAATGTGCTTGCAATCAAGAAAGGGGACTATGGTAATTTAGTGCCTGCAGTTGATGAACAACAAAACACAACACCTGACTATGTTGTTGATGCCTGGTGCTCCCTGAAAAACCACCCCTGCCCCCACCCCACCCTAGCTCCCAATTACCTAGCTTCATCAATAACCTCATCACATGTCTCCTAGGACTATGGTGTTTCCCCAACCCCCACTCTCCAGGTAGTCCTTGCAGATGGACCTCCTTTTGGCCCCACTTTGAAGGATCCCTTTTTCAGAGCCTTCATTGGCCGTCCTAGGATTGAGGCCAGTTTCCTCAGCCCGACCTCTCAAACTTTTCCCTTCTATCACAACACCTCTCATATCAGTCAAGGCCCGGCTTACCCCACACCTCCTCCAGGAACATCCCCTGACCTCTTCAGCCTCATGCCCCTCCCACTGACCTCCAAAAGGCCTGCTGCAATGTTCCTTGCTCACTTTAGGGAGTGTCTAGGGCAGGCCACGCACTAAAGTTAGGAAGCTCCGTTTTCATTCTTCATCTCACTTACTCACTGAATGACCCGGAATGACCAATGGCCACCCCCACATGACGGAGCAACTTTCCTCAATTTACAACCTCAGTTAGTAAAACAACCAGGAGTTGAATCCAAGCCTGATGACTGCCCTCAAAATCTTTGCTCTAAACCAGGGGCCAGCACACTGTGGCCCACAGGGCCCACTGTCTGCTTTCATGTAGCTCAAGGGCTAGGATAGTTTTTACATGGTTGGGAAAAAAATCAAAAGCAGCATAAAATTTTGGCACATGTGAAAATCACATGACATTAAAATCTCAATGTGCATAAATAAAGTTTTATTGGAACATGGTCATTCCACTTATTCCTTTAGATCAGTGATTTTCAACCACCAGTCCACGGACCAGTGCCAGTCCACCAGAAATTTCATGCCGGTTCACAAAAAGAGTTAACCACCCTTGAAAGCCACTGGTTTAGAGACTGTTTTTGCTCAATGGCAGAGCTGAGTAGTGACAGAGACCAGCCTGAAATGTTGACTATTGGCCCTTCACAGAAGTTTGGGACATTTGGTCTCAAAGGCTTGACCACTAGCCTACCTTACCTTGCTGCCCCCCTGCCCCATGGAGTCTAAACACCCTACCTGCCTCTAGAGGTGCAGACTTCCTCTGAGTGCTAAGCCCGCTGTGGGAACCTGGAGGGAAAACAAGGTGGGTTTTAGGCACCCCCGCCCCAGATGGGACAGAAAGTTCAAGAGGTTTCTGAGAACATCTAGAAAATGCTTCTCAATCAACTCCTACTGGGGTTCCCCTGGCTGAGCCGAGCTATCCATCCTGGGGTCAGCCATGGGAGACTTTGCCCCAACAGGACCTGACTCATCTGGAGTGTGCTCTGGGTCTTGTTTGGTTTTCCAGGAACCAGCATCAAGAAGAGAAGCAGGAGGAATGAGTCTGTCAAGAATGAGTCTGCAAGTTGTCCGAGAGACTGAGTGGGATCAGGAAAGAAAGCGCTAAGCTTGAAGGCGGGCTTGTTGATGACCAACAGCCTTCATGAGAAGGAGGAAGCGGGAAATGGGAAAGGCTGCAAGCTCCTATAAGGGCCTTTTGTGCAAATAAGAAAAGGGCTCCTCTTTCTCCAGCACACGCAGCCCTGCCCACACCGGGACACGCTTGGCGAGTGGCGTGGGAGCTACATTTCAGTCGCCATGCCCATGTGCAGACCAGGTACCTCTGTGCAGTGTGCACACTTCACAGCTGTCTGTGGCCGCCCTGCTGGACCCGAGAGTAGGGAGGCCCTGAGTGGGGGGTCCTGGATTTCCCCCACCTCAGCCACTAACTCTGGCTAGTCCACAGACACTCTTGGGCTTCTGTGTCTTCTTCTGTATAATGGGGATTCTCGTCCTGCCTTCCTTGGGCGGTTCTGAGGATGAAATGAGGGAGCAGATGTAGAAATCAAAGGATGATGGTTTTGATGTTAACCCAATGACCAAATGGAAGTCTGCCATTTGGGATCCTCCAGAAGCTGCTATTTTACAGAAAGGGCTTTATCATTGACATTTTTAGACATTATATGTTGCAGAAAGTTTGGAAAGCAGAGCGCTATACTGCCTATAATCCACCATGGCTAATCTTGTTTGTTTTTTTTAACAGGGTAAATGTAGGGGTGGAATGAAGGGCCAGGGAGGGGAAGACCGTACATCTTAAACTTCAGGGTTTGTTAAAAACTGAATTCTGATCCAGTGGGTCTGAGGTAGGGCCGGAGAACCTGCATTTCTAACAGGGTGCCAGATGATGCCCATCTAAGGACGACACTCTGTTACAAGGACCTGGAAGACCCTAAAATAGCCTGAGCAGGTGGGGCAAGGGTTTCCTTGCCCCAGGGGGGCGGTGGGAGCAGCGAAAGCTTCTGCCATTCCTACAGTCCTGCTTCTAGAAGTCAGGGGCAGGGGCAGGCTTCCCAGGACCCCAAGGATCAGCCTGGCTGCGCCCCCAGATCTGGAAACTGTGGGAGTGAAAGCCCTGTGAAAGGCCCCACATCAGCAGGGGGTAGGGGCACTGAAGCTGGGGACACAGGGAAGGGGTGGGTTTCCCCAGATCAAAGCAGGATCCCCAGCCTTTGATTCAAAAACAAGCACCCTCTTTGGAGGCTGAAGGAGTTTGGGGCCGGCTGGCCCTGGGGCCTGGGGTGACTGGTCAGAGGCCCTGGCTGACAGTCGTTTTGCATAACCGCTTGGCTGCCTAACAAAAGGCCGGTCCTTGAAAGACTGTATGGGGCTGTTAAAAGCTTCCGGCAATGGTTTAATTGGGGGCGATTAAAGTGTCCTCCCCAGGAAGGCCAGCCCTTCAAAGGCCAACCAGGCCTGGCTCCCCTGCCTTCAGCACCTTTCCCCTTGGCCACGCCCCACATGGTAGCCCTGCCCCCAGCCGCTCCCCTCCCCCAGCTCAGGCCCCCTTCTCTGCAGCTCCCTGCAGACCCAGGAAGTTGGCAATGGGACCCTTTGGCCAGCCTGTCTGGGGAGATTCCGTCCTGGCCCCAGGACCATCGGCACCATTTGTTCACACAGTTTGGTCTCGTGGTTGAGCTTGGGGTAGGAGGGCAAGGAGGCTGAGTTTGAGACACAAACGGTCCCAGGATCAGCCCACCTGGGACACTCTTGCTGTGTCTCTCCCAAGACACCTGGACTGCCACGGGCCCCTCCTTGAGCCCTCTCCTGTCTGAAACTCACCGTCCCTGTTGGGGTTCCCTACCACACATTAATCTTCTAGACATCTGCTGAGCACATTACCTGGGAGGCACCGCTGGTTCTGGGGCCAGACTGGGACCATGACTGGGAGGAGAGCATAGGTAAAAACATTAGGGCACGATGCAGGTAAAGTGATGGGAGCTACAAGCAGACACCTACTTTGGGTAGGGATAGGGGAGCAGAGAGGCAGGGGAGAATTTCTGGGAGCAACGGAGCCCAGAGTTAGAACGTAGTTGGCTCGATTTGGTCCATTTGCCAACCATGAATTTTTTTACTTTTTTATTTATTGCTTTTGGAGAGAAAGGAAGGGTGGGGAGACAGAAACACTAATCTGTCCCTGTATGTGCCCTGACCAGGGATCAAACCAGTCACCTCTGTGCTTTGGGACAAAGCTCGAACCAACTGAGCTCTCTGGCCAGGGCCAACCCTGAGGTTAATAGCAAGACCACAGCTGGCCTCACTAGCAGACTTGGGGTAGAAATAGTTGTTCATGGGCATTGGTTCAGATGCTTCCCCAGGGCCCAGTGGAGTCGTTCAAATACCTCCATTGGCTGAGCCAACCTCCGGGGAGTCGTCTTAGGAGATGCTTTGGATGCTGTTTTCCTCTCTCATCTCTTTAGGCCCATCCCCCAACAGAGGCCCTCTTTCTTCCCTCTGGCCCTGCCCTCACCTCCCCCACCAGGGCTTTGGCCCTATGAGGACAGGAATGTGGGGACCAAAGGTCTCTAGGATTTCCATGTCCCAGGTAAGAAACGGAGTGTGGGATAATACCCAGCTCTGAAGCTGGGAGGCAGGGGGGCTTAGGCCTGAACTACAAACTACAGAAAATCTCCACTTCACATCCTGACTTGGTCTGAGCCCTCTCTAGGGAGGTGTCCTTCACTCTCCCCCAACTCACCTGACAGTTTCCCTGTCCTGTCCCCAGAACCTCAGAAGCCCTTACAGGGGAGAGCCAAGTTAGCAGAGGTCCTGACGGGGGGAGGGGGCAGAGGCTCTGAGCAGAGCCTTCTGACTGTACCCCCAAAACTAGGCAGGTGCCCTGGCTTAGATTTTCTTCTATTTGTGATCTCAGAGATCTGGCTCCTGGCTATGTCTATGGGTTATTTTGTTTTTTTGTTTTTGTGGCAGAGACAGGGAGAGTCAGACAGAGAGGAACAGATAGGGACAGGCAGACAGAAGGGAGAGAGATGAGAAACATCAATTCTTCGTTGCGGTTTCTTAGTTGTTCATTGATTGATTTCTCATATGTGCCTTGATTGGGGGGCTACAGCAGACCGAGTGACCCCTTGCTTGAGCCAGTGACCTTGGGCTCAAGCTGGTGAGCCTTGCTCAAACCAGATGAGCCCGTGCTCAAGCTAGCAACCTCAGGGTCTCGAACCTGGGTCCTCCACATCCCAGTCCGACGCTCTATCCACTGCGCCACCGCCTGGTCAGGCCTATGTCTGTGGTTTTGCATGGGCTCACTAACCAGAGGCGCAGCCCCCATCCCTGGCCCCAGTTCTACCTCTGAAGGCTCCTGGAGGGCAGAGCGGCCAGTGGCCACCCTTCTCTCCTGCCGCCCAGCCTCTGCCTGGCAAAAAAAAAAAAACCCTGCTCGTAAAGCAGCTCTGGACTTCCAGATTCATCCACTCAGGATAAAACCTGAGTGGTCCCCCACAGGGTGTGCAGTGAGGACAAGTAGACATGGTTAAGAATCAGGGATACGCAGACCTGAAAAGGAGCTGTCTGTTTACCCCATTCTAATCGCCCTGTACCCCCAGATTCACTCCTTTCCTCCTAGGGTGACCCATCGTTCAAGCTTCCCTGGGACTGGTTCTCAAGAAAAGGGACTTCTAGATTTAAAACCTGGACATTCCCAGGCAAACTACCCTAATTTGCACAGTTTCCTAGGACAGACTTTCAATGTTAAACTGAAGACAAGTTGGTCACCCTCCCTTTCCCCTGTAGCTTGGCCTCCGCCCCCACCAGTCCCCTGAGACAGTGTACAAAGGCCACCACCAACCTTCCAACACCAGTTCCTGTGGCCTCTTCTCCCTCCTCTTGCCCCCGGGGTGGAAGGCATGATGGGAGGCTGGGGCTGCACCCAACTGGCCTGGATGGCGTGGTGGGGGTGGGGTCAGGGGTCAGGGGAGTGAGTCTGGCTGCACCTCCACTAAAGGGGGGGACAGAGGAAAAGGAACTCTGCCTCGGGGCAGACCCCGAGGCTTCCTGACACACCCTGCAGATGGCAGTCCTCCGAGAGGTGCCAGCCAGGCTCAGAAATGCTGAGCTACCCAGAGGGTCTCAGTGCTGAGCTGAGAGAGAAGGTGCATACACGCCCAGTGGGGTGTGTGTGTGTGTGTGTGTGTGTGTGTCTCCTCGTGACAGCCTTGCTTGTTCCACCATCTCTAAGCCAGTTTCTGGGCCAGTGTCCTTTATCACCCCCTCACACTATCTGACCGTTGAAGGACTATCTCCTCCTCACCCACCCCAGCCTTGCTCTGACTCAGATAAGCCGAGGGGCCACCCCAAGGAAATAGAGGTAAAGCTGTGGCCTGGTCCTTCTCTGCCCCAAGCCTGCCTGCCTGACCCTCGGCCTGATCTTGGCCAGGGAAGCAGCAGGGCCTCCTCTTGGAGCTTACGCTTCCCAGGTGGACAGGAATTCCTATGCTCACTCACTGATGAGAAAATGGAGGCAGGAGAAACGATGTGACCTGCCCAAGGTTGCTAGGCCAGACCCATAGAATGCAAGGGCTGGAAGCAGCCTCAGAGAGCACACACAAAGGCTGCTGGGGAGACAGAGCCACAGATGGAGATTCAGCATTTCCAGCTCCCTGCTGGTCTCAAGCCAGCCTCCCAGACCACCCAGCCCAGGGCCCCGGCACCTGCCTCCTGCAGGGCTCCTGTCCCTAGGAAGGCCTTCTGTAAGTTTCTCCACCCAACAAGGCCTCTTTGCTGCTGAAGCTCTGCCTTATTGTCATCAGCACCCCCCACCCCCCCACCCCGCCCCGCGCACACACACACGCACACAAGTCTCCCTGGGTTTTCATTGCTCTAGGACAGCCGGACATTCCTAACTTTCCCTGATCGCTCTAGGCTCCAAGCAACACCCCCACATCTATCCTAGCAGTAGCTGTGGCCACGCAGAATTCTTCATGGACCCCAAACATGCCAAGTCCTTTCTTGGTTCTCCTCACCCTGGCTCCCCCACAGAGAAGGGATTCTTCTCCTTCTCCTGCTAACCCTGTTGGTCCTCAGGGCCTGCTCACATGTCTTCTCCTCCAGGCAGCATCCCTGAACATGCGAGTCAGAAACGGGTTCTTCTTCAAATGGCTTTAGCATTTTAGCCTGTGCCAGACACCGTGCTGGGCCTGTGTCTCATTGAACCTCCACAGCACCCACGAGCAGCAAGTGCTTTACTGTTATCACTCCATGTTATACCCAAGCAGCTGAGGCACAGAGAGGATAAGTAACAGGCCCGAGGTCACATAATCCAAACAGATGGAGGCAGGATTAGGCTCTGGCAGTTTGGATCCAGAGCCTGAATCTGGCGTCTGTGCCTCACACACACAGGGTGGCACGTGAGACTTTTGTATCCCATCCTCGCTCTACTGGAGTAGAATGTCCTCAAGGCAGGGACCACGATCAGGACTGGTTTCCTAAGGAGTCTTAGTGTCTGCTTAGGGAGCTCAGAGAATGACCTTTATCCCAGGTTTCTACAGAGCCCTAGAGCAAAGTAAAGAATTCTATTTCTTTAAAAAAAAAAAAAAAAAAAAAAAAAACCCAAACATTCATTTCATTGATTTTAGAGAAAAAAAGAGACAGAGACAGAAACATCAACCTGCTCCTGTACGTGCCCTGACCGGAGATTGAACCAGGAACCTCTGTGCTTCAGGACAACGCTCTACCAACCACGCCATCCAGCCAGGGCCAGAATTCTATTTCTACTAATGCTCAGATCAGTTTCGGAGGAGTCTCTGCCTGGCTCCTTTTTGATTCTGGGGCCCTGGTTTCAGCCTGAACATGGGATGTTGGTGGGCAGCCAGAGAGGGGCTAGGAGCTTGGCTCCGGGTGTTCCTGTACCTACCCCCTCAGGGCCTAACCCCTCCTTCCGAAAGGCCAGCTTCACATTCACCTCCTCTAAGCAGATGTGCCTGCAGCCACTAGGTTTGCCTCAGCCTGATCCCTCCGGCACCTCCTGCCTGTGTCCTGTTCCGCCTGAAGGATGTGTACAGATCCCCAAGCTGACACTAGACTCTGCCTGCTGCTCCCTCAAACTCACACGGGTCTCTGGCTGCACCTCCACTAAAAGGGGGGGGACAGAGGAAAAGGAACTCTGCCTCGGGGCAGACCCCGAGGCTTCCTGACACGCCCTGCAGATGGCAGTCCTCTGAGAGGTGCCAGCCGGGCTCAGAAATGCTGAGCTACCCAGAGGGTCTCAGTGCTGAGCTGAGAGAGAAGGTGCATACACGCCCAGTGGTGTGTGTGTGTGTGTGTGTGTGTTCGTGTGTCTCTCCACATGTCCATGGGTGACTGTGTGTGTCGGTGTGATGCGTGTACAATCTGCTTATGTGCTTGAGTCCTCCTGCCTGCTACACCCCCAGCTCCTACTTATCCCTCGGAGGCTCCCCTGCCGGCCTCACGCTTGAGCCTGCTCTGACCCTCGAGCTCACACGGTCCTCCCTCCCCCCTCCCTGCTAACCCTGATCCCTGACCTGCTGACCCACATCACAAACACTGCTCGTCTCATTCTGGTTCGAGCCTGCAGTTTGGTCACCCTTGTTTCCTGAGGGCAAGGCTGACTCCTTTTCAAATTTCTCCTGAAGCCCAGTTTAGGGCCAGGGAACATGGCCTTGCCTATACACACTCACTGACCTGAATTAAAACCAACTGCATTGACAAGAACTGCACTGAAGTGAATAGAAGCCAGAGCACACTAGCTTCCCTCTTTCATCTTTGAAATCTTTTACTCTGTATCTTTCCATCTGTACTTTCTCTAACTTGTTTGCTGTCTCAGTCTTCAGCTTACAAAGTACTTTCTTGTTCACCATTATCTCATTCAAATCTCCTGACAATCCTTCAAGATAGCAATATTTATCCTCATTGCACAGATGAGAAAACTGAGGTTCAGGGAGTCTACGTGACTCACCCAAGGTCACGTGGCCTGGAAGCAGGGCCTGGAATCCTCACGCCTGAGGACACCACCTCCCGTCCCCAGGAGCTCCCCACCAGTCAGTGACTCTGGGGCTAGAGGTAATCATGACCTCATACCTTCTCTATGTCCTGAGATCACCAAGGGAGGGAGATGAGCCAGGGCCCCCAAAGCCAGGACTGGCTCCACCCAATCAATACTCCCAGCTGCAGGAGAGGCTGGGAGATCTGTGGACATTGTTCCCGGCCCGTGGTTACTGATTTGACAACAGTTCCATTTCTCTTCAGCCAGCCAGGGAGTTAATGATTAAGGAAGGGATTAAATATTAACCACCTGTCGGGCCATGGAGTGTAATGTCTGTCTGCACCTGAGCCTACCTAAAAATACCTCCCACCTGCTGTGGGCCAGCCCCACAGGGCCTCTAAACCCCTTGCTTCTGGCTACCACTTCCCAGTGCACCCACCCTGGCCCTGGCCTTAGCCCACCTTCTTTCCACCCACGCCCACCCCATCATGCTCTTGCATACCGCAGCAGGGACCCAAGGAGTTTCCCTTTAGCATGGAAGCTGCAAGCCACAGTGCTAGAAGCAGTCCTGGTGAGCTTCCTGGAGGAAGACAATTTGCCTGGGGCTAACTGCTGTGTGTTCCTGGGGTTTGGAGGGCAGCCTGGGTCAGTAGGTTACATTCTTTTGTGTGATCTAATTCATCAATGTTCTTATCTGTGCTCTCAAGTCCTTCCTCCACCTAAAGGCAGCTCTGACACTACCCATACCAGACCCCAGTGCCGTGGGCTACAGTGATTTATTTTATTTTATTGAAGAATCACTGAGAAGTGACACCTTCCCCAACCAGGCCTTTCTTTCTTGTAGCAGTGAGGATCTGGGGCTGCCTCCAGGAAGCCTCTCCGACTAACCTGTCCCTAAGCACTGCTGGACCTTTCTCCCCAGCCTCCCTCAGCCCTGGGTGATTCAGGCTGGCGTGGGCTGGTGCACAGCTGCAGGAAACTGGCTGCATCTGTTAGAACCGTCCTTTGAAGTTCAACCGTACAGCCCATGTGGCCCTCCAAAGGCTGAGGGTGGAGACAGCTCCATCACACCCAAGACCCAGGCCTGCCCTCCAGCAAGCTAGCAAGCCACGGTCAGCCTCCCCACTGCAGGAAGCAGACAGTATGACACAGGGCTCACTCAGTCTTTTGCTAGAAAAATGGAATGCCCTCCTTTTAAAAAAATTTTTTTTATTCATTGATTGATTGACTTTCAGAGAGAGGGAAAGAGACATTGATTTGTTGTTCCACTTAAAAAATTGAATTCTTTAGCTTCTGCTCATGGGGCAGCCCTGGGTTTGCCTGCCAAGCAACAGCATTGGCTTGTGCTTTCCTCCCCACAGTCCCTAGAGAACTGCACGCCCACTACAAGCCTGGTGACAGGCATTACCATCCCCATTTTGTAGATGGGGAAACTGAGGCTGGGTGTGGTGAAAGGACTTGGCCAGGTTGAAACAGCCAGACAACGGCAGAGACTGGCCACCCTGACCTGAAAGCCAGACAGAATATTAAAGACCTAGGACTGTTCTTCCCACAGCTGTCCCCACCCCCATCTCCGCTCTTCTCCAAACTGACTGTCTCTTTAACTCTTCACTTTCTCTCACCTATATTGATACTTGATCTCTTCATCCTGTAGGGCACACCTGAATGGGACTCTTCCAAGCAAAGGTGCTCCTTGTCTCCTAAGTAACAAGAAAGTGACCCAAGGAAAAGTGTGACATGGAGACTCGGGGTGCTCTGGACGGGAATTTCCAATTCACTTCTCTAACAGGGCTCATTGCTTTAAGACGTGTTTATTAAGCATCTTACAGAAACTTCTAGCAAGGGTCTGAGCCTGAGTGAGGGGCGGGGTCTTGGCTTCACTCCCCTTCTCCCAGAAAGGCCTGAGTCAAAGGCTGTGTGTGTGTTGGGGGTTCCTTCTTTCTGTAGGGTGTAAATCATCTTACCAGACCAGCCTGCCTAGAATCAGCATTGCACAGTGGTTTTCTCCCACCATCGAGGGTGTTTACAGATGAGGAAACCCAGGCCCTGAGGTCAAGCACCTCGCGGGCTAGGTGGCTCCCACATGAGTATGTCAGGACAGCGGTGGCACTGCGTGCTGTGGCACCAGTGAGGGCTCCAGGCTAACACCCGGGAGGTTTCCTTGGGGACTGCAGAATCGGAGCAGGAGGCTCCACCTCAGCTCACCCTGACAGCCTCATCCTGCTCCCCTCTGCACGGCACCCTCCCCTAGGCCACTGCTTCCTTCACAGTGCCCCTGAGGTTTCCCAGAGGGCACTTGGAAGCCCAGAAACATTACTGCTTAGCTATAAACAATGTTTCCATCTCCACTGTGTGTGTGCAACACACACACAGCCTTTGACTCAGGCCTTTCTGGGAGAAGGGGAGTGAAGCCAAGACCCTGCCCCTCACTCAGGCTCAGACCCAGATCTCTGCCCACGGCCCCCTGCTGGGACCCCGCCCTGTTCTCTCTCTCTCTCTCTCTGCTCAGCGTTGCTGTTTCTGACTTGCACATAAGCACAGTCACTGAGGCACTCACAAGTTCAGATGAATCCAGCAGAGCAGGGAGACGGGAAGCGGCACCCAGTGCCCAAACTGGTTTTCAAGGAAGGACTCTCAAATTTTATATATCAATCTCTTTTGCATTTATTTGCATGGGTTGCTTTGGGAGCTCCCCATTTTCCCCAAAGAACACAGAGAAGTAACGGATTTGGCCTTGGCCAGGTAGCTCTGCTGGTTAGAGCTTAGTCCAAAGTTGCAGGTTCCACCCCTGGGCAGACACATAGAAGAATCAAGCGGTGCATGCATAGACGGGTAGAACAGCAGGTCACTGTTTCTCTCTCTCTCTCTCTCTCTCTCTCTGTCCGCTTCCCTCCCTCTCTCTTTCAAATCAATAAAATAAATTTAAGAATTTAAAAAATAACTAAAAATAAAAGAAGTAACTGATTTGTAGGCCCCAGGGGGCACTGGGACCTCAGTGAGGTTTCCAGATGCCCTGGATGGTCTCAGGATCCAATCCTGAAGTACAGGAGGGAGCAGAGAGGGGGCAGAACACCGGATGAATGGGTGGGAGAGGCAGGCCCACATTCTGAATCCCACCATTGGAACAGTGAGAGGAGGCCACACGGGCTGCTTCTGGAGCTGGAGAAGCAGAAGCCTTGTAGCCCCTCTGCTCCCACCCCTGCCCGGCACAGCTCTCACTCCGAAAGCATCTCTGTGCGTCTCCAAAGAGAAACAGCCGCTCACAGGGCTACACACTGGGGAACTGAAGCAGTGCCTTTCCTGTTTGCCATGCTGAGTGGGGTGGGTCTACCCCTCTAGCCATCCTCCTTCCCAGCGGGGGACTGGATGGGCTGTCCTCCCTGCTCCCCACACCCGTGGCCCTGAGGGTATGTGGTCTGGCCTCCCCAGGGCCTTGTGAGTCAGTCCTGACTCCCAACCTGGAGCCACGGGTGGGTCAACGGCCCGAGCCTGGCTCACCTGCCAGAGCCTGTCTTGTATGCAGTAGAGGGACAGAGCAAGCACTGTAGGGAATGTGATCCCACTGAGACCCCCGGGCAGTGGAGGGTTTGGGCCCATTCTAGGCCCCAAGGGGATGTGGGATGAGTGGCTCAGACAGTCACAGTGCCTCTGCTTCTCTCAGCACCTTCTTTAACCACAGCCCTGCCCACACGGAGCACCTGCCTGCCTCTGAGCCTCTGCTAATGGAATACCTTCCCTCTTTGGTTACCCGGATAACTCCACTCACCCTTGAACATTTGAAAAGAGTTTATTTTTCTAGGAAGCCTTCCCTGAATCTCAGGGTTGCTCACATGTCCCCCTGGCCTTTCCCAGTGTCGCCCCCTGAGAAAGGACTTGCCTATGGTATGCCCCTAACCTGATCGGCTCTGGGCTTCCTGAGGGCAGGGCTGCGTCTTCTGCTCTCTGGAACCCCCACAGGTCTGCAGCTGGGATCAAGCTGAAGGATGTGGCAGGGCAGCCAGAATGGGGCACAAGTTGAGGGGCAGGTGACAGGGAAGGACAAGGTGGGGTTTCTCCTCTGCTGACTCGTGCAAGGTATGTGTCCTGTGTGCCATGAGAATAAGTGCTGCCACCTATGAACCCTGCGTGCCCACAGAGTAGGTATTCCCAGGCGATGAAGCTGGGGCTCCTCTGGATAAAGTGGCACGCAGACCAGGAAGAAAGCTCGGCCTGCACGGGCTGTACTGCGCCTGTGTGATGTCCGAGACCTCAGCCACCGGGCCCAGTATGGAGGCAGCAGCCTGAACTTACTGACCTCCCAGGGGCCTCCCGGCCAGGGTTTGAGCATCCAGGTGACCACAGACTGAGGCTCCAACCGACTTGAAGTCCCCTCCAGCACTCCCATCAGTGCCCCCCTCAGCTCCCCCGCAAGGCAAGTGTCCGCCCTCCCACCAGCTCCTAGTTCAGCTGCAGAAACGGCCAAACGACTGGGGAACCCAAACAGGAAGCCAGGGAGAGAAAGGGGCCAACGGCTGGGGATCTCTGAGGCTCCTCCAGGAAACATGTGGGGAGGTGGGAGGGGTGGGGAGCCCACCGCAGGCCCTGAGCATCCCCCCGCCCAACCTCCCTGCTGGCAGGGACCCCAGAGGCCTTTGGGGAAGCAGTGTCTTCTTACGGGATTGGAACTCTTGGCACCTGAGTCACTTTTTCTTTGTTTCATCATAGACTTTATTTATATATTTATTTTTATAGCAGTTTTAGGTTCACAGCAAAATTGAGCAGAAAATATAAATATTTCTCATTATACTGCCTGCTGCCCGCCACATACAGTCTCTGCCGTTGCCAACATCAATTACCAGAGTGGTACATTTGTTACAATTGATGAACCTTTATTGACACACCATTATCACCCAGAGTCCATAAGTCACATGAGGGTTCACTCTTGGTGTCGTACGTTCTATGGGTTTGGACAAATGTATAATGGCATGTATTCACCACTGCCTGTCATACAGAGTAGTTCTACTGGCCCGCAAATCCTCTATGTTCTGTGTATTCGTCCATCTTCCCTCCTTAACCCTTGGCACTCATTATTTTTGTTATAGTCTCTATAGTTTTGCCTTTTCCAGAATGTCATATACCGCAATTGGAACCATATAGTATGTAGACTTTTCAGATTGACTTCTTTCACTTAGTAATGTGCATTTAAGATTCCTTCATATCTTTTCATAGCTTGATAGCTCATTTCCTTTTAAATATTTCATTGTCTGGCTGTACCACAATTTATCCATTCACCTATTGAAAGCCATCTTGGTTGTTTCCAAGTTGTGCCATTTGTGAATACAGCTGCTATAAACATCAGCGTGCAGGTTTTTGTATGAGCATAAATTTTCAACCAATTGGGTAAATACCAAGGAAAGCAATTGCTAGATCACAAATAGTATGTTTAGTTTCATAAAAACTTGCCAAAATGTGTTCCAAAGTAGCTGTACCATTTTGCATTTCGACCAGCAATGAATGAGAGTGACTGTTTCTCTACATCTTCTCCAGGATTTGGTGTTGTCAATATTTTGGATTTTTATCATTCTAAAGGGTATGCAGTATTATCTTGTTTTAATTCACAATTCCATGACATATGATGTTGAGCTGGGTCACTTTTAAGACAGACTTTTCTTTAAATAATTCTGATCTCATATTAACTTCATTTCTTATTAGCCCACCCTTACAGTCAAGCACCCAGGATAGAGAACTGCCTGAATCTGAGGTTCTGTTCTATTACTGCCTCTATTATTGGTGTTGGCAAGTCCTGTACCAACCAGAATTTCAGTTTCTCAGCCTGTGAAACAGAGTTCACAGTCCTCTTCTCTCTTGAGGGGTGTGTAGGGGGTGTCTCCGTCCACTAGGATGTGGGTCACCTTGTCATGGTGGTCAGTGGTGAGTGGAGCCAGGAGTCCCACAGACCAGGACTGGGGAGAGAGTCAGGGCATCAGCTCCCCAACCCTGCACGCCCCACAGATCCCCAGCCTCTCCAGGACGGGCCAGTGGGGTTTATGTCCACCCACTCATCCGCCGCAGGGGTAGGGGTGAAAGGACAGCGAGGCAGGACCTAGCCACAGGGCACGTTCCCCCAGCTTCCCCACTGGGACCAGAGCCTCAGAAAGCAGGACAGACCATAATGGAACAATCAAACTGCAGGCAATCCTCAGGCAAACAGAGTCCTGGTTCTTGTCCCTGTAGGAAAGGAGCCTGGCTTAGGGAAGTTTAGTTCCAATGGGAGACAATTCTCCAAAACTCAAGGGCTGGCCTGGGCCCCTGAAAGGACTCCTGAGCCAGTTGGGGGCAGGAGGAGGAAGAATCGGGAAATCAAAACCTGCTGCCCAGTCCCTCTGTGGGGTCCACGGGCCTTTTAGCCTCATCTCTCAGCCAGGCCTGGCCCTCAACAGCAAGACCCAACAAACCCATAGCCTTTCGGCCACCAACTCGCATTACGCCCTTCTTTTTTAATACCACAGAATGGCTCCTAATCCCAAGTGCTCAGATAACACTTTAAAAAAAATAACAATACATGCA